>NC_089591.1:5647483-6288305 GCF_019320115.1 Miscanthus floridulus
ACTTGAATTTTTTTTATAAGTGTTACAATGCTTTTCAGTTTTCATGTTGTGTAATTTGGTGCCTTATTGTTTGAAAACCATGGAGATCTAGATTAAGTCGGTACTAACAAAGTTGGAGCTTACCTGTATAGCTACAACTTTTATTAATGGATCTTTTGCTAACTGACCACGGTTTAGGAATTAGGAGGGGGAGAAAACAGGGCTGTCAGTCGTTTGATGTCAGGACTGATGACCATCGTGGTCAGGCCGTCATGGCTGACCGAGCGCTGGCCACTCAGGCCAGGTGGAAGCAGTACGCTGGCAGCGCCCCCACCAGTCAGGCCATCGTGGACACCTCAATGCCCCGCGCCTGCTGATTCATTTGCTGACCCCGCTCACTTCACTTTGCCTCGTCTGAGCCACATGAAAGCAAGCGCTGCGCTAGCGCCATTACCATCGAGAGTGTCGCCACCACCTAGCTCCCTCGCCACCGCGCCATTGCCACCTCCAGCTAGCAAATAGCTTCACCGTCTTCCTTTCTAGCTCTTCGATGTAGTTGCTGGACTGGACAAGCCACGGTGAGGGCGAATTTCGCCTGTTCTTGTCTCGCTAGAGTTCGCTGTCTCCATGGCCGCCTGTCATAGCAAGCTCGCCGCTGCTCTGCTCCCTTCCTCATTCTCCTTTATTCTTCACGTTAGCACTAGCTAAGGGTGTAGTCTAGCCTCGGTGATGATCTCACGGTGAACCGTAGTCTCACCAGAGTTAGAAACTGACACCACTCTCTCACCGCCGTATCGCCGTGCACATAGGCGACCCTCGTTGGCACTTCCACCCAAACCCTAGGTAGCCTAGATAGGTCTGTGTGGTCACCACAGAGCTATTGTGCCCCTCGCCTAGACCTGCCAGTGGCCGGGAATGGCCGGCGCACCTCCAGCACAGTGCCACCGTGCTGCCATGGCCGGCGACTGAGCTATCTCCAGTGCACCTCCATGCCAACCTACTATACCTATAGACGTGGAAGAGGGTGAGGATCACATTGGTGGGGTTGGTTTCATAGGAAAGTTCACCGTCGACGATCTAGCACCGGTCCAACCACCTCCCCTATCTTTGTGTGACTGATCAGTGGGGTCCCTTGACTTCTGGGTCCTGCATGTCAACGTCTATAGTGTTAGGTTTTGTTTATTTCTTTTCCTAAATTTTGTGCTAAATTTGGAAAATAATATCTACAGCTAGGAGTGTCCAAATTGAGTGAACCAAATTTTGTTGGATTCCTCATGAAGTGCAGTATTTCATAAAATTATGAAATGCTTTTAAATGGTTTCAATCTTGTAAAATAGAGCTAGATAAATGCTTTTAAATGGTTTCAATCTTGTAAAATCTATAACTTGAGCTAGGAAAGTGATAAAAATATGATTCCAATTTTTATCCGGCCAACTAACTTGAGCTAAATGCTTTTAAATGCGGCCAACTAACTTGAGCTACTCGGCTTCGCGGTCAGAACGAGTTATCCGGCCAACTAAGTGATATAAATGCTTTTAAATGCGGCCAACTAACTTGAGCTACTCGGCTTCGCGGTCAGGAATGAGTTATCCGACCAACTAAGTGATAGGCATGCGTTCAACATGACATGAGGATGTACAGTGAATCGGTCCTTAACCAACACAGACAAGGATAGATCCACACCCAAGACCTCATTGCCTTGTTGCTTCTCTATCGACATCTCGCCTGGTCTCCCTTCATTATTAACACAAGGTTATTTTCCATAATAGCAAATATAGCCAACCGTGACCAGACATCATCCTAACTTGCAGGTGATAGGAAATCACCTGACTTTACCGGTCTAAGCAAGGCTAAGCTTTGATTCGCTCCTAGACCTAAATAGGTTTCAGGATACGTGTACTGGACAAGGAATAGATATATATGCAACAAGTGTTTGCATCCAGTTCCTATCACTTAATGCATCAAACATATAAAGATACTCAAAGTAATCATTTTCAAAATATAGGAGACTTAGAATACTCTGGGGCTTGCCTTTCAGAAAAGAGGAAGGCTAGTGATCAGGACACTCAAGAACTTCTTCCTCGTTGGCTCCTTCTGGGGCCTGCACCTCCGTCTCCTGAGCTTGTTGCTGCTCCTCTAGAAGTCCTTGCTCGAATTCCAGAAGCGTGACTCCCTACGGAACACCTATTGCATGCATATGCATAGCATAAGAGTCATGCATGCACAAGAGATGGAAGGTGATGATGAAATGTACAGCCATATATAGATAAACACATGAATGACACGATGATACAAGATTAACATCTATTTTATTGAGTATGTGCATATTTCTTTTAGAAAACAAGAACTACACACTCACCAAGCTCTAACTACCTAAGATAAAGTTGTTCATCTTCAGTAAGAGGTCTAGCACCTGCAACTAACAATTTATCTTAATTAGCCTATCATCTAAATCATCACACCAACTTATATAAAGCAATCGAGTTATTCACTGCATTCACAGATTCAAGGCTACAGACAACAGCTGCTAGTTTAAGTCATAACTGGAGTTGTACTAATCCAAAAGACATGCAACAAGACAATCTGGAAAGCTTATGAAATTTTCTACAATTCATATTTAAACCTCACAGCATGATTCCTGAGTTAACAAGGTCAAGATGGCACATTTATCAAATCTGGTCCAGAAATTCCAGAGAGCTACAATTTCTGAAGACCAAGTTTGAACAGACATAACTCATAAACTATTTGGCCAAATACCATGAAAATTTAACACAAGCTATTTAAGTGATTTATCTACAACTTTGTTATAGACAAGATTCATAGCAAACATCAAATTCACTAGTTAATTTCCTTAACTCTAAAATCTGTCCAGAAAGTCACTATAAGTGAATTATAGTGAAAATAATATTTCACTACATACAAGAATAGTACCATGAGCACTACCAATATTATCAATAGTTAACATACATCAAATGAACACTAGAAAACATAGTGGCCATTCCTAAATAAATTCTTTTCATGCCTTTATTAATTTATTTAGATAATTAGGTTAAATAATAAACACCTAGCCAAAGTGTACAGAAAATTCCACAAAAAATACAGTAGCTTATACATGTACCCAATAGGCAACTGTATCAATTTCACAGAATTTGAAGAAGTATAACATCCTACACAAAAATGACAAGCCAGCAGGGCTTAAAATAGCATAAATAGGAAACCCTATTGAAAAGTGTCAAACAATAGAATTGCTATTTTTCTTAGCTTCATCATAACACAAGAACACTGCACAAAAACTTTCATGCTCAAAGGATACATATTTTTACCATGAAAAATAGCACAAGGATATAGAGTTGCTTCTAAAGAAATCTGTAACTAAATTATTAAGCAAGCACTGGACTCAGAATTTTTATCATAGCTTAAGCATATCAAGAACAGTCCACTATAAAAATTTCACAATTAATGGAGCAATAGAACTCCAGCTATGAAATTCACAAGTTTCTACACATATAAAGAGCACCTTTGTAGATTTATTTAATTCTCAAATTAAATTCACAGAGCATGTCCACTTTATAATTTTATCACATTCTATACTTCATAAGCAACCCAACAAAATTTGGGTGACCTCAATTGGAGTCCTAGAGCTTCAAATATGAATTTCCCAAAACAAGTGAGAAATCTGTGAAAACAAAAAACAAAAACCCTAATGGAGAGGCTAACAGGCGGGACCCGTGGGTCAGCCGACCCCACATGCTAGAGAGACAGAGATAGGGGAGAGGTCCGACCGACTATTTCTCACCTGACGGCGAGCTCGTCTGCGGTAGTGTCTACACTAACGTGATCTACTCTTCCACCCGCACCCGGTGATGGTCTTGCCTGGCCAAGAGAAGCACGGGAACTCCTCACCGATGACCATGGCGGATGGTGGCAATGGCATGGCGGTACGCCGGCCAACTCACGCTTGGACTTGGCAATGCGATGGCTTCTTAGGCTTTCAGGAGGTCCAACGGAGCTCCTGGAGGTGTCTAGCACTTGGTGGAAGCTACGGGTGAGCTCGGCCACATGCACAGCTACGCACAGAGCTCAATGGTGAGGCCACCGTTCTGACTAAATGGCAGCGACACAAGGGTCTTCATCTTGCCAACAACTAGACCTAGGGTTGCTCTATTCGGTGCGCTCGAAAGGAGGACGAGAGGGTGGAGAAGCTATGCTACGGCAAACTCGCATGCCACGGCGGGCATGGCGACTACGGCAGCGCCGGTGGCGTGTTCTAGCGTAACTGAATGGTATCATGGGATCGACGCGGTACTAGAGTACTATGGCTAAGATGTAGTTCTAGGATAGGGTAGAGAGAAGCAAGAGGTGCAGCGAGGACACGTGGCCACGACGGCGACCATGGTGGAACTCTAGCGGGGATGCACCCATGGTGGCACAACAAGAAATGTGGCTTACCAAGGGCACGACTATGAGCAGTGGCTAGATGGGAATGGTAGAGCAGAGCGAGGCGAAGCTGTGAGTGCAGTAGATTTGAGAATGGGGCAGCGGTGAGCGCATGCGAACTCGGCGGAGGTACTGTGATCACCCACTTGCCCTCAATCACACATGATCATACGCATACATATAGGAAAAACATAAAATAACAAGTCATGTTTCACATGTTTCAATTGCACGTTTCATATAAAAATGCTTATGCATGAATGAATGATGCTTATGCTCATGTAATGCAAGTGCAATTATGCAAGGCCTAACACCTAGTGTGTTACATATGCAGCTTCCAAGAATTGCAAGAGGGCCTTTGAGGCAAGTGCATCTCAAGCTAAAGCTCCTGTGGCTATAAGAAATCAGTTTTGCCCACCTACTGCAGTCACTAGGTATCAGTCCGCCTCAAAAGAAGAATCAGGCCAAGATTGGGTTCCATAAGGCCTTTACTATTCCTCTTCCAGAAGGCACCATAGGACTAGGGAATTCTTTTGTTCTGCCAAGTAACAGGCCCTGCTGGAATTGTGGCAAGACAGGTCATTGGTCCAAGAGTTGTCCTTATCCTCAGAAGAATAATCAGAAGCAAGGGAATTCTGGTGCTTGTTAAGGTCATGTTAACTACACTAACATGATAGAGATACCATCAGGCGAGGTGGTCACTATGGGTAAGTTTCTTGTGAATCAATATCCTATAGTTGTACTGTTTGATTTCGGTGCTTCGCATTCATTCATGAGTCCAGTATTTGTATCAAAGTACAATCAGGAGGTAATTACACTATCCACAGGTAGTTATTGCATTAGTGCAACTAGAAGTAATATTTCTACCAATCAGATAGTGCAGGAGGTGAGTATCGAAATAGAGGGATGAGTATATACGTCTGATCTGGTAGTTTTGCCAGGATTAGGTATAGATGTAATCTTGGGGATGAAGTGGATGAGCGGTCATGGAGTGCTCATCGATACTTCCACTAGGGTTGTTATGTTGAGGGATCCTATCAGCAATGAGGCTTTCATGGTGCCACTTCCTAGAGATCTAGATCTCCACCACACCGCCAATGCTATCCAGACCCCGAGAATTGAGGATGTTCTAGTAGTTTGTGAATTTCTAGATGTATTTCCTGATGATCTACCTGGTTTACCACCTGGATCGAGATATCAAATTCAAGATCGAGTTAGTGCTGGGTACTGCACCTATTTCTAGAAGGCCTTATAGGATGCCACCCAATGAGTTAGCAGAGCTTAAAGTTCAGTTACAAGATCTATTAGAAAAGGGTCATTATCCGACCGAGTGCTTCTCCCTAGAGTTGTCCCGCTATATTTGTGAAGAAGAAGGACAGTTCATTGCGCATGTGTGTGGATTATCCTCCACTCAATGTCGTGACAATCAAGAACAAGTACCCATTGCCTTGCATTGATATTTTATTGGATCATTTGTCTAAGGCAAATGTATTCTCCAAAATTGATTTGAGATCTAGCTATCATCAGATAAAAATTAGACCAGAGGATATACCTAAGACCACTTTCTCCACCAGATCTGGGTTGTATGAGTATCTTGTTATGTCTTTTGGTTTGACCAACGCTCCTTCATACTTTGTATATCTGATGAATTTGGTATTCATGTCGGAACTGGACAAATTTGTGGTTGTCTTCATTAATGACATTTTGATCTTTTCATGAATGCTGAAGAGCATGCCGAGCAGCTAAAAATTGTTTTATCCAGACTATGAGAACATAAGCTTTATGCCAAGTTTAGTAAATGTGAGTTTTGGCTAAAGAAAGTACCTTTCTTGGGTCATGTGTTATCTGATGAAGGGATTTCGGTGGATCCAACTAAGGTGCAAGAAGTCTTGGATTAGAAAGCACCAACTTTAGTGCATGAGGTTAGGAGTTTCCTTGGTTTGGCTGGCTATTATTGTCGCTTCATCTTAGATTTCTCTAAAATAGCCAAGCCCATGACCATGTTGCTTTAGAAAGATGTGAAGTTTGTTTGGACTCCAGAGTGTGAAACTACTTTTCACACTTTGTGGACTTTATTGACATCAGCTCCTATCTTGACACAACCTGATATCGAGAAACCTTTTGATGTATTTGGTGATGCATCAGGTACCAGTTTAGGATGTGTTCTTATGTAGGAAGGCCAGGTTATTGCTTATGCCTCATGTCAGCTGAGGAAGCACGAAGTCAATTATCCAACTCATGATCTAGAGTTAGCTGCTGTTGTTCATGCTTTGAAAATTTGGAGGCATTACCTACTCGGTAACATGTGTCATATCTATACCGATCATAAAAGTCTCAAATATATCTTCACTCAACCAGAATTGAACATGAGGCATAGAAGATGGCTAGAGTTGATCAAGGATTATAACTTAGAAGTACATTATCATCTGTTACATCCTGCTGTGTTGCATAGTATTACTCTTAGTTGCTCTCTTGAAAGTAAAATCATCGAGCTTCAGAAGTTCGATGTGGGTGTGTTCCACATAAAAAGGAAGATGAAGGAGCAAGAAACAAAACACTTCCGAGTAGATGAAAAGGGTGTCCTATGGTTTAAGGATAGGCTTGTAGTGCCGAAGGATAAAGAGCTTAGAAACCAAATCTTAGATGAAGCTCACTCCTCCAAGTTATCTATTCACCCAAGAAGTAGAAAAATGTATCAAGACTTGAAACATTGCTTTTGGTGGACCAAGATGAAGAAAGAAATCATAGCTTATGTTGCAAGGTGTGACAATTGTTGTAGAGTCAAAGCAATTCACTTGAAGCATGCCGTACTTCTTCAACCATTGTCTATTCCTAGATGGAAATAGGAAGAAATTAGTATGGATTTCATTGTTGTACTTCCCCCTACCCAAAAGAATTTTAATTCTATATGGGTAATAGTGGATTGTTTAAGCAAGTCTGCCCATTTCATCCTAGTTAGAACTGACTATCGACCAAGTGACTATGTTGAGTTATATTTTAATCAGATAGTACATCACCATGGTGTTCCTAGAACCGTTGTATCTGATAGAGGACCTTAGTTCACTGCTTGTTTTTAGGAACATTTGCACAAGATGTTAGGCACCAACTTAGTTAGAAGTTCTGCTTATCATCCACAGACCTCCGGACAAACGGAGCGGGTGAATCAAATATTGGAAGACATGTTGAGAGCTTGTGTCATATCTTCCAAGGGTTCATGGGAGAAGTGGTTGCCTTTGGCTGAATTTTCCTATAATAATAGCTATCAAGAAAGTATCAAGATGGCTCCGTTCAAAGCATTGTATGGCCGCAAATGTAGAACTCCTTTGAACTGGGTTGAATCTGGAGAAAGGAGATACTACGATATTGATTTCATATAGGAGGCTGAACAACAAGTCCATACTATCTAGAAACATATGGAAGCTGCTCAAGCTAGATAGAAAAGCTATGCGGATAAATGAAGGAAGCCCATCGAGTTTGAAGTTGGTGATTACGTTTATCTGAAAGTATCACCGATGAAAGGTGTGCAACGGTTCAGAGTAAAGGGGAAGCTTGCACCTAGATATGTAGGTCCATATCTGATCATAGAGAAGAGTGGGAGAGTAGCCTACAAGATAGAGTTACCTTATGAGATGAGAGCAATCTTCAATGTTTTTCATGTATCTCAATTAAAGAAATGTCTCCGCATTCTAGAAGAAAGAGTTTCACTTAGAAATATCAAGTTGAAATCAGATCTATCCTATGAAGAAAGGCCAGTGTGTGTTATTGATACTAAAGAGAGAGTAACCTAGAGTCAGGTGGTCAAGTTTTACAAAGTCATGTGGAGTAATCAGGGTAGTGAGAGCGATGCAATGTGGGAACAACAGGATTATTTGAGTGTGTAATTCTTGTTTTCAAGAAGAGATATGCACCTACTTAGTAAAGTAAATATTAATCTTGTATCATCATGTCACTCATGTGTCCATCTAAACATGGCTGTACATTTCATCATCACCTTCCATCTCTTTTGAATGCATGACTCTTATATTGTGCATATGCATGCAATAGGTGTTCTGGAGGGAGTCACTCTTCTGGAATTTGAACAAGGACTTCCGGAGGAGCAGGAGGTGTAGGCCCCAGAAGGAGGAGTCAACGAAGAAGAAGTTCTTGAGTGCCCAGATCACCAACCTTCCTCTTTTCTGAAAGGAAAGCCCCAGAGCATTCTAAGTCTCCTATGTTTTAAAAATGTTACTTTGAGTATCTTTACATGTTTGATGCATTAAGTTAGAGGAGTTGGATGCAAACACTTGTTGCATACCTATCTCTTCCTTGTCCAGTAAATGTACCATGAATCCTATTTAGGTCTAGGAGCGAATCAATGCTTAGCCATGCTTAGACTGGTAAAGTCAAGTGATTTCCTATCACCGGCAAGATAGAATGATATCTGGTCACGGTTGGCTATATTTGCTATCATGGAAATAACCATGTGTTAATAATGAATGGAGATCGGGCGGGATGTCGATAGAGAAGCAACAAGACATGGAGGTCTTAGGTGTGGATCTATCCCTGTCTATGTCAGTTAAGGACCGATTCGCTGTACGTCATCATGTCATGTTGAACGCATGACGATCACTTAGTTGGCCGGATAACTCGTTCTGACCGCGAATCTGAGTAGCTCAACTTAGGACAGATGCCGGGAAGTGAAAGTGCACACTCTGGCAGTAGTAAGGATGTGCGGGGAGCCATTAGCGTAAGTCCAAAGGGCATATTGACATCCTAGCAGAGTGGATTCCCTAAGAGTGCGGCACTGCTTGGACCCATGAATTTATTCCTAAGCTATACCAAAGGTGACCCAAGGTGACCACTGATCATGTTGCTTGGGTGTGTGTTACGAATAATTCCCCAGCTGGGTAGTAATCAATTTGAGTCGTCATCTCTCCTGGATAGTGAGAACTTGACTGAGCAGCAGCAACATAGAGACACTTAATTGAACTTCATGGTTATAATGATGATGATGATGTTACAACATTATACCGGATATGGTTACTAATGTTTGGATTCTAATCAAGTGCTTGCTCTAGTATAGGTGCTAATCTATATGATAGGTTAATATTGGTAACTTGCTGCTTATCATTAAAGATTTTATGAAAAATGGTTGTCAAGCGAGATCCACCGATAAAGCCTTGCATACTCCTTGGTGTCATTTATTTTTGGTTTACGACAGGTAAGTCTAGCTGAGTACATTCTTGTACTCATGGTTTATTTCCTCTTGTTGCAGATGATGTGCTCTATAATGGTTACTGCAAGTATTGTCTCCACCCTGCTGGTGATGAAGACTAGATCATGGGCATGATCTTCTATGTTATCTTATCATGATGCTTTTGCTGGATATGACTATGGAACTGGCTTGTATTTGAACTAAGTGTGTGTGATGGTTTCCAACTACTTTGCTTCCACTATTTGTGAACTCATGTTGTAATAACTATGTGAACTCCAATGTATGAGATACTTGTGAACTACTTGTGAAATGTTTGTAACATGTGGATTGTTATATTGAATCATGTATGATCTTGGGTGTATGCAAGTTGGTTTGAAATCCTTCGTGGTTTCAGTTGACTACTGAGTTTATATGGGTTCAAGTATGATGGTTTGATCACTCCAGTGATTGCCTTTGTGATTGTGCTCTTATAAATTGGTCGATTCTGTTACACCCCAAGCCGGCGTAGATGACGCCAAGGGGAAGGACAGTGGCTTTCCGACACTAGATGGCTGCCTCATGATCTTCAGAGGGTCAGTGGCCTATGACTCCAAGCGCCACTAGAAGCTTGCGCGCCACGAGGTCTATACGGCCGAGCCAGCTGTGCCTTCCTTCCTCCGATGGTTGGAGTCCGCCATAACCTTTGATTGGACCGACCACCCGGAAAGCATCCCATAGCCAAGATGATATTCGCCCATGGTCGACCCAATCATTAGCATGAAGTGGCTTACCAAGGTACTAATGGATGGAGGTAGTGGCCTCAACATCATGTACGCTAAAACGCTCGACGCCATGAGCCTCAACCAACCGCGCGTTCGGCCAACCGGGGCGCCTTTCCATGGCATTGTGCCTAGAAAGTAGGCCATGTCACTTTTGGGGATCCATCCAAATATAGGATGGAGACCCTTACCTTTGAGATGGTTAGGTTCCATGGAACCTACCACGCCATCTTGGGACGTCCGTGCTACATGAAGTTTATGGCCATCCCCAACTACACCTATCTAAAGCTAAAGATGTTAGGTCCATGCAGGGTCATCACCATCGGCACCTCCTTCTAGCACACCTAGGAGTGCGAGGTTGAGTGATGCGAGCATGCCGTGGCAATTCTTGCCTCCAAAGAGCTCACGAGCATCAGGAAGAAGGTCATCGAAGAAGCACTTGACCCCAAGTGGTCGCCCAGGTCTTCTAAACCTATAGAGGGTACCAGGGAGGTCCTCATAGACCCTAGCAGCTCCATGGGCATAGTGTTGCGCATTGGCACCATGCTTTCCTCCAAATAGGAAGCGCGCTCATTGACTTCCTCCACGCCAACATAGATATCTTTGCGTTAAAGATCAGGCCAGGCTCTAAGCCGGTGAAGCAGCGCCTATGTCGCTTCAACAAGGAGAAATGTAGGGTGATCGATGAGGAGATCGCAAAGCTTTTGGTGTCTGAGTTCATCAAGGAAGTATACCACCTGAGTGGTTAGCCAATCCTGTTCTTGTATGAAAAAGAGTGGGAAATGGAGAATGTGTGTTGACTACACGGGTCTCAGTAAAGTGTGTCCAAGGGATCCGGTACCTTTGCCATGCATAGACCAAGTAGTCGACTCAACCTCAGGGTGCGAAGCCCTTTGCTTCCTTGATGCATACTCCAGGTACCATCAAATCACGTTGAAAGAGTCCGATCGGCTCATGACATCTTTCACCACCCCATTTGGATCGTTCTGCTACATCACAATGCCGTTTAGTTTGAAAAACATGGGGGCTATGTATCAGCGTTGCATGCTCAAGTGTTTCAGGGACCTCATCGGGCAAACCATTGAGGCCTATGAGGATGATATCATGATCAAATCCAAATGAGCTGACCAGGTCATAGCCAACCTAGAACAAACCTTCATGAAACTCCGAGCAAATGGCATCAAGCTCAACCTCGAGAAGTGTGTTTTAGGGTCCCAAGGGGTATGCTGCTAGGTTTTATCATTTCCATGTGTGGCATTGAAGCCAACCGAGAGAAGATCTTGGCCATCACGAGGATGGGCCCAATTTAGAACATAAAGGGGGTACAATGAGTTACAGGGTGCCTCACCATGCTCAGTCGCTTTATCTCATGCCTCAGCGAATGAGGTCTCCCCCTCTATCAGATCCTAAAGAAGGCCGACCATTTTGAATGGACGCCCAAGGCCCAGGAGGCACATGACATGGTCGAGTAGCTTCTGACGAAGGCCCTGAACCTGGTCCACCTGACTGATGGGGAACAACTTCTGCTCTACATCACGGCCACCATGCAAGTGGTCAGCGTGCGCCCTGGTGGTAGAGCAATAAGAAGAGGGACACACCCTCAAAGTGCAGTGTCCCATATACTACATTAGCAAGGTCTTGTCTGATTCCAAGACCCGCTACCCCCAAATCTAGAAGCTCCTGTACACCATCCTCATCGCCAAAAGGAAGTTGCATCACTACTTTGAGTCACACCTAGTGATGGTCGTGACGTCCTTCCCTCTCGGCGAGGTCATCCAAAACAGGGATGCCATGAGAAGAATCTCTGAGTGGGCACTCGAGCTAAAGGGTCAAGGCATTTCATATGCCCCCTGGACGGCCATTAAGTCCCAAGTGTTGGCTGATTTCATTGCAGAGTGGACCAAGGTCCAAATGCTACTAGTAGTCTTTGACTAGGAGTACTAGACGATGTACTTCGATGGATCACTGATGAAGAAAGGCATCGGGATAGGGCTGGTCTTCATTTCACCCCTCAGGTATGCATGAGGTACATGGTTTGCATCCATTTCCCCTCCTCCAACAATGTGGCCAAATATGAGGCGCTCATCAATGACCTGCGCATCACCATCGAGTTGGGTATCCGACGGCTTGATGTCTAGGGTGACTCCCAGCTGGTCATCGACCAAGTCATGAAGGAATCAAGCTACCATAATGCCAAGATGGCTATGTATTACCAAGAGGTCCACTAGCTGGAGGACAATTTCAATGGTCTCAAGCTCAATCATATCCTAAGGCATCTCAACGAGGCGGTCGATGCACTAGTGAAATGGCATCTGGTCGAGAGATAGTGCCGATAGGCATCTTCGCTAGTGATCTATACAAACCCTCGGTCCACTACGAGGAGCTGGAACAAGCCAGTGATAGGCTGTCTACCCTGGGCTCAGGGGCTAACTAGCCATCGGCTCCATCAGACCCCAAAGTCATGGAGCTTGACGAGGATCCAGCGACAGAGCTGACCCTTGGGCCAACTAGAGCGTGCCTTACCTTGACTACCTCCTTCGATGTTGATGGACAAAATGGAGTCTCAGTGGATCACATGTCGCACCAAGTCCTTTGCCATTATTGATGGCGAGCTCTACAGGCGAAGCCACATTGGGGTACTGCAGCACTGCATCCCATCGAACAAGGGAAGTGGTTGCTGATCGATATCCATGGTGGCATCTACAGGCACCATGCTGTGCCTAGAACCCTAGTTGGAAATGTGTCCCAACAAGGCTTCTACTAGCCAACCACGGTAGTCGACGCTGAACATATTGTGCGCACCTACGAAGGGAGTCAATACTATGCTCGGTAGACCCACCTACTGGCCCAAGCACTCCAAACGATCCCCATCATGTGGTCATTCATGGTCTAGGGGCTCAATCTAGTTGGACCTCTCAAGAGGGTGCCCGGGGGCTATAAGCACTTGCTTGTCACCATAGATGAATATCACATCCACGTCGATTGGGCCGCTGTGGCACACCCCCGCATGAATGGGCAGGTTGAGCGCTTGAACGGCATGGTCCTACAAGGCCTCAAGCCTAGGATCTTCAACTAGTTGAACAAGTTTGGCGGACAATGGGTCATGGAACTTTCCATGGTGCTCTAGAGCCTGAGGATGACCCCCAGCTGGGCCACCAGCTACACACCATTTTTCATGGTCTACGGTTCTGAGGATGTCCTCCCAATCGACCTTGACTATGGAGCACCAAGGGTTAGGGCGTACGATGAATAGGGGTTTTGAGGCATCCCTCGAGGATGCCATGGATTAGCTAGATGAAGCACGCGATGTTGCCCTCCTCCACTCGGCTAGGTACCAGCAAGCATTATGCTAGTACCATATCCGTCGAGTGTAGGGTCAGGCCTTCAACATCGGGGACCTAGTGATCCGCCTTGTCCAGAGCAACAAGAACTACCACAAGCTCTCTCCACTATGGGAGGGACCATATGTCATCGTGGAGATGCTCTGACCAGGCACCTACAAGCTCAAGACCATCAATGGTGAAGTCTTCATCAATGCCTGGAACATTGAGTAGCTATGTCGCTTTTACCCTTAATATATGCACACTTTCTCTTATCAGTTTCGCTATTGACTCCCCGATCTTTAGTGACACCCGACCCTAGCAAAGGCAAGGGGTCAAGCCTCACTTGGGGGCTAATAAGAGCATATCTATTTGGTAGACATTCTCTACGCCCAACCCTTTCTCACGTTGAGACCTGGAAACAAGGGTTGTGGAAACGAACACTGATTAAAACTGGTCAGACTCCAAGAAACCAACGCCCCAACGACTACGGTGTTTTTGCTCACCAGTGTGATCAGAGTTTTTTCTGCACCTCAAGCTTTTTAGCATTAACTATGGAAAGAGTCAGTACATGTCTAAGAGTATATCCACATGGCAAACATTCTCTGTGCCTAACCCTCTCTCACATTGAGACCTAGAAGCTAGGGTTGTGGAAACGAACGCTGAGTAAAACTGGTCGGACTGCAAGAAACCTATGCCCTAGTGGCTATGACATTTTTGCTCACTAGCATGATCAGAGTTTGTTCACCTGCACCCCAAGCTTTATGGCCTCAATGACAGAAAGGGTCAGAATGCACTAACCTTTTTATACAATAATGGGAGAAGGGCTAAAAAGCTGTTTGGCCATAACGAAATTTAAGAGCTTGTCCATTTATTACAAGTTCGTCGCCTGGCTTATCTGCCTAACTAATTTCTTGGGCGTGATGATCTCATCCTCTATCCTCGTAGGTAAGTCCTATGCCAGTGGGTCACACATGTCGATTGGACAGCTTGGCCATTGCCGAGAGATGGGTAAGGAGCACTAGGATGCCCCATGCAGGTTATGCCAACTCCATCATGAACGATAGACCTAGATTCCACTCAGACATGTCTGGTAAGAGCTCTCTGAACCCGTCACTCGAGCCATCAAGGTAAGTCCTATGCTAGCAAGTCACCCAAGTCAATCAGATGGCTTGAGCCGCTACTAAGAGATGGGTCATCTCTAAGTGACACTTGACCCTAGCAACGACAAGGGGTCGGGCCTCACTCGAAGGCTAGCAAGAGTGTCTATTCGGTAGACATTCTCTATGCCTGACCCCTTTCTCATGCTAAAAGCTAAAGGCATGGTGTGCAGAAACAAACACTGGGTAAAACTAGTCGGACCGCAAGAAACCTACGCCCTAGTGGCAATGACATTTTTGCTCACCAACATGATTACAGTTTTTGTCCTCGCACCCCAAGCTTTAGCCTCCGCCTTCCTAGGAAGGGTTTGGAGGGGCCCACCAATAGAATCTCCATCAAGGAGTGGCTAGCAGGTTGCCTAAGTTGATCGGATGGCTTGGGCCGCTACTAAGACATGGGTCATCTCTAAGTGACACCCAACCCTAGCAACAGCAAGAGGTCAGGCCTCACTCGGGGGCTAGCAAGAGTGTCTATTTGGTAGACATTCTCTATGCCCACCCCTTTTCTCATGTTGAGACCTAGAAGCTAGGGTTATGAAAACAAACGCTGAGTAAAACTGGTCAGACTACAAGAAACCTATGCTCCAGCAGCTATGGCATTTTTGCTCACTAGCATGATTTGAGTTTTTTTTGCACCCCCAGCTTTTTAGCATTAACTACAGAAAAGAGTCGGTACACATCTAAGAGTATATCCACCTAGCAAACATTCTCTGTGCCCAACTCTCTCTCTCTTGTTGAGACCTAGAAACTAGGGTTGTAGAAATGAACGCTGAGTAAAACTAGTCGGACTGCAAGAAACCTATGCCCCAATGGATATGGCATTTTTGCTCACCAGCGTGATCATAGTTTTTGTCCCCGTACCCCAAGCTTTAGCCTCCGCCTTCCCAGGAAGGCTTTGGAGGGGCCCACCTATGGAATCTCCATCGAGGAGAGGCCAGCAGGTCGCCCAAGTTGATCGGACAGCTCATGCCGCTGCCAAGAGATCGGTAGGGAGCAGCAGGATGCCCCATGTGGCTTATGCCGACTCTATCATGAACGATGGACCCAGATTTCACATGAACATATCCGGTAAGAGCTCCTCGAACCCGTCACTCGAGCCATCGTGGTAACTTTACCAACCCCCACTTTACTTCTTCAGTGCATGAGCATTCATTCATCCATTCTCATGCATGCATTCATACATTCATCTCATACATCCAAGCATCGCATATGCAATTATTGCGTCACAATGCTTTTGCGTCGCGTCATGAATCGGTAGTCGTCTCTTTCGATATGAGCGGCGACCGACAGTGGTTCGAAGGCCGGCCCATGAAGGGCTCGAGGCTACCTCGCGTCAAACAGAGCCAGGGAATAAAATGAAGATGAGCCCTAGCGGCCTTTGCCTGACCTACTCAAAAGCGGACAGGGTCATCTCGACCTTCTCGTTTGATCCTAACCTAGAGCCAAGCCCATAGAATCTCCATAGAGGGAAGGCCAACGGGCCACTTGAGTCGGTCTTCGGAACAACTCGGGCATCTACCGGGAGGCGGGTTAAGGAGCAGTGGAATGCCACATGAGGGCTATGCTAACCCTATCATGAATGATGGACCCAGATTCCACTTGGACATACCCATTAGCGAGCTCGCTAAGAGCGACACTTGAGCCATCGAGGCAAGTGTCATTAGCGCAACCCCACCGATTGCGAAAACCATGGAAAGGGTGAGACATAAAACTCAGCCGACCCCTACCAAGCCCAATGGGGCTTGGGGGCTCTAGTCGCTCGACCCCAACTCAAGAATTCGATCGATTGAGGTTCGAAGGCCGGCCCATGAAGGGCTCGAGGCCGCCTCGTGCCAAACAGTGCCATGGGAGAAAATGTAGATGAGCCCCAATGGCCTTTGCCTGGCCTGCTCAGAAGCGGACAAGGTCATCTTGACCTTCTTGTTCAATCCAAACCTCAAGCCAAGCCCACAGAATCTCCATCGTGGGGAGGCCAGCGGGCCACCTGAGTCGGTCCCCGAAATGACTCGGGCATCTACCGGGAGGCAGGTTAAGGAGCAGTGGAATACCACATGAGGGCTATGCCAACCGTGTCATGAATGATGGGCCCAGATTCCACTCAAACATGCCCTCTAGCGAGCTCACTAAGGGCGTCACTCGAGCCATTAAGGCAAGTGACGTTAGCTTAACCCCTCTGGTTGCAGAAACCGTAGACGGGGTGACAATCACAAAGACGAGCCGACCCTCGACCGGACCCCCACTACACATGGGGGCTCGAGGAAAGTTAGACTCTCAAGGAGACTGAATGCGTGGTCATAGAACGATGGCTCAGATCCTAGGGAGGGGGTACGTGCAAAAACTAAGAATAACATTTTTAAAACAAGAGATGCTTTCTCCTACTAGTTTTGCTATCCTCTCCTCGATCTTTAGTGACACCCAACCCTAGCAACGGCAAGGGGTCGGGCCTCACTCAGGGGCTAATAAGGGTATATATATATACCCTTTCTAAAACAATCACCATGCATGAACCCTCCCTCACGTTAAAAAACCTAGTGGCAAGGTTTGCGGAAATGAACATCTGAGTAAGGCTAGTCGGACTGTAAGAAATCTATACCCTAGCGGCTACGCTGTTCTTGCTTACTAGCGTGATCAAAGTTTCCCGCCTACACCTCGAACTATACGGTCTTAACAAATGGAAGGCTCAGAATGCATTAACCCCTTTTCACACATAAAAAGGGAGAAAAAACAAATTTGTTCACACAGAAATAAAAGAACAGACTTGTTCAAACAAAACACAAGGGTTGGAACTTGTCCGATTATTACAAAAATGGTGGCCCAACCTATTTAATTAACTAGCCCCTCTAGGGGAGAACTATGCCTTCTATCCTATCCGCCAGGTCCTATGAAAGGGGAGCCACCACCATTTCCATCTCCTCCAGCTCATGGAGTTCATAACCAGGTGTGTAGCCATGGCTCATCGCCTCTAGATCGATGTTGTCCCCATAATGAGAATAAGCAATCATGAAGTACTGATTAACCCTAGCGTGAAGGGCATTCCTCTCAAGCTGGCACACCCGAGCCATGATCTCGATGGCATAGGCCAAGAGAGAGCTGGTCCCCTCCAACCGCACCACCTTAAGGTTATCGCAGACCACTCTGAGGATGGCGCTCAGGATACCAAGCTCATCACTCTTCACCTCAAGATTCCTCATCACCTCGGTAAGATCCACAGCCAGCCTAGCAGAAACACTCTTAGCCTCTAGCCTCTAAGTCGTCATGTTTTCAAGCTCAGCCTAGAGGGAGCCAACCCTCTACTACACGTCGTTCCGCTCTTGGCAAGCCTGGTCACCCTCTTGGAAAGCCTGGTCGCGCTCCTCGCAAGCTGTGCTGCATTCCAAGCGGAGCCTCTCTATGGTTTGGATCAGTTCATCCTGCTCCTTGCATAGCTGAGCGACTATTGTGGCATCAAGGCTCGCCCTCTTCTCTAGGGCCACGAGCTTCTCCTTGGCCCCCAGCTTTAGATCCCTTTACTTCTAAACCCTGCCCAAAAGGTCAAGGATCCACTAGCAGGTCTTGGTATCCTTTTGGAGCAACTCATCCTGCTCCTTCCTGACCCTAGTGGCTTCTTCATCATCCTTCCATGACCTCACCGATAGGGCCTTGAACGCCTTCTTGGCCTCGTTAGCATCCCAATGGGCCTTGGCCACCCACGATTGAAGATTGGCTACCTCCTCGGTGAGGGGGTCAGCTTGGCCACCCTCTGCTAGGCGACAACAAGCTAAGATGTCACCTCCCTACATAGCCATGCCTCCTTGATGAGGTGGTCCTAGGCTTCCTTCTATTGGCGAAGGAATCAAGATTTCCCCTGGCTATGAGCTATAAGGGACTACAGAAAGATGATGGTCAGGATACAAAAAGTATATAAAGGAAGATGAAGGCAAGAAGCGGGACCAAGCAATACCTAGTTGGAGGGAACAACAACATCATGCAATGTGCCCACAGTGTGCTCTAGGGCCTTGAGCATGGACACGATCCCTACGTTGAGGCTCTCCCGCTCCATGCTCTCTATGGCGTCGTTCAGGGTAAAAAGTGCTGATGCCTGATCCTACAGATCCACCCACTAGAGTAGGGGCTCACCCATGTGGGTGAGCCACTGCCCACCGATGTTAGTGCTAGGGATGACTCCTCGCCGACTGCAAGCGCCACCAACCCCTATCGCCATGATGTCCACACCGGGACACCCCCTCTGGCGATGGAAGGGGTCAGCAGAGTGAACACCAACCTCTCTCCTGGCACCATGACTCTGGGGACCCCTTGAACATGTCCCCCTCCATCTGGCCTACGCCAGGTGCCGTCGCTGCGGTTGCGCCCCGCTGTGACCCATCTATCATGGCCGCCGCCACCTCCACCTACATCGGCAGGGTCACGACCGACTGCGCCATGCCCACCATGATCATTGCCATGAGCGTGGTTAGCAGCCCCATCTATCATGCCATCAGCAGTGGTTCCATGACCATCACCGGCTGCTCCATGACCTCTGAAGGTGCCCCTTGAGTGCTCATGTCTCCCTGTCCCACCAAGGGCACAGGCGCTACTGTGGGCAGCACCTGACCGGTCAGCGACATGGTCACACTAGAGGTTGCTCCCTCCCAAAATAGGTGTGACACCAGCCGATGGCTGCCGCCATGATTGGAGGGCGATGCTCTTCTTCGACGCTAGCACTAAAGGATTTCGCTGTCTGCCAACACTTCAAGGGACGAAAAACATAAGTCACGATGAAATCTGACTAAAATAGGAAAATAACAGAGGAATTGATAACTCACCTTAGCGCTATCGAGAAGCACATGCATTTGGGGGGTGAACCCCCTGACCTTTGCTTCGCCTTGTCGGAACACGGTCGCAAAACAACAGACCCCCGTAGGTGTCAAAATAAGGAAAGACCTTTTTTGACCCACCAAATCTCACAACTATACCCCCGAGGGGTCTGATCTCTACGAAAGGGAATCACCATCCCTAGGTCACACCATGGGTGACAAAAGAAGGCCACGTCCCTTAGAGTCCTCCCATTCGAAAAAGCCTCTGAAGGAGTATTCTACTCCTCTATAGGCTCGGGGGCAACTATTGGGTACCAATACTAGGGTACCCAAAGAGGAGGGGCTAATGACTATCAACATCGACTCATCCAAGTAGTCAAGGGCATGACTACAGCTCCAACTAACCCAAGGTACCTGGGCTCTGCCTTGCTCGACCTCTAGGGGCGGGCTCCACCTCACCCGAACCTGAGGCCGCTGAGGGCGGGCTCCACCTCGCCAGACCTCTTGGGGCGGGCTTCGCCTCGCCCGACAGGGTCCCATACCACCACCAATCACTCATGTTCTAGGCGTATGGACCTGGGTCAAAACTCTGACACCAAGGAAGAGACCGATATGCCCTGATATAACCCGTGGCTATGATGGGCCATACCTAAGCATTCACATCAAGAACAGCATCAGGCCTACCGGTGTTATTCCACCTAACCATATTACAAACGCTGATAGGTGTGTTAGTTCATCATGATGTCTACTGGGATGGAATGAAATTCCATGACCTGTAGATGATGCCTGCACATGGCGCTAGTGATGTACAGGGCCACAACATGGAGCTACCCCTATTGACATCTGTAAGGTCGGTGAGACCTGCATGAAGGAGAAGGACCCAGCGATCCTAAAGGACTTGTTCTCCCTCTCATTCTTCTCTTTTCCTCTGCTATAACCCATGCTTTCCCTTGGCCTATAAAAAGGAAAGCAGGGTGTCCCATGGAGGGCATCGACCCATCGAGGACAGATCAAATCACCTTGAATCGATCAGAACATGAGATAAACACATAAGAACACGACTTGAACACATGGCTGAGCAGCGATCAAGCTCTTAGCACCCGTTCACTCTTTCCACTAGAGACTTGGGATCATTTCCCTCTCTCTCCCATTTGTACCCCCTACTACAAACTTTTAGTGATAGTAACACGAGCAACAGTGATGAAATGGACATAGGGACTTTCTACCTGAACTAGTATAAGCCACATGTCCTTTAAGCACACCATCCATGCCAAACACACAATAATACAAATTTACTCATTGGTGGTAACTTGAAACACCAACAACTTTGCAAAGCCTAATAGGATTCTCTAAGTAAAAAGGTGTTGTCATGACACCTGCGATGTCGAGGTAGTAGTGGTACATGTCTTCGTCAGTCGGTGTAGTTGATCAGCGTGGACCTCCACCTCTAGGGTTAGCTCCACTCCACGGGTCCTCCTCCAGAGCTAACACATGTCCAACTAAGAACCCTATAAACTATGGATTATCACAAAGATCCAAAAGAATGAAGAAGAACCAAATTCACTCTTACATGGCTATGAACCTAGGGCCTTGATCTAAGCTTTGGTAGACACAAGGTGGCTTTGGGTCTAGGTTAAGTCCCATGGTGAGAGTAAGTTCAACAAGGACACATGGTTGACGGGCAGTTAAGGGGGATCTAGGGTTACGCACATGTGCTAGCAACTATGCCTTGCGATGGCGACACCCTTCGGCTCTTTCCAACCTGTAGGGCTATCAGACATATCGGATTGGTGTTGGCATAGCTGTGCTATGGGTATGGTGGCCATGCGTGCATTGCGATGGTGCTAAGGTGTGTCGGTGGCTTTTCATGAATAGGGCTAGGTCCTAGGGATGTGTCCAGGCAGGATAGGGTTCACGGGGTAGGTCAAGGCTTGTTGAAGACATCTGTGGCTAGCTGAGGCTTGCTCTAGCCATATGTAGCCAGTAGCAGCCTATCGTGGCCAGCCAAGTGTAGCGGTGGACAGCTAGACAAACAAAGGCACCTCCATGGCTTGGGCACAATGAGCGAAGGTCAAGGGCAAGGCTCTAGGCGAGGTTAGGTTCATGGGAGGTGGCAACTTGGCATGGTTCTGGCTAACGAGGTCGATATCAAGGCAAAGTCAGTGCTGTGGCGGCATTCTAGTAGTGTGGCATGCCAAGCAGTGCCATGGGCTATGCGATTGTGCATGTAGGCACCTTGGTGGCACATGCGAGAGAGCATGACCATGATCGTCGTTGAACATTTGGCGTACATGCAAGAATGGTGGTGGCCAGGCAAAACCAAGGTTGCTGTTGTGTTGTGCATGCATAGGGGCTCAGTTGAGTAGCGGTGTGCACATGCACATCGATGGCTCCCAACAGGAAGCCACTCAACGGCTACATAGACAAGGTTATGGCTTTTGGTCTGTGGATGCGACGTACGAGCACATCGTGCCCAAGCTGTGACTTTGTGAGCTCAGCTCATGTAACACCCTGGTGTTAAGCATTGCATTTGACACATGCATTTCATGAGCACAAGCATCATCCAAGCATTCATGAACATGAGCATATGAAATTTCATATCATTCCTAGATAACTGCTTGCTCTCTAGATAGATTTGCATGATTGAATTATTTAACCTAGATAACTGCTGAATCACATTAAGATGATTAAAATAAAGTTGTAGACAATTTTATAAGCTTTCCATAATGTCTACAACCATATTATTTTGATATGGATAACTCTAGTTATGGTCAAAACAATTGGCTACTGTCTTGTAGTCTAGAAAATGATTTACATAAGTGTTTGTTTAGTTATTAGAGAAGAGATAAGCACCTACTCAGTAAAATAAGATGCAACTTGTTATTACTTGATGCAAAGTCATTGAAAACACTTATGAGGATGCATTCATTACATCATATCATACTATACATGTCATCATATATGCATTCATGATATCTTAATTCATGCTCATGCATATAGGATCGTCTGAAGAAATAACTCTGTTGGAGTTTAACAAAGAAGAAGAGGAGGATCAGCAGGAGATGCCTCAGGCCACAACTCTAGGAGAAGAGGAGCAGACTCTCAAAGATCTTCCTAAGTGCCTAGATCACTGGCCAACCTCTTTCCTCAAAGGCAAGCCCAGAGCATTCTAAGTCTCCCATGTTTTACAAAATATTACTTGAGTCCTTTTATGTTTGATGCATTAGGTTATAAGGGTTGATTGGAAACACTTGAAGCATAGAACTACCTTGTCTAGTTACATATACCTTTAACCCTATGTAGGTCCAGGATCGAATATATGCTTAGCCATGCTTTGACCGGTAGAAGTCGGGTGATTCCCTATCACCTACGACATATAGGTGGATACCGAAGCACGGTTGGCTATATTTGCTATCGTGGAAAAGAACCATGAGGTAATGTAAATGGAGGCCAAGCAGAGTTTATGTGTTGGTGGACACATGATTCCATCTGTGTCGATTAAGGACCATACTGTTGTTGGCACTTCTAACAAGATTGAACGCATGCCTCTCACTTACCTGGCCGGATAACTCGTTTCGACCGTGAAGCCGAGTAGCTCAACTCAGGCCAAGCCCCATTCTATAAAAGTGCACACTCTAGATGGTAGTAAGGATGTATGGGGACCTAGGCATGAGCCCAAGGGTAGGGTAGTCCTGATCGTCCTGGCAGCTGGTTGTCCCTGATTGTACGGCGCTGGTCAAACTCGTGAAATGTGTACCTGAGTTGTACCAAAGGTGACCTAGGGTGACCAATGATCTGGTCTACCTGGGTTTGTGTTAGGAATAAATTCCTAGCTGGTTGAAATCGATTTGAATCGCCATCTCTCTTGGACAGTGAGAAACTTGGCTAGCTCCAACATCGTAGTAACTATGTTATGGAATGTGATGGTTCAGATGAACATGGAATTACTACACCGGCTATGGTTACTATTGTATGCTACTAAATGATATACGATATGTTTGGCATAGGTTAGTTGCTAATCTAGAGATGAATAGCTATAATTAACTTGATGTCCGAATTATAATTGTACAACTAAGTTAGTCGCTTTTTATGCAAAATGTTATCAAGCTAGCTCCACTTATAAAGCCTTGCATAATCCTTGGAGTCACTTTATTTTTGATTTATGATGGGTAAGTCTAGCTGAGTACCTTCTCATACTTAGGGTTTTATTCCCATTATTGCAGATGGTATAGTTTATCATGGCTATTGCAAGAACTGCTTCTGTCCCGCCGTGGATGAGGAGTGAGCCCTGGGCAAGCATCTCTTATTAATCCTTCTTATATGGTTTTGTGGACGTGTGATCATGAGTTGGCACTATATTAGAATGATGAGGGCTGATGTTAGTTCCAAAGTTTAATTTGCTTCCACTACTAGTTACTGAACTTGGTTTGCAATAACCTTAATTCGTACTCTAATGAATAAATTGTATTTGTGAACCTTATATAACATGTGACATGTATGTTGAATCATATACGATCTTGGTTGTATGTTGATGGTTAATCGAGACCCATCGTGGTACTCGATGGACTACCGAGTTTATATGGGTTCAAGTATGACAGTGCGACCACTTGTGGGCTACCATTGTATTTGTGCTCTTATAAATTGGTCAGTTCTGCTACAGCTGACATCAGAGCAAGACTCAACATTAATTGCCACATATTTATTTAAAATAAAATTTTTTGTTTTCCGAAACTAGTTTTTAGCAACTTATAGCTATATATATAGGTGTTTCAAAACCTAGAGTTTGAATCTAAAGTGTGTCAGTGATCACTTCCTTTATGCCTAGTTAAGGACTTCAGATGGATAATTAAGTACTAACTTGGGGGGTTTCAATTTTGTCGTCCATACATCGTGCTATTGTATGGATGCCATTCACTTGAGTGGTAATGTATGGATCAAATGTCTCTACGCCCAAGGTAAGATGCCAATCATCATCACAGTGGCATGACTGCAAGATGTGAACGTGTGGTCTATGGGGAGAGTTAGCTTTGCTACTGAAGTATATATATGTTTTATATATATGCGGATGTATTTAATTGTAGGTTAGCTTTGATATGACTGTATATGCATATTTATATGTATATATAGGACGTATTTACTTTTGGGTAGTTCTAATACAGAAGTATATATATATGGGTATATATATTGAAGTATTTAGCTTGCAACTTAGAGCCCAGATTTACATTCTGCATATATAATTGTGGGGTTGGGCTAAAATGGAATTCTTGTGCAGGTACACTAATAGCGAAATGTGTAGCTTAACTAGTTACGTTATATATGAGAGAACGCTTGTATGCCACCATGTATGCTGTTAGAAGTTTTAATTTTCCTAAGTTGTGAGGACGTACGGAACATTCATGCATCATGATAAATCATCATTATTACATACTTGCATTGTTCTGCCGCTTATAAATCTCTTACTCGGTTATGTAACTCTTAACCATTATGACTTTGTCTCACAAGAGTTGGACATGTTGTTGGTATAGATGGCAGCACCGATTGGAAGTGAGAATTTCCTATTGATGTTTGGTACTCCTGCCCTACTTTGGAGAGTCTTGCATTATGCGGGGTATTACAAACTGCCCCTCTATTACTAGAATGAAGTATACCTAGAGGGACAACCATGGTATAAAGTATAGCTGACCATACTAGCTCATAACCAAGCACCCTTCTGGCAGGAATGGAGGGCAGAATCTGAAGGAAGAACTCCTTGGGAAGCTGCCCAAGTAGTGGCTTTTGAGGTGCTGAGGTAGATTTGTCAGCATCATGGGGATGAGCTTACCAATAGTGCCGCTGGTACTTTTCCTTAGGTGGATCCATCCACAATAGTATGGGCACAGCGCAACAGCAATGCGTTGATCCAAGATCGGGATGAGTGGGCAGATAGTTCTAGTCCGGCTATGAGCACAATGTTTGTAGTAATGAAGATGCTCTATACTTGTTAGGACACCAGGGACTTCTAGCAGGAGTCCTATACCACTTGCATGGATAAGCTCATGAGAGACAAAGCTACATAGCGTAAGCTAAAAAAGCATGTGCGCAAGCACAAAAAGGCAACAAGTGAGGCTCGATGGGAAACTAATCAAGCATATGTAGCCTTGGGAAATCTCCACACCCAAATGGAGCAAGTTGATTAGCAGAGACCTGCCACCCAAGAGGCAAGAGCGGATGATCAGGTAGTGTTAGCAGCATTGCAGGAGCAACTAGAGGTTGCCCATGCTGAGCAGTTCACAGCTACGTGCTAGCGGATCCTAGCAAACAACCATGCTGCTATGGCAGAAGCAGAATGAGATAGGACCCAAGCCTTGAATGTGAACTAGGACCATGTCAAGAGGGACTTGCATCAGTAGCTTGCACATGCCTAGAACATGGTGGTCGATCTTCAGCATGAGGTGCATTTCCTGAATAACCAACTACACCTGATCCTTAATGAGGAAGAAGAAGATCCAGAGATATTAATTGAGGATGACGGTTGAGAGGAAAAAGTAGAGCTAGAGGATGAGAATGATCCTATCTCTGACCTCGATAGCGAGCACGCAGAAGATTAGAGTCCCCTAGTGACTAGTTAAAGCACTAGATGTATCCCTGTTATTTATGTAATGGACTTATAGCTTGAAGTTTGGTATTCGTGATTTGACTTTGGTGTAATATTGGCACTCTGCATGTTGTTTCACGATGGGTAGAACTTTAATGAAATTCTAGTTTTGTTTTACTGGTGGATTATGACATGCATGTTAACACATTGTCAGCCCGATAAGTGATCCAATTGGTGATATCATGTTGTAAGAATGAATTATTATGCCTCTATTTATTGTATGAATTTAAGATTCTCTCCAGTAATTTCAGTTGGCATGATTATACAATTCATCTACAATCCCCTGACATAATCCAATAATCACTTATTGTTGCAACTTTGTAGATGACTCGTACTCACGCTGGAGCCGACAACAACCATGGTGGCAATGACGGTGACTTACCACCACCGCCACCACCATCTATGAATGAATTCTTCGCATAGTTCTTGGGTAGTCAGAGAACAATGGAGGAAATACTACGCCTCATCACGTAGAACACTGCTCACGCCCATCAGCAACAATAGGGGCCTGAGCCGAATCAATACAGTTCTTTCAAGGATTTCCTAGACACTAAGCCACCTATCTTCAAGGTGACTGAAGAACCGCTTTAGGTGGATGAATGGCTTAACACAATTGAGCAAAAGTTCCATCTATTGAGAGTTACGGAGCATTAGAAGGAAGAATATGTGACCCATCAGCTATAGGGACTAGCCAGAATATGGTGGACACATTTCCTGTCATCTCTACATGCCAATTCTTAGGTCATAAGGGAGCAATTTAAGTTAGCCTTTAGGGGACATCACATTCCCCAAGGGCTAATGCGCATGAAAGCAGCCAAGTTCATTCGACTCACACAAGGGACCAAGACCCTTACGGAGTACATGCATGCATTCAACAATTTATCCCATTATGCCCCAGGGTTCATTGATACAGAGGAAAAGAAGATTGAAAGCTTCAAGAGAGACCTTAGCACTAAGCTAATGAAAACCATGGCCGACTCAAGGTGCATCACATATAATGAGTTCATCAGTGATGCCTTAACTTAGGAGAACCAGAACAATCTGCACTTAGCGGCAAAGGGCCGCAAGAGAGCAGCTAAGGCAGGCACCCCAGGGTCTTCCCAGTCTAGAGCTCTAGTGGCGGCTAGGCCATAGTTTTGACCGCTAGTGCCCAAGTTCAGGCCTTCTCTACCAAAGGCCCAGGCCAACCGACCTCAGAAGGTGTTTCATAAGGCATTCACCATTGCCCTACCTAAGGGAAATGGAGGGCAAGGAAGCTCAGCAGGACCCAGGAGCAAACAACCATGCTTCAACTATAATTAGTTGGGCCATCGGTCCAAAGAGTGCCCCCATCCTAAGAAGAACAACAATCAAAACTAGGGCAATCATAGACAAGCAAATCCTAAAGTACGTCCTGGAAACGTGCATTACACCACTATTGAAGAAGTTCCTGCGGGAGAGGTTGTCACTGTTGGTATGTTTCTTGTTAACAAACATCCCGCCATTGTTTTATTTGATTTTGGAGCTTCTCATTCATTTTGATCCAAGCATTTGCATCTAAGTGTGATCAGAAAATAATTGAGATAAACAAGGGAGGTTATAGTATAAGTTTGGCTGGGGCTACTATCTCTACAAATTAGATAGGCGGCGTGCTCATCTCTATACAAGAAAGGGAGTACATGATGGATCTAATAGTATTGCCCGAATTAGACATAGATGTGATCTTAGGCATGAAATGGATGAGTGATCATGGAGTTCTCATTGACACTAGCACTAGGACAATTATGTTGAGAGAACCAAAGGGAGGTAATGCTTTTCTAGTACCACATCCCTGAAGTTTTGATCTCCAAAACTTGTCTTGTGCTATCCAAGCCACTACCCTTTGTGATATTCTAGTGGTTTGCGAGTTTCCTAATGTATTTCTAGATGAGTTGCTAGGTTTACCGCCTAATAGGGATGTGGAATTTAAGATTGAGTTAGTGCTAGGTATGACACCTATCTCAAGAAGACCATATAGGATGCCACCAAATGAGTTAGCTAAACTTAAAATTCAGTTACAAGAACTATTGGACAAAGGTCTCATTCAACCTAGTTCATCTCCATGGGGATGTCCAACTTTATTTGTAAAGGACAAGTCCTTGAGAATGTGTGTGAATTATAGGATGCTTAATGCTGTGACCATTAAGAATAAGTATCCTTTGCCCCATATAGATATCTTGTTCGATCAGTTGGCAAAAGAAAAGATATTCTCTAAGATTGACTTGAGGTCAGGCTATCATCATATTAAGATCAGGCTAGAGGATATACCTAAAACAGTTTTCTCCACTAGGTATAGCTTGCATGAGTATTTGGTCATGTCTTTTGGACTGACTAATGCTCCTGCCTACTTCATGTACTTGATAAATTTGGTATTCATGCCTGAGCTCGACAAGTTCATGGTTGTGTTTATCAATGATATCTTAATTTATTTAGAGAATGAGGCAGACCATGTAGAGCATCTGAGAATTGTTTTGTCCACATTGAGGGAACATAAGTTATATGCCAAGTTTAGCAAGTGTGAATTCTAGTTGAGCAAAGTACCTTTCTTGGGTCACATCTTATCTAGAGATGGAATTTTTGTAGACCCGTCCAAAGTACAAGAGGTCATGGATTGGAAGGCCCTGACTTTGGTTCATGAAGTTTAGAGTTTTCTAGGGTTAGCAGGTTACTATCGTCGTTTCATTCCTGATTTCTCCAAGATAGCTAAGCCCATGATTAGACTAATTTAGAAAGATGAAAAGTTTAGTTGGACGCCAGAGTGTGAAATAGCTTTTCACACCCTAAGGACCTTGTTAACTATAGCTCATGTTCTAGCACAACCCGATATTGAAAAGCCTTTCGATGTGTTCTATGATGCATCGGGTATAGGTTTGGGGTGTGTGCTCATGCAAGAAGGAAGAGTTATTGCCTATGCTTCTCAATAGTTGAGAAAGCATGAAGTCAATTATTCTATGCATGATTTAGAGCTTGCAACAGTTGTTCATGCACTGAAGATATGGAGACATTACTTGTTGGGAAACGTATGTCATATATATACTAACCACAAAAGTCTCAAATATATCTTCACTCAACCTGAGCTAAACATGAGACAACAAAGATGGTTAGAGCTGATCAAGGACTACAATTTGGAAGTGCACTACCATCCGGGAAAAGCTAATGTTGTAGCAGATGCACTTAGTCAGAAATCTCATTGTAACGCTTTGGAAGCCTTGTTGGAAGATGGATTTAATTTGTTGCATCCTGTTGTGCTGCACAATATCACTGTCAGTTGCTCACTTGAGAGCAAAATCATAGAGCTGCAGAAGATAGATGTGGGTGTATTTCACATCAAGCAAAAGATGAAAGAACAAAGAACCAAGCATTTTTGGTTGGATGAAAGAGGTGTGCTATGGTTTGAGGACTGACTCATGGTACCGAAAGACCGTGAGCTTAGAAATCAAATTTTAGATGAAGCTCATTCATCCAAGTTGTCTATCCACCTAGGTAGTAGAAAAATGTATCTAGATTTGAAAACCTATTTTGGTGGACCAAGATGAAGAAAGAGATCACCGCCTATGTCGCTAGGTGTGATAATTGCAGTAGAGTAAAGGTCGTTCATTTGAAATCTGCTAGAGTACTTCAGCCATTGCCTATTCTAGGCTAGAAATGGGAGGAAATAAGTATGGACTTTATTACAGGCTTTCCACTAACACAACAAGGTCATGATTCCATTGGGTCATTGTAGATTGCCTCACCAAGTCAGCACATTTTATACCGGTTAACACAATGTATAATGTAGGGAAGTACGCTGAGCTATATGTTTCTCAGATCGTGAGACTATATGGAGTACCAAGGACCATAATCTTAGATCGGGGACCATAGTTTATAGCTCATTTCTAGGAATACTTGCACCAAGCTTTAGGAACTAAACTAATCAGAAGTTTAGCATAACATCCACAAACTTCTGGACAGACCGAGCGAGTAAACTAGATCTTAGAAGATATGTTGAGAGCATGTGTTATATCTTCTAAGGGTTCATGGGAGAAATGGCTACCTTTAGCTGAGTTCTCCTACAATAATAGTTATCAAGCGAGCATCAAGATGGCTCCTTTTGAAGCCTTGTACGGTCGGAAATGTAGAACTCCCCTGAATTGGATTAAGCCCGAAGAAAGAAGATACTTTGGTATTAACTTTGTCACCAAAGCTGAAGAGCAAGTACACATTATCCAACATCATATGAAAGCAGCTCAGTCAAGACAAAAGAGTTATGCTAATAAAAAGAAGAAGACCACTAACTTTTGAAGGGGAGACTATGTATACTTAAAAGTGTCACCCATGAAAGGAGTGTAGAGATTTGGAGTAAAAAGAAAGATTGCACCTAGATATGTAGGGCCATACAAGATTATTGAATGGAAAGGAAATGTCGCTTACAAGTTACAACTTCCTCTAGAAATGAGTGCGATATTCGACGTCTGAAAGCTCTAGTTTGGTTTTGGTGAATTGATGAAACCCTAACTGCTAACCTAGTTTATCAAAGTGATTATGAGATAGGTAGCACTACTCCAAGTGGAGAAGCAAATGAAGATCATGACTTGATGATGGTGATGCCATGGTGATGATCAAATGCTTGCACTTGGAAAAGAAGAAAGAAAAACAAAAGGCTCAAGGCAAAGGTATAAGTGGTAGGAGCCATTTCATTTCGGTGATCAAGACACTTAGCGAGTGTGATCACATTTAGGTTCGATAGCCATACTATTAAGAGGGGTGAAACTAGTATCGAAATACGGTTATCAAAGTGACACTAGATGCTCTAACTCATTGCATATGCATTTAGGATCTAGTGGAGTGCTAACACCCTTGAAAATGTTTGTAAAAATATGCTAACACACATGCACAAAGGTGATACACATTGTGTTTAGCACTTGGGAGCAAGGGTTCAAAACTTCACCGATGGAGTGTCCGCCCATAACAAAAAGACATGGTTTCACAGAGTGCACCGGACGCTGGTCATGTGGTGACCGGACTCTGCGGAGCAGCGTCCGGTCAATTATAAAAGAAGGTGGTACTCTTGGCCTAAGACCGGACATAGGTGACTAGACTATAGCTGAACACTGTTCAACATCCGGTCCTACAGATGTGGTGGCGCATAGAGAAGACGGTGAGTGACCAGACGCTAGGTGAGTCAGGTCGGTCATGACCGAACGCATCCAGTCATGACTAGAACCTTACTGGAAATGACCGGACGCCAGTGATGGTGCATCTGGTCACTTTGAGTAGCGCGTCCGGTCACAACTTATATGCGCTAATGATCGTTGAGATCAAGTGATAAGCATTTGAAGCAGGGGACATGTGGCATGCATCGCAAGATCGAATGCTGGGGTCCTGCATATGGTCAAACCGACCGGTGCATCCGATCGCCCTAATTTTTTAGTGAACGGGGAGCCAATGACTCTATTCATGGGGCTCTCTATTTGAGCCCCATTGTAGGCTCTAACTCACTCTCTTGGCCATTTGCATTGACATAGCAACCTTGTGAGCTTAGCTAAAGCCCTTCCACTCATCTCCATCATTGATTCATCATCTTTATGAGATTGGGAGTGAATCCAAGTGCGTTGCTTGAGTGTTTGCATCTAGAGGCACTTGGTGTTCATGTTTTGCTACTGGATTCGCTTGTTACTCTTGGTGGTTGCCACCACCTAGATGGCTTGGAGCAGCGAGGATCATCGAGCGAAGGTTGGTGATTGTCTCCGGCTTCGATCGTGGTGATTGTGAGGGGTTCTTGACCTTTCCCCAATCGAGAGTCAAAAGGTACTCTAGTAAATTGCTCATGACTTGTGTGATCTTCATCTTGTGTTGATTTGTGCAGCACCCTATTGAGGGTTTGGCATGTGATGCTAATTAGCGCATAAACCTCTAAGTGAGTAAATCGCCACAACGAGGACTAGCTTTCCGGCAAGCAATTGAACCTCGGTAAAAAATTATTGTGTTAACATTTGATTCCAAGGTGATTGGTATTCATTGGTATTCACTCTTGTGATTGATTGGTTCATTCCTTGACTTGACGGTATAACCATCTTGCTCTCTCTCTCTTTACATTACCACAAACTAGTTGTCAAGCTCTTTAGTGTAGATAGTTGTGAGAGCTTGTTAGTTTTGGTTAGTTTGGCTCTTTGGTTAGCCTTTGAGAGCACGCTAACTTAGTGTAGCAACATAGCCATTGAGTGAATAGAGACTATATAAACTAGAATTGTGGTAGGCGGCTTGCATTTTTAGTAAGCTAGAGCAACACTCGCTTCGCCTCATATTTGTCTAACCGATTTGCTAAGTGTTGTTGTAGAAACTTTTTATAGGCTATTCACCCCCCCTCTAGCCAATAGGACCTTTCAACATCTTCCATGTTTCTTAGTTGAAAAGATGTCTTCGCATAGTTGAGGAAGCCATTGCATCCACCAACATTAAGCTCCAATTGGATTTGACTTATGAAGAGAAACCAATCCGAGTGCTAGAAGAGATGGAAAGAGTAACAAGGAGAAAGGTCATTAAGTTCTATAAGGTGGTGTGGAATAACCACAGTGAATAAGATGTCACGTGGGAATGGGAAGATTACTTATGTGAGGTTTATCCCGCCTTTTATGAAGAATGGTAGGTCTTGCAAATCTCAGGACGAGATTTCTATAAGGGGGAGGGGCTATAACAACCCGGTGTTAAGCATTGCATTTGACACCTGCACTTCATGAGCACAAGCATCATCCAAGCATTCATGAACTGTTGATTTATATATATGTTTATGCTTGCAATCATGTATGACCAATGTATGAAATGGTTGTGAGGTCATGAAAACACCTTAGACACATCTAGGATGGTAAATGAAACAATGTTTGTATTCATGACATAGGCCAAATTTGCTTCTAAGTGTTGGTTTCATTTGAAATGCCATTTTCATGATACTAGTTTGACTAAAGTTGAACAGTAACTTAGAGTTTTGCGTGGCTGTGTGACCTAAATAAAAGTTGTAGTACTTGACTAGGGTAACAACTTTTATTTTTGGGTGAAGGTCTAATTTAGGGCATAGCATGTTCAAAAACAGCTCACAAGTATCAACAAAATGTTGTTTTGAGACTTGTAAAATTTTCTAAGTATGGAAATGATTTTTAGTTTCAAAATATCTCACTTTGGAGTAGTGCAGTTTGTTAACCAACCAGAATTAGATGATGATTCTTAAAGCAAAGTTGGATATCTCATGTAGCTCTACAACTTTCATTAAGGAAGTTTTTGTAGTGGACAAACAGATTAGGAATTATAACATCGTTATGTTGCACTGTTAGTTGACGATGGCGGCGTCTAAACCTGCGTCCGCGTGCGGCGTCGTGGTCGACAGGCCATAGGCCGTGCCCGCCGCATGGCGGTAGCACATCGGTGTTGGCCCAGCCATAAGGCTCGAGCATGCACTTAAGCACCACGCACCCGCCACTCCATCCACTCGCCCACTCTCACTCCCTCTTGCTCGCTCTGCCTCTCTACAGCGTCACGCCGAGCAACACCGTAACTCCACTACAACCGCTCACCACCAATGCAGCCTTGCCAGCCGATTCATCTCAGCCATAGCTACTATGCCATCATCTCCACCTCCTTGAGCCATCAGCACCACCTACCGACCCCAGGTAGTGCGGCATTTTGCCTTGCCGTAGTCTCTATCGTCATCGGAGCGCTGCCACGCTCGTGGCTCACCATGGCCCGACCATTCCACCGCTCCGCATTCCTTCATTTTCTTTGGTCCATCACCGTGATAGAGTCTAGAAGCTTAGGCCAGAGTTAGGAATGATGCCACCACTTGACGGCACCGGAATGAGTCGCCGCTCCGCCCGCATCCACCATGGCCACCGTGGCACTAGAGTTCACCGCCATCGAGTTGGTTCATCCTCTCCCTCCTTTCTTTCACTCCTTAGGTTGAGTAATGCTAGGCCTCGCTAGTGGCATGATGGATTCCTACCTTTTGCCATTGTCTAGCCGAAACAGTGTGAGCATCGCCGTGCTCCGTGCGCCACCACACAGCCATGCACGTGGCCAAGCTCACCGATGCCACCCTGAGCCCTCACCTGCGCTGTGTAGCTCCGCTAGGTCACTAGGATGGAGTATCCATCCTCACCTAAGTGTGCCATAGCTAGAGATGGCTGGTGTACCACCATCGACCTCTGTCGTCCGCCATGGTCACCGTTGAGCTTGCTCCAGTGAGCCATCGAGCCAACTAAGCCTACCAGTCGATGCGTGTGGGTCAGATGAGTGCAGTGGTGAAGACCTTACCACCGGAGACCTCACCGTCGGTGAGTTCTCGCCGGTCAATGCCGTCTGCTGTTTTGTCTCACTGACGGGTGGGTCTCCATTGACCGTGGGCCTCAGCTGTCAGCCTATATGATATTTGATTTTCTAGATTTATTTCATAGATTTGAATGCACGTTTCAAAAATTCATATCTCAAGCTAGGAGTGTCCAATTTTGGTGAACCAAATTTGGTTAGTTTCATCTTGTCGGCACAAAAATTTGTCTCGTGCCGGGCACACGAGCAAGCTAGAAGGGTCTACTTGATGGAGCTAGAGATCCGCCTGGCTTCAACGTAGGGATGATCGATCCTACATACTCATCCCAAGACGTGCCAGTCAATTTGACCCTACAATTGATAAGGAGAGAAAGTTTATTAGTAATTTAAGGTAGAACATGCTGGTCTATGCCTAGATAGTTCCAAGTGTGCCGCTTCGGGAGTAGCCAGACACGAAAGGCGACTAAATAGCCAATCCACACAGAAATCAGCTATTACAGACTGTAAAGCTTATGAGTAGCGAATAATTTCATATTGATAGGTACAGTACACATATATGTAAATAAGATCATCAGCTGGACAAATATTGCTAGTGTAAACCATTAAGCCAGTGAATCTAATCAGGAAAAGATATAGCACACGAACGAATCAACTATCTGATACGAACGGATCTACAAACGCTCTGAATCTAATCTGTTACCATCAACAGTGAGATTTGACTGGATCAATGATAGCTATGATGATAGTAACAAACTAAAAAAGAAAGAATCCATAAACACATCCGTACTTCGATAGGCTTTCCGAAAGACATGCTATACGTGAAAGCTCAGAAGAATCGGCTAAAATAACCGATTTAGGTGAAAAGGACTACAACGTGTGAACAATCGACTATTTCACATGAGCAAACCCATGGACTCCTTAGACTTAACCCGCTATCCCTAACAGTGGGGTTTGACTAGATCGATGCAGCCATGAAAAAAACGATGAATCGAGCCCACAAAGCACATAGATCTATTCACGCTTAATAGAATCATGGACGCACACCATAGGCGTTAATGCACAAGTGATCGGCTATTTAGCTAATGCAACATAACAAATAGCTAAGGTCACGCCTAACTAGGAACAGATCTACTAACTAGCATCCCCCAATCTATAGTGCCATCAGTGGGGATCGACCGGATTGTTACAGCTATAATGGTGAACTATAAACCAGATCCAACTAGCCAGCAAACCTCTTCAAGATTATTCATGCCTCATATGCGTACTATGCACGATCAAGATTGAAGTAAAAATAGCCGATGAAGCATAACCCGCCGTTCAGAGTAACAAATATCGTGTTGTAATAAAGTGAACGACAAACTAAAAGTATATAAGGCCGATCTAATTCGATCTCAACTGGGTGGATTGATATTGTTGTAAACTGATAACAATGAGAGACATCAGCAAGATCGGTAACTTAATGAATCTACCCATAGGACGCCACCCTTAGATAGAGCCGATAACTTGACCTTAATCTAGTTCGAACAGTGGAGGTCGACCGGATCGATGCAGCCATACTTGAACTAGACAAGAGTCGATAACTAGCTTATACTAGAGTCGTAGTGGAGGTCAACCAGATCGATGTAGCCGTATGAACAGAAGTATAAGCCATGACGGTACTTACAGACAAGCCAGAGATCGGCCGGACCGATGCAGCCCTGCTCGCTGAAGAACTCGCCAAGATCTACTCTACTGCTACTCCTAAGGGGTGGCCAAAGCTGAAAAAGTAACTTGTATTTGATTGATTGTGTCCTTTACAATAGCCGGGGTCCAATATTTATACCCGCAGCCTAAACACAAATCCTATTCGAGTACAACTCATTACAATCTTTGGTATAAAAGAGAACATTCCTAATCTTAAGATAACTTGGACTCTAATATTTCTCTTTTTTTAGAGTCCGATATGCATCTCCCGACGCCAACCATAGCCTATTATCGTTAGTTGCTGACGTCATTCAAAGAGAGCCGATTCCAGTGTCTCCTCTGAATCAGCTGATATCAATCTTCAAGCAATTGAGTCCTTGATCAACACAATTTTGGAAGCTTTGAGTTCCTGCGTTCTTCTCCCAAATTTTGGTGTAAACACATGCCCCCAATTTTGGGATAAAAATGATTTTATTCCAAAATTCCTATTTATCTGTTTACCACGCCGCAACCGTTTTGCTACGAGATATACGCGTGACTCCTGACTTCTCGGGCCGAGTCTTATATAATGTCCTAATAGTATCTTTTCTAACTCACTCGGCCTATTTGCTTTCACCTTCTTTCTAGAGCAAATCTTAACAGTCGATGTCGCCATCGCTAGAGCCTCAACCCTTACAAATCTTCTGCCCCAAGCTTTTATTCAAGCGGTCTTCCTTAGATTCCAATCTATCTCGGCGGTAATGGCGACCAGCGACCATGTCCCCGAGGTATGCTTTCAAGTTCCCATTCTCAAAGTGTCGGTCGCTACCCTATATTTCCTTTGTCCTCAAATTTATTTTATCCAATTTATAGGAAATGAGGAACAAAATCTTGATTCCATCAACTGTTGCTACCAATGTTTATTTTCTTGGGCCTATGGGTGATCCTGATCCATCTGATTTGATCCATCAAGAAACCAACCAAATCCCCTTCAAACCTTCAAACAGTCTATAGTGGATTTGTCCTCTTGGAATACCAAAACTCCCTTCAGAAATTGGCCCAAAATGCCTAAGGGATGGAGAAATTGGTTCCGTAGGGTGTCTGAGAAAAAAGGTAGAGATTGGGAGCTTTATGATTTGAATCAATGCTTGACACTCTCATTGTTTGGGATGGAGAGGAATGATTCACTCCTGATTTCCGCATCTTATTTCTGGTCCAATGCCCTAAATGCCTTTGTATTTGGTCATGGTCCAATGACCATCACTCTGGCCGATGTTTACATGTTGATCGGCCTTAGAATCACTAGATCAATGTAGCCTTATGAGTACTTGAGTGCTGGTTCCAAGAAATTAGCCAAAATATCAGACTGCACAGGATGGGCCAGTTACATTTTGAACCACAATGGAGATGGATCAGCTGTCAGCGAAAGAGAATATGTGGTCTTCCTGAATATGTGGCTAGAAAGATTCATTTTCTGCAGGTCATCTTGTGGTTTGACTTACAATCATAAGCTCATGGCAGAGCATCTAGCAGTAGACAAGGATGTCCCTCTTGGAAAGTATCTGCTAGGAGCTGCTTATCATCTGATGTACCAGGTAACTGCCCAATTACTGAAGAATGAACCAGTGCATACTATCAGTGGTCCTTGGTGGTTGATACAACTGTGGCTTAACCTGTACATGCACAAAATTGTAAGGCCTGATCTCAAAAACCTGAGTTTCCCTTCCTCCAACTTTGATGAGGAATATAGAGGTGAAGAAGGAAGAACGCATCAGTGCATGAATTATGGTGAGGCCACATCGGCCATAACAATTGATATTGATATTGGCCATCTCTTCAAAAAGTTTTTCAGAGGGTTTGATGCAGACATCCTGACTTGGCTACCATATGATGAGGATGAGAACATTGAGTTGATCTTCCCATTCAAATTTTGATTTGAATCAGGCTGTTCGGACGAGATGGTGGCTGCAATCTTTAACTCTTTCATCAAGCCCTGTGTTCTTCCAGCCGAATTTCATCATGGTCATGGCAAAATGGCTATAGGCTCCTTCCTTCCAGGCAACCTTCCAACTTATGAGTTTTTACAATCCATCCTTCATATTTAGTTTTGGTCAACTCCTCCCTCAGTTGTTCTTCAAAAACACATTGAAGCCAAGAGAAGATATCAGTGAGGTGACGGAAGCCTCCAGAGTCTTTTAGTTGGGATTAGAACTTCCTTCCCTTTGCGTGCATGACTGGATCAGAGTCAGCTTCTCTTCCACCCTCTTCGACTCCTGGTGGCAAGAATGGCACTCTCATCTTTTCTGGGGGTTGGTCCACCCTTTGTGCATATCTCTGGATGGAGAATTTGCTTCTGACAGAGTGGTAACTTGCCATTTTTAAGAAAATTGTTCGATGAATTCTTTTGCCAACCATTCTGACCAACCCTTTCAAGACACTGAATTTGATCCTCCGAGCTTGGATAGGAAGGGCATCCTATGGACTATCAGCCACCATGCCTGGTTTCAAGAATAGGATCGGCCGCACCTCCATTGAAGAAACTAATGAAAACTCCTGCTGCCCCTACCATCATAACATATCAATCTTCAAAGCGCAAGGCAGCTCAAAGGGATGACCTAGAAAACCACTACTAGAAAAAGACTCCATAGGATGAGACCATCAGCTGCTCAGGTAAACAATCCATATTCTTCTCGAATCAATATTCAACTTCTAATCTCGTTCCTTCACAGTTATCGAATATTGTGTCCCAATCTGCTCTGGGTGTGGCACTGCTATCCCAAGCATTTGATTCAGCACCAGCTGAACCCCTATTGGCTGATCCTCAAAAGGAGCCAATTTTGGTTGAAATAACTGATGCTTCCATAATAGCAGAAAACATGAGTTTTATCCTTGACGCTCGTCGGAGTATTTTCTTTAACTTCTTGATTTACTTAGTTTTTTCATCCTTCATCTGAATTCTTACCATGCCAGATATTTTCTGAGGAAACACCTATGCAAGAGCAGGAGCCTGACAGTCCACTTAATGATCCTGTCGGCGTTGAGGGTGATCCTATTTCTATCGACACACAGATTGTCGATTCCTAGTTCGACATACAACTAATGGTAAGGAAGTTATATGTTCAATTTATTTTCTCTACAAAAACATGAGCTAAGAATCTTCCCTGATGTTTGTAGATGTCCATGTTGATAGCTCAGAGCTGATTCAACCAGATATTATTGGTGTATCATCAGCTATTCCTCCTCTTCATACAAAGGCTGCTACAGAGAAGGTATTGTATCCTTTTCACCATTCATCTTGCTATAAACTAATTCAAACCTCCTAATCAAGATTTTCTTATACACAGGCACTCAATCTTCTAGCCCTTAGCAATTCTTTCAATCTTGAGGAGTATCTTGATAAGGATGAAATTAGATCATTAGCCACCTCCTCCAAGGAAGCTTTATTAGAAGAGACCAAAAATCAGCTAAAAGATATATTACCAATGTTTGAGAAGAATATAGCCGATTTGGTCTAAGACATTGATTTAATGCAGAGAGTCTTCTTGGCCATTAAGGGGAATTTATCCCTAGCTCTCTCTAGAGTCTTGTCACTTTTATCTATTTTTGAAGATCAGGTCCTGCAAGTGAAAAAGGCTCAGAGGAATCTATTTGATCATGAAACTTTATTGGCCAAGGGGAACTCCGACAGGCAAGAGGTCAAAGAGCTGACATAGTTGATTGATCATTTGAAGAATTCCTCCCTTAGCATCAACCCAGAGTTGTCTCAACTAGAAGTCAGGCGTGCAGAACTTGAGAAGGGACTGGAAAACATGAATGCCGCCATTGATCATCATAAGTCCACCCTGGCTCAAATACCTGATGCCATTCAACAAAAGAAATGGGAACTATTGGCCAAAGTCAAAGAAGGCAGAACCATCCGAAGTAGCCTCAAGAGCATTCCTAGATCAGCCGAAGAAGATAAGCAACAAATCATAGAAGTTGATGCTATCTGGAAAGAAGTGTTGAAAGCAATCCAAGATGTTCTAGACTTGTAATTCATGTATCATATATCTTCTATAGAATCAATGGTAACCATACTTTTTTTCACCTAATTGTACCTCCTGCTTTTGGCTAAAGAGCCAATTTGAAAATAGCCGATTCCAGACTTCCAACCTTAATCCAATTAAGTCTGAAAACACGGCCTTTATTATTAAGAGAACCCCTCGATCTTCTATCCTTAGTCACCTGGCGTCGTATTCTCTTAGGTATTAGTGAGGTGACGCTTCATCTTCTATTAATTGTGGTTGCCTTTTGTATGTCCTGAGGCATCCACCTCGTCACTCCATAGCTTCAAATACCAACCGAGGGTTCCAGCCATGAACACATCTACACTTGCAACCGCTCCTATTCCTTTGCGCCTCTCTGCCCTCATAGACTCTGTAGTGGTTTTCTCCCCTCTTCTCATAGACCCAACCAAACCCTATGGCCAGCAAGGACAATCATGGCAAACGTGCGGCGGAGGAGAGTCTAGAGGAAGCCATGTTGGTGAACCAGCGCCTACGACACATGAGGTGAGATTGATATCTTCTATTAGTGATGATGAACTATTCTGATTTGTCTATAGATTCATTTTGAATGACAGTATTCGTCCTCTTCCTAGGGCCGGTGAGCCCTCTGATGCTATATCTTTTGTGCCAGCCTAATCGCCGGATTCTTCTGACTCCTACAACGGCGACGATGCCTATCATTTTCTCTGAGAGTGGAGGGTGGCTCAGAACCTCTATTCCGAGGTGACTTGGGAAAATGGCCAGCTCAAGATCCACCTTGGGGTCTCTCAGGCTGCCCTTCATGTGGTCAAAGAGGAGGCTAGTGCCGTTTAGGCGCGGCTAGCCAAATCTAACGCCATGGTGGCGGGTAAGATGAATTCTAGGAATGCTTTTATTCTAATTTCCATTATCCTTTATATTGATAACTCTCCTGTTTCTATGATCGCTAGCCTTGATGGTGCAGTTGGAGTCCCTTCAACTAGCAGCGAATGCAGCCATGGACACAGTCAATGCTCAGGGCCCCCTCATCAATGCTCGTCTCCATGACGTCCCGGCCCACATCTAGGAGATCGCTCTCCATGGTGTCCATCACGGTGCATCTGTGGCACTAGCCGCAGCGCAAGTCCAAACCAGGTACGAACTCCATGCCATGGAGACTAGCTTCTCGATGGGTGACGTCCCCGAGGAGCATGAAGATTTGATCGAAGAATTCATCGATGCGGCTGAGGCCATTATGGACATCACATCTGCTTAGGATGTGGTGAACAAGATTTTTGATTAGTTTGTATTTAGGGTGAACTAATGAACAAAATCTCTTGCTCTTTCATGACTGTGTCTTAGTGTGATGTCCTTGCATATGTCATGATTGTCTTTGTTTTTGCTTTTGCTCTAGAGGAAATACATATCGTATCGGCCTACACATCTTTGAAGATCTCCATTCTTTGAACTAGAGGTGATACCCTTCTGGTACCAGCCATTAGAGCTGATGACTAAATGAATCAGCTGTTAATTGTTGATCAAATGCTAGGATAATATCCCTTCATATATTTTTCATCGATCTCTATTGATAGGTTGCACAAGAACTTTTCAAACCAAAGGTTAAATGATCGATCAATCTAGGCCAAGCATTTTATTAAGTGAAACAAAACTTCCTTTAATAGATCTATCAACTCTGAATTGCACTGATGATTCAACTTAGCACTCACATATGTTAGCCTAAGCCTATCCCTAGGACCAATGCTTATTCTTCCTCAATCCAATGGCCAACGCAAAGCTATGACTATCCACTAAAACAAACTCTCGGGGCCGATTGCTTGGATCGGCTGTTGGCCTTCATTACTGATCTTAATGAAGCCTCCTTCCCATAGTTTGCTAGAAAAACACTCGAAGTATTCTAGCTCCCAATACATTGGATTGGCTGTTGCGATACTCACGGACTCATCAGCATGAACCAACTTGGCATCATCTCCATGCCATTGAATCAAACACTAATGCATGGTCGATGGCACACAATAGTTTGCATGAATCCAATCACGACCAAGGAGTAAATTGTATGACCCTTTTCCATCAATGACGAAGAACATGGTGAGCAGAGTCTTACTTCCGATTGTTAGTTCAACGTTCATTGCCCCCCGGGTCTTAGACGCATTACCCCGAAATTCCTTAAGCATCATGTCGGTTTCAATCAAGTCTCCTGGTCCCTTGTCAAGTTTACAAAAAGTGGTGTAAGGCATGAGATTGACAGAAGCATCTTCATCCACCAACATCTTGTTCATTGGCTTCCCATCAACAAAACCTTTTACATATAAAGCCTTTAAGTGTCGATGCTTGACTGGTTTATCAAATATTGACTGTTGTATAACTGTCAACTTGGCAACTATCTCCTCATACTCTGATTCATCAAACTTTGAGTAAACTTCTTGATCTACTAGAGCTCTGAACTCTGATGGCAATAGAAAAGCCATTTGAATATTAGCCGATGGTTGCTTTCTATCGGATGTTCACTTAGCACGCCATACTTGAGGTTTACTGGATGCCTGAGCTAGTTCCAACTCTTTATTCCTTAGGCATTGCACCCTTCTCTTCTGGCTTCTTATCAAACCTCCTAGACACCATTGACCTTCCTGCCAAACACATCCTTCTTCATTACTTTCATAATTAGCCCAGTTTTGATCAACAACTCATTTTTCAAGATGATCATGAACACTTCCATTTTTTAAGCGTCGATCCATGTTATTATGATGATACTCATCTTGAGCATGCATAGATCGGTGGTTGTCTTGAGATTGCCTAAACTCCCAATATTGTCCGCTGCACTCTAGACAATTATTTCTGGTAGGCAATTTCAAAACTTCGTTCTAGCAATGTCTAAAGAAAGGATAATTCCAATGTGATTCAGGTTGCTTTCTTTCATACCTCTCTTTTTCCTATTGACGCTGGTATTCTTGCTCTTCTAACCAACGCTGATAATCCTTTTTCTTCTGCCACTGCCATTTATTCAACAAAATTCGAGATGTAACTCATGGCTTTTTCTCCCCATCTTTTGACATTTCTCCCTGCTCATATCGGCTCTTTTGCTTGTCGTGATGTCTTTTAATTTCTCTATATTCGTCAGCTGATATTTGCATCTCAGGATCGACTGTTCTAGTTTCTCTTGATTTGGTTGATGTCAAGACCTTAGTCTTTCCTTTGAGCAGCCTAGCATCGACCATGTTTTGATCTCCTGGGAAAAGATTATCATCAACTTTCATCTTCCAAGGCGTATTAAATTTGAGCTTCCCTTGCTAAATAGCCCTCTATATATGCTACCAGAAAACTCTGCATTCATTAGTAGAATGAGATGTAGCATTGTGAAACTTCTAAAACTTCTTATTTTCAACTGATCAGAGGGCAACATACCATGATTATCGGGCAACTTGATTTGTCCCTTCTCGAGCAAGAAATCGAAGAGCTTGTCTGATTTTGTGATGTCAAAGTGATAGCTCTCCTTGACTCCTCTTCCCCAAGGATTTGGCACCATTACTATCTTTTTGCCCTAATTCCATTTAGCCGCGGCAACCTCTTCTTCATCATCGTCTTCATAGCTGTCATCGACTGAATATTGATTATAAGCTTTGGCCATTGTGGTACTTTTCTGGAATTGGGTATCTCTGCGCATACTCTGGAATTGGCTATTGAGTTCTGCCACTCGTTGAGCTAATTGACCCAAGTTATCAAACTCTTATCCTAGTAGCTTCTCTCTCCATGTCGGCAACCTCCGTTGAACGGCCAAAGCAGCTAGCTGATCATCAGCCAAGTTTAATGAGAAGCACAAATTTCTAGTCTCTCAGAACCTCTGAAGAAACTCAGTGCCCAATTCATTAGTTTTCTGCCTTATAGTTGTCAAATTGGTAAACTTCTTTTCTCTAGTCCTAGTATAAAAATATGTATGAAATTTCTTCTTTAGGTTAGCCCAATTGGCAATGGATTTGACTGGTAGTGATGGAAACCAAGTGAAGGCTGGCCCTGATAGTGACAGGGAGAAGAAACAAACTCGATGGGCCTCTTCAATGAATGCCTCGCCCAATTATGTAAGATACCGATTGACATGTTCTATTGTGCTTGTGCTGTCTTGGCCAGTGAACTTGGCAAACTCTAGGAGCTTATAATTTATAGAAAGAGCGACCAAATCATACCATTCTAGATATGGGTATTTGTATGAGAAGATCTGCCCTTTCGGCTTCAAATCGAACTGATTCTTCATCATCTTGGTCACTCTCAGCAACAACTCATCAGCATTCGAATTTAGATTTCTTTGCACCTGCTGACCCATTTGTGGATTAAAATTCTAGGTACCTTGGTACCCTAGATTCAGAATCATGTGAAGGGTATTGTAATCTGTGCCATAATGATACCCTTGTGGAATATCTATCTGCTGGGTCCTCTGCTGGTTTGCTGCTTGAAGTCTCTGGTTATAGATATTAGGATCTATATCTCTACAGATCCTTTGAATTGATAGTGCTATTTTTTGAGCCGACGACAGTATGTGGCCTAATGTGCCAAAATTAATCATTTGGTTTTGACCTTGCCCCGCCGGCTATTGCACATGCTGCATTGACGATCTAGGATTATACTATATCTGATTCATAGTAGCACCTTGAGCTTGCTTAGATGAACTCTAAACTGCCTGGACATCATCATTACCAGCTGGTGCTGGTTCTTGATAGCTAGTACCGGCTTGATTGGTTCCCTAAGTCAACAGATGTGGAATGTTGTAATAAGTCGGCCCAACCTGATCAACTACAAACCCATGAAACACCTCCTTCATGGTGTTGTGGAATGTGTTCAAGAAAATTTCATTATGGTTTGATATGGCATCATGAATAGATTTGTTTATAACTTCCGTGAAGAAATGCCTGTCTTCAGTCTCATCTGCATCTATCTACCCATGCAATAGAACTCTTGGGAGTGGATATTTCTGAACAATTGTATTGTCACGTGTTTTGGTGTAGGACAACAAACACTTGTTCTAAAATTCTTCTATAGCTTTGTTGATGACATCTTTATCTCCATCAGGTAGGTCTTCATAAGGTACCATAAAGATGTCATTGTTGTTGTCAGCCGCCAGGACGATTATGGTGTCCCACCAGGCATGCCAGAACATGTGTTGGCACAAAAATTCATCTTGTGTCGGGCACACGAGCTAGCCAGAAGGGTCTGCTTGATGGAGCTGGAGATCCATCTGGCTTTAACGCAGGGATGATCGATCTTGCGTACTCTTCCCAAGATGTGCCAGTCAATTTGACCCTACAATTGATAAGGAGAGAAAGTTTATCAGTAAATTAAGGTGGAACATGCCGGTCTATGCCTAGACATTTCCAAGTGTGCAGCTTCGGGAGCAGCCAGACACAAAAGGTGACTAAATAGTCGATCTGCACAAAAATCGGCTGTTATGGACTATAAAGCTTATGAGTAGCGATTAATTTCATATTGATAAGTATAGTACATGTATATGTAAATAAGATCATCAGCTAGACAGATATTGCTAATGTAAATCATTAAGCCGATCAATCTAATCAGGAAAAGATATAGCACATGAATGAATCGACTATCTGATATGAACGGATCTACAAATGCTCTGAATCTAATTTGTTACCACCAACATTGAGGTTCGACTAGATCGATGGTAGCTATGATGATAGTAACAAACTAAAACTGAAGAATCCACAAACACATTCGTACTTTGACAGGCTTTCCAAAAGACATGCTATATGTGAAGGCTCGAATGAATCGGCTAAAATAACCGATTCAGGTGAAAAGGACTACATCATGTGAACAAATTTCTATTTCACACGAGCAAACCCATGGACTCCTTAGACTTAACCCACTATCCCTAATAGTGGGGTTCGACCGGATCGACACGGCCATGAAAAAGATGACGAATCAAGCCCTCAAAGCACACAGATCTATTCACGCTTAATAGAATCATGGACGCACACCGTAGGCATTAACGCACAGGCGATTGGCTATTTAGCCAATGCAAGCATAACAAATAGCTAAGGTCACGCCTAACCAGGAATAGATCTACTAACTAGCATCCCCCAATCTATAGTGCCATCAGTAGGGATTGATCGGATCGTTACAGCCATAATGGTGAACTATAAACCAGATTCAACTAGCCAGCAAACCTCTTTAAGATTATTCATGCCTCAATCATGTACTATGCATGATCAAGATTGAAGTAAAAATTGCCGATGAAGCATAACCCGTCATTCAGAGTAAGAAATATCGTGTTGTAATAAAGCGAACGACGGACTAAAAGGATATAAGTCCAATATAATTCGATCTCGACCGAGTAAATTGATATTGCTGTAAACCGATAACAATGAAAGACATCAGCAAGATCGGTAACTTAATGAATCTACCTGAAGGACGCCACCCTTACATAGAGTCGATAACTTGACCTTAATCTAGTTCGAGCAGTGGAGGTCGACCAGATCGATGCAGCTGTACTTGAACTAGACAAGAGTCAATAACTAGCTTACACTAGAGTCGTAGTGGAGGTTGACCGGATCAATGTAGTCGTATGAACAGAAGTATAAGCCATGACGGTACTTATAGATAAGCCAGAGGTTGGCCGGACCGATGCAGCCCTACTCATTGAAGAACCTGCCGAGATCTACTCTATTCTAACTCCTAAGGGGTGGTCGGAGCTGAAAAAGTAAGTAACTTATATTTGATTGATTGTGTCCTTTACAATAGCCGGGGTCCAATATTTATACCCGGAGCCTAAATACGAATCCTATTCGAGTACGACTCATTACAATCTTTGATATAAAAGAGAACACTCCTAATCTTAAGATAACTTGGACCCTAATCTTTCTTTTTTTGTAGAGTCCGATATGCATCTCCCGACGCCAACCATAGCCCATTATCATTACTTGCTGACGTCATTCAAAGAGAGCCGATTCTAGTTGTCTCCTCTGAATCAGCTGATATCAATCTTCATGCAATAGAGTCCTTGATCGACATAATTTTGGAAGCTTCGAGTTCTCGCATTCTTCTCTTCAAATTTTGGTTGAAACACATCTTTAAGTGTAGTATTTGATAAAAAGATGAGATGCACAGTTTCTGGTATTTTTCTAGGAGAATAAAATGTAGCTAGATAAATGATTTTTAAATGGTTTCTATCTTGTTAAATGCATAACTTGAGCTAGAAAGGTGATAAAATTGTTATTCAAATTTTGTTGGTCTTTTGTTGACATGCTCTAGCAAGGAAAAATACTAAACCTACAGTAAGCATACTTTGAATATGGCCTTCAAATTTAATCCTAATGAATTGCTAGTTTCTAGTGAAATTAATTGGGGTAAAAATACATAACATATGGTCATGCAAATTTTTACAAAGTATTCTTATGCTTGGAGGAATGTAAGAAAAATATTAAAACTGTTGTTTGACACTTTTCACTATGATAAACTATTTTTACTATAATAATCCTATGTAACTTGTCATTTTTGTTGAGGTCGTTATACTTATCCAAATAGCATGAAATTTGTACAGTACACTATAAAGGTCATTTGTAGGTTGTTGTAATTTTCTTAGAATTTATTAAGCATTGGGAATATTTATCCTTTAAATCACCTTATTATCTAAGGAAATTAATAAATAGATATAAATAATTTAGTTATATTTAACCATGATGTTTTCTATGGTTATTGTGATGCATATGATATATTGATGTTATTATTTAGGATTAAAAATAATTGGTTATATACATCTAGTTAATTATTGTTTTATAATTCAACTAGATGGCTGCATGTATAGTTTTGGTTGTGATGATAATTCCGTGATGATAATGGTCTTTTTGATAAAACTTGTCAATAACAAAGTTGTAGATAACTTACTTATCTACCTTGTGTTAAGAATTATGACTGTTAGAATTCAATGCTTGCTCTCTGGATAGATTTGCATGATTGAATTATTTGACCTAGATAACTGCTGAATCACATTAAGCTTATTAAAATAAAGTTGTAGGCAATTTCATAAGTGTTCCAGAATATCCGCAACCATATTATTTTGATATGTATAACTCCAGTTATGGTCAAAACAATTGGCTGCTATCTTGTAGTCCAGAAAATAATTTACATAAGTGTTTGTTTAGTTATTAGAGAAGAGATAAGCACCTACTCAGTAAAATAAGATCCAACTTGTTATTACTTGATGCAAAGTCATTGAAAATACTTATGAGGATGCATTCATTACATCATATCATATTATACATGTCATCATATATGCATTCATGATATCTTTATTCATGCTCATGCATATAGGATCGTCCAAAGAAATAACTCTGTTGGAGTTCAACGAAGAAGAATAGGATGATCAGCAGGAGACGCCTTAGGCCACAGCTCCAGGAGAAGAGGAGCAGACTCTCAAAGATCTTCCTAAGTGCTCGGATCACCGGCCAACCTCTTTTCTCAAAGGCAAGCCCCGGAGTATTCTAAGTCTCTCATGTTTTACAAAATATTACTTGAGTCCTTTTATGTTTGATGCATTAGGTTACAAGAGTTGATTGGAAACACTTGATGCATATAACTTTCTTGTCCAGTTACATATACCTTTAACCCTATGTAGGTCTAGGATCGAATATATGCTTAGCCATGCTTAGACTGGTAGAAGTCGGGTGATTCCCTGTCACCTGCGAGATATAGGTGGATACTGAAGCACGGTTGGCTATATTTGCTATCATGGAAAAGAACCATGAGGTAATGTAAATGGAGGTCGGGCGGAGTCAATATGTAGGTTGACTCATGCGATTCTGTCTGCGCCAATTAAGGACTGTACTATTGTTGGCACTTCTGACAAGATTGAACGCATGCCTCTCACTTAGCTGGCCAGATAACTCATTTCGACCACAAAGCTGAGTAGTTCAATTCAGGCTGGGCCCCATTCTGTAAAAGTGCACACTCTAGATGGTAGTAAGGATGTGCGGGGAGCCAAGCATGATCCCATGGGCAGGGTAGTCCTGATCGTCCTGGCAGCTGGTTGTCCCTAATTGTGTGGCGCTGGTCAAACCCGCGAAATGTGTACCTGAGTTGTACCAAAGGTGACCTAGGGTGACCGCTGATCTAGTCTGCCTAGGTTTGTGTTAGGAATAAATTTCTATCTGATTGAAATCAATTCGAATCACTGTCTCTCTCGGACAGTGAGAAACTTGGCTAGCTCCAACATCGTAGTAACTATATTATGGAATGTGATGGTTCAGATGAACATGGAATTACTACGCCGGCTATGGTTACTATTGTATGCTACTAAATGATATACCACATATTTGGCACAGGTTAGTTGCTAATCTAGAGATGAATAGCTATAATTAACTTGATGACCAAATTATAATTGTACAACTGAGTTAGTCACTTTTTATGCAAAATGTTATCAAGCTAGCTCCACTTATAAAGCCTTACATAATCCTTGGAGTCACTTTATTTTTAGTTTATGATGGGTAAGTCTAGCTAAGTACCTTCTCATACTCAGGGTTTTATTCCCATTATTGCAGATGGTATAGTTTATCATGGCTATTACAAGAACTGCTTGTCCCGCCGTGGACGAGGAGTGAGCCCTGGGTAGGCATCTCTTATTAATCCTTCTTATATGCTTTTTGTGGAAGTGTGATCATGAGTTGGCACTGTATTTGAACTATTTGGGCTGATGTTAGTTCCAAACTTTAATTTGCTTCCACTACTAGTTACTGAACTTTGTTTGAAATAACCTTAATTCGTACTCTGATGAATGAACTGTATTTGTGAACCTTATGTAACATGTGACATGTATGTTGAATCATATATGATCTTGGTTGTATGTTGATGGTTAATCAAGACTTGTCGTGGTACTCAATGGACTACCGGGTTTATATGGGCTCAAGTATGATAGTGCAACCGCTTGCAGGTTGTCATTGTACTTGTGCTCTTATAAATTAGTCAGTTCTGCTACAGCTTGAGGGCTAGACGGAGGGAATGAAGGGTAGGCCAAGGTTGGCTAATGGCCAAAAGGGTCTAGTTTTAGTGAGGAAAGGCTCATCAGTGACTTGAGGATGGCCAAAACACGGGGCTCAAGGGCGATGAGGGGGTCTGTGTGTGCGATAGCGGTGATGTCATAGCCTCAGCAAGGTCGTGGCCGTTTGTCACACAACAACATCAAAATGCTAGTGCAGGGAAGGAGGGTAAATGCTCTGTGTGGTCGTGCGCATGCTTCATGATGGCGGTGGTGCCATGCTGGATGTATGCGGTGAGCATGCAAGCGTTTAGTTGGTGGCTTCGGTTGGAGGATGACTTGGGGATGTTCGATGGAGAACCTTGGACCTCCCCGTCGCATCTACAGACAGCCTGGCAAGCCACCCTATAGGAGGCGGTAGTCAAGAAGAAGAAGAAGAAGAAGAAGAAGGCTGAGAAGGCTCGAAGGAAGCATGAGAAGGATATGGTGTTTACACCAAAATTTGGAAGGAGAGTCACAGAGACCCAAAAGCTCCTAGGATCGTATCATCAAGGGGTCAGTTGTGGGCAGATTAGAAACAACTAATTCAGATGCAAAATCTAGGAATCAGCTTTCTTCAGACAGCACCAGCAGATAATGACAAGGCTACGATCAACGCCAGGACGAAAACATGTTGGACTCTACAAAAAGGGAAAGATTAGAGTCCAAGTTATCTTAAATTAGGAATATTTTTATTTTTATGCCAAATCTATAACAAATCGTGCTCAAATAGGATTCATGTTTAGGCTTCGGGTATAAATACCAAACCCTGGCTATTATAAGAAAGAACCAATCAATCAAATACAAGTCAATTACTTTTTTCGGCTCTGGCCACCCCTTAGGAGTAGGAGTAGAGTAGATCTCGGCGAGTTCTTTAGCAAGTACGGTTGCATCAACCCGGTCGACCTCCACTGCTTGTTGTAAGTACCATCATGGTTTATACCTCTATTCGTATGGTTGCATCGATTCGGTCGACCCCACTGCGGCTCTGGTATAAGCTAGTTATCGACTCTTGCCTAATTCAAGTATGGCCTATGTGATTCTGCCTCACACCCCACTGCTTGAATTAGATCGAGGTCAAGTTATTGGCTCTACCTTTGAATGGCAGTCTATGGTAGATTCATTAAGTTATCGATATTGCTTATTGTTTCATTGTTTATCTAATTACAGCAATATCACTCTACCCGATTGAGATTGATCTGGATCGGCCTTATATCTTATTTAACCCATCATTTGCTAATCTTAAACTGATCTAATCTACATCTTAAACGATGAGTTATGTTTTTATTGGCTGTTTTATATCAATCTTAATTGTGCATAGCGTGCGGTTAAGGCATGTTCAATCTTGAGTAGATCTATTGGTTAGCGAGAACCGTTCCATGGCCCGTCATTATGGCCTGTGGGATTCTGCCTCTCACCCCACTATTGGCACCATGGAGTGGGGATCGTTAGTTGGTAGATCCATTCCTGAGAAGGCATGACCTTAACTGTGCGCTATGCCTGAATCTGCTGTTTAGCCGATATTGAATGCTTTCATGAATAGTTCACATCATGAGATCGTTGAAGTAGAGATAAGTTGAAAGATGTGTTAGCCCCATGATCTTGTTATTGTATTATGGCCTACATAATTCTGCCTCATGCCCCACTGATATTAGTAATGAGTTAGGGTCATCGAGTCTATTGTTGTTTCTATGGCCTGCATGATTCTGCCTCATGCTCCACTGGTCATGGCGATAGATGAGATCTAACATGTTCATTAGATTTATCTTTATTAGATGGTTGAGCGGTGTTGAATTGTTTCTTTACATAAACAGGAGTTCGGTTACTTGTAATCATTGGCTCAGTATAAACCAATCATCATCGATATCTTATTGCCATTGATTAATGTTTGCTTAAATGATATTTATTATGAATGATAACCGATTCTTCTTCACATGACCCCATGAGCTCTAACTGACTTATTCTCATGAATATACTAGGATCGGCTATTTAGCCGATTTCCTTCCATATCGGCTCTCATAGCCGTACTTTTGGAACTGTCTGGCAACACCGGCAAGTTTTGCCCTTAATTACTGATGAACTTTCTCTCCTTGTCAATTGTAGAGTCAAATTGACTAGCATGCCTCAGGAGGATTGCGCAGGATTGACCACCCCTACGCTAAAGCTAGGCAGATCTGCTCCATCGAGCGGACCCTTCTGGCTTGCTGCGTATGTCCTCGGCACGGGATGAAAGTCTGTGTCGACACACGTTTCTGGCACGCCCGGTGGGACACCACAATCATCATGGCGGTTCATAACAATGATGACATCCTTATGGTACATTATGAAGACCTACCTGATGAAGATAGGGACACCATCAACAAAGCTACAGAAGAATTTCAGAAGAAGTGTTTGTTGTCCTACACCAAAACACATGATAGCACAGTTATTCGGAAATTTCCACTACCAAGAGTTCTACTACACGGACAGACAGATATAGTTGAAGCTAAAGATAGGCATTTCTTTGCGGAAGCCATAGACAAATCTGTTCATGATGCCCTATCAAGCCATAATGAAGCTTTCGTTGACGCATTTCACAACGCCATGAAAGAGGCGATTCACGGAATTCCAGTGAGTCAGGTTGGATCGACTTGTTACAACATTCCAGATCCGTTGACCCAAGGGACTAATCAAGTTGGCACCAGCCATCAAGAAGCAGCACCAACTAGTAATGGTGAAGTCTAGGCACTTCAAGGTTCATCTAAACAAGCTCTAGGTGCTACTACGGATTAGATACAGTACAATCCTAGACCGTCAATACAGCATGTGCAATAGCTAGTGGGGAAAAGTCAGAACCAAATGATCAATTTTGGCACATCAAGTCACATACCATCGTCGGCTCAGAAGATAGCACCGTCTGTTCAGAAGATCCATAGAGATATAGATCCTTATGTCTATAGTCAGAGACTTCAAGCAGCAAACCAGCAAAGCACCCAACAGATTGAGATTCCACAAGGCTATCATTATGGCATGGATTAAAACACCATCCACTTGATACCAAATCTAGGATATCAAGGCACATGGAATTTCAATCCACAGATGGGTCAGCAAGTACCAAGAAATCCAAATCCGCAAGCTGACGAGTTGCTGCTGAAGATGACTGAGATGATGAAGAATCAGTTCGGCCTAAAGCCAAAAGGGCTGACCTTTTCATACAAACGCCCATATCTAGAGTGGTATGATTTAGCTCTTCCTACAAATTACAGGCTCCTAGAATTCGCCAAGTTCACTAGCCAAGACGGTACAAGCACAATAGAACATGTCAGTCGGTATCTTACACAATTGGGCGAAGCATCAGTTGAGGATGCCCATCGAGTTCGTTTCTTCTCCTTGTCCCTATCAGGGCCAGCCTTCACTTGGTTCTCGTCACTACCAGTCAACTCCATTGCCAATTGGGCTGACCAGGAGAAGAAGTTTCATACATATTTCTACACTAGGACTGGAGAGAAGAAAATAACCAATTTGACAACCATGAGATAGAGGACTAATGAATCGAGCACTGAGTTTCTTTAGAGATTCTGAGAGACTAAGAATCTGTGCTTCTCATTGAGCTTAGCTGATGATCAGTTAGCTGCTTTAGCCGTCCAAGGAATGCTGCCGATGTGGAAAGAGAAACTGTTGGGATAGGAATCTGACAACTTGGGTCAATTGGCTCAACGAGTGGTAGCACTTAATAGCTAATTATAGAGCATACGCAGAGATACCCAATTCTAGAAGAGTACCTTAGTGGCCGAAGCTTACGATCCATATTTAGTCGATGATGGCTATGAAGATGAAGAAGAAGAGGTTGCTGCAGCTGAATGGAATTGGGACAAGAAGACAGTGATGGTGCCAAATCCTTGGGGAAGAGGAGTTGAGGAGAGTTATGACTTTGATGTTACCAAATCAGACAAACTCTTTGATTTCTGGCTTGAGAAGGGGCAGATCAAGTTGCTTGATGGTCATGTCATGTTGCCCCCTGATCAATTGAAGAACAAGAAGTTCTGCAAATTCCATAACACTACTTCTCATTCCACTAATGAATGCAGAATCTTCAGGCAGCAAATATAGAGAGCTATTTAGCAAGGGAGGCTCAAATTTGATACACCTCAGAAGATGAAAGTCGATGATAATCCTTTCCCAGGAGATCAGAACATGGTTGATGCTGGGTTGTTCAAATAAAAAACTAAGGTTATAACATCGGCCAAATCAAAAGAAGCTGGAATAGTTGATCCCAAGATGCAAATATCGGCTGATGAGTATAGAGAGATTAGAAGACGCCGTGCTAAACAAAAGAGCTGATACGAGCAAGGGAAGACGTCAAAAGTAGAGACATCAAAGCCATAAGTCACATCTTGGATTCTATTGAATAAATGGCAGCGGCAGAAGGAAAAGGATTATCAGCGTTGGTTAAAAGATCAAGCATACCAGCATCAATTAGAAGAAGAGAAGTATGAAAGGGAACAAGCTAAATTACATTGGAATTGTCCCTTCTTTAGACATTGCTGAAATGAAGGTTTGAAGTTGCCTACCAGGCATGACTGTCCAAAATGTAGCAATCAATATCAAAAGTATAGGCAATCTCAAACCAACCGCTGGTCTATCCATGCTCAAGATGCATATCATTATAACAATATGGATCGGCGATTAAAAAACAAAAGTGTTCATGATCGGTTGGGGAAAAGAGTCATTAGATAGAACTGGGCTGATCATGAAGAGGAAGGCACTGAAAGAATATACACGTGGCAGGAAGGCCAGTGGTGCCCAGGAGATTTGATGAGAAACCAAAAGAGAACGGTGCAGCGCCTAAGGAATAAAGAGTTGGAACAGGCTCAAGTATCCGGTAAAACTCAAGTATGGCGCACCAAGCAGATAGCTGATAAGAGGCAACCATTGGCTAATATCCAAATGGCTTTTCTATTGTCATCAGAGTTCAGAGCTCCAACAAATCAAGAAGTTTATTTAGATTTCGATGAATCGGAGTATGAAGAGATGGTTGCTAAGTTGATAGTCATGCAGCAAGTGATATTTGATAGACCAGTCAAACATCGGCACTTGAAGGCATTGTATATAAAAGGTTTTGTTGATGGGAAGCCAATGAACAAGATGTTGGTGGACGGAGGTGCATCTGTCAATCTTATGCCTTACACTACTTTTTGTAAGCTTGGCAAAGGACCAGAAGATGTGTTGGAAACTAACATGATGCTCAGAGTCTTCAGAGGTAACACGTCTAAGACCCGGGGGGCAATAAACATCGAACTAACAATCGAGAGTAAAACACTGCTCACCACATTCTTCGTTATCGATGGGAAAGGATCATACAGTTTACTCCTCGGTCGTGATTGGATTCATGCGAATTGCTGCATACCATCAACCATGCATCAGTATTTGATTCAATGGCATGGACATGATGTTTAACTGGTTCATGCTAATGAGTCCATAAGCATCGCGACAGCCGATCCAGTCTTTTGGGAACTAGGAGATTTCAAGTGTTTTTCTGGCAAGACATGGGAAGGAGGCTTCATTAAAATCAGCAATGAAAGCCAACAGCCGATGCAAGCGATCGGCTCTGAGAGTTTGTTTTAGTAGATAAGTCACAGCTTCACGTCGGTCGTTGGATCAAAGGAAAATGAGTATTAAGTCTTGGAGATGGGTTTAGGCCGACGTATGTGAAGGCTGAGTTAAAGTGTAAGTATGATTTAGAGTTAATGGATTTCGTAAGAGAAGTTCTATTTTGCTTAATAGGACACTTGACTAGGGTTGATTACTCGTCTGACCTTTATATTGAAAATTCTACTGGACGTTAACCTGGCGTCTGAGCAACATTTGATAGCCGATTCATTCTCGGTTCTAATAGCCGGTACCAGGAGGGTATCGCCTCTAGTTCAAAAATGAAAATCTTCAAAGGCAATAAAAGCCGATATGATATGTATCACCTATAGAGCAAAAAACAAAAGATAGAAACATTCACAGTCATACACAAAGGAATTGCATTGAAACACAATCATAAAAGAATAGGGGTCTTCATTCATTGGTTTATCCTAAATGCAAACTAATTGAAGACCTTGTTCACCACATCTTGAGCGGGTGTAATGTCCACGATGGCCTCTGCCGCTGCGGTGAAATCTTCTATCAGATCTTCATGTCCCTCAGGGCCATCATCGGCTGGGAAGCCAACCTCCATGGTATGGAGATCATGCCTGGTTTGGACCTGTGCCGCAGTTAGCACCACCACCGCGCCATGACGAAGGCCATGGAGAGCAATCTCTTGGATGCAGGCCAGAATGTCTTGGAGACGAACATCAATGGGGGACCCCCTTGCATTGACGATGTCCTCGGTCGCATTCACCGCCGATTGAAGAGATTCCAGTTGCACCATTTGAGCTGGCAATTGCAGAAGAATATCAAGGCAAAGGCAACGGAAACTAGGATGGAAACATTCATGAAGCTCATCTTACCTGCTACAGCGGTGTCAGACTTAGCTAGCCATGCTTGAACAGTGTTGGTCTCCTCCTCCACCACATTAAGAGCAGCCTAGAGGACTCCTAAATGAATCTCCATCTGACCATTGTTCAAAACCGCCTTAGAATAGCGGTCCTCGGCCGCCCTCCATTCTCAGAAGAAGCACCGGGCATCATCACCGTCATATGAGTTGGAAGAACCCAATGATGAAGCCAGCACAGAAGATGCAGCGTTAGTGGGATTGTCAATCCTGGAAAAGGAGTGAAGGCTATCATTCACAATGAGCTTATAGGCAAGTCGGAGTAGACCATCATCGTGAACAAGGGATGCCAATCTTACCTTATGCGCCGGGAACACTGGTTCATCGGCATGTCTTCCACCGGGATTTCCTCTGTCACGCGCTTGCCTTGATTACCTTCACCGGCCATGAGGAATGAGTAAATCTGTAGAAAAGAGGAGTGGAACCGCTGCAAGGTTTTGGCAAATGGAAGGAAGTGAAGGAACGGTTGCAGATAGAGAGGTGTTTGAAGCCGAAGCCCTCGGTTGGTATTTGAAGACATGAAGCGAAGAGGCGGACACCTCGGGACATGTAAAAGGCAACAGCAATTAATGGAAGGTGAAGCACCACTTCACTAGTGACGATGGAAATACAGCACTGAGCAACTGAAAGACAGGAAATCGAAGGGTTCTCTTAATAAAAGCCGTATTTTCAGACTTGGTTAAACCGAAGGGCCTGGATTGACTATATCAAATCATCTCTTTAGCCGAAAAAGCAAGCATAAGCAAAAGTAATGCACATAGTGCCAAGATAGGAAAATTATCTGCTAAATGTTGTCTATTACAAACTACGGGCTAAGGAAAACCCTACCTACTATGGCATCGGCCAAGGTACTAAAAGCTATAGAATTGGCAGCACTCATGAAATCCTCGACCAAGCGCTCCTGCTCCCTAGGGTATGCTACATCTAGAAAACCATGGGGAAGAAGCTAAAGATTTTGGCCCAAACGGGCTTGGGCGGTGGCCAACGCCATGGCAGCGCCATGATGGACACCATGGAGAGCAACCTCCCAAACACGATTTAGAATGTCATGCAAACGAACCACCGAAACGGCGCCCCTAGCATTGACAAATCCCACCGCATGATCCGTAGCTAATCGAAGGCTCTCCAGTTGAGCAGATAGATCTAAAAGATTCAAAGGGGAGGTGATCAGAGTCTCGGAGACAAAATTGAAAAGAAACAGAGGTTACGACAGGTATCTCACCTGTAATTCTAGCCTTGGCCTTGGCCAACCTATCCTCCACTGAATCGACTGTAGAAGGTGATCGACATCGAACCATGGCCAGGGCCAATTCTATGAGGGATAGACACTCAGCAAGACTCTGGCCATGTCGATCAATGGAGGCAAGCAGATTGTCATTATCAATCCGCCTCATCGGATGGCAAGGGGGTTGGTGGCAAGTCATTGATGAGGAAGGCCTTGAAGGCTGAACGGAGTCGGTCCTATTCCCTGAGGCAGCGAAGGCATTGCGGGATATACCCTCCTGACGACGAAGGCGCTGACGCGATGATGCAGATTTGATGAAGACCTTCTCAAGAAACCTCTTGCTATTCTCCATGATCTCTGACCTACGGGAAAGCAGGAACTATGCTAAGGGTGTAGAAGATTTGGGGCAAAGTGAGTTATCCTTAGATCAACTACCGAGACCCATTTATATAGCCTTGAAAGGCAAGAAGATAGATTTCACCAGGGGTGTGAGTTTGGAATCAGAAATGGAAGCAGAACGGCACTCTGGAAGTTCAGGAGACGGATAATGGAAGGGTAACAAATTTGAACTTATCGTTTCCCCAAACTACGAAGCATCATGGGACGGATACAAAGAATCTACATTGACTAGAGATCTACCCACCATGGCCTCTTTGGATTGAAGAGAGTCTGAATCCCCATAAGGCCGAGGGTCATCATGAACCAAGTCACATCGACCCATTGATGAGATTGTCCAATAGAAAGGGAAGAGCCGCCTGCCTAGCAGATACCCAGCTAATTCCTCGGTGACTGAGAAACTGCTGGAAAGAAGCTTGTGGCTTTCTCGATAGGCATTTGATGGAACAAACAAGGGGAAGATGTCCACATATTCTAGCCTTCACAAAACACTAAAATAGCTTTGTGAGCATGGAGAGAAGACTCAGGTGATATCACAAGAATTCTTCTAACCGCGATGGCTGGTCTTCTTGCTCAACAAAACGCTAGAATAAGTGACACAATTACCCCATGCACAAGAATTCTTCTAACCGCTCAAGATCTGCATAGCAAAGGGATAAACCATGGAGGATCCAGCGGGATAGGAGACACCCGAGGAAGCAGATAAAAGCAAAACATGGTTGAATTGTTGAATTTGCTCTCACTAGGGTCGGATAGCCATTTTATAGCCGGCTTGGAAGGATGAGTCCAAACGCCCATGGAGCAATAATGCTCTGAAAAAGTTTTGAAGCATGGGCTCATGGTTTGATATGGACAGCGATGAATAGTAGACCCCAAGATTCCTTACCCGCGACTATGGGCCTATCAGGAGCACGGACAAGGTAATTTTGGAACAAAATCTCTTTTGTCCCAAAATTGGGGGGCATGTGTTTACACCAAAATTTGGAAGGAGAGTCACAGAGACCCAGAAGCTCCTAGGATTGTATCATCAAGGGATCAGTTGTGGGTGGATTAGAAACAGCTGATTCAGACGTGAAATCTAGGAATCGGCTTTCTTCGGATAGCGCCAGCAGATAACGACAAGGCTACGATCAACGCCAGGACGAAAACATGTTGGACTCTACAAAAAGGGAAAGATTAGAGTCCAAGTTATCTTAAATTAGGAATATTTTCATTTTTATGCCAAAGTCTATAACAAATCATGCTTAAATAGGATTCATGTTTAGGCTTCAGGTATAAATACCAAACCCCGACTATTGTAAGAAAGAACCAATCAATCAAATACAAGTCAATTACTTTTTTAGCTCTGGCCACCCCTTAGGAGTAGGAGTAGAGTAGATCTCAGTGAGTTCTTTAGCAAGTATGGCTACATCGATCCAGTCGACCTCCACTGCTTGTTGTAAGTATCGTCATGGTTTATACCTCTGTTCGTATGGCTGCATCGATTTGGTCAACCCCCACTATGGCTCTGGTATAAGCTAGTTATCGACTCTTGCCTAATTCAAGTATGGCTTGTGTGATTCTGCCTCACACCCCACTACTTGAATTAGATCGAGGTCAAGTTATCGGCTCTACCTTTGAATGGCAGTCTTTGGTAGATTCATTAAGTTATCGATATTGCTTATTGCTTTCATTGTTTATCTAATTACAGCAATATCACTCTGCCCGATTGAGATTGATCTAGATTGGCCTTATATCTTATTTAACCCATTGTTTGCTAATCTTAAACTGATCTAATCCAAATCTTAAATGATGAGTTATGTTTTTATTGGCTGTTTTATATCAATCTTAATCGTGCATAGCGTGCGGTTAAGGCATGTTCGATCTTGAGTAGATCTATTGGTTAGCAAGAACCATTCCATGGCCCGTCATCACGGCCTATGGGATTCTGCCTCTCACCCCACTATTGGCACCATGGAGTGGGGATCGTTAGTTGGTACATTCGTTCCTTAGAAGGCATGACCTTAACTGTGCGCTATGCCTGAATCAGCTGTTTAGTTGATATCGAATGCTTTCACAAACAGTTCACATCACGAGATCATTGAAGTAGAGATAAGTTGAAAGATGTGTTAGCCCCATGATCTTGTTATTGTATTATGGCCTGCATGATTCTGCCTCATGCCCCACTGATATTAGTAATGAGTTAGGCTCATCGAGTCTATTGTTGTTTCTATGGCCTGCATGATTTTGCCTCATGCCCCACTGGTCATGGTGATAGATGAGATCTAACATGTTCATTAGATTTATCTTTATTAGATGGTTGAGCGGGGTTGAATTGTTTCTTTACATAAATAGGAGTTTGGTTACTTATAATCATTGGCTCAGTATAAACCAATCATCATCGATATCTTATTGCCATTGATTAATGTTTGCTTAAATGATATTTATTATGAATGATAACCGATTCTTCTTCACATGACCCCATGAGCTCTAACTGACTTATTCTCATGAATATACTAGGATCAGCTATTTAGCCGATTTCCTTCCATATCGGCTCTCATAGCCGTACTTTCGGAACTGTCTAGCAACACCGGCAAGTTTTGCCCTTAATTACTGATGAACTTTCTCTCCTTGTCAATTGTAGAGTTAAATTGACTAGTATGCCTTGGGAGGATTGCGCAGGATTGACCACCCCTATGCTAAAGCTAGGCAGATCTGCTCCATCGAGCGGACCCTTCCGGCTTGCTACGTATGTCCTCGGCACGGGACGAAAGTCTGTGTCGACACACGTTTCTGGCACGCCTGATGGGACACCACAATCATCATGGCGGTTCATAACAATGACGACATCCTTATGGTACATTATGAAGACCTACCTGATGAAGATAGGGATACCATCAACAAAGCTATAGAAGAATTTCAGAAGAAGTGTTTGTTGTCCTACACCAAAACACGTGATAGCATAGTTATTCAGAAATTTCCACTACCAAGAGTTCTACTACACGGACAGACAGATACAGTTGAAGCTAAAGACAGGCATTTCTTTGTAGAAGCCATAGACAAATCTGTTCATGATGCCCTATCAAGCCATAATGAAGCTTTCGTTGACACATTTCACAACGCCATGAAAGAGGCGATTCATGAAATTCCAGTGAGTCAGGTTGGATCGACTTGTTACAACATTCCAGATCCGTTGACCCAAGGGACTAATCAAGTTGGCACCAGCTATCAAGAAGCAGCACCAACTAGTAATGGTGAAGTCTAGGCACTTCAAGGTTCATCTAAACAAGCTCTAGGTGCTACTATGAATTAGATACAGTACAATCCTAGACCGTCAATACAGCATGTGCAATAGCCAGTGGGGAAAAGTCAGAACCAGATGATCAATTTTGGCACATCAAGTCACATACCATCGTCGGCTCAGAAGATAGCACCGTCTGTTCAGAAGATCCATAGAGATATAGATCCTTATGTCTATAGTCAGAGACTTCAAGCAGCAAACCAGCAAAGGACCCAATAGATTGAGATTCCACAAGGCTATCATTATGGCATGGATTAAAACACCATCCACATGATACCAAATCTAGGATATCAAGGCACATGGAATTTCAATCCACAGATGGGTCAGCAAGTACCAAGAAATCCAAATCCGCAAGCTGACGAGTTGCTGCTGAAGGTGACTGAGATGATGAAGAATCAGTTCGGCCTGAAGCCAAAAGGGCTGACCTTTTCGTACAAACGCCCATATCTAGAGTGGTATGATTTAGCTCTTCCTACAAATTACAGGCTCCCAAAATTCGCCAAGTTCACTAGTCAAGATGGTACAAGCACAATAGAACATGTCAGTTGGTATCTTACACAATTGGGCGAAGCATCAGTTGAGGATGCCCATCGAGTTCGTTTCTTCTCCTTGTCCCAGTCAGGGCTGGCCTTCACTTGGTTCTCGTCACTACCAGTCAACTCCATTGCCAATTGGGCTAACCAGGAGAAGAAGTTTCATACATATTTCTACACTAGGACTGGAGAGAAGAAAATAACCAATTTGACAACCATGAGACAGAGGACTAATGAATCGAGCACTGAGTTTCTTTAGAGATTCCGAGAGACTAAGAATCTGTGCTTCTCGTTGAGCTTAGCTGATGATCAGTTAGCTGCTTTAGCCGTCTAAGGAATGCTGCCGATGTGGAAAGAGAAACTATTGGGACAGGAATCTGACAACTTGGGTCAATTGGCTCAACGAGTGGTAGCACTTAATAGCTAATTACAGAGCATACGCAGAGATACCTGATTCCAGAAGAGTACCTCAATGGCCGAAGCTTACGATCCATATTTAGTCAATGATGGCTATGAAGATGAAGAAGAAGAGGTTGCTGCAGCTGAATGGAATTGGGACAAGAAGACAGTGATGGTGCTAAATCCTTGGGGAAGAGGAGTTGAGGAGAGTTATGACTTTGATGTTACCAAATCAGACAAACTCTTCGATTTCTTGCTTGAGAAGGGGCAGATCAAGTTGCTTGATGGTCATGTCATGTTGCCCCCTGATCAGTTGAAGAACAAGAAGTTCTGCAAATTCCATAACACTACTTCTCATTCCACTAATGAATGCAGAATCTTCAGGCAGCAAATATAGAGAGCTATTCAGCAAGGGAGGCTCAAATTCGATACACCTCAGAAGATGAAAGTCGATGATAATCCTTTCCCAGGAGATTAGAACATGGTTGATGCTGGGCTGTTCAAATAAAAAACTAAGGTTATAACATCGACCAAATCAAAAGAAGCTGGAATAGTTGATCCCAAGATGCAAATATCGACTGATGAGTACAGAGAGATTAGAAGTCGCCGTGCTAAACAAAAGAGCTAATATGAGTAGGGCAAGACATCAAAAGTAGAGACATCAAAGCCGCAGGTCACATCTTAGATTCTGTTGAATAAATGGCAGCGGCAGAAGGAAAAGGATTATCAGTGTTGATTAAAAGATCAAGCATACCGGCATCAATTAGAAGAAGAGAAGTATGAAAGGGAACAAGCTAAATTACATTGGAATTGTCCCTTCTTTAGACATTGCTGAAATGAAGGTTTGAAGTTGCCTACCAGGCACGACTGTCCAAAATGTAGCAATCAATATCAGGAGTATAGGCAATCTCAAACCAACCGCTGGTCTATCCATGCTCAAGATGCATATCATTATAACAATATGGATCGGCGATTAAAAAACAAAAGTGTTCATGATCAGTTGGGGAAAAGAGTCATTAGATAGAACTAGGCTGATCATGAAGAGGAAGGCGCTGAAAGAATATACACGTGGCAGGAAGGCCAGTGGTGCCCAGGAGATTTGACGAGAAACCAAAAGAGAAGGGTGCAGCGCCTAAGGAATAAAGAGTTGGAACAGGCTCAAGTATCCGGTAAAACTCAAGTATGGCGCACCAAGCCTCTTCACGTCAAGACACCATTGAAGTAGAGATAAGTTGAAAGATGTGTTAGCCCCTTGATCTTGATATTGTATTACGGCTTGTATGATTCTGCCTCATGCCCCACTGATATTAGTAATGAGTTAGGGTCATCGAGTCTATTCTTGTTTCTACGGCCTGCATGATTCTGCCTCATGCCCCATTGGTCATGGCGATAGATGAGATCTAACATGTTCATTAGATTTATCTTTATTAGATGGTTGAGTGGTGTTGAATTGTTTCTTTACATAAACAGGAGTTTGGTTACTTGTAATCATTGGCTCAGTATAAACCAATCATCATCGATATCTTATTGCCATTGATTAATGTTTGCTTAAATGATATTTATTATGAATGATAACCGATTCTTCTTCACACAACCCGATGAGCTCTAACTGACTTATTCTCATGAATATACTGGGATCGGCTATTTAGCCAATTTCCTTCCATATCGGCTCTCATAGCTGTACTTTCGGAGCTGTCTGGCAACACCAGCAAGCTCCACCCTTAATTACTGATGAACTTTCTCTCCTTGTCAATTGCAGGGTCAAATTGATTGGCACACCTCGGGAGGATTGCATAGGATAGACCACCCCTACGCTGAAGCTAGGCAGATCTGCTCCATCAAGCAGACTCTTCTAGCTTGCTGCGTGTGTCCTTGGCATGGGACAAAATTCTGTGTCGACAGATGGAGATTGCCCGGTGTGTGTGGGCCGAGAAAAATAGGAGCGACATCGAGTCAAAGCTCGAGTTGGAAGATCCCATGGAGATGGGTGACGACGTGATCTCCTCTGAGGATGAGAGGGGTGGGAGGTCATCACAGCCTCGGTGGAGCATCACGAGCCTACGGCCATGTCCGCTGGTGGCAAGCGGGAGGTGGAGAGGCGTGGCAACATTCCCATGTCGATGAAGCACGCCGTGAGCTTGGAAGCCGTTGGCGAGCGGGAGGCAAAGCAGATGCGGTCACCATGCCCTTCGAAGGCATCGCTGGTCTCATCCCTACCTGCTCTGGGTGAAGTGGGGCAGGCCAGGCGATCGGAGGAGTAGGCTCGCACCCATGCATCATTGGGGCTGGCGTCGGTGCGCAACCCACAATGGGGGATGCCCCACCAGCTACTCTAGTCAGCGCACCTCAAGCCAGCAATCATGGCAACACGTAGGTCAAGGGGGTGCCAACCGAGTCGACTTCCCCCCTGGTCGAAGTGAGGGGGCATGGGTCATAGCCTGTGAGGGGTCCTCGCCCATCGGGCCTATTGCCAGCGGGTCAGCGCTTCAAAGCCCTACCGCTTATGTCCCTGGTATGCACTGTTTGATTTCATAGTTTGAGTTTTTTTGTAGTTCGACTAACATGTACTTTTTTTAGATTGGCCAGATGCTGCCAGGGTCGAGCATTGCCCCACATCCTATGTAGGTGGAGTGGAGGCCCACCTTGCATCGAGTCGCAATGAGCGGCGGGGAGAGCAGGGTGGTGGTGGTGCGACCTTCCATTCTAGGGGTGGTGCCCCCTAGGTTGATTGCTAGTATGGCGGCAGTAGTGGTGACGGTGGAGGCCACATCAGAGGTGACCCTTGCCATCCCTCCTGCACTGGCTTATGGAGGAACAAGAAGGGAGACCGAGCTCCCTGCCTCGCCCAGCGGAGGGCCGCTCGGCTGCCCTCCTGGTCGGAGCCAGAGGCATCGGGGGGAGACAGTGGCCAGGCAGGAGGCGGAAGGTCCGCTGTCGGGCCATGAGATCAAGGTAGTGGAGGTCTCCTCCGATGGTGAAGCAGGTGACGGGGTGGAGCCATCAGCACTATTGCAGGATCTAGCGGTGGTCCCATCGTCGGCTAGTCCTTCCAGCAAGCTAGGGGCTACCTGACCTGGTGTGGCCCTGCCCTGAGGACTTGAGAAAGGTTTGATTCATCCTTTGGGATGAGTACTGAGTGTTAGCTCTAGGACATGCTTGGGGGGAGAGGACTCGCGATGGAGTCCGATCTCGTCCATACCAAGGTGAAGCTAGAGGAGGCCCTGGAGCGGGTCAAGTCCGTCTAGCAGGCGGTCGCGGTCGACCTGCCCCATGTCATAGAGGTGAGTTTTTTGTGTTTCATCCTTGACTCCTTGGTCTTTTGTCGGTTGCATCAGCATGCTTGCTTCTTGTTTTGCAGGGTCTGGAGGAGATGTCGAGCCGCAAGTCTCGTTTCCTCTAGAAGGAGCGTGCCCGGGAGGCCGAGATGTCACTGGTGGGTTGTTGAGCACGAGCATGAGCTAGGAGTCCACCCACTATGAGTCCCTAAGACCTAATGGCTAGAGGTGACCGAGGCGCGGGCGGGGGAGCTGCTCACGGACGGAGCGGGCGACCGCCGCCGAGCGAGGGCTTGAGGTAGCGAAGGTCCGCTAAGCAAAGATCGAGGTGGCGCTATAGAAGTTCCTAGCAGAGATCGAGGTGGTGCTCCAAAGTACCCTGGAAACCCTAGAGATGGAGCGAAAGGCCCTAGAGTTAGTGTGGAAGGCCCGATTGGAGACTGACCAGGAGTGCTCATGCTCCAGGGATGGGTGCTTGGGACTGAGGAGTTGAACGTCTAGTTGCAGTGAGCAGGTGACTCGGTAGGAGGAGGGACTCTCCATCCTTGAGAACACCCACCTTGGTATGTATCCATTCTGCTTTTGACGCCTTGGTTTTCCCCTTTAGCCTGCTTCTGAGCTTGTCATCCTTCTTCCAGAGCTAGGTGAAAAGGTTGGGGCACTGGAGTAGGACCTAGAGATAGCTATGCCGACAATTGGCCAGAATGCGAAGGCACTGGCCAAGTCCCTTGAAGAGCGACATGCTCTCGAGGGGGAGCTCAACTAGCTTCACAACATCTCCCAAGTCATTGTCTTAGAGGTCTTCGGGTTAGCACCGAGCACGAGCACCAGCACGCCCACCGTCCGACTGACGGAGGTCCTAGATGAAGTATAGGCGCTCATCACCAATGGGGTGTTCTACCGAATGTCGAGGGTGCTGACATCGGTGGCGACACACCACCTAGAGCTAGACTTCACCGCCATCTATAGCGGGTATGCCAACGGTTGGAGCCCAGCGACCATCCATGCGCTCGGGGAGAGCTTGCTGCCACACACACAGTTGGTGGCGGAGCAAGTCTCCACACAGTGGGTAATGGATGCCCACCGTGTGAACATGGCCGAAGGTGCACACTAAGAGGTTGTCATCAAGCCTATAGATGGCATGGAGCCTAGCTCAGAACCCAACGTCGTCCCACCAGAGGATGAGCAGCCCATACTTTTGTCGGTCGCGCCGACAGTCAATGCCGCTGGGAAACCATAATTAGCATGTAAAAGTAGAAACAAGTAATTTGTGTAAGGGATAAGTTCATGGGGAGCCCCTATGTGAACAGTTCATATTTTATGAATACATCCATTTTGTTTTGTGATGAATCACTTTGTTTGGGGAAGCTTGTCCCATCCCTTCCTTATTTTTACCATAGCATAATTTTGTTTTTTATTCTTTCTTTTTCGCATCTACCCATTTGTCCTGTAGGCTACAACCTTAAGAGCCTAGGCATGGCACGCGAGGCTTAGCTTCTCGTAACCATAGGTAGAGGCGGGTGTGGTCGGTTGGAATATTTAAAGAAAAATTACATAAGTTAATGAAAGGAACGAACTACCCTTTCGTTCGGGTAGAAAGGTATTTATCATATGATAGTAAACAAAAAGAGAGGTGGTACCGCACCTCCATGGAGCCCCTGAGTGACCCTAGGCCAAAAGTGTTTGGGCCAGGGTGCTCTACAGGAGCGAACGTTTGAATGAAAAAATGGTAAGACCAAATTTTTAAGGAAAGAAATGACGTAACTGTTTGATGTTCCAAGTGTTGGTGAGAACAGTCGCTGTTGTCGCCCTTCAGTCAGTAGGCTCTCGATCATATCACTTCGGTCACCGTATAGGGTCCTTCCCTTGGCGAAGAGAGTTTGTGCTTCTCCTTGGTCGACTAGGTCCTTTCGAAGCATGAGGTCTCCGACCTAGAGGATCACCTCGACCGAGAGGTTGGCTTGTTGTAGTCCGAGACTAGCTAGGGTCGACAACTCCCTGAGCCACTGAGGGCTCGAAGAGCTGACTGATGGCAGTGGCAAGCTCATAATGCTCATGATTGCACTGTGAAGGCGTGCGAGAAGGTTATACCCACAGTGATGACATCGTTCAGTCCTGGCATCTTTAGCTTCAGGTAGGTGTAGTTGGGGACCGCCATGAACTTTGCGTAGCATGGGCACCCCAAGATGGCATGGTAAGACCCTAGGAAGTCCACCACCTCAAAGGTAAGTGCCTCCGAGTGGAAGTTGGCATGGTCACCAAATGTGATGGGTGGGCTGATCTGCCTAAGTGGGTACGCCTACGCTCCCCTGATGACGCCGTGGAAGGGAGAGCTCGCCGGGCGGAGCTCCGACCGATGGATGCGCATGGCGTCGAGGGTGTTGACATAGAGGATGTTGAGGTCGCTGGCTCCATCCATCAGCACCTTGGTGAGGCACTTCTTGCTGACGATGGGGCCGATGACGCGCAGGTAGCATCCTGGTCTGGTGATGTGGGATGGATGGTCCCTCCGATCAAAGGTGATCGAAGATTTCAACCAGCAAAGGAAGGAGGGGGCAGCCATTTCAGTGATGCACGCCTCTTTGTAGCGCACTTTATGCTGGCACTTGAAGTAGACGGCATCGGATCCCCCAAAGATCATGATGCATTCCTTGGGGTTGGGGAAGTTGTCCCCATCCTTGCCCGCCGAGCCTCCACACTTGGCTGCTGCCTCCTTGCCTTTTCCTTCTTTCGGCCCACTGGCATGTCATAGGAAATGCTTGAGGAGCTCGTAGTCCTTGTAGAGGTGCTTGATGGGGTAAGTGTGGTTGGTGCAAGGTCTATCCATGAGCTTGTTGAAGTGGTCAGGCAAGCCCACTGCGATTAGCTATGGTGACCAATGCAGAGTTGGCCGATCGACGTTGATCCTTCTTGTTCTTTTTGGCCCTCTGCATGTAGGGGCCCTCATCTTGGTCCTCGCCCTTAGCCTTGCCTTTGTCTTGGCCTTCAGTTGAAGACCGCTCTAACCACCTCCTCGCTGAAGGCATGGTTCATGGTGATGTCGAGTATGTCGCAGGTGGTACGGGGCTTTAGGTAGCCAAGCTTGTGGATTAGGGACTTGTAGGTCATCCCTAGAGAGGAATGTGCTGATAACGTCTGTGTCGATGACATTGGGTAGGGAGTTGCACCACTTTGAGAACCTACAGATGTAATCCCATAGGGACTCACTAGGCTCCTGCTGGCAGCTCATGAGGTCCTAGGAGTTTCTAGGGCGGACATATGTCCCCAGGAAGTTTTCGATGAAGATTCTCTTGAGGTCCACCCTAGCCATGGATGCTGTTGTGCCAGAGGAATTCGAGCCATGCTCAAACATGTTACCCCACATAGATGGGGTGGTACTAAATGATGAAGTGATCATCATCCACTCTCCCGGCTCGGCAGGCGAGCCGAAAGTCTTTGAGCCATATACCGGGATTCATCTCCTCGGTATATTTGACGATGTTGGTAGGTGGTCGGAAGTGTTGTGGGAACGGTGCTCTTTGGATGCACTGGCTAAAGGCTCATGGTCCTGGGCCATCTAGGCTGGGACTTCGGTTGTTGGGTCGGTGACCACGCCTAGGGTGCGTTTCACCGGTCCCCTCGATGGTTTGGTCGGAGCCCATGTCGTCTGCTCTCACCACCACCCAATGGACATCATCATCATGCTAGGGACCGATGCCGATTGCTGATGACACTACAAGCATCTTGGTTCATCCTAAGGCATTCACACATAGGGGGTCGGTGTGGAGCGGGTGCTGGGTTAGGCTATGGTGTAGTTGCGCCCTCCTATTCCATGCCCGGCGACCAGTAGTGGTGAATGGATGGAGCGATTCGTCTGGTGCGTCCCCGCTCCTCTGGTGGGAAGAGAGGCCATGAGTCGATGGCATGACTGTGGAGCTTTTTGCCTGTTGAATGGCAGCAGTCTCCACCAGTGCTTAGAGGTTTCGGTGGATCACCTGTTCCTAGGGGTTGTCCAGCTCGGGAAGGCCACGCTAAAGCATCGCTGTGGCGGCGATGTTCTGGCCAGCTCGAGCAAACTATAGGGGATCATTCCCCTTGTTCATGATGTTGCGTTGGACCTAGCGGGCATGACCCTCGACGCTGCTCGCTGGGTTACATGCATGGGGCACATCATGGTGCGCCAAGCACGCCAGTGCAAGTGGTGGCTGGTTCTGCTGCCTTTGTCATAGCTTCCTCATCGTGCACCTAGGCACATGCGAGGGCATCCACATGAGGGTCCAGAGGGGTGTGGGTCTAAAGAGACTCTACCACCACCGATGGCTCTCCTAGAGCGTTTGCCATAGCACACTTGTGGGATAGAGGGTGGCTAGGTGCCATGACATCACCGATGCTAGAGCGGTCGCTCTCAACATTGTCATCTATGAGGTTGTGAAAAGAGGTAGGAGCGTATCTCGCCATCCCCATGAATTCAGATGTGTGAGGGGTGGCACTAGCATAATTTGAAGCCCAGGGTGTATGCATCTGTAGGGGACACGAGGCCATAGGGGAACCGGTCGCATGGCGGTCACGGCAGGGACAACAGGGTCCCTCAGGAGAATCGACAAAAGATAGTAAAGAGCGAGTAAAGAATAGTACGTACATTACTCATAGTGGGGTTAGAGCAGAGCGTATGCTCAGAACGAAGCACAAGCGCCTCGCCATTGAAGTCATTGGGTGTCCCGGAGCCGATGGAGGACGCGCCTCCTCCGACTAGCGCTGAAACAAGAGCCTCCTCGTAGAGGTGCAGTACACTGAGCCAGTCGGCGATGAAATCTAGTCTTCCGAAGAGGAAGGTCTGGGATGGCTTGAAGACAGGTGGAACCCACATCCCAACAGGTGGGAGCACAGGAAACTCTAGCGAGCCGATGTGAGTCATATCGCTTGAGCCTACCATGGCAAAGATGGTGGAAAGATGGGCCATCCAATGACCAAAAGCATGAATGTACAGCGTCTTCCCCACGGACGGTGCCAACTATCGGTGCAGAAAGTGACCAACATGTAAATATTTGTAGTTTTGCCGTACATTGTGATTGGATGTGGCCTAGCACTCAATGACACAAGGTTTATACTGGTTTAGGCAATGTGCCCTATGTCTAGTTTGAGTTGGTTAGTGACTTTATTCCTGAGCCCAGGTGCTTAAAGTTTGCTATGGGGTTACAAACGAGAGGGAGAAAGATGGGGGTACAAGAGGCCCGGTCATACTCTAGACTGAAGGACCGAGAGTGATGGGAGCTCCTCTGTGCGCTAAGTATTTGAGCGTGTGCTCTTTGTATCTGTGTGATTGATCCTGGAGTTGTGTTTGAATCATCCAAAAGATCCCCCCATTGGGAGATAGCGCATCCCCATTTATAGATGAAGGAGATGGCCTTACAAGTGAGAGGGGGAGAGTTTACCTATGCTATTAAGTCTTGTTACCCATGCCATTAGGTACAATGATGATTGTAGGCACCCACAACACTATTAATGTTAGATGCATGTGGGAGGTTCCATCGTCTTCTTCTGGTATGGAAGATGGCGATGCCTACCATACTGTCGATGCCTAGAGGCATGGGGGGTTTTACCGTGTTCGCCTGGTATAGGAGTTGAGGGCGCCCACAACACTATAGGGCAAATGTCGGTCCCCACAAAACTACTGGGGCTCTAACATGCCTAGAAGGTGGCAAGGCACCCTTATGACATGCCCTGTTGGTACTATGTTATAGGTGTATAGTGTATGGTCCTTGGTACTATGGTTTAACTTGACGCCCTACCTTTCTTGCTCCGCTCGTTTCCTAGGTCCTCACCGAGCGGGCATCCCCGGTCGGTTGGTGCCAGTTGGTTCTGACTACGCCATTCGAAGAAAAGTTGTAAGCATCGGCTAGGCCTTTTGGTCGGAGAGGCAGGGCTAGGACTTGGAGGCGAGCCAGGATCGCCCTTCTGGCCTATTGTGAGGTTTTTTAGGCCAGCCCAGGAGTTGCGCGTCGTTCGCAATGTCATCTGTTGGGCTGATTTTTTTGCTAGGAAGCCGGTCCATGAGGGACCCCAGGTTGATGAACCCGACACACTCACAACACAACACATAAGAGCAAGAGTACCACTCCAATGTCTAGGCCCTAGCTAGCTATAGCTTAGTCATAGCTAGGTAGAGATGTGAGGGAGAGATCGGGGAAACGTCGGGTTAGTCGGTAGCCTCCCAAACCTTGTACCTCGACAGATGCTTTCTTCTCTAAGCAAGTGGTCATGATTCATATGGTGGTGAGTCTCTTGGTCATTTATGATTTACTCTTATTTGATTGTGGGTTCACCGTTCATTCTTGTAGCGAATGCTCTAGTAGAGGACTCCTGATGAAGACAGAAGTTCCTATACTAGGCTAGAGGTTACCTTCATTGGCCTCATTCCTCATAGTTGAGGGGTAGATGGTAGGTGGTGATAGCCATGTTTGTCAGTTTGTAATCCCTCACATTTGGGTTTGGCATAGAGCTATAGACCGACATCACTTGGTAGACTAGGTGCAATCCAGTGCCCGAAGTAAGCAAGTAAAAAGTAGAGTTTATCATTCCTTAGACGCTAAAGCTAGAGGAATCCATCTCTACTCTTGCCAACTTTATCATTGTGTTGTCCTTGGATGAACCAGCTAGAAGAGTATACATGTTCCCTGTGGATTCGATACCCTTGAATACTCTCAGGTGAAAGCTACAGCGATATCTATACTCTTGTGGATTTATTCGTGACGTAAGAAATACCAGCACCTCATCGATAAGTTGGTGCACTATCTCACATCAATGCCACACTAGCATCTAAAGATCCCAATGCCTCATGGTTGGTGATCGATTGATCCATTCGCTCCCTGATCTACTCCACATCATCACCTCGTGTGATGCGTCTGATCATGGAGAGCGGTGCCTCTGCCCACACCATCTGGACAAAAGGCGGCAAACCTCTTCCTTGACAACAAGGCTTCTATCACCATGACTCTTGAGGCCAAGTTCTTAGGGTGATTTGTCGATGCTTGAGTATGCTCAGCAGCTCAAAGACCTCACTAATGGGCTTTCTGATTTAGAACAACCCATCGGTGACCCCATGCTGCTACTCACCCTCCTCCATGGAGTTAACGAGCCACTCCGCACCATGGCCTCCATCTTGAAGATAAAGACTCTGCTACCCTCATTCCTCGAGGCTATTGATGATAGTTAACACTCATCATAAACCATCAATATAACTTGTATAAATGAATGAATATGATCACAAACATAGGTACTAGGGGTTTAAATTGATAAATTCCACAAGTTTTTGTGAAACTATGTTTTTAGGAGGATTTATTTAGGAAATAGGCTAAGTGGACCCATTCATCGGAGCAAATCAGGATCATCCATGAAGAAACCAACTTAAAAAGACCCACAATCCATCGTCCAAGACTAACCACTACAAACCAACCCGAATGGACAATGGGTGGGGCTGACCAGGCCCCACCTTTAGGCCGGCCAGCCTCCCTGGCCCACCACTCAGCATTCGCTTTGAATGTCAGTTATCCACTACCTCTAAGGGTCAATCTTCACCATGTATCAAGGGCGGTTCGAATCAAGAGCCTAGATGAAGCAATGTCATGGATTCATGGGCACACAGGATGCATGGTGCCCCCTACAAAAGGACCCCTATTAGTATATTTAACACACACAAATAAATCCACAAGCACATAGATACCGCTATAGCTTTCACCCAGAAGTATTCCAAGTATCGTATCCATAGGGAAACGTGTGAGACTAACTATGGTCTAACTTAACTAGGAGTAGCAACAAGGTTAGGGTAAATAGGAGTGTAGAGAGAAAAACTAAGGTTCTCTAGTTCTGACTTGGGTAAGCTATGTCTTCTACTATTCAACTAAGGACATTACTAGGGAAAGACACTAGCAGAGGATGCTTTCCTTCATAACCGCGTCCTACTTGCGCCTACCGATGGAAGGTGGACTACAAAGGATCAACAAAGCTATATAGTACAGGCTATATAGAACCGATGTCACACACGCGATCTACCACCATCTGGAATGCAGGGTGCGTTCACAATTAACCTAAGTCTAAGCACCACGCTTACACTTATGATTAATACTTTAACCTAGAGCGTCTATAGATTAAAGCACTCAAAAGAGAGTCAGTGATCCTGATGAACAATATAAACAATTACTTACTTGAATCAGAAGTTGATTACCAGAGAAATCTCAAAGGTAAGCTCAAGTAGAACTTGAATCTGCCAAGGTACAAGCCTGTAGAGAGAGCACCGATAGGCTGGCACCTCCTCCAAACTCTTCCCTCACTCTCTATCTCACTATTATTTACAAGACTGGACCCTATGGAGGACAAATCTTCTCTTGATTGTTGGCTCTGAATCCTCATGATATGAATTAGGGTTTTAGGATAGCTCCAAGGATGGTGGCAGGGGCTGGTATATATAGGTCGTAGCATCCAACGTGAGCCCTTAGATCAAACCGACTTAAAGGATGATGTAGATGCAACATAGGAGGCGGTGGAGAACCGACATGGTGATGTGGAGGATGATAGGTGGGCATAGGGGCCGGGTAGCCTATAGGTAGGGCTAGCCAGCCCCACATGGTAGCCCCTCAGGATCTGCTTTGATGGAGAGCCTCCTGGAGTCTTCTAGAATCTTTCCACACTGTTTACACGGTGGAATTCTATAATTTCCTTTGATGAATAGTTCCCCCTTGATGGTTTTCTGGATAAACCCTGTTGAAAACACAAACTCACCAAAACTCAGTGGAATTTATTAGTTTAAACCCCTATACCTATGTTTGGTAATAGAATTAAGTATAAATATAGGTTATGTTGACGGTTTATAATTGATGTTAGTGACCGTCAACAAGTTCCCCCAAGCTTAACCTTTGCCAGTTCCTGAGCAAAGCTAAACTCAGCAATGAATCAGGTGTTGCTACAATGTGTTCACATGCATTCAATCAAAAATTCTCCTCTAGATTAGAATAAACTGATCTGACTTTCAAACTTACCCATATTACCTTCAACCATAGGGCTTCTTAACCTTCACTTGGATCTTGAGCAATTGAAAGACAGAATGATCAAGTTAAGCACTATGTCTCAAGTTCTTTGTTCCACCATTGTTCTAGAGTTTTTATAAGTTTTCAAAATAAAACTCAAAGATTCCATTGTATGACACTCTCAAGTCTCTCAATATATGTGGTATTTGTGGATCCTCACCAAAGGCAGTAAAGATATTATGCCTTTTTTCTCTTCCTATAACTAAAGCTTATGTGGAGTTCATAGGTAGGGAGAAAGCTAGAGCATACTTGCAATGCATATATTGTAAAGTCAAACTATGGATCTAAAGAGGGTTGAGTCATACAATCAAATCAAGATGTGCATATGTGTGGATATATATGGTGGCTAACCTAATTCTACTTGCTCCTTGAAAACATATCTCTCCTTTGAACCTTGGAAACATTTGCTAGTGAGCAGGGGCTATCTTATTCATCTCTCTTTCTCTTCTCTTCTATTTTTTTTAGGTAGACATCTAAATACCCATTGTCTTAAATATATCGAACACTTGTCCATTTTTTCTCAATCTTTTTTCTCTTTTTTATGATTAACTTTTGCATAGCCCCATGCCTCTTTTCTGCAACAAAACTTTGAGAGATAGTAACAAGAACTTGGAGCATTTCTTTGATGGATGAAAAACCTATCAAGCATGTTTTGTATTCACTCCCAGTGTAGGAGTAAAACTTTTTTTGGTGGATCTAGATGGAAGGCGTGTTTTGCGTACTCCTAGTGTAGGAGCAACAGGTATGTGCGGTGTGTACATGATCTTGATTTTAAGAGCATGACAAATGTAGCACCCTCGGTGTTATACCCTAAATCATTTACTAAAACATGTTATGAGCATCATGTTTATGTGTTAATGCATGTGATAGAATGTGTAGATAAATTTCTTGCAAACTTAAAATGATCAATAAAAATGTTAAACGAAAGTTCATTCAATAGTTTAGGTATATCAAGTAGGGTTTAAAACCATTTTTTATTAAGCAAAAATACTATAGAACATGTGTGTGATACTTAAATAAAGTTTCAAGTACAAACTTTGTATATGATAGTGAAATACTTGCTGTCGAAAAATGATGATACTAGCTAATATTTCTACTAGCCTAGAAATTGCAAATTGAAATTAAGTTTAGCTCAAAACATAGAAAATTTCCAAGTCTATCAACAGCTAGACATTGCTATGTTTAGTAAATTATTTTGAGAGATTGGGTTAAGGGGTGGTATAGCGTTATAGCTCGATTTGGTAGTGTCATATGCCCTCTTTAGCATGGTGTAGATGGTTTGGCTCCTAGAGCAACTGTTTAGTCATTTTGTGCGCTTTAAAATTTGTGCAAGTCATAGTCTCAGGATGGTTGGCGCCATGTGCGCTGTCACCGTGCGGCCACCCCGCGCCGCGCACATGGCCGCATCCCACGCGGCCACCCTATGCCGCCACGCTCGGTCGGTCGGCCTGCCTGGGCTTAGCCAAGACCGGCCATAGTAAGCCGCTGGCCCCACGCCCCGCTGCCCTGCCTCGCACTAGCGCCATTTGTGCTACCATAGTAGTGCTATGCTGCCATCGCCTTGCCATTGCATCTGCACCCCCCTACGACTCTGCACTGCTGACCGCCCTACCGGTGGCCCTGCCGCTGTTGTGTGCACGCTTGGCGTATCCATGGCATCGACACATGGCCGTACATGCTGTCGCCTCGCCCATTAAGGTACTATAGTCGCTCGTGCCATGTCGGTCATGGATGCGCACATGCCTTGTCCATAGCACCTGTGGGTGTACATCCTGATCGCACCGCTTGCATCCCGCCAAGGTGAGGACGAGCTAAGCTCTAACCTACCCCTCCCCTCTCTCTTTGTTGTTGCCTTGGTGGACTGAGCCACACCATTAAAATAAGCTAGGAGGAGTCGCCATCGCCCGATTAGTCATGTCACTGGCTCCATCACCCAACTGCTTAGCAACTCGCCCCCATCCCACCTTGAATAGCGCCTGGTCGAGCTTCAATTTTAGAGCTTTTCCCCGTCACCAAGCTGATAAGGCTGAGTCCGCCCATCACCGAGGGCAGCTCTCATCTGACCACCTTAGGCCAAATTAGCTACACTGCTAGACTCGCCTTGAACCCCTCCTCACCATGTGCACCTGAGCCATACCCCTACTGCTATCCCAACACTGCTGACGTAGTCGTGTCCACTGTGGCTCATCACCGAGCTTGCCACGCATATGCGGCCAGCCTTGCTCGGGGCATCTCTAGCTGAACCATCACCTCAGCCAGGTCCTTGGTGAGTTGCTGATGCTCACCCGCTACCTCTACTACTCCCTTAGCACCATGGCTCAACAAAACATCATCGTCGCCATCGCAGGTTGTCCGCCGACGTGGAGAGGTCGCCCTACTTCATCTTCGGTATCCGAATCACTACCCATTGTTGCGCGTTGTCCCATTGGTGAGCATCAGGTCCTCTAGATGGGTCAAAGAGGGTCCCTAGTTGGCCTAGTGTAGTAGCCCAGTGCCGGTCAATGCCACACCGGTGAGCGCGGAGGCAGTCGAGGACCTTCCCGATGCGAAGATGAGTCTCTATGGGGGCCTTTGTGCATAATCGCTGACTAAAGGAATAGGGCGCATAGTGGTCACATTAATAGCAGAAAGCATGGGGGCTTTTCTACTAAAATGCCAGCGCATGCAGGCTTCTCCAGTCGTGGGCCGCGCGGGAGGTTTCGTTTTTCTTCTCGTAAGGAATTAGAGATAGTTTTCTAATTTAATTTTTGAGCTGATCTTTGGTAAATCATATAAAATCATGTAGGTGTCCAAAAATTGTGAAATAAATTTGTTAGGTTCCTAAAATTGTGCTCTATCTATTAGTGTATTTAGTTCATATATGTACATGTTGATACCATGAGCTATTAAATCATTTGAAAATGTTTAATATTGTTAGGAGAATTATTGTAGGAATTTTTGTGGTAAATTGATGATAGCTTTAGTCCTAAACTTTTTATAGTAGCTTCATTATATTATTATGTGCTCACTGTAATTTTTGTAGCTTTAGAATAGACTAAACATTAGGGTAGTTAAATGCTCTATTTCAATATACATTAAATCATTAGTAGAAATAAAGATATATCCTTCATTTGTAAAACTAGGTGTTTGTTAGTTGAACCCAACGCTTTGCTTGATGAAGATGATAGTTAACTTAGTATCTTAGTCATTAGAGCTAGCTTAGTAGCTTAGTATGTGTATTCTTATGTTAAGAGTTGTTGTTGCATAAATGCTAAGTGTTGAATCATCATCACATGCATGTAGAGAATTAGTTGGCAGAGATCATGACCACCGGTGATCTCGAGTTCGAGGAGATCATCGAGGAGTACGAGGAGGAGATTCTCATGCAGGAGGAGGTCCTAGAGCCACCACTGACTGACTCAGCTGACACCGCGCCTGCCCAAGGCAAGCCTTGGTGAATAACCCTTATTTTTTATAATCAATGAATATATATATATGTGATGTGCATTTACGTTATAGGAATTTTATGAAAACCACCTGCATAAATATATCTATCCTAAGAGTCTTACTAGTGCAGGTTCGAGTAGCTGCTATGCTTAGGTTTTCGGTAGCGTGAGTAACCTATCGTTACTCAAATAGATGATTATTATAATTACTCTCATGATAAAATAATGAAAGGAAAATAGAGATAGGGCAGGGATATGGTATGGGTATTGGTGGGTGTAATAGGTTGTGTCCCGCGGCCAACGGGGATTAGCTTGGTTACACTGTTTTCCCTGTTCGTGTCGATTAAGGGCCGTCCGTTGTTGTGGATGGTAGTTAGGTCACAGACGTATTATCCTGAGCACATACTTTCTTATGGGAGCGAGAAGGCTCATTACGCTCTTGTCAGTGGGTTCTGACTCTTTTCGGACCGACTGATTGGAGGCAGGGAGAGGTGGAGGTCTAAGCACCATATTGAGACCGGGACTCAAGTGTGGGGGCTTGGAGTCCAAGTTTCAATGGGGACCTAAAACCCATGATAGGAGTGGAATGGGTTGGTCTTGTTTGTGCCTAGGGTATAAACGGGACAGTGTGTTTTAGGGTACCTAGCTAGGATACATTGGTTCATGAATCGCCATTTCTGTGAGATGGTACGACTTGGCTATGGTCTAGCAATGTAGTAAGAACTGGAAGATGAAAGATGGTGAAATGGTTCTGATTGTTCAACCCTTGCTTGAAAGTAGGACACGTGCTTACCTAGAATGGTTAGCTAATGAAGTAATCATGACTGCTAAATAAACTTGACCATAAGGATGAACTATTAGTAATGCTTTTCACAAATAAAAAGAAAACAGCAAACCTCATATTGCCTATCATACTCCTTGGAGTTGGGAAGCTATTCTCACTAGTTGGGTAAGTCTTGCGAGTACATTGTGTACTCAGGGTTTATTTTACCCCTATTGCAGGTGCAGCTTGAGGAGTAGCCCTTGTGTGGAGGATTCTTCTGGTGGGCACAGATGGATTCTTGTATCATTTTTGCTAGATGTTTATTTTCATTCCGTTGTTTAATTATCAAAGTTTGAACTCTAATTTTGTAATAAATGATTTCCAATAACTCTGGTTGTATGAAATGGACTACGTATTGTAAGCTCATACTCATTATTGGATTCTAGATGTAAAACGTGGATTGTTTCGAGTTCTCCATTGGGGTGTGCTCGATAGAACTATCTGATGTAGCTAACTTTTTGGGGTGCTTAGTGTCTAGTGGAAGACGGGTGCCTTCGAAAGCATATTATTTCAGGTGGTTCTGCCACAACAAACCTCTCATAAGGGTCAACAAAGCTTGACAAAACTCAATGCAAAATTAAGCAACATATATGTGGAGGTTTTCCTAGCCTAAATAACATGTATGGCACTGGTGGGAATTCAAGGTTTGTCATACAGGAACTCATCATGTAGCATTTTTGTGTTTTTCAAAAGATAAATCTCTAGAACTTTAGTGTCACTTGGAACAAGAAAAATAGCATCTCTGACCTTCTCATATCATATCCATCAATTACCTAGACTTATATCAATCATTCGCTACCCATGAGTTTTAAGTTCAAAGTAAATCTTTATATCAAATCAGTCGTATTCAAAACTTAGGAGAATTCGAGGCTAAGAACTAGGTACTTGAAAGGAATTACAATAGAGCAACTATTTTTCATTTCCATTTAAGAGATTATTATGAGTCCTCTATATTTTATTCAACTCTTAAAAATAAATTAAAGCAAACTAGACACACCTTTTTATTTTGTTTTCAATTCAACATTTTCTTAACTATTTAAAAGAAACTAAAACTAGAACAAAAGGGGAAAGAATACTTACCTGGATACACGGGAGTGCTTCTCCCCCCAAGCTAGCTCTTTCGATTAGGGTTCGGTGTTGTAAGTTCTTCGAACTGGACTTCTCCTTGCAAAATTTATTGACCAAATACCTCGGTTTGCTCTGAAGAGGAGGATTCTTGTGATGACGCCTTTAATGGTGATGTCACCTCCTTCCACCAAACTCGTCTTGGTTTTGAGTTTGGACTTTGGTTGGATAGGTTCAGAACACTTTTAGAAATTTGGAGAATCAACTGACTCTCCCATACACATTGCTTGAAGTGTGTCTTACTCAAAAGACAAGGTAGAGATCAAGTGCTTGGGCTCTGTTGGTGGGAAAACACCAACAGAACCAAAACTTTACTTATTCTTCTCTAACCTTAGGCACATTGAACAAGATGAAGTTGATGTTGTGTGTTTTGTTCACTTATGTCATGGGTGATAAGATCAAAAGATTGAGTTGCTTAACCCATGGAAGGATTGTCCATAAGGTATTAATCTTTACATGATTATGACTATCATCTTCCTAAATTAGGATGTGCACTATTTAGCTTATTTGGTTAAGACTATGGGATCAAGAAAGTGGTGCTAGGAACAAGCTTAAAGAACAAGACATGTTGAGCAAATCAGGTTTGATCACGTAAATTGTAACTCAAACATATTTTGTTTCTTATTTATGTCCCTACTAGAATCACGGAAAAGCTTTTTCAAATAATGACCATTTACCTTAGAATGTTACCATTGTCATTGGAGAGTAATGTCACCATATGACAAAGGGTAGATGACTCGTGATGGTCCTTCCCTTTTGCTTGAAGTTTTCCTTGTTCGGCTAGTCTCGCAGCTTGAGCGGTTCATGAGCTTTTTGTTTCCTAGTTCACACCTTTTCTTTCTCATCCTTTTTATCATGCCATCTTTCTCCTCTTTGATCTTTTGACACCTTATTAGACCTTTTGCCTCACTAATTGTTTTATGCCTACAAAGGATTAGTGGACAACACATACTCAAAGGGATATATAATTTTGAAACACAGGTTGTTTGTCCAGAATTTTGTAATTTCCCTCTATGCTAATGAAAAGATGGTTTTGGGATTACTTTAGTATAGAGATCATGTTTTATACAAGCATGGTTCAAGGCAAAGGTAACTTGTAGCAAAAGACAAAGTGAATGAACTTTGGTACTTACAGTTCTTTCATCCACGTTGAATAAGGTATGTAGTTCTTACATCTATAATGAATGAGTTGTGTCTTGCTTCATCTCCAATTTGAATTCATCTCATGACTTACCAATATTGAATTAAAAGTTTCCTGAATAGGGTTAGTCTAACAAAATGGCCGGTATCTACTATAGCATATTCTTGGTTCAAAAATCAAACTAGACACCATGTCTAATTTAATCTAGGAAAGCATTTTAACCTAAGCACCATGCATAATTTAAAAGCCTTTGGAAGTATGATTAGCACCCCTAGACTAAGCTCCATGCTTAATTTAAAAGATGTATGAACATATTCCAAACCTCGAACATACTATAGTAAACAAAGGTAGCATGAAAGCATTATAGAGATTTATTCAATTGGAGATGAAAGAGCATGTTTGTAATTGAGCATGATTTAAAGGTAGAGACAACCAAGATGAATTAGCAACATGGCATAAGATTTTTTTCAAAGAAGCCCATCCCCCAGGCTTGAATTTTGCAAGGAAAGTCAAGTTTGGATGGATGTGATTCAGTGTTGCATGATGATTGGTTGGACATACCTTGAGCCATCATCCTTCAATCTTTTTGCTTCAAACCGAGAATGGTTAGTGACAAAAATACACAAAGGAATATTTTCATAATTATTTTCTATGCTCACTTCACAAGGACATTACAGCAAAAAGTGAAAGCTCATGTTATCTCCCGAAAGTGCTTGCTTTAGGACAAAAGCTGATCCTTGGGAAACCTTCTAATTGCAATCAAGTTGGTGAAGTGGTTTCCTCTCCAACATCAACCTTTGTGTACCTATCTTAAGATTCACACAATGAGATCTACGCCTAGTCCAAGCGGTTAGGTGGCTTAGCGGCACTCCTCAGGTTCTGAGTTCGACTCCCCGTGGGAGCGAATTTTAGGCTGAGGTTAAAAAAATCCCCTCGCCCGCCCCTAGGTGCCAAAGCACAATTTGGCCCTGGCCCGGTTCTCACAGGGTTACGGTACCACTGCGTCAGGCTGGGGGCGAGGGTTCGGGGGTTTTCTCGATCTGTGTGAGAAGATCTTCTTCTTAAAGGGAAAACCCCGGGGGCTGTCATACCCCCCGCAGGTTGAGTTTTTTTTATCTGCAATATTTATGATAAACATATGCATCTACAACCACCCTTTCAAAGTCTTTATGAGCAAGGAGAATGAGGGGGTTGAAGATCTTGTGTATGGCAATATTGGAGAGACCAATTAATTTAGGAGATTTCTCATGTGAGCATGGATTTGATGAGGTGTTCATGAAATAACTTCCATGCTCATTGATGTTATCTTCCTTTTTAAGCTCTAAGGGTGTTTCTTCATGAATGTCTATAGGTGGAAACATTGTCTCCATCATTCCATGCCTATTACATTCATTGGATGTTTTATTGTCCAAGCTTTCCCATGGATTAGTGGCTCTCAGGTTGATATTGTCTAAGGCCTCCTCCAAACTTGGATGAGTCATGTTTATTAAAGAGATTGATTTAAGCTCACCGTTTGGATCTAAGCCAAGTTTGGATTCTACCCATAAGGCTTTATCCTTGTCCATCCATTCTTTAGAAAGGGCATACAAGTTCTTAATACATTCTAGCCATTGTCGTTGCTCTTTTTGGTCATCCTTGTGGCCTTCGTGATTCCTATGCTTTGTTTGTCTTAGTATATTTCTAGGGTCATCATGAGACTTAGAAGAGAGCACAAGAGAGATCATCAGGGTCAAGGATGGGTTGAAAGATGGGTTTAGATGAGACATCTAATGTGGAATAGAAGGGGAGAGGATAGGAATGGCTTCTAGATGGCTCAGCTCTCCTTCTATGGCATTACTTGAAATGCCATCCTTGAATTCTTCCCAATGTCCTATATGGGAATAAGGAAACTTTCTAAGAGATCCCTTCTTGAGAGGATTTGAATTATATTCATTCGAAGGTCTCTTATGAAGATGAGAATTTAATGTTCTCCCAAAATCAGCACCAAAGAGGTTATCCTTAATTTCAACAGGGATTTCCAAAGGTGGAATTCCTTTTTCTCTTGGGGGATTTTGGGGTATTGGTGGTTCAGGATTGATAGCTAAATCTTGGGACTGAAGTGGTTGTGATTTGGCTACCAGAACTTCCTCTTCTTGATCAGGAGATGATTTCTTCTCTTTCTCGGGGAGTTCATTATGAATGATAGTGCAGGGAGTCTTTCCACTAATTCTATCAAGCATAGCCCTTGCTTCACTAGTAGACAAATCAAATGAAGGAAAGCTCTGCATCAAGGGATTCCATGGAATCCTTACTAAGACCCATGTAAAAATATTAAAGAAGTACAGGGTCTGAAATGGCAGGTTTGGGCGAGTGATGATGAGTTCATTAAATCGATCCTACGATGTACCTTCTTCTTCTAGTTGTCTAAAATTTAGAACCTCTTTTCAAAGGCGAACCACTTTAGAGATGGGAAAGAAACATAAACAAAATTTAGAACATAATGTTTCCCAATCTCCTTGCATACTTCCTACGGTTTGGCTGTACCAATATTCAGCTTTTCCCATCAAAGAGATAGGAAACAACTTCCATCTTACGGTTTTGTTAGACATGCCAGTGATACGTAAGCATGCACAGGTTTGTTCAAACACTTGTAGGTGTAAGTATGGGTTTTTGTTGCCTTCTCCTGAGAAGGATTTATCCCATATTAATTTTATAAAACATGAGCACAGCTCCTAGCCAGGTGTTAGGATAGGCTCTGAAGATTTTGGTGGTTCTAGGCTTGCGCTTGTGGGTTTAGCATATTGATAGATAGGAGTGGAATCCATGCTAAAAGAAAAAGTAAAATAAAAGAAAGAATAAAAGATAAAATGTTAAGCTAGGCTCAAAGTTAATTCAGCAACCGTTTTTCCGGTAACGGCGCCAGAAAGCTTGTTGGTATATTTAACGCACATAGATAAATCCGCAAGCGCACGGATACCACTGTAGCTTTCACCCAAAAGTATTTCAAGTATTGTATCCATAGGGAAACGTGTGAGTCTAACTACGATCTAACTTAGCTAGGGGTAGCAACAAGATTAGGATAAACAGGAGCATAGAGAGGAAAACTAAGGTTCTCTAGTTTTGACTTGAGTAAGCTATGTCTTGTACTATTCAACTAGAGATATTACTAGTGGAAGACACTAGCAGAGGATGCTTTTCCTTCGTAACTGCGTCCTACGTTCGCCTACAGACAAGAGGTGGACTACAAAGGATCAACGAAGCTATATAGTACAGGCTATATAGAACAGATGTCACACACACGATCTACCACCATCCAAAATGCATGGTGCATCCATGATTAACCTAAGTCTAAGGACCACACTTACACTTATGATTAATACTTTAACCTAGAGTGTCTATAGATTAAAGCACTCAAAAGAGAGTCATGATCCTAATGAACAATATAAACAATTACTTACTTAAATCAGAAGTTGATTACTAGAGAAATCTAGAAAGCAAGCTCAAGTAGAACTTGGATCCACCAAGGTACAAGTCGTAGAGAGAGCACTAACGGGCGGGCACCTCCTCCAAACTCTTCCCTCACTCTCTATCTCAATATTATTTATAAGACTAGATCCTATGGAGGACTAATCTTCTCTTGATTGCTGGCTCTAATGATCCTCATGATATGAATTAGGGTTTTAGGATGGCTCCAGGGAGGGTGGCAGGGGTTGGTATATATAGGCTAGAGCGTTCAACATAAGCCCTTGGATCAAACCGACTTAAAGGATCACATAGATGCAATCTAGGAGGCAGTGGACAACCGACATTGCAACGTGGAGGCTAACAGGTGGGCCCAGGGGCCGGGCGCCCTACAGGTTGGGCCGGCCGACCCCACATGGTAGCCCCTCGGGGTATTCTTTGGTAGAGAGCCTCCTGGAGTCTTCTAGAATCTTCCCACGCTGTTTACGCGGTAGAATTCCATAATTTCCTTTGACGAATAGGTCCCCTTTAACGGTTTTCTAGATAAACCCTACTAAAAACACAGATTTAACAAAACTCAGTGGAATTTATTAGTTTAAACCCATATACCTATGTTTCGTGATGGAATTAAGTATAAATACAGGTTATGTTGATGGTTTATAATTGATGTTAGTGACTGTCAACAACCCTCCTACCTCATCAAGAAGGAGGATCATAAGCCATCACAATCATCTCAGAAGATCAACCAGAGAACAATAGGATAGATCTCCAATACCTCAAAGCTTAGTATAGTCTAGCTAGTAAGATCCAAGTAGAGTTGGGCTACTGCTTAGGATTCTGGATTCATCATCTGGAGGCTTGGTATAGCCATTGTGTCCTTTATATTTCATATCAGTGATCATGACTTTATTCTTAATCTATATTATGTTTCTACATGTTCTTAGTTTACTTTGGTAGCATGCTTGATATAGTCATAGTGGACACTAAGTTTATGTATAGGATCGCAAAGCGCTTAGCTCAGAACTTAAGTGGGTTAAGTGGTCAACATTGTGTAAGCGTGGTGCATATACGTTGTTTACCTACGGATGCACCCTACATTTTGGATCATGTGGTAGATCATGAGGGTGATAGCCTCATTGAATCCTTTGTAGTCCACCTCTTGTTTGTAGGCCAAGTAGGACCCAGTTGCTATGGAAATAGACATGCTCTATTCTTGCTCTTCCTTAGTAATGTCCCTTATGCATAGATGAAGAGTTAATTATGATGTAGAAGAGTATATATGCCTTTGTATACATAGACTTGATATATAGAATGACTTAGGAATCTTTCTCTCTTGTATAATTACTTAGTCTAGCTATACTACATTTATGAGTATCTATTTCAATCTCTGGATTATTATTATTACCATGCACTTATCATTAATATATCTTTTGGCTTACCCCTGTTTAGAGTAAGTGTTTAGTTAATGATTCCATCATAAGTATATATATATATATATATATATATATATATATATATATATATATATATATATATATATATATATATATATATATATATATATATATGTATGTATGTATATATATATATATATCTTCTTAGCCACCACTCCTCCTTGTGGTAAAATATAAATAACGATATTTGGAATACTCCCAGTGAAATGCTTCAATGGTATATCTGTGCGCTTGTAGAATTTCATATCTTCCTAAGTCACATTAAAAATACCATAAGCATTTCTAGTGTCGTTGGTAGAGAATGCATCTCTCGTAGCGACGCTAAAAATGTCAACGGAGGCCTAGTCACTCCTTGCCCTAGAGGATTCTGAGCTCCTGGCATCCACCTTAGCTACTGCCTTCACCGCGCCTAGAGGCATCCCTGCAAATCCTTGTACTACTACGCCAGTGCTGGCGGTACTCGCTGCACCTCCAACACCATTGGCGCCTCATCCCCCTTCTCATCCTTGGGGGCGCAGCAAGGGCAAGGGAAGGGGCCACAACACCTGGCGTGCTCCCCATCCATGGTCCAACCCGTGGAGTGGCTCCTTCTAGATGTGGCCTATGCTTGGCCAGGACATTTTGGGCACTTGCCCGGGCTCAGGGATGTTCCAGCAACAACCACGTCCACCACCATTATTTTTCGGGGGCTGCTTAGGCGCATCTTGTTGCCGCTCCTTAGCCTGACTACCCCTACGGCACCTGCACCAATGGCGCCTACATCTTCCATAACAATCCATCAATTGGTGCCCCTACTGATCCGATGGTGTCCTAGAACCAGGCCGTCGTGGCCAACGGCTTCAACACAATGACACTACAGCAACCCGACGCTATTTGGTACATGGACTCTGGTGCGTCCTCACATCTTTCCTCATTGTCTGGAAATCTCTCTTCCATTAACTCCACTCTTCCTTCCAATTTCAACATCATTGTTGGTAATGGTACCCGTTTACCTATCACTTTTTCTGGTAAGACTTTGTTCCCTAAATCCAACCGCCCTCTCCACCTTTCCAATGTCCTTGTTTCAACCTACCTCATAGCTAATCTGGTTTCCATTCATAAATTTACCAAAGATAATTCTTGTTCAGTTGAATTTGACCCCTTTGATTTAACTGTGAAGGATCTCCAAACTAGGACAGTGGTCCACCGTTGTAATAGCTTCAAACATCTTTACCCACTACTTCTGTCATCCACTTCCCATCCTAGTGTCCTGATCACTGCCCTGGAGACCACTTGGCATAGGCGGTTGGGACATACTGGCGTCCAAGTCCTCTCCCGCTTGAGATCAAATAATTTTATTTCCGTTATTCATAGTGATCATGACACCTCTTTGTGCCATGCGTGTCAGCTGGGTCGTCACAGTTGCTTGCCCTTCTCTCATTCCTTGTCAAGGCCTTATGAACCTTTTGAGTTAATTTATTGTGACTTGTGGATGTCTCCTATTATGATAATATCTGGATCTAAATACTACCTTGTGTGTTTGATGATTTTACGCATTATTTATGGACTTTTCCTCTCAAACTGAAATCTGAAACCTTCACCAGTTTGTGCAACTTTCATAGCTATGTGCTTACTTATTTCAATTGTCGTATACAATTTGTTCAGAGCGACAATGGTCATGAATTCAACAACAATGCTGCTCGCACCTTCTTTCTTGAACAAGGCATTCATCTTCGTCTTTCTTGCCCCCATACATCCTAGCAAAATAGCAAGGCTGAACGAGTTATTTGGTCCATCAATAATATCATGCGCACCTTGCTATTTCAAGCAGCAATGCCGCTTGCATACTGGGATGAATCCCTTCACACTATCACTCATCTTTTTAATCTACAACCCCACTAAAACTCTTCAAAATCAGACTCCCCAACAAGTTCTATTTGGCACACCTCCAACTTATGATCACCTTCGCGTTTTCGGATGTTGTTGTTATCCTAACCTTTTAGATACCATGCCTTATTAGATCGCGCAAGGCAAGAATTTTTCTCTATTTACGATTTCATATTCTTGTTACTATATGTTCTATAGGAACATGCTTTTAGCCAGAATTCTATTAAAGATGGGAGCATACGGATTGATTCGGGTCTGGAAATTTCCCAAAAAGCTAATTATAGGTTCTTCTCTCCATCGGAACAATAGGGCCGTTATGCTTATTACTAAACTTGTTGAAGAGATGAAAATCATAGATCTCTCTTGGTATATCCAGACAATAGGTAGGAACATAAACTGAAACATTCGGGAGCTACAAAGATAGCTATAGTATACCACCTAACGATTTTATATCCTTTATGAGGTAAAAAGCTATGCAAAACAAAAAATAATAGTAATTAATACTTGATCCATGCTCTGCTGAATGCGTCCTTCTTGGTTTCCCTGAAAACCACAAAGGCTATCGTTGCCTTGACCTCTACAAATAGTGTCAGCATCTCTGGTCACATGTTGTTTGACGAACAACAATTTCCTATTGCGCACAACTCACTGGCTCCTTTGAGTGCCTATGATTTTTTGAATGACAGATGTTCATTAGGTGGTGCTTGGCATCTTTCCCATGGCAGCATCCAGTTCCGCTGGCCCTTCACCACCCTTGGAGCAGATCCGCTACACAAGCCAGGGCCTGGTGTGAGTGAGGCTTGCTGGATTCATCAACTCTTGGGTGAGCTTCGCCGTCCTTTAACACGTGCTACTCTTGTATATTGTGACAACATCAGTGCCGTGTATTTTTCCACAAATCCAGTTCATCACCAAAGGACCAAGCATGTGGAGATCGATCTCCATTTTGTTCGAGAGCGTGTGTCACCTGGAGCTGTGCGGGTTCTTCATGTTCCAAAGTCTCTTCAATATGTCTACATCTTCACCAAGGGATTGCCAACGGCTGTCTTCATCAACTTCCGCTCCAACCTCAACGTTCGCTCCTCTCCCGGTTGATACTGTGGGAGGGTATTAGAATATGAATAGGCTTAGAATTAATGTGAATGGTCTTAGCATATGAAGAGTCATGTTACTTTATTATAAACACTTGTTCAATGAATGGAAACTCAAGCCAGTTACTCTCACATAGACCATAGATTTTAATATCGAGCAGTTAAAAAACCAACAGATTTTTTAACACAGAAAAATATAGAATTCCTAATTATATATGCCCAATTAAACCTAATATTCTTGTTGCTTCATAGTGATAGTGATGTGGTGATCTAAAATGGCCTGTGATTTGCTGGGGCCACTACTTCAAGGGGAGCCACATGTCCTGCCCTTGTGTGCTGGGTTAGCTGTTCATCCACTACCGGATTTAGCTTCTTTGCCGAGTGCCTCAGGCACTCGGCAAAGGCCGATATCCACTCAGCAAATCCTTTGCCGAGTGTTACACTCGGCAAAGAGCACTCGGTAAATAGTTTATTCGGCAAAGACCTCTTTGCCGAGTGCACTTTATCGGGCACTCGGCAAAGAAAAGTCGACGTGACGGCAAGCGCCACCATGACGGCAGGCTTTGCTGAGTGTCAAGGTCAAACACTCGGCAAAGGTCGCCAGCTTTGCCGAGCGCCGTTGACTCAGACACTCGGCAAAGGTGGCCACTATGCCGAGTGCCACCGGCAAGACACTCGGCAAAGGTAGTTTATTTGTCGAGTGTCTTGACAGGACACTCGGCAAATAGGAGACCTTTGCCGAGTGCCTAGCCCATGGCACTTCGGCAAAGTTGTGATGTTTGCTGAGTGCAATGGCCTTTGCACTCGGCAAAGCATGTTCCCAGGTAATCACTTTGCCGAGTGTCATGGCCATTGCACTCGGCAAAGTGACTGAAAATAGCCTTTTTTTATTTGTTTTTTACATCCCATCCAAACAAATAGAAGATATATATATCAAACATCACCAACATCACATATATATCATCAACAGTACATATATATCACCAACACCACATATATATCACAAACATCACATATATATCACAAACGTCACATGTCTCATAATATATCACAAATAAGTTCACAAGTAATCCAAGTGCTCCATCATCTACAACCACAATTGCAAATAGAAGTACCATTAACAACCACAAGAATCTTAACCAAATGGCCAATGAGATTGATTCTACACAAAGGAGAAGAGATTGCATGTGTGAGACAAGATAAATATATACCATACATGAATAAAACTTTCATACTCCACTAGGTTTGTCGATGTTTGTCGAACTGATAAATACTTGCCACCCTTCTACAACCAAATGAACCTTAGACCTTCCTTGCATACTGGGCATGGGAACTTCCTATGAACACACCAGGCGCAGAATATCCCATACACTAGGAAGTCATGCAGGGAGTAGTGGTACCAAACATGCATTTTGAAGTTTTTATTTGTAGCTCGGTCGTATGTCCATACCCCTTCCTCCCAAGCACGGACCAATTCATCAATCACAGGATCTATGAACACACCTATATTATTCCCCGGGTGTCTAGGAATTATCAACGACAAGAATACGTTCGGTCGTTGAAAGCATACGCCGGGGATAGATTGAGGGGGATAATGAACACTGGGCCAACATGTGTATGGGGCAACCATCATTCCATAAGGATTGAACCCATCCGTTGCCAGTGCAACACGTACATTACGAGCCTGTTTAGCTTTCTCATGATGAATGCCATCAAAGTGGGTCCATGCTTCACCATCGGATGCATGTACCATCCTGTCAGGATTGTATCATTTGCTATTTTTGTGCCATGTCATCTGTTTCATGGATTCCTCGGTCATGTATAGCCGTTGGATCCTCGGTATGAATGGAAGGTGCCGTAGGATTATCACGGGAATGTGAAGCTGCCTCTTCTAGCCATCACCAGAATCTACCTCTAGGAACCTAGAGGATTTACACTCTAGACAGTACTTTGCTTCCACGTATTCTTTCCTAAATAGGACGCACCCCTTTGGGCAAGCATATATCTGCTCATACAGCATCTTAGGTGCACGAAGGAGTTTCTATGACTCGTGCATGCTCTTTGGCAGAAGGTGACCCTCCGAAAGCAGGCTGCCAATAACTGTCAACATACCATCGAAGACGCCTCGACTCAGGCTATACTAGGACTTTAACGCCATTATGCGTCCAACGGCATCCAGTTGAGAAACCTTTGTCTAGCCGTGAAGAGGTTTCTGTGCCGCGGCAAACATGTCATAGAACGCCTTTGTGGTTGCCTCTGGCTCTTCCTCCGTACGTCCTTCAGCGAACTGTGCCTCGTGATAGTCATTTAACATGTCTGCTACCCCGGCATCAGCATCATAATCCTCGACGCGTGGTCTCACCACCTCCTCTCTCATACGATCGGCTTCACCATGGTAGACCCACTGAGTATAGTCTGCCATAAATCCATTCTTCCAAAGATGTTCCCCCATGACCTTCTTCGTTTGTCTTTTCCTGTTTGCACATTTGCTAGTAGGAACAGCAAATTTTACTCGCTCCTTTAGCAGCCACGTCAAATGCCCCAAGAAAGCATCGGTCTTGTCGATCCATTCATTGGTGACCTGACCCTAACTTGTGTGGCCCGTGTACATCCACTCACGGTCCTCCATCCCCTAACATTTATAGCAGGCGAGTAATATAAACATCAATTGCATCTACACGACGTTCCTACTATCTAATAGGTGAGGATAGGTCCTAATCCCACGCGAGGATCCGTAGATGAGGTTAGTTTCCATGCTCTACTTCTATTCGAGACAGAATTTCGGTAGCACCTCTCTGCTGTTCTCCAAATACACGTCTTGTCAGGGAGAGTGTGTATCCGGAGAATAATAGGGAGATGATGCTGAAACTCTATCTCGGATTGGAGCAGACCATGGAAATTAACCCCACCTATGCATTCGTGGGCTGTCCAAAAAATATGGACAATTCAAAACAAATATGGTTTTAGATATGGAAATATCTGCATATTTCCAACAGTATCTCTTTCGAATAGGAGACGCCTAATTGGGTTACGTGATCTACAACCATGATACGGAAAGAGGGGTTATACCTAGGGCGGCGGTGGAGAAAGGCTAGCGGGGCCGTGGCGGGTCGGTGCAGTGGCGAGGCTACGCGGTGCAGGCAGACCCGCAGCGGCGAGGAAGGCGATCGGGGTCGCTGAGGTACTCTGGCTCCACTCCAACGGACTCTTCTCTGCAAAAAAAAGAAACATAAAACTGTCAATACAAAATTTCGACAGTACCTCCCCAGCACGGTGAGGTTTTCAAAACCTGCAAGAAAACCAACGATACGATAGCCGACATGCACATATATATGAACGCCACGATGACCGACATGCACAAGATTATATCCAACCACATATATATAACAATGTCACAACCACTCCTACAACTCCTACGACTACCACCACTGCTACTCTACCACTACTACTACCGCAACTACTAGTAATACTATGACGACGATGACGGTAGGGCATACCTAGTGGACGTCGTAGGGCAGCAGTGGTGAAGGGGCCAGGGCACCGGTGGACAAGGCGACGGCTGGGGAAGCACCGAGGACGTGGCAACGGCAACCGGGGCGCCTCCTCCTCCTTCTTCCTCCTTCCTCCTTCCTCCTCCTCCTTCTCTTCCTCCTTCTTCCTCCTCTCCTCCTCTCCTCCTCCTCCTCTCTTTCTCCTCCTTCTCCGGCAACGCGGGCGCGGGCGTGGGTGGCGCTGGCGCGGCGGCGGGGGCGGCGCTGGTGCGGGTGGCATGGGCGGGGGCTGCGCGGGTGGCACGGGCGGCGATGGTGGCGCTGTCGCAGTTAGCGTGCATGCATGGGGTGTGTGTGGGCCGGCTGGGCCGCCGGGGTTAAATCCCCCCTTTGCCAAGTGCCCCCGATCTGGCACTCAGCAAAGTATTTTTTTTAATTTTTTTTAATTCTCTGTCGAGTGCACCTGGCCTGGCACTCGGCAAAGAGGGTTTTTTTTAAAAAAATTCTTTGTCGAGTGCCACCCGGCCTGGCACTTGGCAAAGAGGGGTATTTTTTAAACTTTTTTAAATTTCTTTGCCGAGTGTCAGTCGTCCTGGCACTCGGTAAACCACCTCTTTGCTGAGCGCTAAACTCAGACACTCGGGAAACCATAATTTTTTTCACTTTTGACCTCCAAACTTTTTCTACTGTCCTCATACAATACCTGGTACTCCATGTTCCAATGTGGCACATTTCTTGGACTTTTTCTATATTTCTTTAATTTATTTCATTTAATTAAATTTTCTTGGATAATTCAAATTATAACTGCTAGTCATTCGAATAATGAAAAAATGATATTCATATTATTTAGTATAATGTGAGGCCGTATCCAGGAACAGACCACCAATTTCGAACATCTTATTCACGAAACATGACCACGAACTTGCGGTCGAGTTGTTTTTAAATTCTATAAAAAGCAAACGAAGTCCGAAAATCATGAAACTTGTCAAGATGTCATGATATCATCTGTGGAGGCTGTGATAAAAAATTGAGAAGGTTTCGCGCAAGTTGTCATGTATGATGCTTGCAAACCGAAGAATCTTCAACATAGAGTACCAGGTATTGTCTGGGACACTCGACAAAGAAGCCGTCTCGAGTAGTGATCGTATCATCCATTCATCGCTAATAAGTGCGTGGGGGTTTCACATCTACCAGAGCTACCTGGGATACAACCATATCCAACTTGATCCTCGGTGACCACCTGATGATGCGCTCTTATCACATGAACTGGTCCATCTTGGACCATTGGTTCTTTTTATGTTTGTAGTGAGATACTTCTGGCCCCCGGTTCGAAAGGGAAAGCTAGCTAAGGGCCATCGTGCATAATTCAACTTGTTAATCTTGGGTGTCCTCATTGAAATTAGCTGTCCGTGGGGCGCCGGTCATTAACAATACTCAACGGTTGTGTTGTTTGCTTGTAGCTGCTCATCGAGAAGCAGTTACAATATCTGGTACTAGTATTATGCAAAGTACTATTTTAGGAGAAGCAAAGCTGGTGTGCATTATTCGATGAACTGTACTGCAATAATCGGATTGCCTAATTTCCATATCTAACCAACTAAATTATGAATTTGTGAGAAAAAATCAAGTAACCAAGCATTTATTTGGGCCATTTCATCGGTACTGTAAGCTGGTTTAGTCCCAAAAATTTGATTAGGATTGAATTTGTACATGTTAATTACTAATCCCCACAACCACACTCACTCACACACCCCTATTTAGTCTCCTGTTTGTGAAAGTTGACTTTGTACTAATCTGGAATCTTGGCCGGCCGGCTGGGCCTGCCGACTGGCAGAGGCCGTAGTGGTGTGGTGCTGCTGGTGCAGCTAGCAGCAGAGAGATCTCATCTGATATGTACCAGTAAACTTTCCATGGCACCAGGAGCCAATTGGGAACACAGGTAATAGTGACCCTGCAGAGATCCAGTGCTGCAAGGGATAGCCAGAGGACAAGAGCCAGGAATTCCACAGCCCACGCCACACTACCATATGTTCCCTGCCCTGCTGCCCGGCCCCCTGAATCTCAGTGATGCATTATTTCTGAAAGAGACACTTCACATCTCCTTTCATCATTTTGCTTTGCTAATTAACTTTGAATTCACAGAGGAGACTAATTAATTAATAATGGCAAACAGGGAAAATGGGCAACGACATTCAAATTACACTAATAGTAACCATATACATTCACTCCATCGATCTCATGTGAAGAGTCATACAAAGAGTAGTAACAAAAAAATTAACAAGAGGTGATACCTCTTCATCACTAACCATACACTGCTAAACCTGGCTACAAAGTGTAGTTGAATAACTACACTGGTGGTGTGTATACCATAGCTAGAACAAAGAAATGAACATGCTACTAGGTCAATGAAAAATAAAGAGCCTCTTCTTCCATCAACAGGTTGCTACTATACACCAAGCTAGCGGCCATAGCTGCAGTAAAAATCCCCTAGGCTCACTCACTTCCCCTACTGATGGGAGGGCTCCAATTTTTTTTTTTTTTTACTCAACTCACTCTCACTAGTTTTTACCGTATAACCTAATCAACGACTACTACTAGTAATGTACCTGGCAGGCAAATTAAAGAACAAAATCAACAACAAACCAAGGGGAATGGACTGACTAACTAAAACACCATGAACGAACAACTGTATGTGTCTCTGTGTGTGTGCTTCAGTAAGTTAGCTTCCTTCGTCATGCTGGTGGCTCCATGGATGAGATTAGAAGACGACAGAGATGCAGCGCCTGTGGCAGGCGCCGGCTCTCTTCGTGGGCTTGGTCTCCTCCCTCCAGACGTTGCCGAGGTCCTTGGCAATACGCACGGCGTCGGCAGAAGGCGCCGGAGAGACCACGGCGGGTGAAACCGACGGCATAGAGCCCAGACTGACCCTTCCACCCGTGGGGGAAGGCCGTCTTGGGGTATCCGTCCTTGTTGAAGAAATCGTTGCCCTGAAAGAATTAATTGGAGATGGAGATTGATCAGATCAACAATGTTCTTGACTTCTTGCAATGGAACAGTAGTTTATATATTGGCAGTTTGGCACTGCCATATATGCGTTTGAATTTGAATTATTGAAGTGTGAATTTACCTGGAGCCACTGTGGCACGTTGCTGCGGTATCCGGTGGCGAGGATGACGGCGTCGAAGTTGAGCGTGCGGCCGTCGGCGAGCTCAACCTGGCCGCCCTTGCCGAAACGTGTGACGGCAGGGACGACGGCGATGTCGCCGGCACGGATGCGGGCGAGCGCGCCGTAGTCGAGCACGGGGGTGCGGCCATACTTCTCCTTGAGCTCGAGCGGGCCGGCGGCGGGGCGGCGGAGCCCGAGCTTAGCGAGGTTGCCAAGGACGAGCCAGGCAAGGAGCACCATGATCTTGTCGACGATCCAGAGCGGGAGCCAGCGCATGAGGAGCACGGCGAGCTCGAAGGTGGACTTGCCGAGCACCTCGCGCGGGAGGACGTGCACGGCGTCGCGCACGACCATGGCCGGGCGAGCGCCGTGGTCGGAGAGGTCGAGCGACACCTCCATCCCGGAGTTACCGTACCCCACGACGAGCACGCGCTTGCCGGCGTAAGCCTCGCCGGACTTGTAGTGGCTGACGTGGGTGACCTTGCCGTCAAACCCGTCGAGTCCGGGGATGTCCGGGATGACGGTCTCGGCGTTCTCGCCCGTGGCGACGACGAGCCAGCGGCCGATGTACTCCATGTCGCCGCCGTTGTTGGGGGCGGAGGTGACGACGCGCCAGAGTCCGGACGTCTCGTCGTAGCGGGCAGACAGCACGGTGCTGCTGAACTCGGGCTTGATCTCGAACTTGGCGGCGTAGTCCTCGAGGTAGTCGATGAACTGGCGGCGGGTGGGGTACTCCGGGTAGTGGTCCGGGAACGGCATCCTCGGCAGCTCGCAGAACTGCTTGGGCAGGTGCAGCTTGAGGCGGTCGTAGGTGCGCTTCTGCCACAGCGAGGCGATGCAGTCGGCGCGCTCCAGGATGACGTAGGGGACCCCCTGCTCGCGCAGGCACGCCGCCACGGCGAGCCCCGAGGGACCGGCCCCCACGATGATGGGGCCGTTCACCCACACGCAGCGCGGGGAGAAGAGGCTGTCCATGCGGTCAGTAGGAAGGAGACCCATGGTGGGTTGCTTTGTTTCTGCGCTGTGTGTGTGTGTATTCACGCTGAGGTGGTGGTGGTGGTGATCGATGAGTAGCTGATGATGACGAGAGCTCGAGCTAGCTAGCTAGAGGTAGAAGAAGAAGGAGGGAGGTGTTGTTTGTTGTTGCTGCTGGAGCTGGAGATGTTGTTGTGTTGGTGGTTTGAGGGGTTGGAGTAGGGGTGGTTATATAGGGAGGGAGGGAGGGAGGCTAGGCATGTGAAGGAGAGAGGAAACGGAGGAGAGAGAGAGTGGTGCTGTTGCTGCTGCTGGAGAAGATCGAGAGGGACTGCGCGCATCATCACCATCAGCATCTACATGACTGACTGCATGATGAGTGAGAAGCAGAGAAGAAGAATATACCGTCGATCATGGCATGGCATATTGGCATGCAGTAGCTACAACGAACGAAGAGACAAATAAAATGGCCGGCAAGATTACAGGGAGATCGAAAGGATCTAAGCGACTGACTGACTACACATGCAGGGATGCCCGGAGGGGGGTGGTGGTGGTGCCGCTGCATGCGAGCCACGCACTGTTTGCAAGCACTGGCGCCGTGGATGATTCCCTCTCCATCCTCGATGCGTCCACGGTCCACCACCAACGGCGAGCGAGCCAGGGAAAAATGGTTGAAGAGTGTTGGACCGGCCACCGCGCCGCTCGGCGCTCCGGCTGGCGCAGTCAGTCACGCAGCACGCCGCTGCGTCATCACGCTCCTCTCCTCCTCGCGCCTATCTGCTAGCTAATTCTGCTCTGCTCTGCTGCCCACCTATTACTGAGATCCACGTCGTTGCATGCGAGAACCATTCCGTTTACATTAGATTAGTCAACCTCCGCGGTTAGTTAATCCACGCGCACCTCGCACGCTACGCCCTTCTTCTGTTATTCCATTTGCTACAACTGTCATCCACCCTCTGTTTTCGGAATAAATGAATGAATGAAGGCCGTTTAAGCATTATCCTAAGCTAAACTAATTTAGCTTTAATTCGATTGGACCAATATAAAAAAATATAAAAAACGTTAACTACATCAAACTATATAATTTCGTAAAAATCTACAATTAATTATGCCGTAATTTATTTGTATTAATTGTACATACTAATATCTTTTTTTACAAATTTAGCTAAGTCTAAAGATGTCGGCTCGACCTAAGAAAACAAATCTAAAACAACCAACATTTTAGATTGGAGGGAGTACAACATAGTAAATTGTGACAAACAAAGCACTAAAATTCAAGAGTGAACCGGTTAGTTTGCACGAAATCTAAGAACAACACGCGCAAAGAGCTACCCTAACAACATTTTTTGTTGGTTGTAGTCTAAAGGATAGAAATTATGACTACAAAAACTGACTTATTCCTATAATGCAATGCAAGCTTATCTTTTGTAAAATGGAAATTGCATTGTGAGAAGCTATCAATTACCATCGAAAGTCAGAAATCGTTTAGCTATCACTACCACAAAATTGATTTTAGGACCCTCTTGATTTGTTTTTAGAGGCTGACACTATCAATGTGCTCCTACCATATATACGATATGTGGCCAAACAACTAATTATGCCTCAAAAAATGCCCCCCAAAGCCTACACCACCCAATAAGCCAAGCCCTAACTCAGTCTCCTCACATTGCCGCCCTCCACACTTTCATCACTCCTCTCTTTTGGTCAGTCCACCGATGGCCGCTCTCCCTCCCTATCATTGCCTGCTGAATACGACCCCAACCCATCGTGCCACGGCGTGTATCCAGCCCACGCACACACCCACATAGTGCCCAACGACGATGAGGATTTCCACAACAAGAACGACTCCCCCCCCCCTCCACAATGGACTCCATGGCATGGTGTCATTGCCATGCTTGAGCACTCTGTTCTAGTCCTTTTCCTCATCCTTCTCATCGTCAACCACATCATATAGCCCTTGAAGAGCCGCGTCATGTCCTAGGGCTAGAGATCTAGAAGTGGCTTGTCATGGTCATCGCCTCTCCCTATCTTTGTCTCTCTCCCCCACCTCATCACTTTCTCCCTTTCCCTCTTCCCTCCCTCATGCGCTCTCCCAAAACGACCGCTTACAGTGGACTCCAAAAGCGTGAGATCCGAAGGCTAGTGTGCTGTATCCAGAGGGTGGTGGTGAATCCATGTCGGTGGCAGCAGCCTATTCCAAAAGCATGCAAGGATGCTAGTGTGGTGAATTGAGCCGGTAGGGCTATGAATCCAGCCGGTGACTGACATCCCTCTCATCAAAGTGTACAAACATGGTTGACGATATCCATGAACCCCTCATCCCTGCTCAAGCACATCCTCTCAGCCCCAAGCACTCCACGGCGAGCTGGGCTAGGGAACTTTTCTATATATACCTAATTCATTTACGGAGGCATGCATGTAACTCGGCCTGTGTAAATTACTGATTTACAAGGACGCCTTGCTAGAGGCGGTAGGCACCTCTGTCTTTAAAATCTCATATGGTATGTCTCTATAAACCTGTAACATAGTGTGTATCATATTTTAAAAGTTATTCTCTGAAATAAATGTGGAGGCACATTTGTTAACTAACAACCAAGTTGGTCAAATCAAATCCCTCAGTGGCAACAATAGAACTATTTTAAAAGAATTATTAATGAAATAAAATATATAATAAGTTACAGGGGAAATAGTAGAACTATTTTTAAAGAGTTATTAATGAAATAAAATATATAGATCTTATTAGCAAGAAAAGAAAAATGCGTATGCAGATAAATGTAATGCGTATCTCAAATGCTTGAATAACCATAGATGCCATCAACCCGTAAAAATACAAAATTCCTCGTTTACTTTCGAAACTCAAACTGACAAGGAAAAAACTTCTCGCCATTACAATTAAGCGAGTAAGGCACCGACCGCAGCAAAAAATTATATATTATCCAGAGAAGTGAAACCCTGATCCTTGCTATGCTTTGGGGAAACGGCGGTCAGAAGAGAACCTTATGCTATACTCCACTAGCTAAACCGTGTCTAACTAACTATTTTTTTTAGGAATACTAATTAACTAATGAGCTGTTTGTTTCTCTAGTCCTAGACTAGAGACTAAAACAGGAACTAAATAGTAGTCTCTAATAGTGTTTGTTTGAATGGACTAGTGGGGACTAAAGGGCATTAAAGCTGCTGAACAAAGACTAAAATGCCCTTGATGCAGAGTGGGGGACCGGGAGGGGTGGGGACCGGAGAGGGGCATGGGGTGTCAATTTGGCCCCATAAGTCCCAATAAGCCTCACCCTAAAGGACTTCTACATTTTAGTCTCTAATCTCTGTTTTAGTCCCTCCTGTTTGGTTAAAAGGGACTAAAATTTAGTCTCAAGTCCCTGTTCCCATGGAAACATACATGCCTAAATAAACCGTGTGTTACATTAATTGAAAGCAAAAATACCAACTGGTGTCATGCTGTCAAAGGGAGCCTTCCAACCAATCCCCAGTTTCCAAGTGGAGAAAATACTATAGCTAGCTAGCTACCAGTAGACTGCCAGGTGGGCCCGTCACTTTACAGTGCAGTGCCAGCAGGGCCGGTGGCGCCATGCCTCGTTCGCAGTGCACAGCTGCAGCCTCTCAGCTTTTTGGCGCGAGAGAGGTTCATTTTCGTGCACGCGCATGCACTGTTGGCAGTCCAACTTTGCCGTGATGTACTTTTTCTTGATATTGTTGATGCAACTCGATCTCCAATATGTTTTAAAAAAAAACTCGATCTCCAATAAACTAGGAAAGGAGGCCGGCACAGCTCAAAAGACTCGGTGTGCAACGCTTGTGTTTGTTATGGCCTCATGGGCATCCATCTGTTCTTTTGTATTTGTATTCAAACACACGGGGAATATATCCCATTGCATGCATCATCTTTTTTAAAAAAAAAAACTCGGCCTACGGTGGGCAGACAGCCCCCGCAACTTTGTGCTTAAGGAAGAAGATCTTCTCACGCAGGCCGAGAAAACCCCAAAACACCATGTCCCGCCCTTACACAGGGGCCCGTTACCCTGTGAGTGGGCCGGTCCGTTGCCTGTGGTTTGAGAAACTCGAGACAGGTGAGGGGATTTTTTTAACTCCGGGCAGGCGAACGAGCGCACCCGTGGGGGCTCGAACCCTGCCCGCGAGAGTACCAGGCGGACGTCCCGACCAACCGGTCAGAGGAGCCGCTGGTATGCATCATCTTTTACAAAGACAAAAAGGTTCATATATGAGCAGGGGAAAGATGAGTTTGTAGTTAATCACATAAGTTTTAATTAAACGACACTAAATAGATCAATCCCTTGAAAATTTCTACGGAAGTATCACAACTTCAACTTGTACATATGGTACACCTATATTGACTTCGTCAATTTCAAAATATTTTGGCTCACTATGTCAGAGGTGCTTATACGGATAGAGTTTACGACATGCATGCTTCGTATGGGTGAGTGAACGTGCGTCCTTATACCATCTGCGTATGTCAACCATGTTGTTTCTTACATTACCATCTTCCTGTGATCAGCCATTGATGTAGTATGGTGTTCGGAAAAAGCAAGGCCCAAACTGAAGCAGCTGCTGGGCAGCTTCACTAGTCACTAGTTAGTGTACATACTGTGTCCCCTCCGACGCTGCAAAATATATATATATCCAGTACGTGTCCTTTCCGACCTATATCAAGAAGATGTAAGCAACACAAAAAAGTGTGACGCGGACACAGACTCTTACACAAAAGGTCATGTAGTAGTATCCAAAACTTTGCACCTCCAAGCAGCTTCCTGATCACTTGGCTCCATCATCACAAAGGTCCCTTAGCTCATCACTTGCTAGTGATCACTGACATCTCCTCCATTCCTTGAGTGTGTGTCATCATCGTCGTCGTTATCTACAAACTAAACATGATTAGATCAGAAAATGTATTAGTAGCTCGCTAAGGGTCAATGCACTACTTTATTGCAAACTGTAGTCAAATTAATAATGTGCACTTAGTCTATTTGATCTGGATGTACTGCACCCATACCTAAACCTAATTAACGTATCTGTTTGGTGTCCTTCTGTTTTGTTCCCATCCTAGCATGGCGCCAAAGCTGCAGTTCACATTTCCTCTTTGTACCTAATATTCTCACACATCCATCATATATATGCCGATATATACATCAAATAAAGAGGGGAATGAGCAGAAACAATAGCCATTCTTTCAAGTGCCAACAAACTTTCCACAGATTCTTCCGCATATTAGCTAGTACCATTGGAGGCGCAAAATTAACAATGGCGCTTAGCTTCTTTCGGTGACGCAAAATTAACAATGGCGCTTAGCTTCTTTCGGTGAGACGCGTTCCAGGATCGAGAACAAAAACATTCTCTCTTCTTCTTCTTCTTTGCGATGAGAGAACAAAAAAAAACATTCATTTGGAAGATGCATACAAAGTGTTTATTCCACACTTAAGTTGATGAAACAGCTATACAACCTTATACGCGTACTCCGTACTCCCACACCCAATATGTATATACCTAGAGTTCTTATGGTAGCTACAGTTCTAATGGTAGCTCGCCTGTGTCTTTCACACCTTATTATGCAAAGGTCTCCCAATATATCACAATTTCAGTCCCTTTCTTGGCACTCAAATACTCTAATTGCACGACATTGAAGACTTTTTGGTGCAATAATCATTTCAAAATATGTATAATCATGGTCACAATCATTAGGCTGGAGAGCCAAGATCTGTTGACACGTGTCAAGCTATATACATGATACATAATGCACGCATGGTTCATGAACTTGAATCACACCGTACCAATGCTTAATTTTCACCGAGAGATAGAGGTCCCCATGCATGATCATGATCCACAACAACTAAATGCGGTGCACACACATGGTGATTGAGTTGATCGAGGTTAGGATCTCCTAGCCTCTATTTGCTTGATAGAGCCGTTATTAGAGCTTGCTTTTAGGTAAAGGAGATGGCATGCATGTAGATACATGTATGGATACGATACAGCAGCAAAATTAACCATGCATATGCATCGATGCATGCATGTTACAATGTAGTATATGTGCACCGTCATCAGTGTAATTGGAGAGCATGTGCAGGAGGCCTTGTTTGCTTCAATTCACACTCCTTTTCATGGCTCAAAAGGGTGTGAATATATATACTAGTATGTGCTACCAACAAAGGCCAGTGCATGCACAGTTGTTTTTAGCTCATCTATGGCCTTAGCCTTTTGCAAACCCTAGAAGAGGAACACGTAGAGCCATGCTAGCCATTCCTCTTGACACTGACAATTGCTAGTTTTATAACCAAGAGGACACCTCATCAATGATGCAAATTGCATAGCAAGTTGATGCAACATTAACATTAGTTGGCCAGCACAACATCTTTCTCAAGGCTGCAAACCATGGAAAGTGGCTCATTGCCAATGGATTTCTTCAAGCCCTAGAACAAATGGGTGCTAGAAGCCACGTCCACGTCTAGAGAACTCATCAAACCAGCTGCTTAAAGCTTGTACTCTATGTAGGGCACAGTGTGCATAGCGAGAGCTCGATCACCGTGGTCGGTTACTGCCTCGAATATCACATTGTTAATTACTTAGCCTTTAATCTGGGCCTTAAAGCCTGTGTATTACAGACTATATATAATTATTAAACCCTAGCTAGCTAGGGTTTTAGCGCCGTTAGTGAATCCCAACTCCCAATATAGTGCACGCGCTAAAGGTCTCGTTTAGCTTAATCGGAGCACCTCGAGAGGTGGCCCTTCGCATGATTGTCGAGAATCGCCGACCTATACGGATACAAATTTGTTACTCCACCTAGCTTTCTATACTTGGGAACATCATTACAAAAATCATTTGGTGTTTGATTTCTGGAAGGGTGTCAGTCATCTGTCAGTTAACTATGGTCCCTAGGTGGGTATGGGCTCAATACACAGGGACATGCATATGTTTGAGTTTTTTACTTTTTCAAACAATTGATTTGTCAATTCAAAGAGTGGTTTGATTCAGTGCTCCTCTTTAACAAATTAAACAGTGAATCTCAAATACTGCATGGTCAAATTTTTGTCATGGACATGATGCGTACGTATATGGTGGTGCAGTATGTACACTGTAGAATCACTCCTCCCACACTTGAATAAAAGCTTCTATCTGATTAGCTTCCACCAATTAATGAGTCCAAGTAAGGAGATCGATATGATCATGAGCTTCTTTGCACCTTCGCAACTTTCTATGGCACTTGCTATGTGCCTGCCCTGGTATGGCTACGAGATTAGCTCAAAAGTCTACAATCACCAATAAAAGAGCCCTTTTTGATTAAAAACACCATATTTTATATAGCCTTTACATGGCCAATCTCAAAAGTGCATGCAATCACCAAAAATGTTTTGTTTACAAACTTAGTGATATGCATTTGTTGTTTGTTTATGAGAAGCTAATCCCCACAGGCTTTATGTAGAGAGCTTGTTTAAGCCTTGCTCAATATTCCGTGGGGCATGTACAAGAGAAAAGTACCTATGATTGGATATTCTACTCATCATTAGATAGGGACCTTACTGAAGGATGGTAATGCAAAAAGAAAAATGTACAAGGACGCCCTTACTATTAACCACCTTACGGAATTATGGAGAAGAAAAGTCCTTGCATTACTAGGGAAACCAGAAAAAAGTCAAGGAAATAAGGATCCCTAATTAAAATTGTTTCTATTGGCCAAACAACAAGCAAATACCATGAATAATAGCTTAATAGGTAAATATAAATTGCTTGGTTGTTTCACAACAAAAATAATTTTCTTGATAGAATTTCCTGATGGATACTTCATAGGAAAATATAGTGTTGTCAGCTTTTTGAAAGCTGTCATGAACCAGTGGAATGTCACCATTTCCAGTGGTCTTACACTGGAGGTTCACAACAACGCCACTAAAGATCCAAAATGTGCCGCCAGTACAAATGTTTTATGTACTAGTGTTAACAAACTTCATTTGATTTGAGACAATAAAAGCATTGTAAACTCACATTCATGATTATAAACAGCTGATAATTTAATCATAGCTATTACCTACCATGCTCATTCTCTACAAAGGAAATAAAAACTAACAACCATCTTATCAACCATTCACACCAAGTTGCCACAACTAGATTTATTTATTGTGTGCCATTTAGTCTAATTCAAAAACTAGTCAAAAAGCATAGGGTTCCATTCCTCTCAAAATAGAGAGATAATAAAATTCTAGCCAATTAACTATTGACACAATGGCCTTAGTTCATCAACATAACCCTATCTTAATAAACCATTACAAAGCAACTAAACCTGAGCAAGAATTTCCATTGATAATGCTTATTATGTTCACTAATCAGTAAATAGATTAACACTTAGCATCTTAATAAAGATAACAATAAAACAACAACTTCATAAACTGCTATCTAGCGTTGTATATATCCATTCATATTAGAACTGATAGGACAATCAATGACAAGTGGTGACTATCCATGTTAAAGTGTAGCTCATGTATCATCCCAAAATTGTTTACTTCATATTTTATAAAGAATATATATGGTAAAATCCAAAAAAAGTCGATATCACCCTCCAAAGGATTGAAAGTCCAAGACCTTTGGTTTGTGAACGGTTGTACCCCAGGTTTCGGTCCTATAAGTACACATGGGAATTTAGAAAGGTAAGACACACAAACAAAGGTGCAATATAACGATGCGAAAGGTAAAGACTGAAGAGGGTAGATAACACAAACTTTCCACTAGTCCTCACTAGAGGATGCAAACTCCCACATGGCAAAATTAACCGATCGAGTTATCACAAAGGTCTCACTTCCCACTAGTCTTGTGCTAAGTAGACTAAATTATCACTAATCAAGTCCTATGCCTTGTGCCAATTTTCTTAATCTTCTCTTGATCACTTTGGTGGACAAAACTCTTAAATATATATGTGTGTCTACCTTGCATATAGCTTCTCCAATCCCCAACACACATCAACTAGTTGGACGCAAGGGTATAATTGCCACAACACAAAGATCTAGCCATTGTACCAATGGTTACATTTATGTTGGCATCGGATCCTTTACCGAATTATCTAGTACTACCATTGACATATAAGGTGAGTACACTTCAAGAACTAGCCATTGAAGATGTGCAATTCTAATAATATCTTACATAAGTCGGGGGTTGCAAGCAACCACACACCTTGGTAGTTACAAAACCCCTAGCACAACAATTTAAGGAGCACAATGACAAAAGCATTGATAGTTGGCACACCAAATATGGAAAACACTAAGATCAATCTCACAAAGTTCAATGGCTGCAATTTGGGACATCATCATTGCCACCTTTGCTCTCGGCCAAGATTTCCACTTTCGGAGCCTAGACAACATCAGTGACAAGGTAAACCATTTTGAGCCAGTCATACTACTAACAATGTCACTAGGATCACCTCTCCTAATCTGCCATATTGTCTACTATGTTGCCACCTAATGGGAACAAGAGTGCCTAATCTTCCATTGGGTCAAGGTAATTATTGATTTGGGGAGGCTTGACACACTGGTCTGTCTTCCTATCACAAAGATTTGAACCCTACAACCTTAGTACCACATCTGCTCTAGTTATCAACCATGCACTACCCGGTTGACCTCACCATGAAGGCTAATCCTAGCATGGGAATCAAACAACATGAGCAAGAACAAAGCAAGAACGTAATCTGAAAACCTTGTTGTTGTATGATATGAAGCTCATGAGTCTTGATAATGATACCCATCTTTATAATCAACAATATCTTAAATTCACGTCTCAAACGACCGTAAAAGCTAGCGAATATTTTTTCCTTTGTTTCCTCTACTACCCCCTTGAAAGGATTGGTTGATAGCTAGAGGGGGTGAATTGCATATTAAAATTTCAAGAAGTCACAACACTAAAGAAGCTTGTTAGACAATTAGGTGACCCTAATAAGCACCACTCAAGCCTAGTCTAACAAGAGCACCCCTACACAGCTCTAGGAGCAAAGCTAGCTACTAAGAAAGCCAAACAAGCAAGCTCCTACATAATTCCAGTGATCAAAGTAAACAACAAGTTACACAGTAGAGCACCCAAAATACTTGATTAAGCTACTCAACTAATCGAGCTACACAAGGCAAGCAACTACACAAGCTAAGGATCGCACAAAGTAAAGAGCACAAGTGTAGTGATGCAAACCAAAGGAGAGAAGTTGACATGATGATTTTTCTCCTGAGGTTCGGTTGCTTGCCGACAACCTACTCCTTGTTGAGGTGAGTCTAAGGATCGATGCGCTAATGCAAGCTAAAGAATCTATGACACTTGGCCACAACAAGGATGCTTGCCTTGAGCCAATCGATCAACAAGGAACTCCTCTTCGTGATCTTCCACAAAGGATGAGCACAAAGCCCCGAACAAATCCTTCACCGGAGCCCCTGCACAATCACCACGCAATGCTCAATGGTGCCTTGTTTCTCTAAGTTTTCTAGGTGGCAGCAACCACCAAGTGTAACAAGAATTCCGCTAGCAACAAGGATCCTTTAGTGCCACTAGATGCAAACTCTCAATTAAAATGCGCCTCCCAGTAATCTCACCAAATCATATACTCAACTAAGCAAATGTGAGTGGACTATTTACTTGAGCTCTAATGTGTGTGGATATCGGCCAAGGGATCCAAGAGAGGTGAAATACTCAAGCACACCACCTACTTATAACCCCACACTCAAAACTAGTCATTACCAACTACCAACAACTTTTTTGAAGGCACTAAATAGCACTGATGCACACAAGAGTTCTCCAACAGTCAAGTTACTTCAAATTAGCCATTACATAGTTGAAAGGTCCGGTGCATTCCTTGGTGAGGCACCAGAGAGTTCTAGTGAACATTATTGCCCACACAGTGCCAAAAACCCTTCTGGAGTCACTCTCCAGTGCACACATCGAAGAGCTTTGGTGAGCTCTAGCGTCCTGAACAACGTGCCAGACGATACTATTCTAAAGCTCTAGTGTTCGGCACTCCTATGGCACTATTAGCGTTGCCCCACTTATAGTTACAACCTACAACTGCTACCAACAAAACTCCGATGGGTCCACCAGACATATCTAGTGGCCTCACGATGCCACTACAACCCTCACTAGACTAACTCTCCGATGCGACACTCTGGTGCGCCACCAGGGAGATCCTGTGAATGCTAAAACTCAGCACTAAGATGATTTGAATGGTGTCAGACACTAAAGAACCCTCCGGTTCTGATGAGTGCAAAAACACCTCACCAAGTGTAGCTCTCAAATCTTTTTCAATTGTACTAACTCCAAATGTTTCTCAGGTGGACAACAGCACCTTTTAGCATTTAGTTAGCATTTTTCAAAACATTTTAAAGCATTTTCACTTGCTTCGATGCCATGTCACTAGGTCTAACGCATATGCATTATTAATCCTCACCTAGTGGCACTAGATAGCTATAATAGCTTAATACTTCCCCTCTTATTAGTACATCTATATATCCTAAATTCAGTGGTGCACTCTATTGTACCTTTGCCTTCATGCTCTTTGCTTGGTTCTCTATCAGCTTCATCCTTGTTGAGCACTTACATCTTGTGGTCATCACCTCCTCCACCATGCCCTTTGCCTTACTCAACTCCATCTTGTGGACCCTAGCTTAATCATCTCCAAGTGAAAGCATTACTTTATTATTTATCACTCAATTGCCGAAATCAAACTAGGGCTTTGACCCACAATGTATCATCCCTTCCATAGCTATGCATAATTGTCACACCCCCAAAATTTTCATTTTAGGATGTGAATAGAAAACACTAAATAAAATAAATAATTTTATTATTTTAAAAAAATACCAAGCTTTATTTAAATTGATGTTGATTTAAACAATGAAAGGGTCATTTTAGGTAAAAATATATAATTTAATCAGAATGGTTTGTTGTATTTATTTTGTTGTATGAAAAATAAACTTGAAAATTCGACTGGACTCGAATTTTTTTTATCTATTTAAGAAAAAAAACAAGTTTCAAAATTAAGCTTTAAAACTAGTTTTAGGTGGGGGTTGGCGGTGGGGGAGCAAGGGAAGAGAGGAGTGGGAGGGGAGGAAGCATGGTCGACCAAGACGAAGATGACATGCAAAGAAAAAAAAGACATGGGAAATGGATAATTAAGACGTCCAATTCGTGTTCCATCACAAGGAACCCAACTAGCTAAGTTATGCCGTCACCAATTTTCTTTTAATATCATGCTCTGGGTTTTACTATATACATGCGGCCCTGAGATGTCTTAATAGAAAAATGTGATCGCCAATTATAATCCATAATGAGGTGTGTAGATAAGCAACGTATGGCCATGCATCGAGGCACATGTATCTAGACTCTCGAGTCATATACAAGTGCACAGCACAAGATTGCTCCCTCTAGCTAACCAGCTCTTATAGAATCAACCAGTCCGGGGAAGGGAAAAAAAAAGAGGAACCAATGCAACTAACTAGTCATGTTGCGGTCTTGTTGATCGACGCCGCCATGTGATCTTCTAACGTACACATATATATCCCAATAATTGGTAGTACAAACAATTGAGTCAACCAGCTAATTGCGTGATGATCATGCATGAACATGGCAGGGGAACTTTGTGATGATCATAACCAAGATATCCAACGGCTACACTATCATCATGCATGCATCCAACTTGTGATGATCTGAATTGAAATAGGTCGCATTTGGGTCATACCCCTCCATCCTTGGGCATATATTAGCGCCGTATATCCATTCTCGGGTCACACCAGATCTTAAAATAGTACAAAATTTCAGCTTTATGAGATTTTTAGTTGGTACAAGAGGAGCTAGCATAATATACTCTGTTTGATCGTTTGGAATGTTGCCATCGGTGGTTTAGATTCTAAGGGGCAAGTGGGCAATTATGTTATTCTTAAAGAATCCATGGGTAGTTCTGCTCAGATATACAAATATGTTTTATCGGCCTATTTTTTTTTATCTCAGCTGTCGCTATTACCACGGGTAAATGGGCAAATGGGTAGTTCTGCTCAAGAACTATTAAGTAGATTTACGTTAAAACATGCTTTTATAAGACCATAACAAATATTTGTTGTGAACTGATCATAGATCAGTTGGTTCGGTTCCTTGTGGTAGGAACATACCCACCCGGGTTTAAGTCCTCGACTTGGCACGGGTGGTCGTATTTTTCTGAATTTATTCTAGGATCTATGTTGTACTGTGTAGTTTAAAAAAAACAAATATTTGTTTCTCATAGGGTTATTACTATAGAAAACATTTTCGCAATAGCATTCTTACCACTAGTTTGTTAAAACCCACTTGTGATAGATTTTCACCCTTTTGTACGTAGGTGGACATAGTGGCTAATAGAACCGGCGGTGAAAAGGGTTTTCTCACTCCTCTTATCTCTCCTATAACAAAAGCCAAGGCCCAACCCAACGCCCATCCATTCCCAGAGTATAAAAACCAGAGTCACGAGCGCTGCAACCCTCTCGGACCCGATCTCTCCCTCACCACGGCCCACCTTTTCTCTCTGTTCTCACTTCCTCGGTCTCCCTTCTTTCCCTCCCCACCCAGCCGATGCCTCTCAGCTCGACTTTAGGCTCCCTTCTCGGGCCATTGCCCTCCCTACTCCGACGTCGCCCTCTCTAGTTGTTTTCCTCCCTGCTCTTGGTGCGGAGGCTGACATGCAAGGAGGTCTCCCTTCTCTCCCTCCCCACCCAGCTAACGCCCCTCAGCTCGACTCCAGACTCCCTTCTCGGGCCACTGCCCTCCCTACTCCAACGACGCCCTCTCCAGTTGTTTTCCTCCCTGCTCTAGGTGCGGAGGCTGACATGGAGGCGGCTAGCGGGCTCCAGACGGCGCACACGGAGGTGGCTGCTGGGCTTCAAGCGGTGCGTGCATGGAGGGTGGATGCTCAGTGAGATTCTGGCAGTGTGGGCGTGACCAAACGAGGTTGCGTTGGCCACCCCCACTTCAAGTACTGTCGGTTGGCCTCATCCCTAAAGTGCAGGTCTAGCATGCCTCTTCATCTCTCATTTTCTTCTCTCCTCTCTCTGTCTCCCTTACTCTCTCTTCCTTCGCCAAGGGATGGCGCGGAGAAGGTGCGGGCAGCGGCAGCAACGCTAGCCGCGACACCTTTTTTTTCATTTGTTTAATCGATTACCATCGCCTATTCACAACTGGCGGTTGTAATCTTCATATCTACCACCCATTTTCACCATCGGTTAGCAAAACCGGCGGTTTGATATTTATTTAGTAGTGAAAGTAAAACTAACATGATGGTCCTAAAAAATATCCCAAGCTGATTTGGTCAATAACAAAAATCAATGAGCTTACAGGAAAGCATTGTTTCCCTAAATGGGTGTTTAGTCCAATTTAAAAATGTTTAGCTGTAAACGAAGGTCACACATGTTATTTAGATCCAAAACAGTTAATTAAATGGTTGGACCGCTTAAAACCCTTTGAACTGTTAAGAACTTTCTAAACAGTCTAAACAAAATTGGGTTGAACGTGATTAAATGACCTAAATGGCCATTTAATTTACCATTTAGTTAATAGGTGGATTACAACTACCACATTGACACCTAGGTAATTAACATCGTAATTCTATGAGCTGAAGTGAGGTTTAGTTTGCCTCCAAAAATTATTTGATAGAGCGCTTAATTTTTATTTGCGTAAATTTGTATAGTTTCTAGCATATTTGACTTCTACATATATAAAACTATATATTTTAGTGCTACTATACAAATCTGTTTAGATCGTTTAACTCTGCTTAAACATCGCCTAGACGGTCTAAACTGACCGACTATTTACCATATTCTCCATCTCGCCCGAGGCCCTGCCTTGCACGGGAGGCCTCGACGGGGAACCAATTCTCCATCTCGCCCGAGGCCCCGCGCGTAAAGCCTCGAATGAGATGTCGATTCTCCATATCGCTCGAGGCCAGCTCGGCAATACCTCGTCGCTTCTGCCTTGACCGGTCTCCCCGACAGAGCGTCGCATCCTGTTAATGCGCCAACCACTCCCGCGATATCAGCCAGACGACGGGCCGACACTGTAGAGTGGCCGACGAGACGGGAAGTCGCATCAACTGCCATACCATCTAGGACAGGACATGACGGGACGGGGGTTACCGGCCACTGTGCACTGGTGCAGTGCCCACGACCAGCGCCCGCACTACACTGTGCCACCTAACCCCTGCCCCAGGAACAACGCAGCGTGGGGAGTCAAGTCCGGATCACCATAGCCTCGAAATCAGCGTACGAGACCAACTGCTCCCTCTAAGCCTCGGCAATCTACTTTAGGGTCTCAGCAACCTCAGGATTCACGCCCGCTGAGCCTCCCACGATGGCTCGGCCTCGGCACCAACTGAGCCTCGACTTCTCACGCAGTCAACACACAGTGACCGGCACGTCGACCGCCACAGCCCCGCTTCAAGCTAGCACTGGAGCTCCCATGACGCACAGGATCAGATGTGACCAGCGCGTCGCCCCAGTACAAGGATGGGACCACTCCATCGACCACTGCCGCCCTAGGCACAGGCGGTGCTAGGGCCGCCGCCCCCAGTCACGCCCACCAAGCATGACACGGGCGGGACCACCCTGACACTGCACAAGCTCATGGCGATGCGCCGCGCTCCACCGGTATCCCGTGCCCAGCTGTTGGCATAGGGTCCCTGGTTGGGGACCTATCTAGCCTGAGCCTGGACAAGGGAAGGACGCCTGGTGGCGTGCGGCGATGCCCCATCATCAAGCTCTACCCCACCATGTCCTGAGGAGCCAACCCCGGTGGAGCAAAACCCGACTGATGGCACCATCCCCGTACCCCTTCAGGTTGAGAAATGCCGCCGCCTCCTATGCTTACGCCTATGCTTCCGCTCACTGCGGAGCCCTCGGGACACCACCAACGTCTCGCCCTTGACCTCGACGCCACAACCTCGACCCACACCCACGCTGACTCCTCGGAGGAGGACGAGGCGTGGGCCAAAGCGGATTTCTCTAGGCTTTGCGACCCTGAAGCCATGCGTCGCTTCCTGGCCGCAAGCGACTACTGCTTCGGCTACTTCGACTCTGACTGACGAGGGCACTTACGACCCCACTCGTGAGTGTTTCCACGTCGGGCTCGGGATGCAGAGCACGGGCGAGGAGGACGAAGGGGCAGGTTTTCGCTCCCCACCCCCCAAAAGGGCGGGCGGCGCCGCACCTCCACGCGTTGAGCCACGGGCAGTACGCAACGAGGGCCTTGCTCCCGAGGGACCTCGACATCCAGACCTGGAGCAGCTCTGTGAGCTTCAGGCCAAGGTCGAACAAGACCGACTCCTTCTGCAGCAGCTCCGAGACACTCTCGAGCAAGAGCAGTAGGGTTGCGGCGAGGTCGGAGCAGCCTGGCGGAGGGCTCATGACATCCACCGCCTGCATCAACAACGACGTAGGGGACGAGCAGCCCCCTATCTTCAATCGTGCTAGCCAGAATGTCGCAGCTGCGGCGATGCTTCTTCGAGCGATGCCCGAGCCCTCCACCACGACCGAGCGACGGGTCCACGGTGAGCTCTAGGACCTCCTCGAGACCGCCGTGGTGCAGCAGGCCGAGAGCTCCTACTTTGGGACTTGCACACAGGTGCCTACGGGCACCATGCAGCGCCTCGGACGCTCGTCAGAAACGCCTTTCGCCAAGGGTTCTACTGGCCGACGGCGGTTGCCGATGCCACCAAGCTAGTACGCTCCTATGAGGGATGTTAATACTATGCGCGGCAAACACACCTCCCGGCCCAAGCCCTCCAAACCATCCCCGTTACATGGCCCTTCGCCGTGTGGGGGCTGAACATGGTTGGGCCTCTACAAAAAGCCCTCGGGGGCTACACCCATCTGTTGGTAATAATCGACAAGTTCTCCAAGTGGATCGAGGCTCGTCCAATCAATCAAATCAAATCCGAGCAAGCAGTGCTGTTCTTCACTGATATCATCCATAGGTTCGGGGTTCCGAACACCATCATCACTGACAACGGGACGCAATTCACTGGCCGCAAGTTCCTGACGTTCTGCGATGACCACCACATCCATGTGGCCTGGTCGGCCGTGGGACACCCTAGGACGAATGGCCAAGTAGAACGTGCTAATGGTATGATCCTATAGGGCCTCAAGCCGAGAATATACAACCGATTGAAGAAGTTTGGCAAGAAATGGATCGCCGAACTCCCAGTTAGTCATCTGGAGCCTGAGAAATACCCCGAGCCAAGCCACAGGGTTCACACCATTCTTCCTGGTCTATGGAGCTGAGGCCATCCTCCCCACTGACTTGGAGTACGGCTCCCAGAGGCTACAAGCATACAACGAGCAAAGGAACTGCACCACCCACGAGGACGCCCTTGACCAACTAGAGGAAGCCCGAGACGTTGCGCTACTACATTCAGCCAAGTACCAGCAAGCCCTATGACGCTATCAAGCCCGGCGTATTCGAGGCCGAGACCTGAAGGTGGTCGACCTGGTGCTAAGGCTGAGGCAGAGCAACAAGGGCCGCCACAAGCTGACCCCGCTATGGGAAGGACCATACATCATCGCCCAAGTGCTGAAGCCCGGGACCTACAAGCTAGCCAACGAGAAGGGCGAAATCCTCACCAACGCTTGGAACATAGAACAGCTACGTCGCTTTTACCCTTAAATTTCCAAGCATTGTATACATTATTTCTCGAAATACAATTAAGAGGCGTTCCTTAGTTGTTCTAAATTTTTCGAGAAACCCCCCGGGCCCATCACTGGGCCTCAGCATTACAATAACACCATAAGGGAGACTCAGCTCTGCCTCAGTAGAACCGAGACTCCCTCGGGGGCTAGAGGGGGGGACCCCCCCTAAGTCCCACGCACTGTTTCTTAGTCGTTTTTCGAAAAAAAATCCTATGCCAACTCTCTAGCGCGCTCTGACATATCGATTGTAAAAAACCTAAGGACCGAAGAGACTGTCTCAAGGCCAAAAGGCCGGTCGAGTCGCGAGACGGCCTACGCCTCTGGGCTACGGACACTCCCTCACCACCTTTCGCCCAAGGGGCAGCTTAGGCTCTGAGGAAGTTTTTTGCAAAGGGATATGATTAGAGACAATACAGAGAGGAGAAGCTAGGAAATACAATAAAAATGATTAAGAAACATAGACGCACGAATACTTTAAAAATGCCTCGACGGCCACCAGCGTTACAATAGGATAACATAATCCCTAATCTATTTACATGGCCTCGTGGGCCCTAGGTCAAGGCTCAGGGACTCCAGCATCGGTGGACAGCATGGGAGGGACCACCTCCTCTTCGAACAGCTTGGCCAGCACCGTGCCAGGGCCCTCAGCCACCTCCATCAGCTTCGTGACCTCCCCATTGGCCTCCTCGTCAGTCATCGGGCAGGACATAGCCATCACTGATGGCCTTGAGGTCGACTGCCGATGTAGTGCGAGGCGATGACGGCCAAGGCACGCTTGACGCCCATGTGTAGCGCCCCTCGGAGCCACTCACGCACTTGGCCGCTCAACGCAATCAAGCGACTCCCAAGGGAGCTACCTGACTAGACCCCCTCAACCTCTAGGGCCTCGCAGGCGGTACGGGCGGTGCTCTACAGTGCATTGTGCTCCCCGATCTCGGCATCAAGCACCACCTATACCGCGACGGAAGCCTCGGTGACCCTGGGAAACCTCCTTCTCCAACCCTACGCCAAGACAAGTAGATGGGGTTAAGCGCAAAAGGAAATAAGCCAAACAGGGGCTAGGGCCTACGGGACTCACCCTCGGCTTTCTCCTCCCAGCGTTGGGCCTCGACCCGAGAGGCCTCGGCTTTCTCCTTTAGGCGCTGGACCTCGACTTGAGAAGCCTCGGCCGCCTTGGAAGCCTCTTTCTCTAGCTCTGCATCACACCAGGGAGTTAGGGGTCGAACATGAGAGAAACAAGTAAAACAAGGGGAACAGGACTCACCCTCGACCTTTCCCTTCCAGACCACAGCCTCGGTTCGAGAGGTCTCGGCTACCTTAAGGGCCTCTGCCAGGGCGCCTTTCGCCAGCAAGTGCACACTTTGCTCCACCCCTAGCTGCCAGCAAGGACCTTGCTCAAGGCTATCGCTTCTTCAGCCCAAGACCTGAAGGCGTCCCGATCAATGGCCACTCGGGTCAGCTCCTCCTCTAGCTCCTTGACCCATGCCGCCAAAGGGGCGGCCTGCTCCTGAGCCATGGCCGCCTCGGCCTTCATATCGACACAACAAATGTGAAGGTCCTCCACCTCCGCGCTCCATGCCGATAGAAGCTCGTTGGCATGAGCAAGCAAGTCCTTCTACTGCTGGAGCTGGTCCTAGATGTCCCTCTCCCGCTGGAGAAAGACCGACTTCTCGAGGGACCGGGTCTCGAGCTCCTAGATAAGCGGAACAGCGGTCATGCACTGCAAGAAAACTCAAAAAAAGACAACACCACACGAGAAAGGAAGGCGCATACCTGGGCGACACTGGGCAAACTATCAGCCACAATGGACAGTGATGTCCGCAGTGACCGCTCCGCCAGCTGGCGGTACTGCTCGAAGGTATCCCAGTGCCCCCCCCTCGGCCGCTTCCTTAAGGGCGAGCAGAGGCTCCCCCTCAGGGTCGTCCCGGCTTCGCCATAGGACATGCGGGTGATCTCACCCGTGGGGCTCGGGTTGTACCCGCACGAGGGCTGAGCTGCCCTCACCAGAGGTCGGAGCTGACAGCTCCACGGTGCTGGCCGCCTCGGCGTCCGCCCCCTCCTTCCTCCGGGAAGTATCGTTGGAGGAGATCGAATGGACCTCCACTTCCCAGGCGCTCTCCCACAATGGCGGTGGGCCTTGGACCGGGGGTGGTACTGAGGCTTCCATCACCGTCATCTCCACTTCTAGGGCCGCCGGCTTCGCCGCGCTCACGCCAGCCCCCGCTACCCTGGCCTTGGTGCTCCTAGGGGCTCTAGCCTCCGCCACCAAGGCCTCAGTGGTCCCGAGCACCCCGGCCTTCGTCGCCTCAGAGGTCTGGGGGGCCTCGACCTTGGTGGCCTCAGCGACCAAGGACACCTCAGCCCCATCTGACCCACGGGCCTTGGCCTCACGGGGCGTAGGTGCTCCCTCCCCCGCCTATGTTGAGGCCACCGTGGTAGCCTCTCCTTGGGCGACCGGCTCCTTTGGGTCAGCCCTCGTCGATGCCGCGCCATGTTGTATGGCGGCTTACGCCTCCGCCACCCAGTGGGCGGTGGAGCTGGGGCTCACCTTGAGTGCTTTAAGGGGCGCCAAGGCAGGCACCTCTGCAGGTCGCTTTTGGCTAAAGACAAAGTACTTACGGAGTTAGCATACGGCCAAAGAACGGATGGGAAATGCTGCGACTCTGCCGAAAAATGCTTACCTCGAGCGGGGCTGCAACCACTTCGGCACGGCGGCCCTCCTCTGCAACGGCGGTGGCGGCGGTGGTAGCAACGCTCCCTCGGTCCCCTATGGGTGTAGTTGCGTCGCCCCCACCGCCACCTGCTCCACCTCCGCCGCCAAGCCCACTGGGCTGACGGCTCGTTTTCCCGACGCCCGCGCCTCGGGCGTGTCGGCCTTGGCCCCAAGGCGGGTGATCGCCGGCCATGAGGCATCCTCTCCTCCTCCTCCTGGGAGCACTGGGCCGCTCGTTGATGCCCCGAGCACCGTCTCCCCAACATCAGGGAGATGGTCGAGGGGACCCCGTCCCCTCTCACTCTCGTCATCTCCGTCCGAAGAGTCCTCCGACAGTGAAGGCGACGGGGACGCCACCACCGAGAGACCGTCATGCCTCTGCTGCCGGCGGTGCTTCTCCAGTTCCTTGCGCGCAAGGATCTTCCTCATGCGCTTCGCCACCTCAGCGTCCTTCCGCCTCTTCTGCGCCTTGGCATGTGCCCGGTTGATCGCCCGCCACCTTGCATCCTTGGGAACGGGTGGAGGGGAGTCACGCACGTCTCTCATCCCCTACAGGAACGACGAACATGGGTAAGGAAACAAGAAACGGTGAGAAACAGGGAGGCCTCGGGGGCTGCAGCGGCGCATGACTTACCAGCGAGAGGAACCCCCGTGATGGGTGCATCGCGAAGGGGGTCAGGCCACCACTCCTCAGCTTCGCTTCCACCGTCTCCCTCACCCGGTGAAGAATTTCCTCATCGGAGAGGGCAGAGGCAGACATCCAGATGCCCTCGATCGGCTCATCCAGCCTCATCTTGAACAGGCGCCACCGCCGAGCCATTAGCGGCAGCACCCTCTGGCGGTGGAAGATGGCCACGACCATAGCCACAGTAAGGCCGTAGCCCCGCAGCCTCTCCAGCCCCTCCAGGAGTGGCTGTAGCTTAGGCTGACCCTCCCTCGGGACGCCATACTTCCACTTCTCCGGACAGCTCTCCACGATCTTCCCGGTGTAGGGGGGAGTCCGCCGTCGTCGTTGTGAAGGTAGAACCAACTGGTGTACCAGCGGCGATTGGTTGATGCGAGCTGGGTCAGGATGTAAAGGTGCTAACGGTCCTGGTGCACTTGGAGAGTGCAGCCATCGGCCCTCACCGCCTTCCTCGTGCTCGACGTACCCGTCGGCTTGGTGGTATGCCCCGCCCAGAAGAGGTGGAGCCACAACTCCCAATGGGGAGCAATCCCCAGATACCCCTCATAGACGGCAACGAAGATGGCCGCCTACGCGATGGAATTGGGGTTGAAGTTGTGGAGCTCCACGCCATAGTAGTGCGGGAGCGCCCGCATGAACCGGTCTACCGGAAGGCCGAGGCCGCTCTTGTGAAAAGACACGAAGCTCACAATGTAGCCGTCGTGGGGCCTTGGCTCCGGCTCGCCCGACGGAGCAATCCACTCTGGCCTATTGGGGTCGGTAACTAAACAGAGAAGACCATCATCGATGAGCGACTAGAGCATCTCCATGGATACGTCGGACGGACCCCAAGGGTCCGCCTCGATGACAACAACATTGCCAGCCATGAGTGCAGTGGAGAATTCGACTACGGTGGTGAGCCTCTCTCTCTGCCTTGCCCTTCTCTGTTCTTCTTCCCGGTGCTCTCTGCTCTAGCGATGGCTCAAGGGCGGCAAAGGCTAATGCAGGCAAGGTAAGGAGGGGAGGGGCGAGGCTCATCGTGTATTTATGCAGGAAGAAGGCAAAACGGACGGGCGATGAAATCAGGGAAGTTTCCCTCAGATCCAGCACAGTTTATCCAGATCTGATTTTACCACCCACATACCCACCTTTTCCTCATTAATCACGTGAACAGTTATGTTCCATCCGCTGACACAACATCACGTCCAACCGCTGCGGTGGCAGGCACCGTTCCACCTCCCCGAGAAAATCACCTCAAAAGGCGCGCCTACCATTGTCAAGCCAATGGGGGAGATATCCCCCCACCCTATTCCTTTCGGATGAAGGAACTGGGCGCCGAGCCCATTACAGTCTAGGGGTTCGAAGGCTAGGCCCCTAAGGGTTTTGACAGCCACCCCAGGGCAACAGAGTCAGGGACAACTATGGGTGAGCCTGTACGAGACCGAGGCCCAAGCAAGCGAAACGCTTGGGGAGCCCTAAGTCGTGTTCGAGACCGGCAGGGAGGTCTCCGAATGGGATCCCATCGTAGGGAGGCATCGAGCCACCGGGGCCCAGTGAACGGCCCCGGCACCCACTAGAGAAGCCCTCTGGTACTTTTGGAGTGCGTCTCCAGACCGCTAGCCGACCCCTATCGAATGGGGCATGGGCCTCCACTCGGACTTACCCGATAATAGCTCACCGGAAGTGTCACCGCTCGCGCCCACCGAGGGTAGCCTGGCATATTCCACCCCTCCTTCTGAGCGAAAAAGAAGCATGAGGGTCGCACAAAAAGCTAGGGGAACTCCTGATCGCCCTCTTGCTCTGTGCAGAGGCTCGGGGGCTCTTCCTGCAATCTTGCCAAAACCCAGCGACCTAGGCTTGCACTCGAGGGGGCTCGGCAAAACAACCCCTCCTTCTGAGCGAAAAGGACACGCGAGGGTCGTACAAAAAGCTAGGGGAACTCCTAACGGCCCTCTCGCTCCATGCAGAGGCTAAGGGGCTCTTCCTACAGATATGTCGAGACCCCGTGACCCAGGCTCGCACTCGAGGGGGGCTCGACAAACAAACCCTCACGCGCGAGGGGCGTACAAAAAGCCAGGGGAACTCCTAATCGCCCTCTCGCTCCGTGCAGAGGCTCGGGGGCTCTTCCTGCTACATTGCCGAGACCCAGTGACCTAGGCTTGCACTCGAGGGGGCTTGGCAAACAACCCCTCCATCCGAATGAAAAGGATGTGCGAGGGTCGAACAAAAAAGTTAGGGGGACCCCTGACCGCCCTCTCGCTCCATGCGGAGGCTCGGGGGCTCCTCCTGCATCCAAGACAAAGACAAGCGATCCAAGCCCGCACTTGAAGACTCAGAAAAATGCAATAAAGGGCATCGAGCCCGTTACGGTCCAGGGGTTCAAAGGCTGGGCCCCTGAGGGTTTCGACAGCTGCCCCAGGGCAATAGAGTCAGGGACGACTATGGGCGAGCCTGCGCATGGCCAAGGCCCGAGCAAATGATCGCTCGGGACATCCTAAGTCGTGTTCGAGACCGGTAGGGAGCTCTCAGAATGGGATCCCACCGTAGGGAGGCATCGAGCCACCGAGGCCCAACGAACGGCCCCGGCACCACTAGAGAAGCCCTCTGGTACTTTTGGAGTGCGTCTTCGGACCACTAGCCGACCCCTATTGAATGGGGCGCAGGCCTCCACTCGGACTTACCCGATAACAGCTCACCGAAAGTGTCACCGCTCGCGCCCACCGAGGGTAGCCTGGCATATTCCACCCCTCCTTCCGAGCGAAAAGGAAGCGCGAGGGTCACATAAAAAGTCAGGGGAACTCCTGATCGCCCTCTCGCTCTGTGCAGAGGCTCGGGGGCTCTTCCTGCAATCTTGCCGAGACCCCACGACCCGAACTCGCACTCGTGGGCTCGGCGAATATGATAAAATCCCTCGCTCAACGTAAGAAAAAGACCCTGGAGGAATAAATCCACTCCCCCAGGGCCTCGGGGGCTACACCCGGCGGGTGCGCTCGCGCGCACCCACCAAGGCCTCAAAGTACGAAACACTATCCCGCCAGGAGCTACCGCAAGTCATGCCTCGTCAAAACCTCAAGAAGAGCGCTCACGCTCTCCCTGAGGCTCGGGGGCTACTGTTGGGTACCATAAAATGGGGTACCCTGAGCATATACCGAAAGAATCACTTAGACCCCATCAAAAACAAAGCCAAAAGGCAAACCACTGGTTAACCCCTGGCCTTGTCCGAGCCCATCGGCTCTCCGCCTCGCTCGAGGCCTTGCACGGGAGGCCTCGACGGCCTGCCAAATCTTCACCTCGCTCGAGGCCTCGCACGGGAGGCCTCGACGGGGAACCAATTCTCCGTCTCGCCCGAGGCCCCGCGCGTAAAGCCTCAGACGAGATGTCGATTCTCCGTATCGCTCAAGGCCGGCTCGGCAATACCCTGTCGCTTCTGCCTCGACCGGTCTCCCCGACAGAGCATCGCATCCCATTAATGCGCCAACCACTCCCGCGATATCAGCCGGACGATGGCCCGACACTGTAGAGTGGCCGGCGAGACGGGAAGTCGCATCAACGCCATACCGTCCATGACAGGACAGGACAGGGGTTATCGGCCACTGTGCACTAGTGTTGTGCCCACGACCAGCGCCCGCACTACACTGTGCCACCTAACCCCTGCCCCAGGAACAACGCGGCGTGGGGAGTCAAGTCCGGGTCACCATAGCCTCGGAATCAGCGTACGAGACCAACTGCTCCCTCCAAGCCTCGGCAATCTACTTCAGGGTCTCGACAACCTCGGGATTCATGCCCGTCGAGCCTCCCACGATGGCTCGGCCTTGGCACCAACTGAGCCTCGACTTCTCACGCAGTCAACACATAGTGACCGGCACGTCGACCGCCACGCCCCGCTTCAAGCTAGCACTAGAGCTCCCACGACGCATAGGATCGGATGTGACCGGCGTGTCGCCCCAGTACTTCAAGGACGGGACCACTCCATCGACCACGCCGCCACAGTAACAGGCTACAGGGCTCGGACATGCCGCCTCCGTTCGCACGACGCCGTGTAGCTAGCACATGTATCACCCTTGTCCCCCCTTCAACTATAAAAGGGAGGGACCAGGGCCGTTTCTAGAGGAGGATCGGACGCTTACGATTAGGCCTACGCCCACGCAATGAGCTCACACATAAACGCACAGACGAACACACGAGCTTCTTCACCGCTCGAGATCAACATCTCAAGCAATCCACGCCGCTCCACGCAGAGACCTGGGACTAGCTCCCTCTCTCGCCCTGCTTGTAACCCCCTACTACGAGCATTTAGGTGCAAGGAATACAAGATCGATCTCTCAGACTGGACGTAGGGCACCTATTACCTAAACCAGTATAAACCTTGTGTCTCTTTGCATCACCATCCGGGACTGGGAACACGCAGTATAAATTTACTAGTTGGTTGAGGGCTCGCCGGTCCAAAACACCGACACTGCAGAAAAGTAAAAAAGAAATCTCTAAAACTATTGAAATATTACAACGAATACAACATGGGATCTATGTTTTAGACTAAAATGAAATACAAAATTTACAAAAAAAATTGCCAAGCCCCAAAAACTTATACAAGGAAAATATACAAAAGAAACTCTATATGTCATCGATTTTGACTCTCCACATAATAAGCCATTTTTAAAAATGACCACCCATACTCAGTATGTTGCCATATGCCAAAATAACGACTGAAACAACTAATCTTTAACGTCCGACCGTCCAATGCTATTTTGGTATTTTTAACAACATTCATGTGACGTTAATTTTAGGCTGTGGTATAGTGAATCCTTGTTTTAGACCAAAGACATTGGCCCTGTTTATATTGAAAACATAAGTCCACCCCATTTTTTTAGACCAAAGACAATGGCACTGCTTATATTGAAATTAAAGCATAAATCCACCCGTTTTATGCATATGCTAAATCGACTCATCTGTTTTCATCAATTTGAAACTGGGATTCTGTATTCATCTCGTTTGCATATACTCCTAGCTAGAATTGTAGTGCACATTATTACATATTGAAACAGATGGTGTTACAGGTACCAAGGGGTAGCAACGCGGTAGTTCAACAGCCTGTTCGTTTCGTCGTAAACGATCGTGGATTATTTGCTGCTGGCTAGATTGGCCGGTTTGGTGTGAGAGAAAAATATTGTTCCAGCTTATAATATACGATCGTATATGCCCAGCCGAACAGGCTGCAAGCTCCTCTCTCTTAAGAAAAGAAGACAGCCGTTCGAGAACAACGCCCACACGGTGCATCACATGGCATCACAGAATCCCAAGAATCATTTCATTCGAAGCACATTCACGCAGTTCACCCCAACATGTAAGTAGAGCCTCCCCCAGGCACTTCATACTCATGGTATATAATAATACTAGTATATATCATGCATATTTCTATTCAAGATGTATATATAAATCCCATATGTGGCTTTCTTGTTTTGTTGCCTTAGTTTTTAGGAATTAATTGAATTTGCGTAATTAATTTTTGTGACAGTAGGAAAATCACTCCACACTTACTATTTGACAGTCATGTTGTAAGATTTATTTGAAGAGTCTTTACAATGGCATTTCCAGTAATGGATTTGATGGGTGCAAAACTCCTGTAGAAACCGGAATAAAATATCATTTTTCGTTGAAAAAAAAAGCTTGACTGAAACTTGTCCCTTTCCCAAGGAGTTTTGACCTCACACCAACTGTTTTCTCCTTGGTCAGTTGTAACGGTTTAACTACCATGTGGTTGATACACTATATAAATGCATGCCTGATTGTTCTCTAGGTATTTTCCCCCTTATTTATCAGTTTGAACCACTGTGCTTAGAAGATTCTTTGAATTATTTTAGGGCCTGACACAAATTTAGATCAGTTCGGCTAGGCGACCTTTTTGTTTAATGCAGTCATATATGAAGCTCAGAATCTCAGTCAGACGGCGGAGGATGCATGAAGCAGTGTCAGGTTTCTCATGTGGCAGCCTCATGCATGCATGACCCATGAGCTACCACTCAAGTGCCATGTAAACAAATCATCATATTCTTTTACCAGGATTAACTGTCACTTATAAAATATCTATACTGTGGACAAGATAGAAAACCTGAAGAACCCTGCCTCTTCTTTTGTTTGTTTTTCTCTACACAAACATGCTACAATGCATATTGATAGTTACATAGTCGTCATATTCTGAATGCTTCTGGCCTAATAAGCATACATGCTGTAATGCCCAGCAACAGAATTTTTTCAGAAGAGATTAGGATAACAATGTTTTGGTAATTGTGCAAATTAATACATATTCTACTGAAACTGGAAACAAATTGGCATTTCTATACTTCAGTTTGTGGCATGGCATCAACTGCTCTTTGGTGCATCACATGGTATGTAACAGGAGACGATATTATAGGCACGCTTACTTTTGTATGCAGACACATATGAGTTATATTATTTTATTCAGGATAATCCCCATTCTAGTGGTTATCTGTGGTCTTTGATTTTAGATAAGTGTTTGTTTAAGTTGGTCAATGAAATTGACAGGATTCTCATGTGCTTGGTGCATTCCCTCTTTCCCTACTAGGGAAATGTACAAGCTGTCCTGTACTACAAACGCAACGAGCTTCAGAAGTAAGTAGATGTTTCTGAGGAGGGTAACAAATAAGGATGAAAGATCCAACACCAGATCTATGAGAAAAAATGAATTGCAATTTGCATCGTTTTCAGGCTCCAAAGTCCACACCTAGCGTACTAAGAGAAGATGAACACTGAAACTTTGCAGAGACCCAAATCTATCAGTTAGATTGTGCTTGAATTTTGTACTGGCAACTAATGGCTTTTAATTGCACTTTCTATGGATGCCAAGCAATAGCATTGTATGGTCCAGATCAATCGAGAGGCTAGCTTGTCAATGCATTCCAGGCACCGCAAGATACTGGCCAGCCTCATTGCTGGCTAATCTAGAGCATCAGTTTCTCATCCGACGTCCCTGAATGAATGCGTGCATTAACCACTGAGTAGAGGAGGCTTGGCTTCTCCACTACAACCCTGATGATCCTCACTTGTTCAAAGGGATCTCTTATCCTAGGACACATACTGGATCCATATTACATCAGCTACCCATTATATTGGCAGGGATACACAAGAAGGAAACAGATAAGATTTGAGCGATACATGCTTCCACGCGAGATTGATCCATGAACGAATCGAGAAACAAACCAACGATATATATAGATAGATGTGACTGATGCCAAATACCACTAATGTGACATGCCTAGCTATTTAGCATATTTGGAAGTGGGTTAGGCAATATCATTGTACGTCCATGGTGACGCTGCTGTATAGTATCTGCCGAATGAAACCGAACAAACACCGTGCCACACTGACCTGACAGTTTTTGGGCTCAAATAGTCAAGAACCTATCACATTCAGCTCTCCTCAGTATTGCCCTCGAATGTAAGGCGACAAGAAGCTGTGTCTCTACAACTAGTGGAAGAATATATGGTGACAAGATATGCGCGCATGCATGGTCTCCAAAGAGGGGCAAACCATGATTGGGAGGCCACTTCAATTTGTGCAATTGCATTTGCCCCCCAAGCTTTTTCCCAGGTTGATGCAATGTTTGCAGTAAAAGTGTCTAGAACCATACTAAACCGGTCTGGCCCAGAACTGGCATGACATGGACCACTCACAAACACTGGTTAAACTGTCATAGGTTAGACAAACACAAATATACGCATCTGTGTCCTTGTCAAATGATTTTGACAAGGATAAGAGATTCAATTGAGAGATCTGCTTTCATGTTCATGCCACTCTTTTCTTTAGTGCTCTGTGCATTACCTCATGTTTGCATACACACCATGCATGACAGCTTGCTTACTGCATTTAGATTAGACCAGATTCTATAAGGCAAAGACCTCAATTTTCCTACATATCATCCAAGAATTGGACAGATTAATCATGTCATGCATAAACTCCATTTCATTGCCTATATGTGTCTTTATTAAAGGCAAATTAATCTTTGTTGACAAGAACTTAACACTTGTCTAGATATTTTTGTGCTTAATTAAGTACCACAAAGTGGTCCACACAGATACAAAAATCACTAGACAGCTCAATTTGCAGACAGCATCTGCTACGTACAATAATGTGAAAGAGTGCAAAACACAAGAAACTGGGCAATCACAGAAGATTTCCTATTGTCATCGTTGTTGGCGTACTGGAAAAGACCAGCTGATACAGTTGCAGGGGATGAGGGGAATGGAGTGGTCTCTAAAGTTTGGCAAGAAGTCTCAATAATGAAATCTCACTATCCCAGTTGTAAGACCGCCACATAAAGAAATCAACAAATATTTTTCATTTTCCACACTGCCATTTTTTCCTGATCGAACAAGTTTTTTTTTTTCGTCTATGGCATGCTGCACAACATATTCAAGGGAATGATTCCTCTGCCAAATCTTGTGCACAAGATCACAATGCCATGTTGGTTCCCTTTGACCAGAACAAATCCATGTGACATGAAGAAACCAAACTCTGTGCTGGTGCAAGTGCAAGTGACCCGGGTTTAATGGATGCACGCCAGGTGCACCTGGAAACAAGTGTACAGCCCAGATGGAGCCCAAGATTCCACCAGTGAGCATATATTACTAGCACTACTGATTTTCCATGTGGGGCAGGCGGCTACAACAATCTTCAACCCCAGCTGATTCTTTCTCCTCTAGCACTACTTCCTCAGTACACAGATTTGTGTGAGTATATATCAAACAGGGATAAGAAATGGTATATATATATATCCTTATCTACATATATACAAGAATGAATCTTTGACCGGTAAAATTCAAACACCAAATGTTCGTTTGACTGAATCCAGGCAAGAAAACTTAACATTCATGCGCGGCCGACCCATGCGCACTGTCGCCAGCCATGAGAGCATATATGTTCTCTCGATTCTAGTTAATGTGGGGTTAATTCTGAACTAATCGCCAACAGCATGGGCTAAACGATTCTTAAACAAAAGGATCTGAAACCTGAATACGTGTCACGTAGATCGGAAATACAGTGGGTCCAAATGTTTGACGGTCACAGGATGTGAGTCGGCCGAGTCGAATCCAATTTCTTTGTTGTATGACTGACCAAAATGTGCCACTTGTTACGCCGCGAACTGAAGACGCATGATGGCATATATTGGCATGGCACCTGGGTGTGAAAAAATAAAACAGACTTCGTAATGTATATGCCAGTCGTTTATCAGAATGTTGAAAGGATATGAATGCAGCAGATGTTTCAAGGCAAATCGTATATCTTACCCTGTGATGTTTGGTTCCTATGGTTCGAGAAAAAAACGTTTGGTTCCTTCGCATACCAACAGTGAATGTGTATCAGTTGTCAGTTCCAAGAGCAGAGCACACTTAGGGCCTGTCTGCAAATAAACCTCAGAAAATTTACAAAGCGACATCCCTTCTCCAGTCACCCCTTAAGAATGTAGCCCGTGGAAATCCATCTCATCTGACCTGACCATACCAAGAAAGTTGAATTTCTAACCTAGATATTTGCTCACTAGTACTTCGGAAATCATTTCTTAGTGTCACCCTCATTTTGTGAAACCACAGTTTTCACTGCAGGATAGGATGTGATTGTGATGGAGACATGAGTTTAAAGGAAAAATAAATAAATGTTTTGAGATATAGAAGAGTGGAAGGATGGAGAGCTAGGATTAAATCATCCATCTTATCTGGATATCCTTTTTTGTTTCAAACAATTCTTATCTGGTGAATTCCTCATCTAACCTCTGGGCCATTTAGATCCATAGACTTATATGGGCTATCTGCTCCTTCCCAAAGTGACTTATATGGGCTATCTGCTCAAGATCTGTGGCCCAACCAAGCCTCAACTCATGGCTCTCAGCCCAAGGACTAATACACAAAATACCATTGGGCCAATAAGAAGTTGGCCTATTACCTAAGCTCAACTTAGTCAACTTGATGATGCAAAAGGTTTAAGGCCCGGAATTGGCACAAGGACTACTTGGGTACTGAGACATTACTATAGCAAACTGAATCCACTATGAATGAAAAAAAAAAAAGATGCACAACCAATTTACAAATATGAAGTGCTTCTAATACAATCAATTTATACAGTAGCATCGCCACCAGGTAATCTAAATCATTCAGTTTAACAAGTGAACCACCACCCCCACGTGATGTAAACCATTTGATTTCCTGGTTATAACGCCACTGTACAAATGAGTTGTTTGTATGGTACCGCTCTTTACAAATCACTCTTCATTTTGAACAATACATATGAGAACTGCATACTATTACATTAATAGAGAGCAAATAGGTTACCGTACAGAAATTTCAATCGTCCCAAGCAAACTACATTCTAATTCATGTTTACCTTAAGTAATGACAAAGGAACTAACTATCTTTTTTTTCTTGGATACGGAAGAGAGCTGCATATCATTATATTAAGAAAAATGGGTAAGAATCCATACAGCACACACACACACACGCACGCACGCACGCGCGCGCGCGCACACACACTGCTAGGTTCTTTAAATAAAGAAACACACCCATAACATGCAAGGAGAATAAATCATCAGAAGAATAAATCACAAGTGAAAACTGGAAGCGCACAACACACACTCACACAGAATTCACCATCCATTGGTTGCGACAAAGGATCTTCATAGTTCCTACTCAACCCTGCATGCATAGAACCAAGAATGGCAACCTTTTAGATAGATTGATGATAGAAGTTTTTGCTACATATTAGTAGGTAGTTCACTAGTATAATGGACTAATCTATGTAATCATTTAAACTCAACATTATTGGCATGTCAACCGTTTAACAATAAAGATTTTCCGTTTTTGAATAACTCGAGATAATACGATTTCACGTAGTATCATGAGTACAGTTCTAAAAATAGGTCAATGGCATGCTTTCATAGAAATTGACTTATTAATGTGATTTCAGTGCATGAAACTAATAATCAACTGGAAACTAGCTATGGTGGTATGGCCCAAAATGGAACCTAAAGTTTCCTTAAGCCAAGGGAAGAGTAGGCTGAAGACTTCCATGTGTAATTGAATGCAAATCCAATAATTACCATTGCATAACAGATAATTTCACCAGAGCATAATATGCCAATAAAGGTAAACTCGCTAGATTGTTCTAGGGACATAGGTGATTTTGCCTGTATTCAGGAGTTCAACGGTGCTTTTGCCCCTCTTGTTTTATCTCTGTGATTTTGCCCACGCCTTTTGAATTGAAGCTACCATTTACCCCTGTTTTGGATGTCTGTTAGATGAACGTCATGGAACCAGATTAAACAGTAAAAAACATTTGGAAAATAGGCAAAGACCAAACTACCCACCTTATCCAATCATTCCCGTGACCCACCATGCGAACCATAGTGACAGTGGCGAGCAACGAGGGTGACCGGCATGACAAGGGCTGTCACCTGGGCATGGTATAATGTCATGTTCCTCATCTCGAGAACACTGATCCCTTTCCGGGAACGTGAGAAAATCTCGGGCCTAGGGAAAACCTTCCTCAAGTAGCATACCACGTTCCTCGATCCCCAATCCTCGACCCAATCATCTCGACGATTTGGTGGCTATGAGGGTCTGCGGGGCTCCTGGCTGCCAATGAGATGCTTTGCCTTCTGTTCTTTTGAAGTGGTACTGCTGCTGCGTGTGAAGTTGGTGCCATGCTGCTCGCCCGTCTGCTGCTCATGTGCTCGTCCTCACCATGTCGCCCTATGGAGAACCCAATCCAGTTCTCAATCTGCTGCCCAGACTCGGCACATGCCGCTCTGTCCGCGCCTGGGTGCCGCCACAACAGGGCGTCACCACCTCCCTCTCCAAGCTGCCCTAGGCCACCAATCCGCCACACCAAACGGGCTTGACCTGCTGCCTCAGTCTGCTGCACCAGGCCACCCTACTCTAGGATGCCACCGTTGTAGGTCAGTCTGCCGTCATGCCATGCCTCAGCCTCGTCCCTGCTCAAACTGGTCGGCCAATTGGCTGGCCTTGTGAGCCTTGCAGGAAGCTGCAACACAACCGCCCTCTTGCTCCTCCACAAGTTGAGCCGGCCTCTGCTCTCATGTTTCTTTTTTTTTCAACTAGCAAACATGCCCATGTGTTGCAATGAAATGTACAGCTTGTTGCGCGGTCACCAGGACAACTTATGGCTCAATGATTTATTCAATGGTTTATACTTCAGATAGAATTAAATTAATGGTCAAATTTTAGGCAAGCCCGTGTATTTTTTACAAAAAAAATACGTTGATTGTACTTCTGGTTCTAGCTAGGGAACCAACATGGGTGTTAGCAAACAAAGTACCTTGGACACCTATTCATACTCATGGTGTCCTACACAAACACGTTTGTATCCAGCTTGCATATCTACTCGCACCTGAGGTTTACGACATACGTTGTCAGGCATGGGGTGCCATAAATGGGCCCACATAACACACATGGAAGAAGAAAGCTATTCACTTTAATATTAGGGAGATAGATGTGTAGGTGAAGATGTAGATTGGTTGATGACGTATACTTGTGTAAATTACCAGATGCATAGACCAATTGATGATATAGCTTGATACATTTTCACAAGATTTTGAAATCTATCAAAATGCTATCTAAATGTTTCATATCAAAACAGGGGTAAAACCACAAACTAATCAGAAAAGGTGGGGAAGATCTGCAGGGGCAAACTTGGCTTTTTAGAGCTGATTTGACACTGTTAAGTGAACGAAACAGAATATGGGCAAACTCAATCTTCATTTTGAAAGAGCGGGGGCAAAATCACAAAGTTGAATTAACAAGGGCAAAATCACAATTGGCCTTCAAAGTAGGGGCATGAACACAAATGCCTTCTAGTTATAAGGACTTACTGCAGCTTCATAGAGGTGATAATGAAAACTACTGTATGGGTACAAGACTAGGAATCCAGGGTTCTGACCTGATTGAGATGTGAAGATAAAGAGCACCATCTACAGTTCCCAATAGAATGTCCACTTGAGGCTATTGTGCCTTTACAGACTCAGTTTCAGCTTCAGCAGTATAATCTGGAAAAGTCTGCAGTGCCTAGTGAAGAGTATTAATGGTTATCAACATCAAGGAGAAATAAAAGGCTATCATGAGAACAAAATTAGTTTGATTATTTTATCCATGTACCTCATATAAATACCATGAGATATAAGCATCTGTAGCAGCATATTGAAGTTGTTGTTTGGAGAGAATATCAACCTCCCAGTTCCCCATTCTTATGTTGCTCGGCTTCGGCAACTACAGACAAGCAACAAAGCTACATATGATAAAGTGCATTGCGACGTTGATCTTTTTTAGTCCAAATAAACTTGCATACCAAAAGGATTTTCTAGTTCACAGTTAGCGTCAGGCATTTATAGAAAGTAATTTGGGTTTCTTCCTACCAAATCTATAACTTAACAAATAACAAACTACAAAGTGGGAATTTTCAGGTAGTGTAATTCACAGATAGAGCACAGATTTAAATTGAACAGAGATTGGATTTTGTCGCCTGCACACATTACTAATGGAGCTGCAAAAGACATAAATACTTAGTGTCATCAATATACCTCTTTGCATGTGATCATTTCAGTTAAAGAAGCAAGACTCCATCTTTTGGGAGGAGTAGCTAATTTGACATTTGCCAGGGTTGACAAATCCATCAGTGGTTGTACACAAACATCATAGTCATTCAACATTTTCCTTGCATCATTGTCTATGCATATTCCAACCTGAAAAGACATGGAACCGTAACTAACATGATTTAACTAGAGCATAGTGTCTAGGGAAAAAATAATTGAAAAAATGAGGGTAAAAACAAGCAAAAGCACTGACTTTAATGGACGAAGTATCCTCCAAAAGAGTTTTCAGTATAGGTGGTACCCCAGAGTGAGCAATATGCAGGACATAGCACAGAGTTTTCTCCATGCATAGTTGCATTACAGCAACCTTACAAGGTGGTTCCCCTGCAAAGACCACAGCTCCAGTTATGTCCTACCAGATGGAACTACTTGCAAGAAAGAAGTTACCAAATGTTCACAAAAGGGGAATAGCCAAACTTCATTTGATTTAGATATAGTGAAGACTCCAACAACAAACCTCTTCTTGGAAAGGGCCTCCACTCGAGATCAAATCCAAGAGAAACCTGGCCGGGCCCTTTCATCCTCTCAATTTTGTGTAAGATGTCAGTTGCAGCCTTCTCCGCCTCTGAAGGTGTCCGGCAGTAAACTATCTTACCGCTGAATGATATTTGTTGGCGTCTTGCCCTCACATTGCCTGTAATCAGGATGAAGAGGAAAATGATTCCCATCTCAATTACACAAGAACTCAAGAAGCAACAGATGTGATCAAAACCCAGAAAAGAATGAATTTTTACGCGCCTAAGACACGGCGGTGGGGATCAGGTACTTCTTAGCCCGCATTTTCAAAATATGTTGTGATCCAAACCCAATGCGTGGCGAATTGCTAGCAAAAGCAATTTCTTGCCCCCATTTTCAAGAAGCAGGAGGGTTCTTCAATTCCGCTAGGCCAGGAATGGGGGAATGGGAAAGCCGATAAGAGCAGGAGCGCACCTTGGGGTGTGTGGGGCGTGAGGGTCCACGACGGCGTGGATCCACCGGACACCGGGCTTTGGCTGTACCGGGGGCGGGAGGAGGGGGAAGGGGATGGGTAGGTCCAGTCGGGTAGGCGGCGGCGCTTTGCGGCGGCGGAAGCCGAGGCGTAGGCGGCCTCGATGGCCTGAAGCTCCGCCTCGGCGGCGTCGTCCCAGTAGAAGTCGTCGTACTCAACGTTGCCGTGGACCAACGACGCGGAGGGCGCGCCGGCGCCGGCGTCGGGATGCATGGCCATCGAGCTCGCTGGAGCACGAGCACGGCGGAGACTATTTTCTGGCAGAAAATGAGATGGCATTTTTTTTTTCTGGGTTTTTGAAACTCCGAGGAGGGGAACTCCAAACTTTGGGAACGGCGGCTACAGCCCTACTCTAGGAGTATGTTGCATCTAGACGAGTGACCCTTTTTTAAAAAATAAAATGCTATACGAAACATGTGTGTTTTGTGGTTTGTTGGTATATGAATTTTTTGGCCACAAGATGAAAAATGGAACGTCTGATCTGTGCTGGTTGCTTTGTGTCTCTGTCATGTGGGGTCTGGATATCGTCGTCACTGTTTGATTTTTGGGAGTCGCGCCCGAAGTTGTGTGTTCGTTCCCCTCTTTCCCCATTCTCATTTCGTGTTGTCTTCCTCCTAGCGACTCCCTGTTCCCCTCTTTTGTTGATGGGGTTCGTCCCGGTGGCCGGCGATTGTCTCGGCGTCGCGGCGAGCCGCACCCTCTCCGTCTCTGCGCGTCACCTCCCTCTCATCTGCCATTGCTCGAGTTCTGGAGGTACGTGAGTTCGCCTCTTTCTCCCTTGAGTTCGTCGTCACTCTCATCCTCCTTGCCCACCGACTGTAGATCTGCGTTCCTCTGTTTCCTGAGGCCCAGCGATGTGTGTGGGGCGTTGCAGGGGGACGGCGAGAGCACGCGGGGGCGCGTTGCAGCAGCGGAACGGTGAGTGGCGCTACGGCTGCGGGACAGCGAGAACGCGCGGGTGAGCTGCAACGGCGTGACAGCGACAGCGCGCAGGGCGAGCTACAACGGCGCGCAGGGTGAGCTGCAGCGTCAGAACGGCGAGCTGCAGCGGCACGCGGGGTGAGCTGCAGCGTCGAGACGGAGAGAGCGCGTGGGGCGAGCTGCAGCAGCGATTTGTCTGGTTTCAACGAACTCTACTGTCGTGTCGAAGGAACACCTATAGTAGTAGTAGAGAAGCGGGCATGCATGCATTATTTCCTTTGATTTGTTCTGTCTTTCTATTCTATCATGTTCTTCCTCGTAGCAGGAAACACATAAAAGGTCTTAATGGCTAGAGGGGGTGAATAGCCTAATAAAAATTTCTACAACAACACTTAACCAAATGGTTAGACAATTATGAGGCAAAGCGAGTGTTGCGCTAGCCTACTCAAAATGCAAGCCACCTACCACAATTCTAGTTTAGATAGTGTCAATTCACACAAGAGCAATGACACTATCCTATGTTAGTGTGCTCTCAAAGGCTAACTAAAGAGCCACACCAACCAAGCATGCAAGCTCTCACAACTAGCTACACTAAAGAGCTTGTCAACTAGTTTGCGGTAAAGTAAAGAGAGTGATCAAGAGGGTTATACCGCCGTGTAGATGAATGAACCAATCAATCACGAAGATGAATAACAATGATGACCAATCACCTCGGAATCATTGATGAACACAATGATTTTTACCGAGGTTCACTTGCTTGCCGACAAGCTAGTCCTCGTTGTGGCGATTCACTCACTTGGAGGTTCACGCGCTAATTGGCTTCACACGCCAAACCCTCAATAGGGTGCCGCACAACCAACACAAGATGAGGATCACACAAGCCATGAGCAATCCACTAGAGTACCTTTTGGTGCTCCACCGGGGATAGGTCAAGAACCCCTCACAATCACCACGATCGGAGCCGGAGACAATCACCACCTCCGCTCGACGATCCTCGTTGCTCCAAGCCATCTAGGTGGCGGCAACTACCAAGAGTAACAAGCGAAATCCACAGCGAAACACGAACACCAAGTGCCTCTAGATGCAATCACTTAAGCAATGCACTTGGATCACTCCCAATCTCACTATGATGATGAATCAATGATGTAGATGAGTGGGAGGGCTTTAGCTTAGCTCACAAGGTTGCTATGTCAATAAAAATAGCCAAAGATATGAGCCACAGCCGGCCATGGGGCTTAAATAGAAGCCCCCATGAAATAGAGCCATTGTACCCCTTTACTGGGTACTCTGCGCTCTGACCGGACGCTCCGGTCCACTTGATCGGACCTTGGGCTCAGCGTTCGGTCCACAGATGGACGCCACGTGTCATCGCCTTCAAACGCTGTTCGTCAGATTCCAACGGTTATGACGCTGACCGGACGCAGCAACTTCAACTAACCGGACGCTGAACCCCCAGCGTCCGGTCGTTTCCAGTAAGGTACCGACCTCGACTGGACACGTCCGGTTAAAACTAATCGGACGCTGAAACCTCAGCGTCCGGTCGAGTACAGTAAGGGTCGAAACCTGGTTTCCTCGATCGGACGCATCCGGTCCACCTCGACTGGACACAGCCAGCGTCCGGTGGTAAACCCTAGCCTCTGTACCGACAGTCAACGTAACCAGACACAGGCAGTCAGCGTTCGGTGCTTCTGGATTCAGCGTCCGGTCACTGGACCGATGCTGGCATCAGCTCTGTTCTCATTTTTATCTTCTCCACCCTTGCTCCAATGTGCCAACCACCAAGAATTTGCATCCGGCGCAATAGAAAATAGGCATTTCATTTTCTCGAAAGCGCCAAACCCAAACCCATCTCAACCCTGCACACACCTTGTGCACATGTGTTAGCATATTTTCACAAATATTATCAAGGGTGTTAGCACTCCACTAGATTCTAAATGCATATGCAATGAGTTAGAGCATCTAGTGGCACTTTGATAACCGCATTCCGATACGAGTTTCACCCCTCTTAATAGTATGGCTATCAAACCTAAGTGTGATCACACTCTCTAAGTGTCTTGATCACCAAAACAAAATAGCTCCTACAAGTTATACCTTTGCCTTGAGCTTTTTGTTTTTCTCTTTCTTCTCTTCAAGTTTAAGCCCTTGATCATCTCTATGCTATCACCATTGTCATGTTATGATCTTCATTTGCTTCTCTACTTGAAGTGTGCTACCTATCTCATGATCACTTGATGAACTAGGTTAGCACTTAGGGTTTCATCAATTCACCAAAACCAAACTAGAGCTTTCAACACGTAAAGGCATATTTGATCTGTTGTTGTTGTTGTTGTTGTTGTTGTAACTTGTAAGATCAATCAGTGAGGGCTGCTACTAAGCCATACGGAGAGCCCGCCAGTGCTTCTAGTCTTTTGTATGAGGCTAGGAACAGTAGCTTGAGAAGCTAGGCTTCAGATGTAGGGGCAGTAGGGTAGGTGATGGCGTGCATCTGGAGTTCACTAAACATTTTGACTGGATGTTGAATTCAGATTGTGATGAGAGTACTGAATGTTGCAACCTTTCACCTAGGCAGATATTGGTGTTTCTAATGTTGTAGGAGCTAATATGCCTCTACCTGATGACTTGTAGTACTACAGGTTTGCATCCAACAATTCTGGCATAGATAGATAGAACCTATCGGCAAATAGGCTTAATAGTGGGAAAGGTAATTATTTTTCCTGAACTAATGAAACTATAGGACTTAAACGCATATGACGACATTGACATGCTATATTCACTCTATATGCAAAAGAAAGTTGCTCTTCTTGTATCTGTTATTGTCTACTAGGAGTTGATTAAATTCTCCTTGTATTATTTCGTGAATTAAGCTCTGATTCTGTAAATTTACAGAGGCTCCGATTCTGCAAATTTGTTTTCATTTCATAACTGAGTCTTGTCACTCCATTGCTAAGAGATGCTTGTCACTCCATTTTATAGGCAGAGGTGTTTTAATTTGCAGTGTGTTGCCATGTATGTATAATTAGAATAGGGGGTTGAAAGGATCAAAATGCCCAAAAGATGGGTGAATTGGGCTAATTCTAAATTTCTTTGCAATAATTAAATCCTACGGTTAGCCTAGCTTCACCCCTTGTGCCTAGAAAGTGTTTCTAATGTTCTACCGCACAAAAAGTCTTGCAACCTCCAATCCTACTCTAGCATGGCAATTCTATGAATGTAAAGATAATAATTGAATTGCTCAAAGTAAATGCTCAAAGTAAAGAGAGAAGGAGGAACGTGGCGATGTTTTGCCGAGGTATCGGAGAGTCGCCACTCCCCACTAGTCCTTGTTGGAGCATTCGCGCAAGGGTGTAGCTCCCCCTTGATCCGCGCAAGGATCAAGTGCTCTCTACGGGTTGATTCTTTGACACTCCGTCGCGGTGAATCACCCACAACCGCTCACAACTTGAGTTGGGTCATCCACAAGCTTCGCCGGATGATCACCAAGCTCCCAATCACCTCCAAGCCATCTAGGTGATGGCGATCACTAAGAGTAACAAGCACGAACTCTCACTTGACCACGACAAGCCTAATAAGAAGGGTGGATGCACACTTTGCTACTCTTGCTTTCACTAATGAGGGCTCTCTTTTGGATTCCCAAATCTCAATCACCTCACAAGGATCTTGCTCTTCTTGGCACTCTCAAGGGTGTTTCTTAGCTGTTGGAATAAGCAAAAGTATCCCTTCACATGAATGGAGGAAGTATTTATACACCCGTGTTCAAAATAAACCGTTATGTGCCTCTGCGGGGTGATTGAACGCTCCAGTCAGTTCTCCTCGAAACCCAGTGTTTAAGTTGTGACTGGACGTGTCCGGTCACGATTTTTCCTCTCTAGAACCTTACTAGAGTCGACCAGACGCTAGCACTCAGAGTTCGGTCGCTCACCTCTCAGCGTCCAGTCGCACCAGACGATTTCACCTTGATCAAATGAACTGACCGGACTCTGCGCCAGCGTCCGGTCACACCGAAACCAGCGTTCAGTCAGCATTTGACCCTCAATTCACTTCTAACTCTCAATCATACGTAAATGAAGTTCGCTCCAATAGATCTAAGGGTTTTTAGGAGCTACCTAGTGCTAGATTTAGCAAGTGTGCACCACACCTAACCCACTAGACTCACCTAGGTTAAGCTACCCATCCATACCCCCCTTAATAGTATGGCCAAAGGAAGAACAAAGTTCTAAACTACTCTAGTGTCTCCTCAACACCAAACGATACTTAGAACTAGTCCATCCTTAACCTTGTCATCCATCCTTTGAAAACCAAAACGATTTCCATCGTAGGGGCATGACAACCATGTTTGCCCAATCAATCTCCATTACCATGACCTAACTTAATTGCCTCTGCAAAATATACATTAGTCACTAGTAATCATGCATTGTCATTAATCACCGAAACCCAACTAGGGGCCTAGATGCTTTCAATCTCCCCCTTTATGGTGATTGATTACAATACAACCTCGAGTATGTGAACGAGATGAGGTTTTCAACATGCTTAGATCATATAAGCTTTTGACAATAAGAACAAAAGAGTTAGGCAAGCTTATATGACCCAAGCCAACATAATGTACTCCAAAGATATGAAATAAGCATGGGTACAAGTAATAAAGCTCATTTGCATCGGAGTAAAACACAGAAGCAAAGCAAATGAGCATAACACAAGTGATATGACATATAAATAATTCAAAGTAGAGAGCACACATGTCACATATCACATAATTATCACGATCACGTAGATATCACTATCACATAAATATAGTTCGATGCATGAAAGTAAACACATGAATGCATAATAGTGTATCACACATAAAAAACCAAATATGATAGAGAAGCTAAACTCCCCCTAGATAAGTCGCTCTCCCTAAGTCTAACATACTCAATCCCTCTCCCCCTTTGGCGTCAAACACCAAAACCTAAGGGTCGGTTGATGGGGCTACAGCGAATGAGTCAGGCGCTGAGGTATGAGGAGCAAGCTGGAACTGTGTGCCATCATCATTTGATCTTGAGCTCTGAGCAATTTGACCCTCTGTAGCTGGAAACGATGCTAAAGCGGTCTAGGTCAGATCAAGGACTGGTGCGGCCTAAGACTCTATAGGTATGACTATAGCAGGCGGCTCTAATGATGCAACTAAAGAAGGGAGCATCTCTATAGTCCTGGTAATAGGTGCAACTATGGAAGGACCTAGGACATGTAGATATGGCAGAGTCGGTTGCCCTGTCAACTCACTGAAGGTAGCACCAAGGCTCATAGAGACTGTAGTATCTAGCACAAGTAGTGAGGAAGTCTGAGCCGGTGTGAAGCCCGTCTGAAGAGGTATGAACTGCGGGGTTGGCACTGGTGAGGCAAACCACTAGGACACCTGCTCTGTAGGTGAAGCAAACTGAGTGGTAGTCTATCCCTGACTCTGAAGCCCACTGGGATGTACAACTAGAGTCTGTGAAGTGGTGGTAGGCCGACCAAGTTGAGGTGTATGCTATGGCGGTGGAGCTCCAATAGCAGAGACGACATGCTGCATAAATCTGAATAATTGCTGCTACATGAGGAGCTGCTGCTGATGCATGGCCTGCTGCTGCTGCTGTTGGATCGCCTGTTGCTGTCGCTGAAACTCATCCTGCCTGGTCTAAAATTGTGTAAATGTAGTAGCGGTCTCATGGGCCTAGCGAGCCTGATCCCGCCTCATCCTCTCAAGTATAGCAAGGAGAGCGAGGTCTGTCTACGGTGCAGGTGGAGCTGAACTGGAGCTATCAGCCTCATGGTCATGTCGTCATGGAGGCATCTAAGGGATGTCCTGGTAGTCATCATCAGTACTATCACTAGGGTCGCTCTCGACTATCCCCTCCTATTGAGCATCAAGCTGCTCCTCCTCTGTAGATGCAATACCCCTAATAGTCTCATCCTGCTGGGCTACAGTCTCAGACACCTCTAGGCGATGACGTGACTGGCTAGGTGCACTCGGCCTGCTGTGAGGGAGCATCTAAGTCATGTTATAGGCAAGAAACTCTATAGTAGCACCACTATACTCTGCTAGCATCTCAGGTGGCCTCACTGTAACTGCTCTGTGAATCAAGAATATAATCTAGTGAGCATAGGGCAACTATCGGTGACCTCTGAACCCCTCTGCAATAGTATCCTCCATCTCAGATAGTAAGAGATCCCAAATATTAAATACAGTCTGCTACATCAGAGAGTTCAGAAGCCATAACTGTATGCTAGTCAAGCCCTCATGATATCCCATCCTGGGAAGCAGGTGTAACACCCCGGTGTTAAGCATGCATTAACATTCTGCAAATCATGAACATAATACATCATCAAGCATCATAATCATACATGCATAATCATGTTAAATAATAACTGAAACAATGCTTTGAAACATATGAAACATGCTCGTGAAACATGTATGTTGCATTGCTGTTTAAATGAACCTGGGTCGTGTTTGTGCTTGTAATAATGTTTAACATGATTGTTTGGGAGTACAAATGACTTAGAAATGTTTCACATGCATTTTGGAGCAAGGTTGGTATTCAAATTTTCCCAAATTTTGCTTTTAAAAATAATCTTCTAAAATAGGGTTTTTGATTTAAATTAACTTTAAATCTATAGTTCAAAATCTAATTGGATTTTGGCCTTACTCTTTTTGGCAAAGTTGTAGAGTACATTTTTCTGAGCAACTTTTATTTTGGGTCCAACTTTTGAAATTACTTTGAAAAGGTTTAAAAATTCATTTGAATGAATTTGAGGAAGAAAATAAAAAGGAAAATCACATTTTTTTCACCTTAATGGGCCGCGCCCTCGCTTCTCGGCCCACGGCCGAAGCCGGCCCAGCCTGCCTCCGCACCCGCCGTCTGCTCGCCCGCACTCGTGCTCTGACCGCGCCAGGGCACGCGAGCCGTGTGGCGGCCATGCACTGGCGAGCTCGCCACGCGGCACCACCGGACTACCCCGTCCCTACCAGCCGCGCTGCCTTCAAGGCCTGGCCAGCCGCACCCTGGCACCGCACTCCAACCCTCTTGTCCCCCTGCCTCTCATTCTCCTTTTCGAAATCCTAGGCGGGCGCCCGAGCTGCCGAGCTCGCCGACGTGCTCCACCGGCGTCAAGCTCCCTCACTGCCACCCCTTTTTCCCGATTCCCGCCGCCAGCAGCTCCGCCTTGGACCCCTACCTCACTTGCGCTCACGCACGGCTGTCGTCGTCGAGGTGAGAGGCTGTGTTGGCCGGTTTTGTTCTCCACGCCATGGCCGAAGCTCCGGCGAGCTCGCGGTCCGCGCAGTCGACCTTGGTTCGCTTCCTCTCCTTCCTTCATTTCTCGCGCTACAAGTCCGCTATGACCTTGCCATGCTCACGCGCGCCTCACCGGGCCTTGCCGTGGCTGGAGTCGGTGTACCACCGATGAGCCGTGCCACCATGCCACCATGCACGCCGTCGGGCTCATTCCGGAGCTCCTCCGGTGCCCTCTCTTAGTGCATCAAGTTCGCCTCGTCGCGGGTGAGCTGCTGGTGGTGACCACACCACCGGCTAGCTCACTGTCGGCGAGAACACGTCGGTCAGCGCCACCCCCTTATTTTGGTCAGACTGATAGGTGGGGCCGTTGACCCACGGGGGCCCGCTCGTTAGTGCCTCAGGCGCGGACCTGGGTGCACTGCACCGGGTGCACCCAACGTTTTCATCGGCTGGCTTTTTTCAAAAAGGATTTAGGAAATGATTTTCCAGAAAATGTTAAATATTTCCAAAAATTCATAACTTGCTCAAAATAGCTCCAAATTTGTTGAAATAAGTTTTGCTAGGTTTCTTGTGACTAGATCTATCTGTGATACTTTTCTATGTAGCTTTATTTAAATTGAATATATGCTGATTTCTTAGAAAATGTCTAGTAAGTAGAATAATTATCAGAAAAATATGGTTCTAGTTTTGTTAATCTCCTTTAGTGATGTACTTTGTAGGAAAAATTTATGTCATGCATATTCTGTAGAGAAATATTGATGTGTAGTTCAAGTGCCTTTAATTGATGATTTTTGTTATTTTAATAAGAGAGCAAAAATTGTATAAAATATGTGTATGATAATTTTTGTGCAGTGATTGTTTACTGTGTAGAACATAGGAAAAATATTAAATCTATTGTTTGATACTTTTCATAATACAAAGTATTTTCATGCTCATATTTATGCCATAGCTTGTCATTTTTGTGTAGGCTATTTTACTTATCCAAATGCCATGAAAATTTTATGGTAGTCTACTTAGAGTAGTACTCTGCTATTGTAATTTTCTTAGATTTTTATGAGCAACAAAATATATGTTGCTGTTGTAGCCCTAGTTTAAAATGAAATAAAATAATCTTCTTTAATGCATGTTTAGTTAATGGTGTTTGCTTTGGTGTATCTTATGCCATAGTTAATGGAGTTGCTAGTAGCAGTTCAGAAAGAGCAGACCAGGACAGATCCACAAGAAATCTAGTCACAGGAGGTGCCAGAGGAAGAGGGGCAAGGAGAGGACTTGCCCAAGTGCGTGGATCATCAACCTAGTTCGTTCGAACGAGGCAAGCCCCGGAGCATTCTAAGTCTCCTACTTTATAAAAGCAATTCTTTCTATAGATATGAGTTTATATATTGTTGCATTAAGTTATAGGAGTTGATTGAAACTATTGATGCATTTATTACTATCCTTCCCTACCTTATTACCTTTTTACCCTGTTAGGTTGGGATCGAATAACTGCTTGCCTTGCTTAGACCGGTAGCGATCGGTGATTTTCGGTCACCGACAATTATAGGTGGTTACTGGAAGAATTTAGCTATGGAAAGAATGATATCCTGGAATTAACCATGTGTGATGGATAATTGGAGACCGGACGGAAAAAGTTGGAGGCAACCAGACAGGGTTCGGGGGTGCTGTTAGTTTTCCGTCTGTGTCGATTAAGGACCGATCGTTGCTTGTCCCTCTTGTCATGTTGAACGCATGCCTCACATTTAGCTGGCCGAATAAAGTACCTTTCAACCGCGAAGCTAGTGACACTATTCGAGCCGGGATAAACTCGGATTGGTAGACTGGTGCTGAAGGGGGTATGATGGGGACGCGAAGAGTGAGCCCAAGGTGTGTCCTGTCTATCGGGTGGTCCCTGGGTAGTGCGGTCCATGACTGTTATCCCGTGGCTACTTGGAAAGTGTCATTGGTGATCTGTAGCTCACTTGATCGATGAGTGTGGTTTGTGTGAGGAAAAAATCACCAGCTGGTTAGGAATCGATTCGAATCGCCATCGCTCCTGGATAGTGAGCACTTGACTCGAGCTATAGCATCAGTAGTAATTATAATGGAACACTGATGGTTATCTGGATGGTATGGGATATGCTCAATTTAAGTTGGTAACTAGATGTTATTGGTTAATCAAGTGATTGCTATAGTATAGGTGCTTACCTAGATGGATAGGTCATAATAAAGATGATGCAAAGTACTTAAAATGGTTTCTTCATGATATCTTATGCTTTTCGCAAATGAGTCAGCTAGCCCACTAAAGAAAGCCTTGCATAATCCTTGGTGTCGCTTTATTTTTGGTTTAAGACGGGTAAGTCTAGCTGAGTACCTTCTCATACTCAGGGCGTTGTTCTCATTATTGTTGCAGATGATCAAATGTACTACGGTTATTGCATTAACTGCCTGTACCCGGCGATGGGTGACAACTAGGACCAAGGGCAATGGTCACTCTATATCTCTTATCTGATGCTTTTGTTGGAGATGACTACCTACTGGCACTGTATCTGAACCAAAAGTGTGTGTGGCTTTAAAACTATTTGCTTCCGCTATTTCAGTTTGAACTTGGGTTGTAATAACTTTATGTTCTAAACTCTGATGTATCCAACTATCATTGCGAACTTTATGTAGCATGGGATGGTGATTGCTAAACTTGTACGATCTTGGTTTGTACGTCGATTGGTTTGAAATCCTTCGTGGTTTCATAGACTACCGGGTTATACAGGCTTAAGTTTGCTAAATTATCTGCTTCGGCGGAAGATTTCCTTACTTAATCTCGTATAATTGGTCGGTTCTGTTACAGCTGGCATCAGAGCAAGGTTTAGCAGGTTACTGTTTCCATGAGTATTTAAAACCAAAATTGTGTTTAAAACTGAGTTTTAAAACTTAATAGTGTGCCAGTGGTCATATCCTGTATGCCCAGTTAAGGACTCTAGGTGGCTTATTTAAGTACTGACTTGGGGGTCTTTGCATCATATTTCTATTTCATTGCTCATACGGCGTGCTATTGTATGAGTGCCATTCACTTGAGTGGTAATGTATGGATCCATTGCCTCTATGCCTCGGTAAGTGAGAGTTGTGAGAGCATGATCGGATACACTACCGATCTAGGGAAGTGCTTATATGATGCCGGATTATTTACATGCCATACACGTGTTTGTATGAAGGTATCCAATGTATGGGGAATTCTGTCCTGTGGTGACGATGCTGTCGATAGGACGATGGTTCGGGTAGTTGCTACCGTTGTACGCATATCTGGAGATGCGTGTAGAGCGAGTAGATTACTTTACTGCTTTCGTGCATATTTTTCATAATGCCAGGGTTTGGGCTAAAGTGGATCTTTTGCAGGTACATAACAGCGCTATCGTGTAGTATGTATTAGCTACGTTTATGAGAGACCGTTGTATGCCACCGTCTATGCCACTAGCAATTGTTATTTTTCCTAAGTTTGTGAGAACGTACGGAACATGCATGCATCATGTTGTTACCTATCATTCATGGCATTGTTTCTCCCCTTATAAGTTGATTATCTCATTTTGATAAAAATGACAACTTAACCTTGTTCTCACGTAAGTAAAAAAACAAAATTTGCTACAGATGGCACGCACAAAGCAAACCGCTCGCAAGTCCACCAGAGGCAGAGCTCCCCGCCATCAGCTTGCTCCACATACCCGTCAACACCACATGTTTCTTGGAGAGTTTGGGATGCCCACACTCTTGTGGAGAGTGCTTAGCTATGTAGGCTATCCTGATGGAATGGAGCCCCATTATTTCTAGACAAATGAGCAGTTGGGGGAAGGTCTCTTGGTTACTGTGGAGGCCGTTGTTCGTCCCCGAGGTGATGGTTCTGAGTGGACTGGTTGGCGTTATGAGTCAACTGGCAGGACCGCTGAAGAAGTAGCTGACATGGCAGCCTTTGGGATACTGAGAGATATCATGGATTGTTTTCCTCAGGAGTTGGTAGCCGCTTTAGTTGGAGTCTTTCCGAGGGGAAACCCCTCCACTGACTCGTGGCAGCAAGCAAGAGGAAGATCTCTGGAGATTGGTGCAGCAGAAGGATAGAACAGTGATAACCCTGCTATGAGTGCTATGTTCATAGTGATGAAGGCTTTCGATGGAGTAGAAGGTAGCCTGAGACATGTGTCTGGTGCTCTTGGTCAGGCCCGTGATGACCGACATCAGCGTTAGAGGGATCACGATGCCGAGATTGAGAGGCTCAATGCAGAGATGGCTCAGTTGACTCGTCAGAGGGATCAGGCGACCTAGAGGACTGGAGTCTATGAGGGAGACATACATGCACTAAGAGAGTAGGTTGAGCGTCTAACCACCACCAATAGGATCGTTGAGCGCATGTTGATCCATGTGCTCCACTAGAGGAATGAAGCTTGGTCCGCAGAAGATGTTCTGAGAGCTCGATAGGTTGAGCTAGAGCAGTAGCTGGCCAATGCAGAAGAGTACAACGACAACCTACATGAGGAGGTTCATTAGCTAAATAACCAGCTCCACCCTTATGTTCCTCCTAGAGCAGTAGAGATGGATCTAGATGAGGACGAGGATCCCGAAGAGCTTGAGGCACCAGCTGATGATGACAACGATGATGTGGATGGAAGGTGACAATGTCGACATCTCCGACTTAGATAGCGACCACGATGAGTAGGCTAGTAGTTGTTGCGCTAGCTACTAGGGTTTTGTTTGTGATGACCTTTTGCATGGTTGGCATGTCTGGCATGTAATAATGAGTAGGAAGACTAAGACCTTGATGTAATGTTGGAAAACTTGGATGTGTTTGTGGCGATATCTGAATGTCAAAAGTCCAGTGTATGTATGCTGGCAATTTGGTTGTAATGGACGCGATGTGTGCGCTTAAGTAATCTAATTAGTGATGTTGTATTAATTGGAATGACTTATTGTGCCCCTGTTTTATTGTATGAATTTATTCTCTCTAGTGAATTCAGTACAGCATAATTTTTCATTCACTTGCAATTTCTACAACATCACCTAATAATCACTGTTGCTGAAATATGCAGATGCTGAACACTCACCGTGCCGTGTATGACGCTACTGAGGTAGGCGGTAGTGCCGCTAGGAATGAGAACCGTGATCCACCACCACCTCCTCCTCCTCCACCGTACACCACGGAACAGTTCTTCGCACAGTTCCTTAGAAGTCAATGCAACATGGAGGGCATGCAGCAGAACATGGAAGCTGCATTGTGCCACATTGGTGACAACACCCGCCGTGGGTTAAATCCAGGTGGACATGAAGTGAATCAGTATAGCAGTTTCAAGGACTTTATGGACACTAGACCACCAATTTTTAAAGAAGCGGCAGAACCATTGGATGCAGAAGAGTGGATAAACACCATGCAAGATAAGTTTTGTGTTCTAAGGATGACAGAAGTGTTGAAGACAGAGTATGCAGCTCATCAGTTACAAGGCCCTATAGGAATGTGGTGGAAGCACCACCGCACCACTTTTCCCCCCAATGCCCACATTACTTGGAGGGAATTCACTGAGGCTTTTCATGGAGTTTACATCTCACCTGGTTTGATAGAAATGAAGTTTGGAGAATTTCTAGCACTGAATCAAGGCACCAAGACTGTGACATAGTATCTACATGCATTCAACAATCTAAGTCGCTATGCCTCTGACATGGTGAATACCGATGCCAAAAAGATCGCTAGTTTCAAGAGAGGTCTGAATCCCAAGATGATAAAGCACATGGGTACCAACACCAGAACTAGTTTCAATGACTTTGTTAGTGACTACTTAAAGCAAGAAAAGAACAACAATGTATATGCTACATCCAAGACTCACAAGAGGACTTTTGAGTCAGGTCCATCCCAGCCAAGGGCCCTAATGGCAAATCATTCTGCGTATCGTCCGCCTGCCCCTGGTGCAAGGTTCAGGCCATCCCAGTGGAGGAATTAGAATGCCTAGCAACCTCAGAGGAATCAGAAGCCATTCAAGATGGTGGTGCCACAAGCCAAGACCGAACAAGGCAGTTCATCTAGAGCTGCTACTCAAGTAAGAGGACCATGTTTCAACTACAATCAACCTAGGGCACTTTGCAAAGTTTTGCCCATATCCCAAGAAGCAGCAGAATCAGTCCAAGCTCATGTGCACCACACCACCATTGATGACATCTTGAAAGGAGAGCCCATGATAGCTAGTATGTTTTCTATCAACAATCATCCTACAGTCATTTTGTTTGATTCTGGATCATCTCATTCATTCATAAGTCAAGCATTTGCAAGAAAATATGAGCAAAAGATAGTTGAATTGGAATATGCTTATCGGATCAGTTCAGCTAGGGCTGAATCTGTTAACTAATCAGATAATCCAGGGGGTAACCCTGAGTATAGCAGACAGGCAGTATAAGCTTAACTTGATAGTTATGCTAGGGCTAGTTCTGGATGTGATTATAGGAATGAATTGGATGAATAAGATGGGAGTAGTAATTGATGTTTGAGGAAGAAGCATTTCTCTCAAGGAACCTATTGGAGAAGGTACATTTCAAGTAACCTTACCTCGGAGAATAGATCTAGGCCAGTACGACTTGTGCAGTCCATACTACTCCTCTAGCCAAGATTCTAGTAGTGTGCGAGTTTCCAAACGTGTTTCCAGATGAGTTACCCGGTCTTCCACCGGACAGAGATGTTGAGTTTTCCATTGAGTTAATCCCTGGAACACCACCGATCTCAAGAAGGCCTTATCGGATGCCTCCAAATGAATTAGCCGAGTTGAAGAAACAACTCCAAGATCTATTGACTAAGGGTTTAATTCATCCAAGTTCATCAGAATGGGGATGTCCCACACTGTTCATGAAGAAGAAGAAGGATAACTCCTTACGGATGTGCATGGACTACCGGCCACTGAATGCGGTGACAATTAAAAACAAGTATCCTCTACCTCGGATTGATATCTTGTTTGATCAATTGTCAAAAGCCAAGGTGTTCTCCAAGATAGATTTGAGATCAAGGTACCATCAGATCAAGATTAGACCACAAGATATACCCAAAACCGCGTTCTCCACCAGATATGGTTTGTACGAGTATCTTGTCATGTCCTTTGGTTTGACAAATGCTCCTGCATACTTTATGTATCTGATGAATTCGGTCTTTATGCCGAAGTTGGATAAGTTCATGATTGTGTTCATTGATGACATTCTAGTATACTCAGAGAACAAATAGGATCATGCAGAGCATCTAAGAATTGTCTTGACTAGACTCAGAGATCACCAGCTGTATGCTAAGTTTAGTAAATGTGAGTTCTGGCTAAAGATAGTTCCTTTTCTCGGTCATGTGTTATCTGAGAATGGAATCTCAGTGGATCCTAGTAAGGTACAAGAGGTTATGGACTGGAAGGCACCAAGCACAGTTCATGAGGTTCAGAGTTTTCTTGGATTAGCCGGTTACTATCATCATTTTATACCGGACTTCTCGAAGATTGCCAAGCCAATGATAAGTTTGCTATAGAAGGATCATAAGTTCATTTAGACAGAGGAGTGTGAGGCAGTTTTCTACACCTTGCGGAATTTGCTAACCACTGCTCCTGTTCTGGCGCAACCGGATATAGAGAAGCTGTTTGATGTGTTTTGCGATGCATCAAAGAATGGTTTAGGATGTGTTCTGATGCAAGATGGAAGGGTCATTGATTATGCCTCACATCAGTTGAGGAAGCATGAGGTTAACTATCCTATGCATGATTTAGAGCTTGCGGCCGTTGTGCATGCACTAAAGATTTGGAGACACTACTTGCTTGGGAATGTGTGCAATATCTTTACAGATCATAAGAGTCTCAAGTACATATTTACTCAGTCTGAGTTGAATATGCAACAGAGAAGATGGTTAGAGCTGATAAAGGATTATAATCTAAATGTGCACTATCATTCGAGAAAGGCAAATGTAGTAGCAGATGCCTTAAGTAGGAAGTCACATTCTCTTGCTGTGCAATCGTTGTTTGAAGATGGGTTCAATTTATTGCATCCTGCTATGTTGCATAATATCCAGGTTAGTTGTACCTTGGAGAGCAAGATCATTGAGGGTCAGAAAACAGATAAGGGAATATTCCATATCAAGGAGAAAATGAAGAAAGAACTGACCAAGCACTTTAGAGTGGATGAACAAGGAGTGTTATGGTTTAAGGACCGTCTGGTTGTACCTAAAGATCAAGAGCTCAAAAACAAATTGATGGATGAAGCTCATCACTCTAAGTTGTCTATCCATCCTGGAAGTAGCAAAATGTACCAAGAATTGAGACCTCGTTATTGGTGGACGAAGATGAAGAAGGAGATTGTAGCGTATGTTGCTCGTTGCGACATGTGTTGTAGAGTGAAAGCTCTTCACATGAGACCCACAAGAATGTTGCAACCTTTGTTAGTACCAGATTGGAAATGGGATGATATAAGTATGGATTTTATCACCGGTCTTCCCACCACACCTAAAGGGGAATGATTCGATTTGGGTGATTGAAGATCGCCTTACCAAATCAGCTCACTTTTTACCAGTCAAGATCGCTTTTCGACCCCCTCAGTATGCTAAGAAGTACATTGCAGAGATTGTCCGATTACATGGTATACCAAAGACTATCATGACTGACCATGGGTCATAGTTTACCGCTCATTTTTGGGAGCATCTTCATAAAGGTTTGGGTACTAGCTTGGTTCGTAGTACAACTTACCACCCACAGACAGATGGGCAGACAGAACAAGTTAATGTTGTTCTTAAAGATATGCTTAGAGCTTGTGTGTTATCATCTAGGGGTTCATGGGAATCATGGTTACCTTTGGCAGAGTTTGCTTACAACAATAGTTACCAAGAAAGTATCAAGATGGCTCCATTTGAAGCATTGTATGGCAGGAAATGTAGGACACCAAGCCTAGAGAGAGAAGGTTTTACGGAATCGATTTTGTTGATGAGGCTGAGAAAAAGGTCCGTATTATCCAACAAAACATGAAAGCAGCACAGTCACACCAGAAGAGTTATGCAGATAAGAGAAGGAGACCACTAGAATTTCAAGTTGGTGACTATGTCTATTTGAAAGTTACCCCAATGAAGAAGAAACGGTTTGGAATCAAGAAGAAACTAGCTCCTAGATTTGTAGGACCATACAAGATCATAGAGAAGAAGGGTCCCGTGGCTTACAAGTTACAGTTACCAGAAGCAATGGGTTCGATCTTTCTAGTCTTCCATGTATTACAGTTGAAGAAGTGCTTGCGTGTTCTAGAAGAGAGAATAGAACCTCAGGGAATTCGGATCAAATCAGACTTGGAATACCATGAGCAACCGGTTCAAGTTTTGGACACTAAGGACCGAGTCACTCGAAATAAAGTGGTGAGAACATATAAGATACAGTAGAGTCATCACGATGATGGTGATGCGACGTGGGAAACAGGAGAATATCTGCAAAACGCTTATAAGGATTTTTATAACAAATGGTTCGTAACTCAAAATCTCGGGATGAGATTCTTATATGGGGGAAGGGGTGTAACACCCTGGTGTTAAGCATGCATTAACATTCTACAAATCATGAACATAATACATCATCAAGCATCATAATCATACATGCATAATCATGTTAAATAATAACTGAAACAATGCTTTGAAACATATGAAACATGCTCGTGAAACATGTATGTTGCATTGCTGTTTAAATGAACCTGGGTCGTGTTTGTGCTTGTAATAATGTTTAACATGATTGTTTGGGAGTACAAATGACTTAGAAATGTTTCACATGCATTTTGGAGCAAGGTTGGTATTCAAATTTTCCCCAATTTTGCTTTTAAAAATAATCTTCTAAAATAGAGTTTTTTTATTTAAATTAACTTTAAATCTATAGTTCAAAATCTAATTAGATTTTGGCCTTACTCTTTTTGGCAAAGTTGTAGAGTACATTTTTCTGAGCAACTTTTATTTTGGGTCCAACTTTTGAAATTACTTTGAAAAGGTTTAAAAATTCATTTGAATGAATTTGGGGAAGAAAATAAAAAGGAAAATCACATTTTTTCACCTTAATGGGCCGCGCCCTCGCTTCTCGGCCCACGGCCAAAGCCGGCCCGGCCTGCCTCCGCGCCCGCCGTCTGCTCGCCCGCACCCGCGCTCCGACCGCGCCAAGGCACGCGAGCTGTGTGGCGGCCATGCGCCGGCGAGCAACCCGTGCGGCACCACCGGCCTGCCCCGTCCCTACCGGCCGCGCTGCCTTTAAGGCCTGGCCAGTTGCACCCTGGCGCCGCACTCCAACCCTCTTGCCCCCCTGCCACTCATTCTCCTTTTCAAAATCCCGAGCAGGCGCCCGAGCTGCCGAGCTCGCCGGCGCGCTCCGCCGACGTCAAGCTCCCTCACTGCCACCCCTTTTTCCTGATTCCTGCCGCCAGTAGCTCTGCCTTGGACCCCTACCTCGCTTGCGCTCACGCGCGGCTACCGTCATCGAGGTGAGAGGCCGTGTTGGCCGGTTTTCTTCTCCGCGCCATGGCCGAAGCTCCGACGAGCTCACGGTCCGCGCAGTCGACCTCGGTCCGCTTCCTCTCCTTCCTTCATTTCTCATGCTACGAGTCCGCTATGACCTCACCATGCTCACGCGCGCCTCACCGGGCCTTGCCGTGGCCAGAGTCGGCGTACCACCGACGAGCCACGCCACCGCTCCGCCATGCACGCCGTTGGACTCATTCTGGAGCTCCTCCGACGCCCTCTCTTGGTGCATCACGTTCACCTCGTCGTGGGTGAGCTCCTGGTGGTGACCACACCGCCGGCTAGCTCACCGTCGGCGAGAACGCGCCGATCAGCGCTGCCCCCTATTTTTGTCAGACCGACAGGTGGGGCCGTTGACCCATGGGGGACCGCTCATCAGTGCCTCAGGCGTAGACCTGGGTGCACTGCACCGGGTGCACCCAGCGTTTTCATCGGCTGGCTTTTTTCTAAAAGGATTTAGGAAATGATTTTCCAGAAAATGTTAAATGTTTCCAAAAATTCATAACTTGCTCAAAATAGCTCAAAATTTGTTGAAATAAGTTTTGCTAGGTTTCTTGTGACTAGATCTATCTGTTAAAAATATTGCATGTCAAATTTGTGATACTTTTCTGTGTAGCTTTATTTAAATTGAATAAATGTTGATTTCTTAGAAAATATCTAGTAAGTAGAATAATTATCAAAAAAAATATGGTTCTAGCTTTGTTAATCTCCTGTAGTGATGTACTTTGTAGAAAAAATATATGTCATGCATTTTCTGTAGAGAAATATTGATGTGTAGTTCAAGTGCCTTTAATTGATGATTTTTGTTATTTTAATAAGAGAGCAAAAATTGTATAAAACATGTGTATGATAATTTTTGTGCAGTGATTGTTTACTATGTAGAACATAGGAAAAATATTAAATCTATTGTTTGATACTTTTCATAATACAAAGTATTTTCATGCTCATATTTATGCCATAGCTTGTCATTTTTGTGTAGGCTATTTTACTTATCCAAATGCCATGAAAATTTTATGGTAGTCTTCTTAGAGTAGTACCCTGCTACTCTGATTTTCTTAAATTTTTATGAGCACCAAAAATATATGTTGTTGTTGTAGCCCTAGTTTAAAATGAAATAAAATAATCTTCTTTAATGCATGTTTAGTTAATGATGTTTGCTTTGGTGTATCTTTGAAGCATCTTAGCTTGCTGTGGTGACTTGACATGTTAGTACAGTGGTTGTAGTAGTAGTATAGTAGTACATGTTCTTGGATGATGTTGGCTACCTTGTAGAAGAGCTTTACTTCTACTGTGTTCAATAAAGTTAAATATGTTCATATACATTCGATGCATCATGATCATTACATGTCATCTCTCCGATGCACCTATGCATGAGCACTTATACATCTGCATCATACAGGATCATAGGAGGAGTTGCTAGTAGCAGTTCAGGAAGAGCAGACTAGGATAGATCCACAAATCTAGGCACAGGAGGTGCCAGAGGAAGAGGGGCAAGGAGAGGACTTGCCCAAGTGCGTGGATCATCAACCTAGTTCGTTCGAACGAGGCAAGCCCCGGAGCATTCTAAGTCTCCTATTTTATAAAAGCAATTCTTTCTATAGATATGAGTTTATATATTATTGCATTAAGTGGTAGGAGTTGATTGAAACCTTTGATGCATTTATTACTATCCTTGCCTACCTTATTACCTTTTTACCCTGTTAGGTTGGGATCGAATAACTGCTTAGCCTTGCTTAGACCGGTAGCGATCGGTGATTTCCAGTCACCGACAATTATAGGTGGTTACTGGAAGAATTTAGCTATGGAAAGAATGATATCCTAGAATTAACCATGTATGATGGATAATTGGAGATCGGATGGAAAAAGTTGGAGGCAACCAGACAGGGTTCGGGAGTGCTGTTATTTTTCTGTCTGTGTCGATTAAGGACCGATCGTTGCTCGTCCCTCTTGTCATGTTGAACACATGCCTCACATTTAGCTGGCCGAATAAAGTACCTTTCAACCACGAAGCTAGTGACACTATTCAAGCTGGGATAAACTCAGATTGGTAGACTGGTGCTGAATGGGGTATGACGGGGACGCGAAGAGTGAGCCCTAAGGTGCGTCCTGGCTGTCGGGCGGTCCCTGGGTAGTGCGGTCCATGACTGTTATCCCGTGGCTACTTGGAAAGTGTCATTGGTGATCTGTAACTCACTTGATTGGTGAGTGTGGTTTGTGTGAGGAATAAATCACCAGCTGGTTAGGAATCGATTCGAATCGCCATCGCTCCTGGATAGTGAGCACTTGACTCAAGCTACAACATCATAGTAATTATAATGGAACACTGATGGTTATTTGGATGGTATGGGATATGCTCAATTTAAGTTGGTAACTGGATGTTATTGGTTAATCAAGTGATTGCTATAGTATAGGTGCTTACCTAGATGGATAGGTCATAATAAAGATGATGCAAAGTACTTAAAATGGTTTCGTCATGATATCTTATGCTTTTCGCAAATGAGTCAGCTAGCCCACTAAAGAAAGCCTTGCATAATCCTTGGTGTCGCTTTATTTTTGGTTTAAGACGGGTAAATCTAGCTGAGTACCTTCTCATACTCAGGGCATTGTTCCCATTGTTGTTGTAGATGGTCAAATGTACTACGGTTATTACATTAACTGCCTGTACCCGGCGATGGGTGAGAACTAGGACCAAGAGCAATGGTCACTCCGTATCTCTCATCTGATGCTTTTGTTGGAGATGACTACCTACTGGCACTGTATCTGAACCAAAAGTGTGTGTGTGGCTTTAAAACTATTTGCTTCCGCTATTTCAGTTTGAACTTGGGTTGTAATAACTTTATGTTCTAAACTCTAATGTATCCAACTGTCATTGTGAACTTTATGTAGCTTGGGATGGTGATTGCTAAACTTGTACGATCTTGGTTTTTATGTCGATTGGTTTGAAATCCTTCGTGGTTTCACGGACTACCGGGTTATACGGGCTTAAGTTTGCTAAATTATCTGCTTTGGCAGAAGATTTCCTTACTTAATCTCGTATAATTAGTCGGTTCTGTTACAGCAGGGTCCTCCTCATGATAGCATTAAGCACTCTAGCTATAGGAGTGAGGTCACTGGGTGTCCTGCTCGACCCCTCGCCAAATGGCTCTATGAAGCAATGGAAGACCAAATCTATAGGAGGCACCATACCGCCATGAGGGCGTCTAGGAGGCACTGTCTATCCATAGCAAACCTCATGTAGCTAGACTGGCTGCTCCTAAAGCCTGAGAATCTCCCTAACCCTAAAACTCATCAGCTTGTAATCTCTGCCTCTGAATGCAAAGTGTATAAATCTATGCTACGGGTCAATCCAAAGTGTAGCATAGAACTCACAGACCGAAGATGGAACATATAAGCTTGTCCATTCGAGTAAGTCTGTCAGCCCTAGCAAGTAAGATAGGTAAGGGCAAATATGCTCTCCAGCTGCTGCTACAATGGACTCAATGTTGCACACCCTCTAAGACCTGAATGCTGCCCCACTGTTAAGATATGCATTATAAAAATCTTCCTACAGTGGTATGTAGAAGCCCTCTAATGCACGCTCATCCTGCCTTGGCGAAAACCACTCCTTGAACTGAACGAACCTGAGTTGTTGCACCTGCTTGGCTATGGCGGCCCTCAAATCTAGATGAGTCACTGGAGGTGGACCCTGTGGTCTAGGAGGCAGACGAGAACCCCTCTGCTGTGTCTCTACCCTCGGTGTCACCTGGGTACAGGTAGGACTAGAGCGATGAAGCTGTGGTGCCAGCTCTGTCTCCTCTACCTACTCTCCCTCCTGAGTCTGCTCTGCTAGTAGTGGCAAATCTAGGATTTTAGTTTAGGGTATGCCGCAAAAAAATTCATATCCAATTCGGTAAATTCATTTTAGAAAAAGAATTGGAATGATTGAAAGCCGACATAGAAGACAACAACTTCATATTAATCTCATGAAACATACTTGGAGCATTGTCTCGACAAGTTAAGGTATAGTTACCTAGAGCAATGTCCAAAACATACTTGTTCACTTCTTCACTATTTCTAGCAAAAAACTTTAAAAGTTCAATAAAGTTCCCTCTATTGCTAGATTCTTCACTTTTATCATGTCCACGAAATCCCAACCCTTGATGCAAAAGAAACTTAATGCACCTAAGTGATTAGAAGTAGTAGCAGCAGCAGCCGCCACCTTCTTTGCTTCATGCTTCAAAAGAGATGCAATATCTGAGTTTCTCTTCATAACTACACAAATATTAAAAAACATTATTCTAAATAACTAAACAATTTTATTATTTGTAATGTTAGCAAATAGCATGGAGATTAGATCAGGAAACTGGAAAAGTGTGGCGTACTCAGGCGTTAGGCCGTCAGGGTGTCTGCCTGTCCGATGACACCAGTGCTGTGACCGTGTGGTCTCGCTCCGTCCGTCCGTGGCCTCCGATCGAGATTAGTTTAGGGTAAAATTACGCCTAACTATGTTGTGTGGCGACTGGTCACTGGCGTGATCCATTCGTGAGGTAACTAGTGCCTCTTTGTTGCGTGGGTCGCGTGGGGCGCCTCAAGTGGGCCTTTCATGGTGGCGTGATCCATTCTAGGTAAGTTTTTTCTTTTTTTTACACATTCAAATGTAATACGTATATATAATAGTATAGTCACTAGGTGCCATAGGGTATGCCAGTGCATAGTATAGTCACCGGTGCCACAGGGTATGCCAGTGCATACCTAGCATACCCTGTGCCTCTGTCATTGTCTGCTGGCTATGGCTCCTGTTGTGACTCTCCCTGAGGCTGACTCTCATCAATAGTGACACGCTGTCCTCCAACCATGGCTATCCCAGCTGGACCAATATGACGACGCTCAACCTCCTAGACAGCGGCCCTCTGAGCTAGAGAAAGCTGATCTGCAATCTATACTCCACTCCTAGCACCACCTGCCTCTGCACGCTCTACGGCGGCTGCAACTGCGGCTGCTCTCGCTGTGTCAGCATCTGGATACTTGCGCTTCTTCGTTAAAAGCTTCTTCGTCGCCTTGTCTTTTGCCTCAAAAGGCAGATGAGGTGGGGGCCTTGGATCCTCATCACCGGGACCACCTCCAACATTCTTAATATGAGCCATCTGATGGAGCTAAAAAGAACAACTACACTAACAAGAATCAACTGTCACTTTTCGGGGCTTGGCCTCGATTCGTACTCACGAGCTTGGCCCTAAGTTGACTGACAACTGCCAATGAGACATCAGAAACACCAACTCGCTGCACTGTTAGAATAGATTGGATATATGAATAATTACAATATATCTACAGATATGAAACCCTAAGAAAGCAAGCAATAGATACAAAATTAGAATCGAGGACTTACTACCTGATGAACCAGCGAATCAATGAGAAGAGGAATGAATCAGGGAACCACCTGGATCGGCTAGGGTTGGGATTCCAGCGAGGCAATGTAGCACTGGATCAGCCATGGAGAGGCAATGTGGGCACTGGCGCGTGAAGCAATGCAGCAAGGGAGGCACTGGCGTGATCTAGGGCAAGAGTGTGGCGGCACTGTTGCTACATGTGTAACATCTCGGGTGTTTAAATATTAAAATCTGACATGTCATCATATGCATTGCAAAGCATTTGGCATTTGGTGAAAACTTTGAGATGCATACACTAATACAAGTTTATATTTATGTGGTATGTGTTGCATTGTATTGTTTGACTCAAGTTCAAAGTTTGTTTGGATTTTGAATTTTTCGAGAAAACCCCGCTTTTCAGCATTTAAATTCTACCCTGAAAAACTCATTTCAAAATCTAAGCATATTTTGGGGTTGAGCCTAAAAGTAAAAGTGTAGAGCTTGTCAAGTTATACAAAGTTTGTTTTTGGAGTTTTCAAAGTTGTTTTATAAAATTTGAAGTAATTTGGAAAGGCATAATTCTTTAAATGTTCCCTTTTTGAATTCAAATTTGCATTTCAAAATGTAGACCGAAATTAGGGTGTGGTTATAAAAGCAAAGTTGTAGAACTTTTGATTTTAAACAACTTTTATTTTTGGAGATTTTTGAGTTGTTACATAAATTTGGGAGTAATTTGGATTTTTAAATCGAATGGTAGTTTGGTAATTTTGATGAACAGTAACCGCGGAAGCCAACCCACCGTCTATGACCTTCCTTCTGCTTCCGGACGTGACTATGGCCGCCCTTGGCTTCGCGCTGGCACGGGAAAGGCCCCTGCGTGGCTTCTCTTTGCTTCCTGGCCGCCCTATAAAGCTTGTGCAGTCGCCGTTCTTCGTTTTCCCTTCTCCTCTGTTTTCCCGACGCCACCACCATCGCTTCGTCGAGCTTTCGCCGTTGATTCAGCGCCATTGCCGTCTCGGCAAAGCCTGTCCTAGCTTTGCCTGCTCCTGGCGCACCCAGCCAGCCAGTTCTGGTCACTTGATTTTGCTGGGAACCCCCATTCGTTGCTCTTCATCCTCGCGGCCGGTAGCACCGCCATCACGAGCGCGTCGCCATGGCCAGAGCTCTCTGGTGCGTATTTGTCCTTGCTCAGCGTAGCTCCAGCTTCGCCTTGATGCCGTGGTCCTTAAATACCATATTGCTTGATCATTTTGTCCATCGCTGGAGCTGGAGCACCGCCACCGTCGACGTTTTGCTCCACCGTGGTTGCTCGGATCATCGACCTGCTTCACCGTTGCTTCTCTAGCCCCATTCTTTGCTCCATCGAGTTCGGGGTGAGCTACTGGTGCTTCCTATGCACGTCGAACCACTCATCCGTTGCTCTTCCGATCCAACTTTATGCTCCAGTGTGTTCAGGGTGAGCTCCTGGTTCTTTCTGAGTTGTTTGTGTGAGCTCCTGGTTCTTCTGAGTTGTTTGTGTGAGCTCCTGGTTCTTCTGAGTTGTTTGTGTGAGCGGGTGATTTGAAAATGAATTTTTCCTTTTTCAAAAATGTTTGAATAGTGCTATAATTTGTTATTTTTGTGTAGATTTATTTCTAGCTCCAAAAATTATGAAAATGTTTGTGTGACCTCTTTGTGATGTATAATATTTAAGAAAAATATGAAATAATGTTTTTCAGTACTTTTTGGATGTGATAAAAATTACTCAATTTATTAATAAATGGATTTCCATGATTTTTCTAGGCTTATTTAATTGTCCAAAATTATGAAATTTGTTTTTCCACTTAGTTATCATGTAATGAACATGTACTAAAATTTTGAGTTCAATTAGAATAAGTTGATTTATTTCATAATCTTGAATTAAATAATTAATTCATAAAAGCAAATAGTAACCTTTAATGATTTAGGTTTTGTTTGAAATTTTGGATTGAGTGATGACCTTGGGTCATTAGTTGATAATGATCCTTGGCAATTGAGGTATGTGTTACGAAAAAAGATTTAGTCTGTTTGACTTGCAACTGTACCTGCGAAGGAAAGTTGTATTCAAGTTGTTAATTTTTGCATCCATCATCGAGCATCATGTTTTGTATTCCTGCATCATGTTAAACATGTCATTGTTATTACATGTAGTGAACGAAGGTGAACACGTGGTAGTTAATCAAGTTGTTGAGGAGGTTAATCCATCTGTTGAGGTCGGATCGAATACTTGTGAAACGTCGCAGGAGTCGGACTTTTCCGTCAACGAAGGCAAGCCCCGGATGCATACAGCCCTACCTTGTGTTTTATAAATTAATTTCGCTTTTGCTTTCCGTTACTGCATTAAGTGATTAGGAGTTAAGTAAGAGCCTAATTGCTGCATTATCAACCTTGTTATTCCATATTTACCATATTACCAGTTTTCAATTCGTATATGCCTAGTTTTGCTTAGCTATGCGTAGAACGATGAAGTTAGGTGATTAACCGTCACATGCAAGTTTCAAATGGAACCCTGGTTACTTATGTTATCATGTGATATGGAAATGTGGAGTAATAAATCTAGACCAGGGCGGACTCGGTGTGTGTGAGCCACAAGACATGGAGGTCTTGTGAGTGGGTTCTTTCCAGCCTGTAGTCGATTAAGGCACGTCCATTGTTGAATTGCATGAGGTGAGAATTTGTAGTACTAACCACATACTCCGGTAAGCCTTTGCTCGGCTATTCTATTATGAGAATGGCTACTCACGCACTAGGAGTGGAGAGATGGCGAGAGTAGCGTGTACCCACGTGGCCATGGGCTGGAATGGTGGAGTACTGTATTCTCGGGTGGCGCGGGCCCGTTCTTGTTTTAGAGGATCCAAGGGTAGGTTGGTATATGTAGGTCGGGGACCTACATATGTCGTGTGGTCTGGAGTCCCTAGCTGGGTATTTAATCGGTTCGAATCGTCGTTGCTCCTCGATTATGGAGACTCAACTCACTGTTCATCATCGTAGTATTAATAACTAGAACTTGAGGTTGGTTTGAGAAAGTGTTGGATATGAAGTTTCATGATCTCAATGCAGGATCATGTCAGCTTTGTATATGATCTTATGAAGTTTTAAATGTTGATATAAAGAATTTTGTTAAAGAGCTTTTACGCAAAAGAACCTTGATTATTGCTAAAGCCATACCTTGAAACCCTGAGCCTGCATTCCTGAGTTTATCAGTTCTTATTTCGGTTAAGTCTTGTTGAGTACTTTTGTACTCAGGGTTCATTGACCCTTGTTGCAGGTGAGCCTCATGAGCTGGTCTATTTTGGACCTTACTGCATGACTGTTGTTTCAGGTCGATGGCGATAAGTGAATGTGTGATCCTTGGACAGGATGCTTATTTTGTGTGCTATGTTTATGTTAATTATGCACTCCACTACTACTATGGTTTGTAATAATTATCGAACTTAGTTTGTAAGGTTTGAAACAACTGGTTTGTAAACTATGTTATCGTAAGACTTCCGCTATTTTTACTCTGGTGCTGATATTTGAATAAATGTTGTAATACTTGCAATGACTTTGTAATGTGATCCTGCTCGGAAATCGTGGATGGTTCGGAGTTCCCCGAGGACACCCGATAGTCTTTTTAAGTTATTGGAAACATATGCATAAATGTCAAAGGTCGTCGGACAGTGACAGGTATATGTGGGCCCTATAACTTAGGAGGTTCTGCCACAGAAGTGGTATCAGAGCTGATCATTATAAGTTTTTTTGTTGTATTGTTTTACAAAAACTTCAAAATGATTTGGGATGACTAAATCTAACTTGATAATTTGGTCCAAATTGCTTCTGACTTATTTTATTTCTTTCTCACCATTCCTTATTTGATTAAAAGGGTCTTGTGTGGTGGAGTAGTAATCTTATTATGCCCTATATAAATAAATGTTGTTTATGTGCATTATAAACTTTGATGTTTTTGTTCGTAAGAACGATTCATGCATCATGAATAATTCACTCGTTACTTCCTTCACCTCTTAGTCTAGAGTTGAGTAGTGAGTCTGGTTTGAGGAATGTAATCCATCTTAGCTACTTTTTAGATTTTGATCAGATGGTCTTACTTGGATTAGATTGGTTTCCTATAGTATGGCTCATGCCAAGATGACGCCTTGTAAGTCCACCGGACCCAAAGGAGTTCCTCGTCACCAACTTGCCCCTAGAAACGATGGTGCTAGCAGTAGCAGTTCTAGGCCTAATCCCCAAGCAGAGATATAGAGGATTTCTGCAGAATTAGCACAAGCTACTCGAGATAGGGCTATGGATGCTATCCAAGTAGGAGAACTACAGGATCAATTGAGATGTCTCACCACCGCGCATAGGAACTATAAACGTATGTTGGTTCGTATGGTGGAGGGAAAAAATGAAGCTTGGCAGAGAGAAAATGTAGCTAGAGCTAGAACTCATGAGCTAGAATTCTATGTAGAAGATTTAGAAGAACATAATACCTATCTGCATGAGGAAGTTCATAGGCTTAGCAATCTACTCTACTAAACCCGAATCTTGAGCCTCAAGCTGATGCCATGGACCCCGATGTCATTCTTGCCGATGATAACGAATCAGAAGAAGAAGAAGAAGATCCTGAAGAATTAGTAATGATCAATGAAAGTGATGATGAAGGCGGTAATAATTCCGGAATGGATACCGAGCCTGAAGTTTGAAATAATTATGGAAAAGAGTAGAGTTGTATAATAGTTAGTTATAGTTAAGCTATGTAGTTTTGTTTTTAGTACTTACAGGTTGGCATTTATATTAGTGAACCCTATGTAATGTGTCTGGAGTAAGCTTTTGTGCATTTCAATAAAGGCTTGTGAATAAAGTTTGGCTTGTTATGAGCAGATGCGTCGTACGCGGGGTTCGCATGTTCCTGGAACTTCACAAGATGAGGATGGTATTCCAGATCCACCACTAGTTCCAACAAATCTAGCTGATGCTATAACCGCACTTGTCAATGTGATGGCTAAAAATTCCCATTTGCTTCATGAGATCGCCCTAAGTAATTAGAATCAGATGCAAGGAAACCGTGGTCGCCACCATAACAGACAGGAAGCTACATATGTTAATTTTACAGACACAAGACCACCAGTGTTCACCAAGGCAGATGAACCATTGGAGGCTGATGACTGGCTTTGAACCATGGAGCAGAAATTTGACCTTATTCCATGTATAGAGTATCAGAAACCTGCGTTTGCCGCCCAGCAACTTAGAGGTGCAGCAAGTGCTTGGTGGGCGAACTTAGTGGCTATGCAACCAGCTAGCATTCCAATAACTTGGGCTGAGTTCCATACTATCTTTAGAGCCCATTATATCCCTGAAGGAGTGATGGCAATGAAGCTAGATGAATTCCTTGCTTTAAAATAAGGAGATCAAACAGTGATGCAGTATGTGGGAAGATTCAATCACCTGTCACAATATGCATTCGAACATGTTAATACTGATGCCAAGAAAAAGAGGTGGTTTATGAGAGCTTTGAATACCAAGCTGCAAACAATGATGACAACTTGCACCAATGTCACTTACCATGAGGCCGTAAATATTGCAATTGCTTTAGAGTCAAAGTATCGACAGCATAAGGAGCTCGAAAAGAAAAAGAGTGTGTCGTCTGGATCTTTTGGGGGAAATCAGAAGAGGCAGAGGGTGATTTATCATCCAGTACATCATAATCGTCCTCCTTACCATCCGCCATAGTCACAAGCTGGGCAACAGTCAAATGTCCATCCTACTATAACCTATCCAAATTCACAGTCAACCAATGCTTCTGGTGGCAATGCTCCAACATCCCAGGGTCACAACTATCCATGTTACAATTGTGGAAGGACTGGTCATTTCTCTAGTGAATGTCCATATCCTAGATAGGCTAATCAAAATTATCAGAAGGTCCCTGCCAATCAACAACAAGGTCAGGCACCAAACAAGAACCCCAATCAGAATGTTCAGAAGGGCAAAGATGAGAGGAAGACAGGATGGGTATTCTATATTCAAGCTGGAGAAATTCTAGAAGGGGAGCCAGTGATGATGGGTATGTTTCCTGTTGCCAATCACCCTGTAGTTATACTTTTTGATTCTGGCACATCGCAATCATTCATCAATAGAACATTTGTCGTGAAGCATCAAATTTCAATTGGGGCAACAAAGGAAAGTTTCTTTATACAGTCACCCGGGGGACGTCTGTGTACTAAGGAAATGGTATACCAGGTACCTGTAAACCTGGGTGGGCATATTTTTCCCACTACCATGGTTATCCTTAAGGATCAGGATATAGATGTAATCTTGGGAATGAATTGGATGTATTAGCATAAGGCTGTTATAGATGCTTTGAATAGGACTTTAAGAGTAAGTTTGCCTGATAGTAATTCTCAACTTCTCATCCAACTTCCAACCCTAAGAAGATTAGTGGGCAAGATTTGTGCAACTGCTGTCAAAGAGATTAGAGATATTCCGGTAGTGTGTGAATTTCTGGATGTGTTTCCTGAAGATTTACCCGGTCTACCATCTGATAGGGATGTACAGTTTAACATAGAGTTACAACCTGGGACAGCTCTGATTTCTCGGAGAGCTTATAGGATGCCACCTAAGGAATTTGTCGAGTTGAAGACTCAGTTACAAGAATTGATTGAGAAATGGTTTATCCAACCTAGTTCATCACCTTGGGGATGTCCAGCAATTTTTGTGAAAAAGAAAGATGAGACTCTGAGGTTATGTGTCGACTATTGTCCATTGAATGAAGTGACCATCAAGAATAAATATCCATTACCTCGGATAGATTTGCTTTTTGATCAATTGGCCGGAGCCAAAGTTTTCTCCAAAATAGATTTGAGATCAGGATATCACCAAATCAAGATAAAGCCTAAAGATATTCCCAAAACGACATTTACCACAAGATATGGATTATATGAATACTTGGTAATGTCTTTTGGTTTGACAAATGCTCCCGCTCATTTCATGTACCTAATGAATTCAGTATTCATGCCTGAGCTAGACAAGTTTGTAGTAGTGTTTATTGATGACATTTTAGTATATTCCAAGAATAAGAAAGAACATGCGGAACATCTTAGGATTGTTCTGACTCGTTTGAGAGAACATCAATTATATGCCAAGTTCAGCAAGTGTGATTTTTGGCTTAAGGAAGTGCAATTTCTTGGACATGTCTTGTCAGCCGAAGGAGTTGCAGTTGATCCTAGCAAAGTAAAGGATGTGCTTGATTGGAAACCGCCAACCATAGTTCATCAAGTTCGGAGTTTTCTGGGATTGGCTGGGTATTATCGTCGGTTTATTCCAGAATTCTCTAAAGTATCAAAGTCCATAACTGAATTGTTGAAGAACCAAGTTAAGTTTGTCTGGTCATCTGATTGTGAAAAGGCTTTCCAGACCTTGAAGAGACTATTGACTACTGCACCAGTATTAGCCCAACCTGATATCGAGAAGCTGTTTGATGTGTATTGTGATGCTTCAGGTATTGGTATTGTATGTGTGTTAATGCAAGAAGGCCGAGTCATTGCCTATGCATCTAGGCAACTTAAGCAGCATGAAGAACACTATCTGACTCATGATCTGGAGTTAGCAGCTGTGGTTCATGCTCTGAAGATTTGGTGGCATTACCTGCTTGGTAATACGTGCCATATGTACACAAACCACAAGAGCTTAAAGTATATCTTTACTCAGTCAGAATTGAACATGCGACAAAGAAGATGGTTAGAACTGATTAAGGATTATGATTTGGAAGTACATTATCACCCGGGTAAAGCAAATGTGGTTGCAGATGCCCTTAGTCGCAAAAGTTATTGCAATTGTCTGACAGTGAGAACAATGGGTTTGAATTTATGCCAAGAAATGGAGAAGTTGAATGTAGAAGTAATTCAATAAGGAAGTTTGACCAACATAATTATTGAAGCTACTATTCGAGATCAAGTTATTGCTGCTCAGAAGGAAAACAAGGGTATAGCCCATATCAAGGAAAAAGTCAAGAATGGAAAAGCGGAATGCTTTAGCATAGATGATGAAAATGTGTTATGGTTCAAGGATCGCCTGGTGGTACCAAAAGTTCCTGAGTTGCGGCAGTCAATTCTAGATGAGGCACATGCTACTAGGTTATCTATCCATCCGGGAAGCAACAAGATGTACCATGATTTGAAGCAAAGATTCTGGTGGACTAAAATGAAAATAGAGATTGCTAGATATATAGCGAAGTGTGATACTTGTCAAAAGGTGAAAGCTATATATTTGAGGTCTGCTGGTGAATTACAACCATTGCCTATTCCATCTTGGAAGTGGGAGGACATAAGTATGGATTTTATTATTGGTCTACCCAAGACATCAAAGGGTTTTGACTCAGTGTGGGTTATTGTAGATCAACTCACTAAGTCGGCACATTTTCTTCCAGTCAAGACAATATATCCTACGATCCAATATGCCAAAATGTACTTAGCAAGAATCATGAGTTTGCATGGAGTACCAAAGACCATAGTGTCAGATAGGGGTACACAGTTTGTCTCCAATTTTTGGAAACACTTACATGCTTTGTTAGGTACCAAACTTCTATATAGTATAGCTTATCATCCGCAGACTGATGGACAGATTGAAACAGTCAATCAAGTATTTGAAGATATGTTAAGGTGTTGCGTCCTTAACTATTCTAATAAGTGGGATGAATGCTTACCTTTGGTCGAGTTCTCATACAACAATAGTTATCAAGAAAGCATTAGAATAGCTCCATTTGAAGCACTCTATGGTCGTAGATGCAGAACATCGTTGAGTTGGTCTGAGCCTAGAGAAAGAAGATTCTTTGGAGTTGACCTCATGAAAGAAACCAAAGACAAAGTTAGGCAAATATAGAGAAATCTGAAGATAGCTCAGTAACGCCAAAAGAGTTATGCAGATAGACGGCGAAGACCATTGGTATTCAACAAAGGAGATTTTGTATATCTAAAAGTATCACCAATGAAGGGAGTTAACCATTTTGGTGTTAAAGGAAAGTTGGCACCCCGATACATTGGACCGTATCAAATTTTGGAGAGATATGGAAAAGTGGCATATCGCTTGAAATTACCTGAACATATCACAGCTGTGCATGATGTGTTTCATGTTTCTCAATTAAAGAAGTGTCTCCGAGTGCCTGAACAAAATGTTGAAGTTGAAGGAGTGGAACTAGAACCAGATTTAACTTACTCCGAATATCCTATCCGAGTGTTAGATCAGAAAGATCGTGTTACTCAAAGACGGACAATCAAGTTCTATAAAATACAATGGAATCAACATTCAAAAGAGGAAGCTACCTAGGAATCAGAAGATTACTTGTTAGAAAAGTTTCCAGAGTTTCTAGCGTCAATATAGAATAGAGTAATGTTAGTTGAGCTCGGTTGCTAGAAACTATGTTTTGTAAAGGAACCTCAGTTGTTTTATGGACAAGTTCTGGATGTTTTTGGACTGACACATTTCCTTTTCCATTACTTACTCTATGGCTTTGAATCTCGGGGTGAGATTTCTTTTAGGGGGAAGGATTATAACACCTCGGGTGTTTAAATATTAAAATCTGACATGTCATCATATGCATTGCAAAGCATTTGGCATTTGGTGAAAACTTTGAGATGCATACACTAATACAAGTTTATATTTATGTGGTATGTGTTGCATTATATTGTTTGACTCAAGTTCAAAGTTTGTTTGGATTTTGAATTTTTCGAGAAAACCCCGCTTTTCAGCATTTAAATTCTACCCTGAAAAACTCATTTCAAAATCTAAGCATATTTTGGGGTTGAGCCTAAAAGCAAAAGTGTAGAGCTTGTCAAGTTATACAAAGTTTGTTTTTGGAGTTTTCAAAGTTGTTTTATAAAATTTGAAGTAATTTGGAAAGGCATAATTCTTTAAATGTTCCCTTTTTGAATTCAAATTTGCATTTCAAAATGTAGACCGAATTAGGGGGTGGTTATAAAAGCAAAGTTGTAGAACTTTTGATTTTGAACAACTTTTATTTTTGGAGATTTTTGAGTTGTTACATAAATTTGGGAGTAATTTGGATTTTTAAATCGAATGGTAGTTTGGTAATTTTGATGAACAGTAACCGCGGAAGCCAACTCACCGTCTATGACCTTCCTTCTGCTTCCGGACGTGACTATGGCCGCCCTTGGCTTCGCGCTGGCGCGGGAAAGGCCCCTGCGTGGCTTCTCTTTGCTTCCTAGCCGCCCTATAAAGCCTGTGCAGTCGCCGTTCTTCGTTTTCTCTTCTCCTCTGTTTTCCCGACGCCACCACCATCGCTTCGTCGAGCTTTCGTCGTTGATTCAGCGCCATTGCCGTCTCGGCAAAGCCTGTCCTAGCTTTGCCTGCTCCTGGCGCACCCAGCCAGCCAATTCTGGTCACTTGATTTTGCTGGGAACCCCCATTCGTTGCTCTTCATCCTCGCGGCCAGTAGCACCGCCATCACGAGCGCGTTGCCGTGGCCAGAGCTCTCCGGTGCGTATTTGTCCTTGCTCAGCGTAGCTCTAGCTTCGCCTTGATGCCGTGGTCCTTAAATACCTTGTTGCTTGATCATTTTGTCCATCGCAGTCGCTGGAGCACCGCCACCGTCGACGTTTTGCTCCACCGTGGTTGCTCGGATCGTCGACCTGCTTCACCGTTGCTTCTCTAGCCCCGTTCTTTGCTCCATCGAGTTCGGGGTGAGCTACTGGTGCTTCCTATGCACGTCGAACCACTCATCCGTTGCTCTTCCGATCCAACTTTATGCTCCAGTGTGTTCAGGGTGAGCTCCTGGTTCTTTCCGAGTTGTTTGTGTGAGCTCCTGGTTCTTCTGAGTTGTTTGTGTGAGCTCCTGGTTCTTCCGAGTTGTTTGTGTGAGCGGGTGATTTGAAAATGAATTTTTCCTTTTTCAAAAATGTTTGAATAGTGCTATAATTTGTTATTTTTGTGTAGATTTATTTCTAGCTCCAAAAATTATGAAAATGTTTGTGTGACCTCTTTGTGATGTATAATATTTAAGAAAAATATGAAATAATGTTTTTTAGTACTTTTTGGATGTGATAAAAATTACTCAATTTATTAATAAATGGATTTCCATGATTTTTCTAGGCTTATTTAATTGTCCAAAAATTATGAAATTTGTTTTTCCACTTAGTTATCATGTAATGAACATGTACTAAAATTTTGAGTTCAATTAGAATAAGTTGATTTATTTCATAATCTTGAATTAAATAATTAATTCATAAAAGCAAATAGTAACCTTTAATGATTTAGGTTTTGTTTGAAATTTTGGATTGAGTTATGACCTTGGGTCATTAGTTGATAATGATCCTTGGCAATTGAGGTATGTGTTACGAAAAAAGATTTAGTCTGTTTGACTTGCAACTGTACCGCGAAGGAAAGTTGTATTCAAGTTGTTAATTTTTGCATCCATCATCGAGCATCATGTTTTGTATTCCGCATCATGTTAAACATGTCATTGTTATTACGTGTAGTGAACGAAGGTGAACACGTGGTAGTTAATCAAGTTGTTGAGGAGGTTAATCCGTCTGTTGAGGTCGGATCGAATACTTGTGAAACGTCGCAGGAGCCGGACTTTTCCGTCAACGAAGGCAAGCCTCGGATGCATACAGCCCTACCTTGTGTTTTACAAATTAATTTTGCTTTTGCTTTCCGTTACTGCATTAAGTGATTAGGAGTTAAGTAAGAGCCTAATTGGTGCATTATCAACCTTGTTATTCCATATTTACCATATTACCAGTTTTCAATTCATATATGCCTAGTTTTGCTTAGCTATGCGTAGAATGATGAAGTCAGGTGATTAACCGTCACATGCGAGTTTCAAATGGAACCCTGGTTACTTATGTTATCATGTGATATGGAAATGTGGAGTAATAAATCTAGACCAGGCAGACTCGATGTGTGTGAGCCACAAGACATGGAGGTCTTGTGAGCGGGTTTGTTTTCGCTTGTGTCGATTAAGGCACGTCCATTGTTGAATTGCATGAGGTGAGAATTTGTAGTACTAACCACATACTCCAGTAAGCCTTTGCTCAGCTATTCTATTATGAGAATGGCTACTCGCGCACTGGGAGTGGAGAGATGGCGAGAGTAGCGTGTACCCACGTGGCCATGGGCTGGAATGGTGGAGTACTGTATTCTCAGGTGGCGCGGACCTGTTCTTGTTTTAGAGGATCCGAGGGTAGGTTGGTATATGTAGGTCGGGGACCTGCATATGTCGTGTGGTCTGGAATCCCCAGCTGGGTTTTTAATCGGTTCGAATCGTCGTTGCTCCTTGATTATGGAGACTCAACTCACTGTTCATCATCGTAGTATTAATAACTGGAACTTGAGGTTGGTTTGAGAAAGTGTTGGATATGAAGTTTCATGATCTCAATGCGGATCGTGTCAGCTTTGTATATAATCTTATGAAGTTTTAAATGTTGATATAAAGAATTTTGTTAAAGAGCTTTTACGCAAAAGAACCTTGATTATTGCTAAAGCCATACCTTGAAACCCTGAGCCTGCATTCCTAAGTTTATCAGTTCTTATTTCGGTTAAGTCTTGTTGAGTACTTTTGTACTCAGGGTTCATTGACCCTTGTTGCAGGTGAGCCTCATGAGCAGGTCTGTTTTGGACCTTGCTGCATGACTGTTGTTCAGGTCGATGGCGATAAGTGAATGTGTGATCCTTGGGCAGGATGCTTATTTTGTGTGTTATGTTTATGTTAATTATGCACTCCACTACTACTATGGTTTGTAATAATTATCGAACTTAGTTTGTAAGGTTTGAAACAACTAGTTTGTAAACTATGTTATCGTAAGACTTCCGCAATTTTTACTCTAGTGCTGATATTTGAATAAATGTTGTAATACTGCAATAACTTTGTAATGTGATCCTGCTTGGAAATCGTGGATGATTCGAGGTTCCCCGAGGACACCCGACAGTCTTTTTAAGTTATTGGAAACATATGCATAAATGTCAAAGGTCATCGGATAGTGACAGGTATATGTGGGCCCTATAACTTAGGAGGTTCTGCCACAGCAGGTGAGGTGCAGGCGTAGGGCACGGGCATGGTGGTGGCATGGAGAAGGCGTGGGTGTGGATGGCGTGGGCACGGCGATGTAGCACGGTGGGCGTAGCTAGGGCATGAGCACGCGGTGGATGTGCGGCAGAGCGGAGGTGTGGGCAGGGATGGCGGCAGCGATGTCGATGGGATAGGTCAATACGCCTGTGGCACTGTGGTTATATGGTGGCCCCCGACCGAGTTGGATAAGGAAAGAAGAAAAGAGTCCGTGATCCAAATGTTTTCTACTAATCGGACGCTCCGGTGGCAACGATCGGACGCTGCCACCCAGAGTCCGATCAACTCTAGAGAGGTCCAAATTCCCTGGAGCCATGATCGATTGCATTCGATCACAACTGATCAGATGCAGCTAGAGTCCGGTCCAACCTATCTCCATCATCTTCACTCGACCGGACGCAAGAACGCCTTCTGACCGGACGCTGAACAACAGAGTCTGGTCACTCCATCGTAGCATTGGTTCACCTCCTGTGAACTGACTGGACGCTGGACTTCAGAGTCCGGTGCAACATCTGGTCACTCTTTTCTAACAAATCTTCAAAGTTCTTTCATGCTGCCTGTTCCCAATCAAGTCCCAACTTCAATAAGATCCAAATAAACACCAATTGGGACTGATGTGAGTGACCTCTCTCAAACCCTCAAATTTTTCAAAGTATTTTGCCTTAGGCTATAATTCTTTTTAAGAAAATAGGCAATAAAAGGGTGATTGAAGAGAAATGACAAAACAACATTCATGCATATGCAATGCAATACTTGAAAATAAATCTAGTTGTTTGTCAAGTTTGATCCAAGGTTAAGCTTCTTCACTGCTTTTCGGCGGTTATCTTAACCATGTTAGACAAGCCCTATATGAATTACCAAAGATTAAACATGTTGTATATTACAATGCAATGCAAGGGACAACACAAGCTCATTTTCTAGTAAAGTTGCTAAAATCAAGAACGTTGAGCTCATTCCATAATCGACAAAAAGTCACCTCATCTAGCGGTTTAGTGAAGATATCCGTCAATTGATCCTCGGTCCTTACACCTTCTAATGAAATATCATTTTTAGCAACATAATCTCTAAGAAAGTGATGGCGGATATCTATGGGCTTGGTGCAAGAGTGTTGAATCGGATTATTTGCAAGTTTTACTGCGCTTTTATTGTCATACAAAAGAGGTACTTTTTCTAGAACTACACCATAGTCTAGCCAAGTTTGTTTCATATAAAGTATTTGTGCACAACAAGCACCCGTGGCAATGAATTCCACTTCGGCGGTGGACAAAGCCACACTATTTTGTTTCTTGGAGGACCAAGACACAACAAATGGCACCCTCCGAATGTGCTTTTTCTATCAACTTTGCAACTAGCATAATCTGAATCGGAATAGCCAACTAATTCAAATCTAGCTCCTTTGGGATACCAAAGGCCAATGCTTGGTGTGTGCCTAAGATACCTAAGGATTCTTTTAACGGCAATCAAATGAGTTTCCTTAGGATTAGCTTGAAATCTAGCACACATACACACACTAAACATGATGTTGGGCCTAGATGCGGTTAAATATAACAAGCTACCAATCATAGAGCGGTAGAGAGTTTGATCAACCATGTTACCTCCCTCATCTAGGTCGAGATGTCCATTAGTTGGCATTGGTGTCTTGATTGGCTTACATTCATCCATCTTGAATCTCTTGAGAAGATCATTTGTATATTTCTCTTGAGAGATAAAAATCTCTTCTCTCATTTGCTTGACTTGAAAACCAAGAAAGAATGTAAGCTCTCCAATCATTGACATCTCGAACTCCTTCGACATCAATTCACCAAACTCTTTGCAAGAATCTTCATTTGATAATCCAAAGATGATATCATCAACATACATTTGACAAATGAAGATATGTCCATCAAGCTTCTTGGTGAATAGTGTGGTGTCGACCTTCCCAATGGTGAAGCCCTTCTCAATGAGGAAGTCCCAAAGGCGCTCATACCAAGCTCTTGGGGCTTGCTTAAGCCCATATAACACCTTGGACAACCTATAAACATGATTAGGATATCTAGGGTCTTTGAACTCGGGAGGTTGATCAACATAGACTAGTTCATTAATAAAGCCATTTAAAAAAGCACTTTTCACATCCATTTGATATAGTTTCATTTCATGATGTGATGCATATGCAAGGAGGATATGGATGGCTTCTAGTCTTGCAACCGGTGCAAAGGTCTCTCCAAAATCCAAACCCTCAACTTGAGAGAACCCTTTTGCAACTAGTCTTGCCTTGTTCCTCACAACAACACCTTGATCATCTTGCTTGTTGTGGAACACCCACTTTGTTCCAATGACTCTTGCACCTTGTGGTCACTCTTCAAGAGTCCACACTTTATTGCAGGTGAAGTTGTTCAACTCTTCATGCATGGCGTTTATCCAATCCGGATCTTGAAGAGCTTCTTCTACCTTAGTTGGCTCAAAGCAAGAGACAAAAGAGTGATGTTCAATAAACGAAGCAAACTTTTGAGAGCGAGTCATTACTCCCTTTGATGGACTCCCTATGATGAGATCTTGTGGATGAGCTTATAGTAGAGGTGAATTTCTTCTATCAACCACTTGAGGGGGAGGTTGTGGAGCATCAACATCATGTGCTTGTGTTACCATTTGCTCATGGGAGACATGAGTGTCTTCATTTTATACTCTCCCATCTTTATCACCATCTTGTGGCATATTTGATGAAGAAGGTGGATTGATCACTTGTACATCATCTTCATCATCATTAGGCTTGATGCCTCCAATCGGAATATTCTTCATGGCCTCCCTCAATGGTTCATCACCTACATCATCAAGATTCTCAAGTGCTCCTTGGGAGTTGTTAGATTCATCAAATTCCAAATCATATGTTTCTTCAACCAAGCCGGTGGCATGATTAAATACTCTATATGTTTTGGACTTTGATGAGTAACTGTAACAACCCAGGTTTTTGGAGAAGTAAAAAATACGAACTTTTTAAAAAATTTCCTACAATATGTGAAGCATGTAGATGCTAGGACAAACAAAGAACAATTTATAAATAAATTGTTGCATACATATAGTGATGCTTGTAGGAGCTTGCTAGAGTTCCTTATTTGGTTTAGGGTTTTGTGTTGGAGAGCACTAGTCCGTAGTGAATCCTTTTGACTCCTTCTGGAATCTCTCATGAACCCCTTGACCTAAATTCTATAATCAACCAACTATCTTTATCAACTCAATGCCCGTGAGTTGCCAACCCTTGACATGGACCCTACTACCCCTAGTTGACCTCTAGTGGACCCCACTAGGAGGTGTACAAGTTGGCGACACCTGTATACAATACATGAGCCTTGGTTTATTTAGAAAATAGGAAATAGAAATAGAAGAGGAAGGAAATGGTAGGGGGAGAAAGAAATGGCCAAAACAGCCCAAGGAGCTAGCAAGCCCACCCAGCCTCTCCCACTGTAAGTCATGGCCCAGCCTACCCCGCCAGCCCGCTCGCCCTCGGCCCAGCTCGCCACTCCTCCCTTCTGGCCCGCTCGCACGCACGTGGCCTGCTTGGCCCAACTGGCATAGCAGCTCGGCCTGCCCCTCTCTCCTCCCTTCGGCCCGCCCCACTAGTGCCTTGGCCCAACTAGGCCACTGCCACTACACAGCCTAGCTAGGCCAGCAGCCGAAGCCCCCAGCCTCCTAAACCCTAGGGCAGTGCCCAACTCCCAAACCCCACCGCCGCCGCTCGCAACGCTCGCTCCCGCGCGCACGTCTCGACAGCACCCCGACTCCCGTGCCACTTGATGCGCGCCGCGTGTCCCTACCTGTGCATGGACGCCAAGGATCATCGGCACCCCCTGGAAGCCCTAACCCTCACGCTATATAAACCACAGCAGCCGGCGCCTCTCCCGGACTCCCTGTAGCCGCCACCGCCACCTCTCTCTCTCCCTCTACTCTGCTCATCCATGGCAGAGGGCCATGCCACCAGCAACACCACCTAGCCGAGCCATGCCACCATCGCTGCCGTCCGTGCCCTTGCCCTCCACGCTGGCCACCACGTCCACGTCACCTCGCCACGCTGGAGCCGCTGCTCACCACCGCGGCGCTCGGCCACGTCGTCACCGAGAGCCCGCCTCTGCCCACGCCAAGTAGCTGCCGCTAGCCGTGACCCCAGGGCACGGCACTGTGTCCACGTCGCGACGTCAAGCTGACCACGCTGCCAGCGACCGCGTGCTCCACCCCCATGCCACGCCACCAGCACGACGATTGCGAGCTGCTCCACCATGACGTCGATGACCTCGTGCTATGCCACGACATCATCCATGTCCTCGTTGTAGGCCACCACGAGCTCATACTCAACCTCGTGCCATCCAACTCTGCCGACCACGGACACTGCTTCCTCACCACGACGTTGTGCCCAACCACCACGCCGTGCAGCGCCCCGCTACATGGGACACCGACCATCTACTTCCCCTGCACCCGGCCACCACTGCATGATCTGCCTGCATCGGGCCCTGCCTACACCACGTGGATGCCCAGTGCCAAGATCGATGGTGAGCACTAGACTCCCAAGCCCCCACCTTTGTTCATGCCCTTGTTGCTTGCCTGTCCCAGCCTTCGATGCCGGCACTGTCCTCGCGCAGTCGAGCACCCCTAGAGCCTCTCTATACATGCACTGCACACGCATGGCCCAAGAAGATGCCTTGCTAAGCCCTGGTGGCTCGGGAGCACCGGTGCCACCACCCTGTGTCCGCCGCGCTCGCCATGGCCAAACCCCACCATGGCGCTGCTCCGTTCTGGCCCTACCACGAAGACCTAGGCATTAGGAATGGCCTCTATGTCCTTGCCTCGATGTGGGACACACCCCACTCTAGCCCCTAGCCGAAGAGGAGCCCAAGTACCCCGACTACCCTCCACCTCGCCGGTGCGGACATGCTCCAGGGCACCACCGTGCCGTGCACGTCCTGCTTGTCTCCGGCCACCTCACTCGACATGGTCGTGCCGATGAACTCCAGCTAGCCAACCGCACTTAGCCACCTAGCTGGTTGAGTCCTTAGCCTACCCAAACCCCTTCGTCGCCATCGACCAAACTGATGGAGCTCGCCATCGCCCTTTGAGCCTAGCCACATAGTTGGATGATGTCCTAGGCTACCTAGACCACCATGAGCCAAGCCTTCGATCCACTGGACCCTGCCTGACGGTGCACCGTGAGCCACACTCGTGAACCCGAGCCTAGTAGGAGCCCAAGCACCACCACGTGGATGGCCTCCCCATGCGACACAAGTCTGGGTCGGCCCGACCCAAGTCCAGCCCTGTCCGAGCCCGCCAAAGCCCAGTCAGGACCCAACCTGGATGACCGTTGACCGGTCAGCATTGACTGTTAACTAGACCCACATGACAGTGACCCAAGAGCCTTGGTTCCACCTGTCAGTAGCTGATAACGTAGATGATGTCCTGCTGATGTCAGTGGGTCCCACCTGTTAGCCACAGTTTAGATCTAATAACGCCATGCTGACGTCATGCTGAAAATGAGACCACTCCGACCACCTCCGCGATCACTCTGACCACCTCCGTGATCACTCCGACCACCTCTGCGATCACTCCGACCACCTCGGCGACCACTCCGACCACCTCTGCGATCACTCCGACCACCTCCGCGATCACTCCGACCACCTCAGCGATCACTCCGACCACCTCGGCGACCACTCCGACCACCTCCGCGATCACTCCAACCACCTCGGCGACCACTCCGACCTGCCTCTCCTTTAGACCAGCAAGAAGACCCCACCATCTTGCTGGACGCTTTCTTCACTAACCCTTGCTGTGTTTGACAGTAGTAGGCACATCTTAGCCAGTCGCTGCCATGCCCAGGCTAGCCAAAGCCAGCCTTTGGCCAACCATAGCCACGTGTAGCCAGCTGCAGCCAAGCCACAGTAGGCCGTAACTGGCCTTAGCTAGCTAGAAGAAGCCACCACCCTTCGGGACAAATTACAACCACCCCTGGCCATCCACATCTTTGCCGCAAAGTCGAATTCTAGTCGAATGCCATTCCCCACCGACGAAAGCCCCTTCCTGCGCAATCTTATACTCGTTCGTACACTTACAATACGTGATCTTGATCTATCTATATCTGTCTGCACCATGCCCTTGTGCAGGTCTACCCATCCCCCCTCACTATGGAATGTGCTACTCCGCAGCTATGTCGAGTTGTTGCGTTTTTCAGTCATGTTTGGTTTTTATCGCTGTGTTGTTGCCTATGTGCCAAGCCTTCGAGCTGGCTGAGGGATCGTACCTCATTCGGACGCTACGATCACGGGATCCGTCTCGCCATGACCGTGATGCCAAGTGTAACTCAACCCCTCGCTATTAGTCAACTTCATAAAACTATGAGTGTTAACTCCTACCTTCGGCCCTAGGACATGGACATGATGGATTCGATATCGATATCGATATCGATATCGATGCGGATATCACCCGCTCACATCAAGCCCTTCATGACCTAGCTTGTGGGAGATGACCTAGGAGATAACAAACATGGAATGATAGATGCCAACTCGTTGGTGTAGCTTGTGGCCGTGAGTTCACCTCGCCATGACCATGGAGCTACGCCACTCTTTTGCTTTTACTTGCCTCTTCGTGCTCAAACCCCCGTATGCTTGTACCTAGTATGACCATCGCATTTCTTTGATTCCCGCGGTGACAACCGCATCGCTATGAATTAGAGAGAAGCCTTAGTGCCAGTGCACCTAAGTTGGGTACCCTACGAGTGGTTTGCACACCTGGTGTTTGTCGCTTCCTTCCAATACCCTGTCTTTCATCATGGCGCGAGTGTTGGAAGAAGTAGACATTGTCCCTTGTTGTGCTTGCTCTTGTTGCACCGTTAGCCCACTCTATTCGATTCCATCTTGCCCATGACGATTGGATCAAAGACCGGACTATTCCCTTTGGGTTAGCGAAGCTATGGTCTAAGTCATACCTCAGACCCATGCGTATCGACCCGATCAACCGTCTAAAACCATCTTTCCCGAAGATGTGTCTGAGAACATGACATGAATGTGCCCAGCTAACCCCCACATCTCTTGCCGTGTTGAGCGACCCTCTTCTTAGCTCCCGACGTTATTGTGTCGTGTGGATCGAGGGGGGACCTGTTGATGTCCAATCTCTTTGCGCTACCGCACTCTACCATAGCGGGCGAGCCGAAGTACGTTGGAGCCAAGTCACAATAGTGTTAATCGTACTTGTTTGCTACTCGTGTCCAATTGTGACTTGTGGGATAAGGCTATAAGAGCCGAACCCCATCATTCTTCTTTCTTGGGGCCCGACTTCCAATCCCCGTCAATTCAATGACACCGGATCGAAAGATCATGAGCCGTGGTGTTTGCTCTGGATAAGCTCTGGCTTAAACCGTTTATCATAAAGCCATACTGGCTTGGCCATGACTTAAGCTTGTGCTCAACAAACCACCACTTGTGATTCTTTGGCCTGAGGAAATCGGACAACCGTTGAGAGGGCTAAGCCATGTATCTCTTATTACCTCACTGGTGCTATTGGATTTTCCTACGTCTTGTCGTCTTTTCGAGTGTGAGTGCTCTCTTGCCTTGCGTGTCGCTTCACGGAGTAGCTGATGATCGGACCAAGAGAACATGGACGACGACAAGGACTGTGGAATGGAGTCAACACAAGAGGAGGTGACCCCACTAATGGAACACCAACGAATGGAGAATTGTACCACTACTACCTCTACATCACAGGTGTCATGGTAGCACCCTCTTTTAGAGAATCCTATTAGACATTGCATAATATCTAGAACTACTAGCGCTTTATAATTATTCCTTTGATAGTACTTTGATGCATGCTACTACCTGAGCCATTATTACCCTGATGCAACCCACTCTACCACGTCACCCTGCTTTGTGCATTCGCTCGCTTATATATGCTTACTTGCCTGCTTGCTTGCATATTACACCACTATACTTATTATTAACTCCACTTCGCATTATATCGGGGATGTGATGCTAGTGGTGAACCCCCTGGGAAGGGTTTGGCTATGGGTGCCGGACTTGGTGGTGTGTGAGCATGCTGCGTGTGTCTTGGGTGCATGGAGAGTGAGGGTTGTGTCGATCGAGCTAGAATAACGACGAGACTGGGGCGAGTCTTGCCATGTGGTGCTACCTGGGCACTTGGATATGGAATACCTGTGGCAGGTAAATGGTAATTGGAGGTGTCCTTGGGTGTGAACCTCAGAGAGGTGGAGCCCAGGGTAGAGGTGCTGTGGTGGCACATAAAATGGAAACCCTGATGAAGACATTCTGGCTTGGTCATCCCTAAGGACTTACTAGTACTCAGATTCACCGAGAATCCTTTACATCCCACTCGCCCTATATGGTGCGGGACGGTCAGACTACTTGGTAGAACAATGCCACTACTGCTAGGCGAACGTGTGCAAGGAGGTACGGGGCGCACGGTTTTCCCCCACACCCTTCTGAGACTTTAGGAGGCCTTGTGGACCTGGCTCTTGACATCCGGTGGGCCCCGGCTCTGTCTATGACTCATAGTATCAGCCATCCTAGACTAGACTTGGGATGTTCTAGGGCTGAGAGGTAGCGTGGCATCGTTCTAGGCTAGCAAGCGACCGGAATTCTGCCTAGGAGATACATGGCTTCAAGGATGGCTAATCTTGTGGGTATGTGAAACCTCTGCAGAGTGTATGGTTGATCGATTGATACATATGCCGACTTGTCGGCTATGGACCTTTCCTGGGTTTCACTTAAACTAGATAGGAGATGAGTCCTTCCTTCCTCCCTCTAGGGTTGGGGTATTTTCCGGTCGTGAGCCTTGGGGCTGCGGGCCGTTGAGACAAGGCCGAGAGGGAGTTGGCCTGTCGACCTGAGTGTGTGAGATGAGATATGGAGTGGGGTGTGGAGATGGTTTGGGATGGATGGTTGGTGGATGGATATGGATGGTGTGGCGGTGAATGTGTTAAAAATTGGATATTATTATTATATTACTAATGTTATTTACTTCTCATGCACTAAGGATGCAAACCATAGCCAAATATTAGGATTGCCAGATCCCTTGTTTATCTTTTCCACTAAAGCTCATCGGTGCTAACCATGGCCTACACACATCTGGCGGTGTGCAGATTTTCTGCTTCTTAGAGATGCTGACTTTAGAAGGATTAGAAGGTCTCGTGCCTACGCTCAAGTTTGGTTTAGAGATGGAATCTACGCTGCACTACACCAACTCTGATGATGCCCGTGAAGGAGGAGCCTTCACTCAATAGTCTTTCGCTAGATTAACTCTGTAATAGGTGTGTTCCCCCAGCGATGTAATATCTTGTATTCTTGTAATCTTACGATGTATGACTGTGACATCGGCTGAAATATGATAATATGATGGAATCCATTCTTGGTTTTATCATATTAAAATTCATTCTGTGGATTTTCCCTTCAAGGAAAATTGAGGATGTTTCAGTAACCAACAAGAAAACCAATATCACAACATCTTTGAAACTTTCCTAGGTGTTGCCGCTTCTTGTAGATGTAGCATTTGCAACCAAACACCCTAAAGAAGGAGACATCCGGCTTCTTCCCATCGAGCAACTCATAAGGTGTCTTGCCAAGAAACTTTTGAAGGAATAGGCGGTTGGATGCATAGCATGCAGTGTTGATAGCTTCCGCCCATAGAGCTTCGGGAGAGTTGTACTCATCAAGCATTGTTCTTGCTAGTATGATCAATGTCCGATTCTTTCTCTCAACTACACCATTTTGTTGAGGAGTATATGTTGTGGAGACCTCATGCTTGATCCCAACTTCATCACAATAGGCTTCTATGTTTGTGTTGTCAAATTCTTTACCGTTGTCACTCCTAATCTCCTTGAGCTTCACTTCAAACTCATTTTGTGCTCTCTTGGCAAACTTCTTGAAGCATGATGCAACTTTGGATTTATCATGAAGGAAGAATACCCATGTATATCTTGAGTAATCATCAACAATCACAAGACAATAAAGATTTTCTCCCAAACTCTTGTATGTTGTTGGTCCAAATAAATCCATGTGAAGGAGCTCTAGCACTCTTGTGGTTGACATGAAAGCTTTTGTAGGATGAGTATTTGCAACTTGTTTGCCGGCTTGACACGCACTACAAAGCTTGTCCTTCTCAAACTTCACATCCTTCAACCCTCTCACCAAATCATTCTTCATTAGCTTCTTGAGTGAGCTTATCCCAACATGAGCAAGTCTTCTATGCCATAGCCACCCAAGAGTTATTTTGGTGCATAGGCATGTCTTCAAATTAGCATCTTCAGAGGTGAAGCTCACTAGATATAGGTTGTTATATCTAAATCCCTTGAATATCACTTGATCATCATCTTTCTTGGATACAACCACTTCCTTCTTGGTAAATAGGCATTGAAAGCCAAGATCACACAATTGTCCAACGGATAGCAAGTTGAAGCTCAATGAAGCAACATATAGCACATTTGAGATTGAATGATCATTTGATATTGCCACTTTGCCCAATCCTTTAACCTTGCCCTTTGAATTATCTCCAAATGTGATTCTTTCTTGTCCATCTACTTCTTCATCTAGTGAGGTGAATATACGAGGATCACCGGTCATATGTTGTGTGCAATCACTATCAATAACCCAATGACTTCCACCGATCTTGTAGTTCACCTACACACAAGAGATCAAGCTTTAGGAACCCAAACTTGTTGAGGGCCATTCACCTTCTCAACAAGTGACTTTGCTACCCAAATTTTCTTAAGCCTATTCTTGTTGGGAGGTCCTAAGAACATGACTTTCATTTTTCCACTAGAATCCTTTCTAAGCATGTAATGAGCATTGAAAGCAAAAGGTCTAGCATGCTTGGGCAAGGGTTGTGGTGGTGGAGTTGGGCACTCATGGGCAAAGTGGCCTTCTTGTCCACACTCAAAATATCTCTTTGGCTTTGGCTTTGACTTGTGTTGTTGTTGTTGAGCTTGAGCCTTCTTCTCTTTATTTGCCATGTACCCAATGCCACTTCTATCCATCTTTATGATGGTGTTCATTAGTAGCTCACTTTGAAGATGCTTGCCTCTTGTGAACTTGCTCAATCCAATCTTGAGATGCTCTTTCTCCAACTTGAGCTTCTTGTTCTCTTCTTTGAGTGCATCATTATTTTTCTCTTCCTTGAGCTTCTTGTTCTCTTCTTTGAGCTTCTCATTCTCAAGAATCAAATCACCATCATGATCAAGAGTTTCTAGCACAATAGTGTTGTGGGTTTTGATCTCTTTAAGATCTTTCTTGAGCTTTTCATTGTCATTCTTGAGCTTGACATACTCATCATAATTATCGATCTCAACCACTTGCTTGCCCTTGCTACTAGAACTTTGCTCAATGCTCTCAATGATCAAATCATCACATGATGTAGCTATATCAATCTTAACAACATCGTTAGTAGCATCATGTGGCCATTAGATAAAAATTCTTGAGCAATGACAAGATTATCATGATTCATCTTAAGATTGGTATATTCATCTTTTAGCATATTATGGCTAGTGATGAGCTCATTGTGTATCCTCTCAAGTTTATCATGTTTATCTTTAAGCTCTTTCTTAGAAGATTTGAGCTCCTTGAGTTTGGATGACATAGCATCATTTGCTTCTCTAAGCTCAACACTAGCCTTTTTGGCTATATCACATTTAGCTAAAAGAGAATCATTCTTAGCTTCTAGCTTGTCATTCTTAGCTCTAGTCTTTCTAATGATCTTAGTATATTGATTTAGCAATTTAACAAGATCATCATATGAAGGTGTTTTTTATTCATCATCATCACTATCACTATCACTATCATCATTATTAGCATGATCATCACCACTACTATCATCATCATTTGATACCTTGCGTTCACCTTTTGCCATAAGGCATAGGTGTGTAGAGGATGATGGAGGTAGTGTTGGTGAAGATGATGAAGAGTCAATCACAATAGCGGCCACCTTCTCATTATCACTATCATCATCGGATGAGCAACTTGATGAATCAATGTTCGTGAGCCAATCACCAACGATGTATGCCTTCCCATTCTTCTTCTTGTGGAAGTCCTTCTTCTTGCCATCTTTCTTCTTGTATGGCTTATTCTTCTTCTTCTCATCTTCATCTTCATTGCTTGAGTCATCTTTTTGCCCTTGTACTTGTTCTTATACTTGTCTTTCTTGGGTTTAGTGCATTGATGTGCTAGATGACCAAGTTCTCCACAATTGTAGCAATCCATCTCTGAGATTGGCTTCCTTCTTGTGCTAGTGAAGAACTTCTTTTTCTTGCCATCAAACTTGATGCCACTCTTGTTAAGCTTCTTTAGCATCTTGGTGGTTCTTCTTACCATGAGAGCAAGACTTGCATCATCAATTTCATCATCACTTGAGCTCTCATACTCAAGCCTTGCTTTGCCCTTCTCTTGGCTAGCTTTGAATGCTAAGTCCTTGTCTTTCTTCTTAGTAGAGGATGAGTCATCTTGTGGTGTGATGTGCATGTACATCTCATGAGCATTGATCTTTCCCAAGATTTGTGTTGGTGTAGTGGTGGAAAGATCACCTTGATGAAGCATGGTCACAATATGCCCATATTTGTCAATGGGGAGCACACTCAAGATTTTTCTTACAACATCAGATGGTTGCATTTGAGTGAGTCCAAGCCCATTGACTTCCTCTACAGGAACATTCAAGCGTGAGTACATTTCATTAGCACTCTCTTTAGGAAGCCTCTCAAATGAATTTAGCTTTTTCATGACAAGATGATAGCGTTCCTCATGCTCGCTCTTTGTTCCCTCATGGAGCGCACAAATATCCAACCATGGTGCATGGGTGTCTTTGTGGTTCCTCACCTAATTAAACATATCTTTGCAAAGACCTCTAAAGATGGTATTTCTAGCCTTTGCATTCCATTTTTCGTAATTGACCTCATCGCCTTGTAGGTGCATGGGATCCTGAGGTTTTGGGAATCCTTGTCAGACAGCTCTAAGTATTCCAACATCTAGAGCTTCTAAGTATGCCTCCATGCAGATTTTCCAATAAGGAAAATCATCCCCCTCAAAGATAGGAGGAGGTCCATCCCCATGAGACATCTTTCTCTAGGCGGTTAAGCCTAAATATATGAGCATGAGGCTCTGATACCAATTGAAAGGATCAAGATGCCCAAGAGGGGGGGGTGAATTGGGCTAATTCTAAATTTCTTTGCAATAATTAAACCCTACGGTTAGCCCAACTTCACCCCTTGTGCCTAGAAAGTGTTTCTAATGTTCTACCGCACAAAAAGTCTTGCAACCTAAGTTCCAATCCTACTATAGCATGGCAATTCTAAGAATGTAAAGACAAGAATTGAATTGCTCAAAGTAAAGAGAGAAGGAGGAACACGGTGATGTTTTGCCGAGGTATCGGAGAGTCGCCACTCCCCACTAGTCCTCATTGGAGCACCCACGCAAGGGTGTAGCTCCCCCTTGATACGTGCAAGGATCAAGTGCTCTCTACGGGTTGATTCTTTGACACTCCATTATGGTGAATCACCCACAACTGCTCACAACTTGAGTTGGGTCATCCACAAGCTTCATCGAATGATCACCAAGCTCCTAATCACCTCCAAGCCATCTAGGTGACGGCAATCACCAAGAGTAACAAGTATGAACTCTCACTTGACCACGACAAGCCTAATGAAAAGGGTGGATGCACACTTTGCTACTCTTGCTTTCACTAATGAGGGTTCTCTTTTGGATTCTCAAATCTCAATCACCTCACTAGGACCTTGCTCTTCTTGTCACTCTCAAGGGTGTTTCTTAGCTATTGGAATGAGCAAAAGTACCCCTTCACATGAATGGAGGAAGTATTTATACACCCATGTTCAAAACGAACCGTTATGTGCCTCTATGGGGTGATCGGATGCTCCAATCAGTTCTCCCCAAAACCCAGTGTTTAAGTTGTGACCGGACACTGGATTGCGTCCAGTCATGATTTTTCCTCTCTGGAACCTTACTGGAGTCGACCGGACGCTAGCACTCAGTGTCCGGTCACACCAGACGATTTCACCTTGATCAAATGAACTGACCGAACTCTACGCCAGCGTTTGGTCACACCGAAACCAGCGTCCGGTCAGCATTTGATCCTCCATTCACTTCTAACTCTCAATCATATGTGAATGGAGTTTGCTCTAATAGATCTAAGGGCTTTTTAGGAGCTACCTAGTGCTAGATTTAGCAAGTGTGCACCACACCTAACCCACTAGACTCACCTAGGTCAAGCTACCTGTCCATACCCCCTTTAATAGTACGTCCAAAGGAAGAACAAAGTCCTAAACTACTCTAAGTGTCTCCTCAACACCAAACAACACTTAGAACTAGTCCATCCTTAACCTTGTCATCCATCCTTTGAAAACCGAAATGATTTCCATTGTAGGGGCATGACAACCATGTTTGCCCAATCAATCTCCATTACCATGACCTAACTTAATTGCCTCTGCAAAACACACGTTAGTCATAGTAATCACGCATTGTCATTAATCACCGAAACCCAACTAGGGGCCTAGATGCTTTCAGGGGTAAAAACACAAATATCTATTGTAATCAAACTAATACTTGTATTTCAACTTTGGTATTAGAAGAATGGAGGTATTCCATATAGCTTCTTGATACTTGTTTACGAATATGGTCTTAGATTGTATTCTAGTGTCTGAAATGAGTGCAAGTGTATATAATCAGCTCTGTAATTAGGACATTTCTGAAATAGCATAGTTGTATGGCACTGAGATCCAACCTGGTTCATCAATGTTATAAGTAGTTGATTGTGATACATTGAAAGCTACCAGCACCATATGGATAAGTATAAAGCTAGCTGCTATCATGCAAAGTTTTAGATTAGACTGTTGAATGCTTTATACTTAGAAGATCAGTGTTTTACCTATTTTTTGGCATTATCTTTGGAAATGAAAAATTTATAATCATCAGATTGTCAGGTAAACATCAGTTTAATCACTGCAATGCTCTTTCAAGCATTTCTTGCAAACTGCAAAATAGGACAATCCATCATGAAACACACAAAATAGTGAGCACCTATCTCTTAAAGTTTTAATTGCTTGGTCCATTTTGGTGGTTCCTACTTTTCTGATATCAGCTTGTTTAGGCGAAGTTCAGTTACCATTGTAATTTAAATATTTAATGGTAGTTTCATGGTAATCTGACAGTTGACAATATTTATTTGACTGAGCTTGTGTCGACAAAATATGGTCAGCAGTCTACCTAGGGGTATGCCCAAGGTAGTAGATTGTTGGCAGACAGATGCGCAAGCCACAAACAAGACGGTGACGCAAGACGGACACGAGGTTTGATCCAGGTTCTGCCGCCAAGAAGGCGTAATACCTACGTCCTATGTCTGATTTGTATTGCTGTATGTTAATGAGAGATGTTTTTTAGAGGGATCCCCTGCCCGCCTTATATAGTCCGAGGGGCAGGGTTACAGATCTGGAAACTAATCCTAGTCAGTTACAATTGCCATATGTAGCCGGATAAGGATTCCTATTCTAACCGACCAGGATCCTGCTTGATCGCCAAATCCATCTTGACTCCTTGCGCGGGACTCCAACTAGGTTGGCTAGCCGCATGTCGTCTTTCGGATGGACCAGACCCATCGATTCGGGCCGGCCCAAGCTCAGCCGTAAGGGTATAGGGGTTAATACCCCCATAGCTAGTCCCCGAGCACCATGTATTATGCTGTGACACGCCATTTTGACCTTCTCCGACAAGTAAGGCCTGAGTCCTTGACATCTCTTGACCACCATCATCGCCGGAGAAATAGGTTGTCCGAAGAATGTATGGTGCTCTTAAGAAAAAAGAAAAAGATTTCCGTCCCGGGAAGTATGCCCACTTGTATTTCTGAAAAGAAATGTAAGTGCGTCTTGAAGCGTAGCATCTTTGATCATCAGAGGCGTAGTGGTCGAAAAACAAGCACATTCACCACAAGGTGAAGTGTGCCCACTTAGTCCCTGAGCCTGGTAGTAGGTGAAGTAGGCACGTGGTGCCAGGGTCTAAAAAGAATTCCTAGTTAAGTTGAGAACCCAATCATCGTACAGGCGATACGAGATGCACCAGTAGGTGCATCGTACCGATGTAGTCCCCGAGCTTACTGGAAGGCGAAGTATGAGCCTTGTAGCAAGGTCTAAATAAATATCTCTCAACTATATGTGAGTACAAATCACATGTAGCTGAGGAGAACCCTTCTCCGAGTAGTGGTCGGGATAGTCCCCGAGCACATTAGTTGTCGGAGCAGTCCCTGAGCACGACAGTGGTCGGAGTAGCCCCTGAGCACGTTAGTGGTCGAAGCAGTCCCTAAGCATGTCAGTGGTCTAGGCAGTCCATGAGCACGGTAGTGGTCTGGGCAGTCCCTGAGCACGGCAGTGGTCTGGGCGGTCCATGAGCACGGCAGTGGTCTGGGCAGTCCCTAAGCACGACAGTGGTCTAGGCAGTCCCCGAGCACGGCAGTGGTCTGGGCAGTCCCCGAGCACTGCAGTGGTCTGGGCGGTCCCAGAGCATTGTAAGAGTCTGATCCATCCTTGAGCGCAAAACAAGCATCGAAAACACGAACGCCATTGATGTATTTATTCGGTGTATTTATTTATCTCCATTCTCTGCCAAGTCCAGTCTGACACGCCTGGTCAAAAAAGCAGATGGGTATAGTATGTCATTCTGTCTTCTTACTCTTTTCTGGCAAAAAGTCACTTGGCACCTATATGGAGGTGCGTCAGTGTGGGCCCTCTTACACTATCAACGAAGAGGCGCGTACACTGGTAACGAAGGAGCGTGTTTATTGGCATAGATCTCGAGGTTGTGTGAACAACCATCTGCGGCGCGCACACACGTCTCCCAATAATCTCAGGCGAATGAAACGACGGAGCTCTTTGTTTTATATAATGTAGATCTGGTAAGTTACTCACACCGTTCCCCATTGTCATTTGCCACCGCAACCTTCTTCTTCCTCTTACCAAACCCTATTCCTCTGAAAATCATTGCCAACCCCCTCGCCACCGCATCCACCCCCTTAGTAAGGACAGGCTAATGGCGAAGAGAGACGCCCAGAAGAAAGGCGGAGTCATGGCGAAGGAGTGGTGGAAGTCATGGAGCAATGAGCAGACCATCGAAGACCTCGTCACCATGGGAGTGCTCCACAACAAGGCACTCGTGGGATGGCGTGCGCCAGAAGGAGAAAGCTTCCCCGATCCACAACCAGGTGAGATTGTGGTTTTTGAAGACTTCTTCAAATGGGGTTTCGGGATTCCAGTGCACCCTTTCCTTCAGGGTCTCTGCTTGTATTACGAGATTGGGATTTGCAATCTGCATCCCAACTCGATTCTTCTTGGCTCCACCTTCATCCATCTCTACGAGTCTTATGGTGGCTTCCAGTCCCATTTCGACCTCTTTCGCCACCTGTTTTGTCTTCAGAAGAAAGGGAGCGATGGCTCGAAGATAGCCGGAGGCATCTACCTGAATCTGCACGACGGCATGAAAGCCCAATACTTGCACTACCCCTAGAACACCTCATTGGACGAGTGGTACAAGAAGTGGTTCTACATCCATGAAGAGCTGAACACCATCACCCTGTGCGACGTGGGGCTGATTCCAGAGAAGAAGAATAGCTGGACAGAGAAGCCCGAGAACCTGGAGCAGATCGCCGAACTGCTCGGGATGATCCCGTAGGGAAAGCTAGATGGCCCAAGTGTGGTCAGGAACTTCATCAGCTGAAGGATCCAGCCCTGCCAGAAGAGGGTTCATCCAGGCTTTGAGTACCAGGGGAGCGCAGATCCAATAAGGACCAGGAAGGAGCCTCTCAACAAGATGGAAATCAAGGCCAGGATTGGGGAGCTATTCAACCAAGCCGATCCCAATTATGTCAGGCTGAACGACATTGAGCACGCCTTCAAGCTGGCTCGACCTCCCCCAAAGGTAAATGATGCCTCCTTTTAACTGTAGAGTCATGTTGTAACAAGAAATTGGCTGTTGTCCCCGTTTTGTGTCTCAGTGTAATGGTTGTGACCGAGCAGCAGTGTTCATGTTGCCTCCCCCCGATGTGGATTGGCCACAAGCTGCCGGCCCAGCCACCCAGACCAGCGCTAGGACCGACGACATCCACTAGGTGGCACTCGAGACTGTGGAGGACACATCGACCAGAGCCGCTAGCAAGCGTCCGGCTGCCAGCAAATGACGCCAAGCCATCTTCCCCCTGTCGGATGATGAAGCAGAGGATGCGGACATCTTTCGGCTCGTCCCTCGAAAGAGGAGAAGACAAATGGGGTCAACAGAGCAGGGTGGCTCCTCTGTGCCAACAGTGGTTGCATCACCGACCACTGCAATATAGAGGACAAGCAAGGGAAACATCGAGCATCAAACCCCAACGCCAGTACCGGAGGTGGAAAGAGGCCCGGTGGAACCTGCTGAGCACGCGGAGCAGGGGCGGTCGAGGAGATGCTCCTTCACCACATCATTCCACAAATCGAAGCTGTAAGTATCTATATCTTTGATGTAAGCTTATAATTTGCATTGGATACTATTATCTTCTGAACTTGTCTCTGATATATTAGGTCGGCGTCCACCGAGAACCCCGACTAGCTAGCCAGGTGCGGCACAACTTCGCCAGCAATGGCAGGACAAACTGCCCAGCAGCCAGCCATGGAGGAGCCTATAGTAGGAACTCCGCCGGGACCTCAGCAGGCGGACGACCAGACATCAGTCCCCAAGCGGCTGGTCGAGAAGATAGCCGAGTAGAGTACAAGTGCTCCGAGCATAGACCCTGCTAAGGTGGATACCTTGGCGCCAAGGGAACCGGATCTAGCCAAGGAGCAGTAGCCAGAAGTGGCATAGAGCACTCTTGCCGACGCGACGGCTCGTGGAAAAGCCCTGGTGGTCGTGGAGTCTGTAGACTCCAGACCAGCGCTGCCTCCCAAACAGGAGGCTAAAGAGGAAGAAGTAGAAGAGGTCTTGGGCCGTCCCCAAGATAGGCGACAACATGTATATGTGTCGCGCTGGCGGAACGATGAATGGGTTATGCATGAAGAAATCCCAGAGGTCGAAGAGACCCTAAGAGTCGAACAGGCGGCCAAGCGTCTAGTGATAGAAGTCCAGGTATGTTTGGCTTGAATCCTTGACCTTGTTATGTAGTCGAACTATCTAACTTAGCTTGTCTGTATGCAGGACTTGATGAAAACCGCAAAATACTGAAACAGGTGCTTCGACCAGATTGAAGGGATCACGGCGACCAATAAAGAACTAGCGGCCGAAGTGGAACGCTTGTGGCGCCAACTTGAAGCCGCCGACCAGGAGAGGACAGAGCGAGAAGCATAGAACCAAAACCTGGTCAGCCAGCTCAATAACAAAGAGCTGGAGAAAACAAGTAAATTTTCATCTTATCATAGCATGTGCAGGACTTGTGTTGTTGTATTCTTGGCAGTAACAGTTGTAATGCAGGTTTAGAAGCTAAAGTGACCCGCCTCTAAGGGGAAAATAGCCATGTGACCGCAGAGTGTGGTCGCCTGAAGGAGGACAACGTGAAACTGGCACACAGCCATTCTCAACTCCAAGACCACACCACCAAAATGAAGGAGGAACTAAAAAGTAAGTATTCTAGATCACCTTTCTCATTCTGTTGCCCACCTTGCCTTATCATGTCATCACATTTGATGTCTTGTACTATGTTCAGTTTTGAAAGTCAATGCCAAGAAGCACCTAGAGGCCGTGATCAAAGAGCGTGACGACTGGAAAGCATGATGCCTCAAGGCCATCGAGGAGCGGGACACGTGGAAGAACCGGTGCCAAGAAGTGGCAACTAGCATTGTGCCCGTCCTCAACCTTATCGACCCGGCGCTCATAGAGGAAGAGCCGAGGACGCCCCAGCTCAGACTGGTCGAGAGATGTAGACAAGCGTGGGGATGGTTCCAAGAGTTTGTGAAGGAGGCTGGTGAGTACACGGATGCCCATGTACTAAGCATGGTGCATGCCCACTACCCCCTAATCGATCTCAAGCGCCTGGAGGCTGGGTACCCGAAGGAGGTAGACCCAGACAAGGTAGAGGAGCTTCAGACGGCCCAGCTGGACTTGTTGTCAAAGATAATTGGCGATATTAACCTGTGTGGAGGTGGGATAGCACCTGTACAGGGTACGCCATCGACAAGTCAGCTAGAAATGACATCAGCTGCAAGCCAACCAATGAAGCCTGCGGTCTCGACCAGCCAGGCACCGGCGGGGCCATCCCCTTCAGCTCGACTAGCACAAGAGTCCCTGAGACTCGAGTAGGGTATCGGAAGCGGTGAGCAGTAAGTGCCATGCGCCCCGACCAGCCAATGTAATAGGCTTAGAGCTGTAGAAGGAGGACATAGTTGTGTTATTGTGAACTTGAGCCTCTTTAGGCAAGCTTGTAATAACGTAACTGTATATTATTATAAGCTTGTTTGCTTTGTATAAAGCGTATTTAAGCTTGATACTTTATGTTGGTGTAACTAAGTAAGAACATGTTAACGTTCTGTTTAGTTGTACCATCATGCTCGACACATCATCTCGAAAAGTTTGTGCGGCCCTAGTTTTCCATGTGGTCGGAGTGTGAGGTTCGGTGACCTGTGCACATGTAGACGCAGACAAGTTAAACCAAGGGGGACCTACCGATCACCCATAACGTAGAGAGCGAATCCCATGCACATATTGGGAGGAACCGGAGATAGGGCCTGCTCCAAAAACCATAGAAGGAGTGGTGGTCGGCTTTTACTGGCTAAGTTAGAATAACCATAAAACTCGAAGTGACACATTAGAGTGGTCGGAGAAATCATAATTGCTTTATTGAATTAAATCAAAAGTACAAGAGGAGTACATATCTCATTAGTTAAGCATAGAAACGTCTAAGCTTGTCGATGTGCCACGAGTTTGGTACGTCCGTACCGTCCAGGTGAGCTAACCTATAAGACATTGGTCGTGTGACTTCCTTGATCATGAAGGGTCCCTCCCATGGAGTTGCGAGTTTGTGTACACTAGCCTGGTTCATCTTCCACTTCAGGACCAAGTCCTCGACCATGAAGAACCATTCTTTAACATTCTTGTTGTAGTACCTGCATAAAATAGCAAGGTATTTGGCTGTACGTACACAAGAATCGAGCCTTTTCTCTTTTGCACTGTTTACTTCTAGCTCTCGTACTTCATTGACCTTGCCCTCATCGAAGTTCTCTACCCTTGCTGGTCTGAAAGCTATATCTGGTGGGAGGACTGCCTGAGCACCGTAAACTATAAAGTATGGTGAGACGCCGGTGTTACGACTGGGCTGAGTTCGAAGGCCCCAAACCATGGCTAGTAACTCCTTGAGCCATCTTCTAGGAGCTTTGTCGTTTTCTCTGTACATCCTCTTCTTCAATGCGTCCAAGATCAAGCCATTTGCCCACTCGACTTGTCCATTGGCTCTAGGGTGCGCCACCGAGACATATTTTACTACTATGCTCCTTTCATCGTAGAAGTCTCAAAAAGCGTTCTCGGTGAACTGAGTACCCAGATTGGTGATGATGCTGTTGGGTATGCCGAAACGGTGGATGACCTGGTCGAGGAATGTTACAGCCTTTTCTGAAGATGCCTGTACCAAAGGCATGTATTCTATCCACTTAGAGAATTTGTCAATCAGCATAAAGACGCATGTAAATTTCCCAGGAGCTGGTCTGAAGGGCCCGATCATATCCAGTCCCCAGCATGCGAAGGGCCAAGAGGCTGGTATCGTCTGGATCTCATGTGCTGGTACATGGATTCTCTTGGCAAAGAACTGACAACCCTCACAGTGGCGGACTAGCTTCTCTACGTCGGCTACTACTGACGGCCAATAGAACCCTGCCCAGAAAGCCTTACCGACCAGTGTTCTTGAGGCCGCGTGGTTGCCATAGGAGCCAGAGTGGATTTGGTCTAGGAGATGCTCGCCTTCTTCCTAGGTTATACACTTCATCAAGATTTCCTCCTTTGCGTTTTTGTGCCATAACTTGCCATCGACGAGCAGATACTGCTTACTGCGATGCATCAGGCACTCATTTTCTGTCCGATCAGTATAATCGCTACCATCTGTTATGTACTTGATGAAAGGTGTTCTCCAGTCTGGCTCATGAGTGGTCAGAGGCGGCTCGGTTGTGCTCGGTGCCAGAACCATAGCCACTAATTGCTTGTCTGGAGCTTTGTCAACTGTGGAATCTTCATCGTCAATGGAAGACGTGAGTAGGTCTTGGACGAATACACCATGTGGGATCTTGGCTTGGGATGATCCTAACTTTGACAGCGCATCCGCTGCTTGGTTCTTGTCCTGGACCACATGTATGTACTTGATGCCATAGAACCTACCCTCCAGGTTTCTTATCGATTTGCAGTATGCATCCATCTTTTCGCTGGTCATGTCCCAGTCCTTGTTGAGTTGGTTGATGACCAGAGCTGAGTCTCCGTAGACGTAGAGATGTTTAACACCAAGCTCAACCGCGATACATAAACCATGAAGGCATGCTTCATATTCGGCAGCATTATTAGATGCCGGGAAATAAATCCTGAGGACGTACTAGAGCTGCTCCTTGGATGGTGACATGAAAAGAACTCCTGCTCCTGCACCATCAATGTTGAGAGAGCCGTTGAAGTACATCGTCCAATATTCGTTAGATCCCAGAGAGGCAGGTGTGCTTAAGTTTGTCCACTTGATGACGAAATCGACGAGTGCCTGAGACTTGATTGTAGTACGGCTTGCAAATTCCAAGGAGAAGGGGCATAGCTCCATTGCCCATTTGATGATGCGCCCGTTCGCATCCTTATTGCGGATGATGTCCCCCAAAGGGTACTCGGTCATGACCACCACACAATATCCGTCGAAGTAATGTCTCAACTTTCGGGATGTTATCAGTATGGCATAGAGTAGTTTCTGAATCTATGGGTACCTGGTCTTGGATTCGTTGAGTACCTCATTGATGAAATAAATTGATCGTTGTACCTTATAGGCGTGGCCTGGCTCATCGCGCTCGACCACCATGGTAGTGGAGACCACCCGATTGGTTGCTCCAATGTAAAGTAGGAGAGTTTCGTCTTCTTTGGGAGCAGTGAGGACTAGAGGTGATGTAAGGTAATGTTTTAGCTGCATGAAGGCAGCGTCTGCTTCCTCCGACCACTCAAACTTCTTGGATGCTTTGAGCAGTTTGAAAAACGGTAGCCCTTTTTCTCCTAATCTTGATATGAAACGGCTTAGAGCGGCCATGCATCCGGTAAGCTTCTAGACATCCTTCACCTTTTTGGGGGGCTTCATGTCTAAGACAGCTTTGACTTTCTCTGGATTAGGGCGTATGCCATCGTAACTGACGACGTTGCCTAGCAATATACCAGAAGGAACACCAAAGATGCACTTCTTTGGGTTTAACTTCCATTGGAATGTATGAAGGGCCGTGAAGGTACATTTTAGGTTGTCAACAAGGGTATGTGCTTCCTTGGTTTTGACAACTACATCATCCACATAGGCCTCTACTAGGTCATCTTTTATCTCGTCTATGAGGCAGGCCTGAATGGCGCATTGGTATGTAGCCCCAGCGTTCTTGAGCCCGAACGACATAGTCGTGTAGCAGTAGGCGCCGAAAGACGTGATGAAAGACGTCTTGATCTGATCGTCCTTTTTGAGAGTGATCTGGTGATAACCAGAGTAGCAATTGAGAAAGGAAAGGAGCTCGCAACCGGCGGTTGAATCTACGACCTCGTCTATGTGAGGTAAGTCGAAGGGGTCCTTAGGGCAGTGTTTGTTGAGATCAGTGTAATCAACGCACATTCTCCATTCATTATTCTTTTTGCGTACAAGAACTGAGTTGGCTAACCATTCCGGATGATACACTTCTTTGATAAATCCGGCTGCCAAAAGCTGTGTCACTTCTACCCTAATCGCCTCCTTTTTGTCACGAGCGAACCGTTGTAGCTTCTGCTTGATAGGTTTGGCCTTGCTGTTGACATTTAAGGAGTGCTCGATCAAGTTCCAAGGTACACCGGGCATGTCGGTAGGTTTCCATGCGAACACATCCACGTTGCTCCTCAAGAACCCGATGACCATGTCTTCCTATTTGGGATCCAGGTTGGCCCCGATAAGGGCCGTTTTGCTAGAGTCGCCGTCGACCAGCCGGATCACCTTGTGCTCCTTTGACTTGATGTTCTTGCGTGGAGTCTCAAGGTCTAGGATCTCTAGGTGGTTGGCTGAGGTCTTCTTAGCGTCGAGCACGATCTCGGCCATGCGAATAGAGAGGTCGTGGGCCTCTGCTATTTTGAAGCTGTCGTCCTCGCAGGTATAAGCTACGTATACATTGCCCCTGAGGGTTAGAACTCCTTTCTTGGTAGGCATCTTGAGCACCAGATACCTGTAATGAGGTATGGCCATGAACTTGGTGAGCGATGGTCGACCAAGAATAGCATGGTAGGTGCCGTCGAAGTCAGCGACCATGAAGTTGACGTAGTCGGTGCAGAAGTGGTCCGGAGTCCCAAATTGCACAGGTAGCATGATCTGCCCGAGAGGTGTAGAGCTCTGTCCGGGGAGAACGCCCCAGAACTATGCCTCATACGGCTTCAGGTCCGCCTAGGCTATTTTTAGGGCGGGCAGGCTGTTCTTGAACAGTATATCAATGGAGCTGCCACCATCGATAAGTACCCTGTCGAACTGAACCTTGTTGATACAAGGATCGAGGACCAGGGGAAAACGCCCTGGCTCAGGTATGGCGGCCCATTGGTCCTTCCTGCTGAAGTAGATTTCATGGTGAGACCACGGAGGGAGCCACGGATCGGTGAGAAGGTTATCGGTGTTTGCCACGTTCAAGCAAGCACGGGCGAGCAGCTTGCGTTCTTGTTTGGTCTCAATGGACACCTTATCGCCGATGATGGTGTGCACATGATTAGTTGGCTTGATGTATTTATGATGAGGGTCTGCATCGTTGTCATCGTTATCCTCGTTGCGCTATTCCCCTGCGTCGTTAGGCTTGTCGGATGTATCTAGAACCTGTTGACGCGTGTAGATAGTCTTGAGGATGTGGCAATTCTCCATGGTATGGTTCGACTTAGGATGGAGCTGGTAGGGCCCCTTCAATGCTTTGGCATAGTCGTCTTTGTAGTTATGACGTCCGCCCCCCTTTTTAACGGTATTGACCTCACCATCATCTTCCCGAGCGCGCTTGCTCCTGTAATCGTCACGACGGTTATGCCGCTGATTACGTTGGTCACGGTGGTCGCGGGAGTCGTTGCGCTGGTTGCGGCGGTCAAAATTGTCGTTCCAACCACGACTGTCGCGGTAATCGTCGCGGTGTGGGGGGTGGTCGGAACGTGGAACCCTTGCTGCTTCTTCAACAATTATCTTTTTAGCGTCGTCGGCATCCGCGTATTTCTTGGCGGTGGCCAAGAGCGCTGTGACTGATTTAGGTCTCTTATGGAGGAGCTTTTCCCTTAGGGCGTCATGGAAGTGGAGGCCAGTGATAAAAGCCTCGATTGCCTTGTTGTCGGAGATTGATGGGACCTTGATGCGCATCTCCGAGAAGCGCCGAACGTACTTGCGTAGTGGCTCATCTTTTCGATCTCGAATCCATTGCAGATCGTATTTGTTGCCTAGCTATTCACAAGTAGCGATGAAGTTGTCGATGAAGGCTTGCTTGAGCTCCTGCCAAGAGTCAAAGTAGTTTGCAGGCAAGCTGACCAGCCATTGGTGACCTGCATGGCCAACAGCGACTGGGAAATAGTTAGACATGATGTGTTCATCCGCCATGGCTGATCTGCACGCAGTCTCATAGAGCATGACCCATAATTCAGGGTTTTCCTTGTCGTCGTACTTTTGAAGTTTTTCGAGTTTGAAATTTTTAGGCCATATGACTTGGCGAAGGTGTGGAGTAAACTGCTTCAAACTCGGTGGGCCGTGGGCAATGTCATATTCCATACGGCGATAGCTTTCATGGGATGCATGATCGTTGGCTCTCTGGTTGATGCGAGCGCGTAGGTCACGTCCACCGAGGTAATGGCGGAGATCGTTATTGCCATCGCGGCGATCTCGATTGCCATCTGGATTAGCCCTGCAACCGTGGTTATCATGGCGATTGTCGCGGTTATCTCGGCGGTTGTCATCTCGAACGTCATGGCGGTTATCCTCCTGGCAGCGGTTGTCGTCCCGACCACCATCATGACCACCATTTCTGCCTTGATGGTTGTCCGATGGGTCGTTGTTGCGCGAGCCACGTTGGTTGAGTGGCTATGAGCGACTTGAGTATTGGCGGCTGTGGCTTGATTCGACTGAAATGGATGGAGCCCGGGCTTGATTCATCATCTCTGCGGTCTAAGCCATAGCAGCCGTCAGATAAGCTTGTATGTCGTCGCAAACTACCTGGGTCTCGGGAGTGTTGGGTAGCCGCTGTATTGTTGCCATGGCGACGGCTACGTTGGCGCTTGGAGTCTTGAAAACTTGTTTGTCCCCCACCCTGTCGAAAGCATTGTTGAGGTCACATGGCTGGACCCTTATGCGTCGTGCCTCCTGGTCTGTTTAGCTTTGATCTGTCGGCGATTAAACCAGTCAATATTGCATGCTTCGCGAGCAGTTCTTTCTTGTTCTATTTCGCCAACTGCTGGTGGCTCATCATTGCTGACAACATGGATCAAATCCCCTCGTCTTGGTGGGAAAGATAGAAATTGGGGGAAACCTGGGGCGTGGTCTGGGAGATCCAGATCGTATTTGATGCCTTCATCTACGTGATGCTGAAGCTCGGTGTGGACAGATGCGATGCCAGACGAAGAGCTGGAGTCACCCTCTCGGACTGTGTGGACGGATCCTTCTTGATAATCTTCAATCCGGACCATGTTGACGAAGTTGCGTGGCTTCGGCTGAGGTCGGTGTATAGGACACAGATCCAAGCGGCGTTGTAAATTATACGCGTAGCTGGAGGCAGTGTTTCACAGGCCGTAGGGCTAGGCCTGGTGTCTCCTCGTCGAGGCTTCGTACTCAAAGAGTTGAAGACCCATCGCGAAGACTGGCCAGCGACGAGCGGAGCGCCCCTCAGGAGTAGATATGACCACGAGATCTATACCAAGTCGTGTAGGACGACTGGTCCGAGCTGGTCGGGTAGATCTGTTGTGGAAAGCGGTTACCTGCTCATTAGGTTGACTTTGAATCGTACTTACTAGAGCTAGGGTTTCAGCGAGTTTGATGCCGACCCGATCGATGGAATCGAGCAGGTCGGTGTTGTCGATCTGTTTCCCTTTGTAGCGGGGAAGCAGATGACGGGTTGTCGGCGTGGCTAAAGACGATGTAGGCGTGGTCGGAGCCAGATGTACCATGGTCAGAGCCAGATCCATCGTGGTCGGAGCCATATCCATCATGGTCGGAGCCGTAGCCGATGCAGAGGAAGTAGTGGTCGGCGCAGACTGAATCCATGCCTTCTCCGTGGTCATGGCGACGAAGTCGTCGGAGCCGGTGGTCCATGTGATCTGGCCAACGGTGAACGTGAGGCCGCTCGGCGTAGCCATGGAGCCGGAGGAGATGACCATCTTGTTTGCTTGGAGAGCAGTACGCACACCCCCTACCTGGCGCGCCACTGTCGACGAAATATGGTCGGCAGTCTACCTAGGGGTATGCCCAAGGTAGTAGATTGTCGGCAGACAGATGCACAAGCCACAAACAAGACGATGACGCAAGACGGACATGAGGTTTTATCCAGGTTCGGCCGCCAAGAAGGCGTAATACCTACGTCCTGCGTCTGATTTGTATTGCTGTATGTCAATGAGAGATGTTTTTTAGAGGGATCCCCTGCCCGCGTTATATAGTCCGGGGGGCAAGGTTACAGATCTGGAAACTAATCCTAGTCAGTTACAATTGCCATATGTAGCCGGATAAGGATTCCTATTCTAACCGACCAGGATCCTGCTTGATTGCCAAATCCGTCTTGACTCCTTGTGCGGGACTCCAACCAGGTTGGCTGGGCTGCACGTCGTCTTTCGGATGGACCGGACCCATCGATCCGGGCCGGCCCAAGCTTAGCCGTAAGGGTATAGGGGTTAATACCCCCACAACTTGTTGACTATAATTATAATTTTCATGTATATGATCAAATGATATATAATTATATATAGTCATATAGTCACAATACTAATAACCAAACTCGATTGACCATTATATGATTTATGCATATGGATTCTTCAGTATAATGTTAGATAGATCTGATAAATCTGCACTGTCAACTGTCCATCATTTGTCAGTTGGGTGGATTGAAATTGGTTTCTGTCTAATTATGTATATTTTTCCTTTGCTGATCTTGGGTGGATTGAAATTGGTTTTTGTTTAATTATGTATCCAAATTGCAATTACTTTAGCTAATAATTTTTCGGCCATTTGAGTGACATTGACTATAGTCTAAAAATAAGAGCATTTCTGAAAAATAATTCAACTATTCTGCTTCTTAGGGTCACTAACATCTGAAATGTCTCCTATTTTATGCTAGGTTCTGCCTATTTTCAAGTTCTATTCCTATCACAGCAGTAACTAGTACTTATCATAGTTAGCATACTTCCAGTCTAGTTCTTGTGAGAGGAAGATGGCACCGATTATGGTGGTGAAAACTAAGAGTGCAATGTGAAGCTAAACTCTTAATACTATCTCTGTAACATACTTATGATTTGTTGAGCATATGTATGGTCATTGTTGGACCATCCATCCATGATCCATGCCTTGGTTTCCCAGCTGAGCTTGAGCATCAGTTCTACTGCTACATACTCATGATTTTTTTACATGGATTTTTGGTTGCATGCCGTTTTTTTGACTTTGATATAGTCTGTGAATTCTATAAGGAATTTGGATCCTGAATTTTATCTGTTATCTATTTTTTTCTAAGTTGTTATTGCACTAAAGAAATTCTTGTAACTATATATTAGTTTCCTATGTAATCTCGATGAATCTAACTTGTCCTACACCATAGGTGGTTTTGTAAGATGGTGCAAAAGCTAGCAGACTTTTGTCTTGGTTTCTTTTTCTTTCTATAGGCTTGTTTCTATCTTTAGACCACATCACAAACCCAAGTGCTCGACCTGCTTCTTGTGCACAGTGAGCAATCAGGGCCACGTCCTGCTGTTGTAGCAAGCACAAGCAGCAAACTATCTTTGTCATCCTGAATGTCTTTTCCATTGATCTAGATTCTCCTAGTCTTTGATCTGAGTTGCTATTACTTTTTGTTGCTTTTTTAGAAAGTAGATTCAAAAGATTGTGATACTAACCTTTGCTGATACGGTATGGATCAGTCTTGTAGTGCTTCTTCTTAAAATTTCTTGTTCTTCTTGTTTGCAATCTGATGTCTGCCCCTTTCCCCTGCTCTGCGTGAGCAGAGTAGAGGCTTTCCCCACGCACAGCAGATCTTTTTTTTTTTTTTGCTTTGCTTGTCTCCCAAGTCTATCTGCTATATTCCTATGTATTTATTGTTTTAGGCTTTTCTTATGGGCTGCTGTTGTTTAATGGGCCATTTTATAATTTTGGTTAATGGGTTGTACTGTTTTACTTTTCAGTTGCACAGAAATTACAACAGATTTTCCTCTGCGTGGGCCTTCTTTAAAAATCCATCTTTTTAGAGGCAGCCAACAACCGTGTGCTAACTTGTTTTAAAACACACCATTTCTTCTCTGTTAGAAATCATGTGTTCTGTAGGCAACTAACAACCATATGCTAGCTTGTGCTAAAACACGTGGTTCTTCCTCTGTTATAAATCATGTGTTTTGCAGCCAGCAAACAACTATGTGCTAATTTTTGCCCAAACATATGGTTGTACAGTGGACATACTCTTTTTTTTATTTCTATTTTGTGTTGGGTCGAAGAGATAAAAAAAGATGAGTTGATTGAGTTTTTTTTCTTAGGTTCAGATTGACAACAGAAACGTTTCTGATTCTTGCGGTGCCAAAACGGATCAGGTGAGAAACGTTTCTAAGAATCACTAGAAACGTTGCTCTTTTTTAAGCCTGGCAGAAGAAACGGTTGTTAGCTGGTTTTGACGTGATTCTAATTCTTGCCCTTTATGTATTAGAGTCTAATTCTTGCCCTTTATGTATTAGCAATTATATTTTTTCAGTTAATTTTTTAAAATGAAATAAGTAAAAATAAATTATGGCAATCTCTGCTATAATGGACCAATCAAAATTATACTAAGTTCTCCGGAAAGACGTCCCCTATTGAGAGCCTCCAAACATTTTGCACCCAGAAAAATACACACAGAAAATCGTCTCCATTAAAATCAAGGGCTAAAAAAATATCCATCACAGGCTTCAAACCCAAACCAGCGGCCATGATTGATTGTTTGATGCAGGCTTCAAACGCGCTGGCATCGGCATCCACCGCAAACCCACCCGCGATCGAAACCTGCTAGCACCGAAAAAAATGAAAAAACAGATGGGAGCCCTTCCCCAGGTCATGACGCCAAGCACCCAAAACCTGTGGCCACCGCCGCCGCCATTGGTGTCCGTGCGCGCTCTCCTCTCCTCCTTTCCCCTCTTGCCCCCCTCCCTCTCCGCTCCACCCCCACCTCGGTCGCTCGGAGCCCTTAACCAGGTCGGCCTTCCTCATCGCCGGCGAGCCGTTCCGTATCGTCTCCCGCCAGATCAGCTCTCCAAAGGCTCGGACCTACCCCAAGGTCGTTGTCGCCGCCGTCTTCCATCCGCGCACTGACTGCCAGTCTGATGCCTGTTGCAAGCGATGCTTAGCGGCGCTGGGGGATGACGAGTACGGCGGCGGCGCACCTTCCTCTTCCTGCACGCCAGCTGGGCTGCTGTGACCATCAGGAACATGCTGCCAGAGATCGAGGTGAGGATCTCGGACGGCAATGTCGTGATGTTGAGGATCCAATGCGAGGATGGCAAGATGGTGCTCGTCGGGCTGTTGGCCGATGTCGAGGGACTCCGCCCAGCATCACCCGTACCATTGTCATGCCCTTCTTCTCAGCGGCGGATCCAGAAAATATTTTAGGGGGGACTGAACAACACTGCTGCTCGATCTTAAGTCTCAGCCCCCCTATACTATAGAACTTTGCCTAAAAATTCATAGGGGCTCTACAGTAATTTGCACTGATTCGGTTTGGGTAGGGGGGGCTTGAGCCCCCCCCCCCCCCCCCCCCCCCCCGCCCCACCGCTGGATCCGCCCCTGCTTCTTCTCGGCTTGCATCCTCATCAAAAACAACCAAAAGAAGTTAAGGGTTTTACCTGTGTGCCATTATAAAAGTTTATAATTACTCACAAGCCATTAAAAAGTTTAAGCGGTCATAAGCGCCACTGGTCGGAACTCTTTTGCCCTCAATACCATTCCGTCGACTATTGCTGCTAACGGTGTCAAATGGAGCTACGTAAAGACTGGAAATGCCCTCAGACTAGAGAAGCTAAATGAAGTTGCATTTGCCTCCTGTGCCACTCATCATCACATAGTTGTTTGCATGTCACCATGAAATAACTTAATAAACACAAACTAAGTAAATAACTTAGCCTAGAAATTCATAGTCATATAATAATACTCCAACATCAGAAAGAGTATTCAAAAGGGGTGTGAAAAAAAGAAGAAGGTGAAACTGCAAGTGCGCGGCAAGGTACCCAAGCCGCCACCACGAACCGTCCGAGCTGAGCAATCACGCCCATGAGGCCGATGCCGCCGCCGCCGTCGTAGACCAGGTTGACGCCCCTCCGCACCTGCACGTTGCAGTCACAACAAGGGAAAAGGCACGGACACGACGGTCAGCAGCAACCAAGCAAGAACTAAAAGAAAAAAAATCCAAGAGAACGACGGTGGCAGTGCTCTACTAGGCTACTAGCGCATGGCGGGCGCGATGAGCTCCCTAGGCAACATCGTCAACGTGCTTGCTTGTATCCAATGAATTAATGACATTATTATGTTGCATGTATCAGATCGGATCCAAGACGTCGATCATCGTTGCTTCTTGACCCCTTGGCCATAATTTCCATCCGTGGATTGATTTGGATGACATGCTCGCTCCATCGATTGGCCAAGGTGGAAGCAAGCCCGCAGCAGCAGCAGGCTCTGGTGCTGCCTTGGCGTCCTGTAGGTCGAGTGGAAGCCGTGGGCACAGCGCGGCAGCACACGCACCTGGTCTCCCTCCGCGAACGCCACCGGGCAGATGGTGCACTCCTTGTCGGCATCTGTTCTCCTTCCTTTCAGGGAAGAGACGGAGACAAAGACGGTGGGCAACGCCTCAATGGCCGCCTTTCTACAGTCCCCTAGGCGGCTAGGTGGACGACCTGCTACTAAAGCCGTTGCCACCGGTGGCCACCACTGACACAGAGGTTCCTCCTCCTCTGCGGAAGGCGCACCGGGCGACGGGCGCAAGGCCAACCACGTCATCACGCAAATGAGGGCGCAGAGGAGGGATGCCAGGATGACCACCGTGTCGGAGTCCATGGAGATGGCTTGCTTCGGGGTGCACGTCGTCAAGGTGGTCCCGGCGGCCGTGAGGTCGGGGCTGGGCCACGCCAACGCGGCGCAACTCGCCACTGGCGAGGAGTGGCGCATGTACCGGGACTTCGCGGCGGCCATCGAGGAGTGCGGGAGGGCATCCCAGATGGAGCCGCGAGTCCATCGAGGAGTGTGGGAGGGCATCCCAGATGCCATCTGGCAGATGGAGCCAGGAGTCGAGCGCGTCCGTGGCGGAGCCGGGATCGGAGGCCTCGACAGTGGCGGAGAGAGCTGGCGCGGCGCCTCTGTCCGTGTGTATGAGCGAGTGAGGATAGGGTTAGAACACATGGGCATTTTAGACAATTTTACTGGTCGGGTCCACGTGCCAGGACTCCCAAACCGTGAAAACTAAACAGAATGCAGATGGAATGGTGTGGAGGGCAAAAGAGTTCGGACCAGTGGCACCTGTGACCGCTCCAACTTTTTAATGGCTTGTGGGTAATTACAAACTTTTATAATGGCATAGATGTAAAGGCCCCAAAGAAGTTATGAAGAAACTAGACTACTTTCACTCTAGGTTTTTTTGTCAAAGTGACAAGACAAAAACACCCTCTCGGACAGACCGTGTGTGAACGGACCAGAAAAAAAGCCCTATGCGCGAACTATGATGGATGGAACTAAGCTCAATTTGAAATAAAGCTAGGGGTTAAAAGAAAAACTTTGCCCTTTAATATTAGATAAACGTAGAGAAGAGATAAAAAACGTTAATGCTATGATTAGGGCGTCCTATGCATTCGGATGCGCCCCATTCCAAGGGATGCGCCCCGTTCCTAGGCATGCATAGCGAATCGGGCCCAACAGCAATCAGCATGCTTCCCTTTATGCTCTCTCCTTCATCTATACCAGGGACATAACCCCCACCGACGGAAATCCCCACTCGCTTCGCTCGTCACAGCTTCAACGCATCGAGCGCCCACCCCACTCCACCCAGCGTCCCCATCCCTCTCCGTACCGCATCTGCTGCCACGCCATGCCCACTCCTCCTGCATAACCTCATCGACGCCGGCGTGGTTGATGAGTCGGACGTTTTGGCGGCACGAGGGACGACAATGATGACCTCCTCAGGGCGCTCATCAACACGGACCTCCCTGGTTGGGACCTCGAACTCGACATGTGGAAGCTCCTGGCCGTTGCGGCGCTCTCCTTTGTCGGCATGCCCACGCTGCTCGGGTACCTCGTCCAAGCAGCAAGGTGACATGTGCAGCGCATGTTGTAAGCTTACGTTTTAAGTGTTTCAGATGATTTATCTGGATGTTGCAAGTATTTCATCTTGATGTTGCACATGTTTCAATGGCTAGACGCGTCTATTCCAAGTGTATGTTCCAAATATTTCATCTATTTTTCAGACATTTAGTGCAAGTGTTTCATCTGGATGTTGTATATGTTTCACACATATGTTGTAACTATTTTATCTGGATATTGCATATGTTTGCAATGGTTTCAAGAGTTTTCATGTGCTTTTGCAAGTGTTTCAGCTGTTTTGTACGAATGTTGCAAGTGTTTCATCTGGATGTTTCAAAAGTAGATTAGGATGTTGTACATGTTGCAAAGTGACTCACCTGTCACAACCGCTTGTTGCAGTTGCTTGGGCGCCGTGCATGCGCGTGTGGGAGCGGAGGGATGGAGCGCTGCTCGGCAGCGGATGCGGGTGCGGCAAGTGGAGGGGCGCGGGCGGAAAGCGAAGGGGGTGCGGGTGGATAGAGGCGCGAAGTGGAGGTGCAGTTTCCTGGGAGCAGCAGACGTCGGTGTCCGTCCGGACGCTAGTAGTGCTGAAAAAAAAGTTGAGGTAGAGGAAAAGATGCACATGTTTAATTAACTGTACACCCAAATTCAAATGTTCGTAATAATATATCAGCGGCTTGAACTTTATAAAGGCTATGAAATCCCCTTTGATTGGCACCACAAATCCAAAGGATTTTTTACTGCTTTCTTTGTCCAAAAAAATGTAAATCTTGCTTTGCAAGATGTAAATCAATCTAAATTTTGATCAAATAAAATATATTAATATTTACGATATGTAATAAGTATAACTAAATTAATTATGAAATACATTTTTACAATAAATCTATTCGAAGATATAAATACAGACCTACATTTGTAAATCCAGTTAAACTGTAAATTGATTGATTTATCAAATAACAAGATTTACATTTTTTTTTAACAGAGGAAGTACTTCATTGGTGGCAAACTGATCTCAAGTATTCTCTCCGATCCAAACTATAAGACCAACTAGGCTCCCTCCATTTCAAATTATAGGACCTTTCGATTCCCCTCACTAAAGACCAACTGGGCAAAGTGAGAACCCAAGCGTTTGCTATGCTTATCTTTCAAATTACATACAAAAGTAAGTGTGAATACGACTCAGCTCGTCCAATAAGTCAAATTAAGTTTAGCCTGATATTGTTCACTTGCTATTTAAGTTGACGCGTTGTGATTTGTGAACCCTGTTTGCAGCTTATCTTAAAATAAAATGAGTTAAACAAGCACCAAGTTTCAGAAACAGTCTCACCAAGCGATCAGTAATGGATATCCTTGCCCATCAAACTTTCCCAAGGTTTGGATTGACACGCCAATGATGGCAGCCATTGAATTACAACAATACGCGCACACCTAGTCTAACTGCTCCAGCTGAACAAGGATATCAACCAGAACAGTAGCAGCATGGACTCAATGAAATGTAATATGGAAAGATATACAACATATGCAGATGATACGCAGTGCAAAAGGTAAAAAAGACATGGTGCATCAGTGACAGCGACAGCTGTGATGGAGCGAGCATCTCCAAACACTAGCTAAGAATGAGTGTTTCTCATGAGCGTCAGATTAAAGAGGGACCCATGGATGGTGTCAAACGCATTCATTCGAAACATCTAAACTTGAACTTGAGGTCCATTCGCCTTTAGGTCTTTTGATTCCAAGGGATGCACACAGCATTTTAACCACGCAAGGAAGCACATCATCCACATCTCCACTGGCAAGCAAAGATCATGCAAGGAGTCATCATGAGTTCATGGTAAAAGAACTTCACAGCAGTGAAGAATGTAATTACCACCGCTACCAGTGTATTACACCCGCTCCTCTGATCTTGATCTTATGAACCTCCGACGACTCCTTGGTCTCTGAACTTCTTCATCCACAGCATCCCCTTCGTCCTCCTCCCCCTCATCATCATCATCATCATTATCATCATCATCATCATCATATTGGAGACCTAACAAATTTTCTCCCCACAGATAGCGTCTCCTCTGCCTTCTCAGGCCCCTTGATGCGCCTCTTGGCTCATCACCTGATCTAATCGGACTACTGCTGAGCATATGAAATAGAAAGAATGTTGTCAGAAGAGACCCACTTGGTTCACTTGGGCCACTGGTTTCCTGGTCATGTGAAAACATTTCACCACCTCCAATAGCATAATCACCAAGCACAACTGCCCCAGGCATAGCGGACCTGATTGCGCTTACTATGTCAGCATACTCCCGCTGATGCTCCAGGTGGTGCCATGCACGGCGTCTTGATGGATCAACATCAGCAGGCCTTGTTGTGGGGTGCACCCTTCTGGCATGTCTACGGATCTCCCTGTAGTTACCAGAAAACGTGCAGGCTTCTCGTGAGCAAGCTCTGGATTTCTCATCCAAATACTGTCTAGCTTCTTTGATGATCTTCCAGCCACTAACAGCCCCCCTGCACAGTGGGCACAACAATTGGTTTAAGCTTGACACGTCACTTGACTCTGAAACGTCACTTGACTCCGAAGGACCATTGATCTCAACCTCGTGAGCTTCCAATGTCAAATCTGGGCCTTCATTGTAGTTGTTCTCTTCCTGTTCTCCAGCTATGGCAGCAGGTCTATGGCTGGCATCTTGATGATTGGAAGCTTCATCAGGTTCAGATATGTCCATGTGTAGCCTGGGGCTCTCTCTAGTGAGACCAAAACGAGATCTCTGGACAGCATTTTGGTTTCTTGTACCCCTAGGCGTGGACGAGCTTGACTGTGAAGGACTGTCCCCATCATTCACTTTCATTTTCTTGAACCTGTCTAGGCAATTTGAATGCCTATAGCTTGTATCGCATATATAGGATCGGCATCCTTTGTCATGGGAGCTGCACAACAGAAGGACAGCATTGTGCGGATGGTCCATGCATATCGGACAGAGAGCATCATCCCACTCCTTGTGCAGTGCAGCAGTATCTGTATCTGCATTTCCCATCTTAAACAACTTCTTTGCAGTTGCCATCTTCAACAAACTGTCCAGGAATCACTGAAAAGTATGGAAGAAATTATTACATGGACTAAACATATGTAGCAATTGCTATCTGCATTCAGCAATGAAGCTAGATCATATAATCATTATAATATATAATGGTTATTGTTTCCATGCGGATATATTGGTATTCTACAAGCAGGCAAAACAATAGAAGACATTATCTTAACCGGGGTTAACTTTGGAAAAGCTGATTGATCTTCTCAATCTTCAATGAAGAACCTTCATCTGTAGTTATTGCTATAAAAAGCATAAGAATTTTTTAAGGCTCAATTGATGCAAATCACAACCCACGACCCATGTTTTTGATAAAATTTGTGAACAACTCATGTTCCAGTTAGGATAATTAGTTTGCATATATTGGATCTTGATTTCATATACTTAGCAATCAAATATACATGGTGTACAATGGATGAAATCACTTAACACTTAGACCAGAAATATTGATATTTATACAAGAGAAAAGCAGAAGGGCGGGCCTGGTGCAAGCTGTAGAGTCTTACCGCCTGTGACCGGAAGGTCCCGGGTTCGAGTCGCGGTCTCCTCGCATTGCACAGGCGAGGGTAAGGCTTGCCGCTGACACCCTTCCCCCCAGATCCCGCACAGAGCGGGAGCTCTCTGCACTGGGTATGCCCTTTATACAAGAGAAAAGCAATAATTCTGTACTGGGTTTAGCTGGTCTGTCCAGTGTCAGCCCTGATTGACTACAACAACAACAAAGCCTGTCAGTCCCAAGCAAGTTGGAGTAGGCTAGAGTTGAAACCCACCAAGAGCCCCTAGTCAGCCCTGATTGACTGATTGAATAAAACAGAAATACCAACTAATTGACTAAACATCACAAGCACTCATAAAGCACATCACTGCAATCGTGTTATTTGTGTTTCTTTTTTTTCTGCTTTTTATTCTATTTGAAATGGCAACTAGAAAATGCAATTACAAAATAGATGCCCTATATATGATATCAAAAACATTCTGAATTTGACATGACATTAGCAAATTAGCCTTTGAATGGGATGACAACAAAATAAATACAAATGGCCAGGATAAAATGCTAGATCAGTCACACACCAAGACTAGCTCTGTCAACAACTCAACACCTGCTGGCCCTCCTATGCACTAAGACTAGGCACATGTTTATGAGTTATGGCTCCCAACTTGTATTCACGCTAGCATGACCTTCTGTTGAATTACCTCCTAACGCAATGAATGAAACTGAATTAATGATCAAGATACTACAAATGCCAAAATAACATAAAAATATAATCAAAACCACTACAGTACAACCTAGTAATCATCTATAGTGCAGAACCGAGCATTCTGCAGCACCAGGTGAAGGTCAGGCCTATTTGAGAATTCCCTATTTGAGGCACATAAGGCACTTTCACTTCCAAATACATTTGAAGTCTCAAACACTAACAATTCATCCTAATTTGCTTGCATAAGTGCATATATACATCCTTAGGGAAGCAGGCCTAATGAAGCCAAAAGAGGTGTTGAAGGTGGAAGACACGATCATCAAGCTGCAGGAGGGACTGAGCGTGGTGAGCCTGATCTTCTGAAGGAGGATCCTAAAGCTGGGAATGAAGATGAAGGCTGCATGACAATCAGGAGTTTTTTCTGAATTTTGGTTGACAAAATAGAGGTGTTGGATACCATGATGATCAAGTTAGAGCGTTTTGGGTGGACATGAAGCATCAAGCTACCTTTATAGTTTCCAATTCTTGTTTAGTAGCTTTGTTTGGTTTCTTGTTGTTGGCCAATGTCGTTTATCTTTCTGAATACTCTTTTCTGATGGTGCTAAACTCTGTAAGCTGGTATTCCCAGCAGTTACCGTATTTGCTTTCAATATAAGCAGGGCCAAGGCCTTTGGTCTAAAAAGTGCATATATACATCCTTAGGGAAGCAGGCCAATGTCTTTGTTGTGTATAGAACAAAAAAAACAATATATAGTTTCCAAAAAGACACTAGGCCGCACATGAGAAATGACTGTCAGTTTGTAATTCATGATTCATCCATCTCTGTACACTGTACAGTCAGGTATACTTACCAATTGCACATCCAAGCAGCCAAGCAGGGGCGGATCCAGTAAAGGGCATCGGTGTGAACATGAACACCCGATAGTATTTGCAAAACAATCGAAGTTAGTAGACATAATACATGAATATAAACATGTAATTAGGTCAGATCTGAATACAGATAGTAAGTTAGGGTCTGAGTGCTCGGTTTTGCACAGCAGGAAGGGAAGACCAAAGGGTGGGCGTACCTGGTGGTGCTCGTCGCCGGTGAAGGGCCCGAAGAAGACTTGGGCACCTGACATAGAACGGCAGCGCCAGAGACCAGGGCCCGAAGAAGAGCACCAGGCGTAGTCGTCGCCAAGAAAGTGAGGGAGAGACAGAGGGAAGGGGATACGGGAAGAAGAGAAGCGACTCAGATTCACCATGTGATTTTTAGGAGAAATTTTTGATATTTAACCCTCAATTGTGCCTGCTTAGTTACCAAAATTTTGTAAAATTTTTCAAGATTTCTCGTTACATCGAATCTAGCGACTCAGATTCACCATGTGATTTTTAGGAGAAATTTTTGATATTTAACCCTCAATTGTGCCTGCTTAGTTACCAAAATTTTGTAAAAATTTTCAAGATTTCTCGTTACATCAAATCTTTGACGCATGCATGAAGCATTAAATATAAATAAAAAATAAAACTAATTACATAATTTAGACGAAATTCACGAGACGAATCTTTTAAGCTTAATTAGACTATGATCGGACACTAATTGTCAAATAACAACGAAAGTGCTACCGTACCATTTCTCAAAAAATTTCACCAACTAAACAAGGTCTACGTTTGACATCCAATTCGGAGATCTTTAAAAATTTAACCATGAACATACGAATTGTTTTGATACGAGGAATTTCTCGGATTTTCTCACTTTCTATTTTAGTAGTTTTTTCTCATTACTTATACCATGTGAAAAGACTAGAATACCCCTCCACCTAAAAAGAACATGGACGACGCCTCGCTCCTCGCGGCTTCTGCGCGGGCGTCTCCTCGGGTGGTGGAGGGTAGCGCTGTTGCAGCCCCTTCTGGAAGCGAGCAGAGGGGGGGACAGGGCAGTGGCTGGCACAGGCCGCCGACGAGGTTTGGCCAGGTTGTGGGCTTCCGCCATCACATGTGGGCGGAGGGGGAGGCAGGACATGCCAGCAATGGGCACATGCTATCGGTGGGCTTTGGCCGGGCGGGGTCCATGAGGAAGTGGTCGACCGCAGGTGCAGGAGGCCACCGATGAGCTCTGGCCGGGAGGCAGGAAGAAGGGGCCAGCGGCGAGCTCTGGTTGGGCAGGTGTTAACACAAAAATGTGCCGATGTGATCAACACACAGTAAGCCGGAGGATCTGAGTAGAACGAGACCAGAGATCTGCTTGGCTTCAACATAGAACCAGCCGATTCTGAAAACCCAATGACTTGCCAGTCAAGTTGACCTACAATTGATAAGGAGATAAAATCTTATCAGTAATTTAAGGTGGAATATGTCGGTGTTGCACCAGACAGTTCCAAATGTACGGCTAGATAGCCGATTCAATAAGGCTATCGACTAAGTAGTCGATATCCGGCGTATCCATGAAATGAAGATCTTTAAATCAAGGATTATCGGCTAATATTAAATGATAATATATGAAACAAAATAACCGATGCTCATGGATCATAGCAGATTTATGATGATTGATTAATCTAGACAAAAATAAGTACAATACAACCAAATACAAAATCAGAATATCTTTTCTTAAAATTCCAACATATATGACCAAATGATCGATTGATGTCATCGATCGATTAGAGAATTGATAATCAGCAAAGAAGCGATATAAGAAAGCATCATCGGCTAAATGGAACATGATGGATATAAAAGCATTGAGACGATAAGTTTGATGAAAAGAGTATAACATACGAACAAATCAATTGTCTAATATAAATGAATCTATAAAAAGTTTGAATCTTGTCGGGTACCTTAGAACGGGGTACCCCGAGCGAACAATCAAAGGAGTCACTTAAGTCCCATCAAAAAACAAAGCTAGAAGGTAAGCCGTGGGCCCCTCGCCCGCCACGTCCGAGCCCACCAGGCCCTCCGCCTCGCCTCGAGCCTCGCGCAGGAGGTCTCGGACGTCCTTGACGCAATCTCCGCCTCGCGCGAGGCTCTCCACGGAAGGCCTCGGCAGGGAACACGATCTCCGCTTCGCGCGAGGCTCTCCACGGAAGGCCTCGGCAGGAGGTGCCTTCTCCGTATCGCGTGAGGCTTCTCACGAAAGGTCTCAGCAAGGACTCCGATCTCCATCCCACGCGAGGCTCCGCTCTCCATCTCGCGCGAGGCCTCATTCCCCGTATCGCGCGAGACCAGCTTATCCATAGTCCGTCGCCCCCACCTCGGCCGGTCTTCCCGACAGCACGTCATGTCTCATTAATACTTCAACCACTCCCACAATCTCAGCCGGACGATGGCTCGACGCCACAGAATGACCGACGGGACCTGAGGTCGCATCAACACCATACCGGCTGGGACAGGGCACGGCGGGGATTACCGGCCACTGTGTTCTGACGTTGTGCCCACGATCAGCGCCCACACTGCACTGTGCCCCGCAATCCCCGCCTCGAAAACAACGCGACATGGACAACTTGGCCCGGGTTATCATCGCCTCCAAGCCGGCGCACCAGGTCAGCCGCCCACTCGGGGCCTTGGCACTGTGCACCAAGGTCTCGGCTATCTCGAGGTTTGTGCCCGCCAAGACCCCCCACTACGGTGTAGCCTCGGCATCGACTAAGCCTCGGCCTCGCGCACAGTCCATCCACAGTGGTTTGCACGTTCACCGCCGCACCCACTCCGAGGCAGTCCCAGGGCTCTCACGACGCACAGGATCGGATGGGACTAGCACGCCGCCCCAGTGCTCCAAGGACGGACCACTCCGACAACCACGCCGCCACAGGAACAGGCCACAGGGCTCGGACATGCCACCCCTATTGGCACGACGCCGCATAGTGAACACATGTACTGTCCTTGTCCTCCCTTCAGCTATAAAAGAAGAGGACTTAGGCCACTTAGAGGGGGATAGATGGGGGGAACACATTGTAACACACACACACATCCTAGCCACCTGAGAGCAACGTCTCAGACAACCCACACGACACCTTACCGAGACCTGGGACTAGCTCCCTCTCTCCCCTAGCTTGTAACCCCCTACTATGAGCACTTCGGTGTAAGGAATACAAGATTGATCTCTCAGACTGGACGTAGGGCATCGATTGCCTGAACCTGTATAAACCTTGTGTCTCTTTGCATCACCATCCGGGATTAGGGGCACGCAGTTCAAATTCACTGGTTGGTTGAGGACCCTCCGGTCTGAAACACTGATAGTTGGCGCGCCAGGTAGGGGCCTCTGCATGTCAGTTTCGTCATCCCAACAGGTCCCAGATGGCAGATCCCATACGACCATTACGTCTCGGCACGGTGGTTTGGTTTGGGAGCCTAGAGTTCATGTCCTTAGGGCATGAGTACGACATGGTACTCCTCACTTCCTTGAGCCCCACCAACCGACGATGAAGTCATGCACCGGCAGCCCAGGCGCAGGCGGCGCCCAGGCGGCCGCTCGCGCCGCGCTCGCCTAGGCACGACGCGAGCAAGACCACCCTGACGCTACGTGAATCCAGGGCGGCACGCCGCTCCCTGCCGATATCCTTACGACCAGCTGTTGGCACAGGGTCCCTGGCTAGGGGACCTATCTGGCCTGAGCTTGGACAAAGGAAAATCGCCGGTGGCACGCGGTGATACCCAATCGTCAAGATCCGCTCCACCACTCCCTAAGGAGCTGATCCCTGATGGAGTAGAGTCGAGCGACGGCACCATCCTCATACCCCTTTGGGTTGAGAAATGTCGCCGCCTCTTACGCCTACGCTTACACTGCCGCTCACAAGGATCCCTCGAAACGCCGCCAGCGCTTCGCCCTCGACTTCGACACCACCGAGTCGACCCACGCCTACGCCGATTCCTCGGAGGAGGACGAGGCATGGCTCAGAGTGGACTTCTCTGGACTCCACGACCCTAGGGCTATGCGCTAGTTCTTGGCCGCGAGCGACTACTGCTTTGGCTACTCCGACTTCAACGACGAGGGTACCTACGACCCCACTCGCGAGTGTTTTCACGTCAGGCTCGGGATGTCAAGAGCGGGCAAGGAGGACGATGGGGCAGGTAGCCGTTCCCTGCTTCACCTAGGTACGGGCGCCACCACACCTCCACGCATTGTCCTGCCGGCCGCACGAAATGAGACCCCCACCCTTGCGCGACCTCAACGCCCAGACCTAGAATAACTCCGTGAGCTCTAGGTCAAGGTCGAACAAGACCAACTCCTTCTGCAGCAGCTTTGAGACACTCTCGAACAGGAGTAGCGAGATCACGGCGAAGGCGGGGAAGCCCGACGAAGGGCCACGACGTGCATCACCGCATCCATGACGACGAAGGGAGTGAGCAACCCCCAGTCTTCAATCGCGCTAGCCATAACGTCATGGCTGTGGCAATGCTGGTCTACGCAATGCCCAAGCCTTCTACCACGGAGGGGCGGCGGGTCCGTGGCGAGCTCTAGGATCTCCTAGAGACCGCCGCGGTTCAGCAGGCCGAGAGTTCTGCCTCCCGATGGCATGGGGGCGCCTCGAACCTACCCATGGTACCGCCTCGGTAGGACAGGGAAGCCCTAGCTCATCTTGAGCCTGACCGAGCGCCGATAGCCCACAGGGTCCTCGTGCTTCTGGACTACCTCTGGCAATCGACGCAAGGTACAGGGAGACCATAAGGTGGTCAGCAGGCGACGACGCCACGACTAATGAGGGGCCCGCTCGGGGCTACCACCCACACCGAGGCGGTCAGCTACTGATAGCAGGGGAAGACCGCTAGTCCTTCCCCTGAACCGCTAGGCCCTCAGGTCTTCGTAGGGCCATCCGCGCTGCTCTTTTCCCCACCTGGTTTCGGCAACCAGTCAATCTCAGTGAAGTACAGCGGCGAGACCAACCCTGAACTCTGGCTCGCCGATTACCGCCTGTCCTACCAGCTAGGTGGCATGGATGATGACCTACTCATCATCCGCAACCTCCCTTTGCTCTTATCGGACTCAGCATGAGCCTAGCTCAAGCACCTTCCTCCCTCACAAATCTACGACTGGCGCGACTTGGTTAGGATCTTTGTCGGGAACTTCCAAGGCACATATGTGTGCCCTAGGAATTCCTGGGACCTTAAAAGCTACTGCCAGAAGCTAGATGAGTCTCTCCGAGACTTCATCCAGCGCTTCTCTAAACAGTGCACCGAGTTGCCCAGCGTCGGCGACTCAGAGATCATCCAGGCTTTCCTCTCCGACACCACCTGCCGAGACCTGGTTCGGGAGTTAGGTCGGAACATGCCGTGCTCTGCTACCGCGCTCCTCGACATCATCACCAGCTTCGCCTCAGGTGAAGAGGCTGTTGGAGCCATCTTCCCCGACAGCGACACCAAGGGTAAGCGGAGGGACGAGGCCCCCGAGGCCTCAGCCTCCCACCTCCCCAAGAGAAAGAAAAAGGGGCGCCTGGGGAAGTAGGAGGTCATAGAGGCTGATCTGGTCGTGGCCACAGAACGCAAGAATCCCCAAGGCTTCAAAGGCCCTAGGCCTTTCGACGACATGCTCAAGAAACCCTGCCCTTACCACCAGGGCCCGGTCAAGCACACTCTTGAGGATTGCTCCATGCTACGGCATTACTACTGCCAGGCTCGGGCTTCCCGACGACGACACCAAGCAGAAGGGCGTCGGTGGTCGGGACGAGGACAAGGACGACGGTTTCCCTAAGGTATGCAACACCTTCATGATCTTCCAGCGGACCCTCGGCATGCCTTACAGCGCGGCAGCGCAAGAGGGAGCACCGAGAAGTCTTCTCAATCAAGGTGGCCACCCCCCGGTACCTCGACTGGTCTCGGGAGGCGATCACCTTCGATCGAGATGACCACCCTGACCATGTACCAAATCCCAGGTAGTACCCACTGGTCGTCGACCCTGATCATCGGCAACACTCGACTATCCAAAGTGTTGATGGACGGAGGAAGCGGCCTCAATATCCTCTACGCCAACACCCTAGAGCTCTTGGAGATCGACCGGTCGAGGCTCCGAGGCGATGTCGCACCCTTCCACGGCATCAGTGCCAGGGAAGCGCACACGACCCCTCGGGCGCATCGACCTTCCCGTCTGCTTCAGCAACCCCTCCAACTACCGCAAGGAAGTCCTTACCTTCGAGGTAGTCGGGTTCGGAGGAGCCTACCACGCCATCCTAGGGTGGCCGTGCTACACCAATTTCATGGCAGTCCCCAACTATACCTACCTCAAGCTCAAGATGCTAGGCCCCAGCGGCATCATCACGATTGAGTCCACGTACGAACATGCATACGACTGTGACAGTCGAGTGCATCGAGTACGCCGAGGCTCTTGCGGAGGCCGAGACCCTCATAGCCCACCTTTGACCAACTCAGTGGCGAGGTGCCTGACTCCAAGCGTCGCACAAGGGCATTTGAGCCCGCGGAGGCCATCAAACTCATCCCGGTCGACCCCGCCTGCCCCGACGACCGAGCGCTGAGGATCAGCACCACCCTCGACATCAAATAGGAAGTCATGCTCGTCGACTTCCTCCATGTGAATGCCAACATATTCGCATGGAGTCCCTCGGACATGCTGGGCATACCGAGGGAGGTCGCCGAGCATGCCCTGGACATCCGGGCTGGGTCTAGACCGGTGAGGCAACGCCTGCGCCGCTTTGACGAGGAAAAGCGTAGGGCCATCAGGAGAGGAAGTACAGAAACTCTTGGTAGCTGGGTTCATCAAGGAAGTGTCCCACCTAGAGTGGTTGGCTAACCCCGTGTTAGTCAAGAAGAAAAATGGGAAATGGTGGATGTGCGTAGACTACACTGGTTTGAACAAAGCATGCCAAAGGTCCCCTTCCCATTACCCTGAATAGATCAAATCGTTGATTCCACTGCAGGGTGCGAGACCCTATCTTTCCTTGATGCGTATTCTGGTTACCATCAAATCAAGATGAAAGAGTCCTGACCAGCTCACGACTTCTTTCATCACACCATTCTGACATGTACTGCTACGTGATGATGCCCTTCGGCCTTAGAAACATAGGTGCCACAGTACCAGCAGTGCATGACCCAGGTCTTTGGCGACAACATTGGGTAGACCGTCGAGGCCTACGTAGACAACATCATGGTCAAGACTAGAAAGGCCGAGGGTCTCGTCGATGACTTGAGGATAACCTTCAAATGCCTTAGAGAGAAGGGCATCAAGCTCAATCCCGAGAAGTGTGTGTTCGGGGTCCCCCGAGGCATGCTCTTGGGATTCATAGTCTCGGAACGCGGCATTGAAGCCAACCCAAAGAAAGTCTTGGCCATAACCAGCATGGGACCAATCAGAGACCTCAAGGGAGTACAGAGGGTCATGGGATGCCTTGCGGCCCTGAGCCGCTTCATCTCGTGCCTCGGCGAAAAAGGTTTGCCTCTGTACCGGCTCTTGAGAAAATCCGAGCATTTTTCCTGGACCCCTGAGGTCGAAGAAGCCCTCGACAGACTCAAGAGGCTGCTCACAAATCCTCCCGTCCTAGTACCCCCACCCAAGGACGAGGCCCTCTTACTCTACGTCACCGCAACGACCCAAGTGGTTAGCGCTGCCGTAGTGGTAGAGAGGCAGGAAGAGGGGCATGCTCTGCCCATCCAACGTCCTGTTTATTTCATCAGTGAGGTGCTCTCCGAGACCAAAGCACGCTACCCCCACATCCAGAAGCTGGTCTATGCCGTGGTCCTGACCCGGCGCAAACTGCGTCAGTACTTCGAGTCGCACCCAATGACTATGGTATCATCTTTCCCCCTGGGCGAAGATAGTTCATAACTGGGAGGCCTCGGGTAGGATAGCCAAGTGGGCTGTCGAGCTTATGGGGGAAACCTTGACCTTTGCGCCTAGAAAAGTAATCAAGTCTCAGGTCTTGGCCGATTTTGTGGCTGAATGGACAGATACCCAACTGCCACCTGCTCAAATTCAGACGGAGTGCTGGACCATGTACTTCGATGGATCCCTGATGAAGACCAGGGCAAGCATGGGTCTGCTCTTCATCTCGCCCCTTAGAGTACACATGCGCTACATGGTGCGGCTCCACTTCGTCGCCTCCAACAACGTGGCAGAGTATGAGGCCCTCATCAATGGCTTACAAGTCGCCATCGAACTTGGGGCACAGCGCCTCGACAGTCCGAGGCGACTCGCGGCTCATCATAGATCAAGTAATGAAGGAGTCAAATTGCCTCGACCCCAAAATGGAGGCTTACTGCAAGTTGGTACGATGCCTGGAAGACAAGTTCGACGGTCTTGAACTGAATCACGTCGCGCGGAAGTACAACGAGACCGCCGACGAGCTGGCAAAGATGGCCTCGGCACGAGCCTCAATCCCCCCGAACGTTTTCGCAAGAGACCTCTACAAACCTTCCATTGGCTACACCTCGACGACAGAGGAGGGCCCACCCATGGAACCCACGGCAAAGCTCGATGCCCCCTCTACTGCCGAGACCCCCTCGACCGAGCCCGAAGTCATGGAAGTCAGTACTAAGCCTCCGTAGACCGACTAGGACGCGGATTGGCGAATCCCGTTCCTTGATTGGATCGATCAGGGGAACTTCCTAGCGACAGGACCGAAGCCCGACGGCTCACACGCCGAGCCAAGGCTTATGTCCTCTACAATGACAAATTGTACAGGCAAAGTCCCTCAGGTGTCCTCCAACGATGTATCAATGCCGAGGCGGGCCAAGCCCTGCTTTGGGACTTACACGCAGGCACCTGCGGGCACCATGCGGTGCCTCGGACGCTCGTAGGGAACGCTTTCCACCAAGGGTTCTACTGGCCGACAGCGGTTGCCGACGCTACCAAGCTAGTACGCTCCTGCGAAGGATGCCAGTACTATGCTTGGCAGACACATCTCCCAGCCCTGGCCCTACAAACCATCCCCATCACATGGCCGTTCACCGTGTGGGGGCTCGACATGGTCGGGCCTCTGCAAAAGGCCCCCGGGGGCTACACCCATCTACTGGTATCAATCGACAAGTTCTCCAAATGGATCGAGGCTCGTCCGATCAATCAAATTAAATTCAAGCAGGCGGTGCTGTTCTTCACTAACATTATCCACAGGTTTGGGGTCCCCAACACCATCATCACCGATAATGGGACGCAGTTCACCGGCAAAAAGTTCCTAACGTTTTGCGACGACCACCACATCCGTGTGGCCTGGTCGGCCGTAGGACACCCAAGGAACAACGGCGAAGTAGAGCGTGCCAACGGCATGATCCTACAGGGCCTCAAGCCAAGGATTCACAACCGGTTGAAAAAGTTTGGCAAGAAATGGCTCACCGAACTCCCGTCGGTCATCTAGAGCCTAAGGAACACTGCAAGCCAAGCCACGGGGTTCACGCCTTTCTTCCTGGTCTATGGGGCCGAGGCCATCCTCCCCACCGACTTGGAATATGGTTCCCTGAGGCTACAAGCCTATAACGAACAAAGTAACCACACCACCCGAGAGGACACCCTTGATCAACTGGAGGAAGCCCGAGACGTCGCGCTACTACACTCGGCCAAATACCAGCAGAGCCTACGGCGCTATCAAGCCCGACGCATCTGAGACCGAGACTTGAAGGTAGGCGACCTGGTGTTGAGGCTAGCATAGAGCAACAAGGGTCGCCACAAGCTGACCCCGCCATGGGAAGGACCGTACATCATCGCCCAAGTACTGAAGCCCGGGACCTACAAGCTGGCCAACGAGAAGGGCGAAAGTCTTCACTAATGCTTGGAACATAGAATAGCTACGTCACTTTTATCCCTAAATTTCCAAGCATTGTATATGTGGTTTCTCGAAATACAATTAAAAAGCGTTCTTTAGTTGGTCTAATTTTTCGAGAAACCCCCTGAGCCCATCATAGGTCTCGGCAGTACAGTAACATGACAAGGGAGACTCGGCTCTGCCTCGGCAGAACCAAGCCTCCCTCGGGGGCTAGATGGGGGACTCCCCCTTAGGTCCCATGCACCATTCTTCAGTTGTTTTTCGCAAAAATTCCTATGCCAAGACTCTAGCAGGCTCTGACGAATTAGTTGTAAAAACTCCTCGGACCAAGGTCTATTTCCTAAGCAAGAGGTCGGTAGAGTCGCGAGACGGCCTACGCCTCCGAGCTACGGCACTCCCTCACTACCTCTCGCTCAAAGGACGGCTTAGGCCCCAAGGGGGTGTTTTGCAAATGAAATCTGATCAGGAGCAACAGAGGGCAGAGGCTCGGAAACATAAGAAAAACAACTAAGAAACACAAATACTTCAAAAATAAAGGCCTCGACGGCCACAAATGTTACGATACAAAAAATAACCCCTACTCTATTTTTACATAGCCCCTAGGGCCCAGATCAAGGCTCAGGGCCTTCAGCACCAGTAGATGGTAAGGAAGGAACCACCTCCTCTTCGAAGAGCGTCGCCAGCGCCAGTGCCAGGGCCTTCTGCCGCCTCCATCAGCTTTGTGACCACCGCGTCCACCTCCTCGTCATCATTAGGCTAGACATACCCATCGCTGATGGCCGGGAGGTTGACGCTGACGTAGTGAGAAGAGATGACGGTCAGCGCGCGCTTGACACCCGTGTGTAGCGCTCCTCAGAGTCGCTCGCGCATTTGGTTGCTCAGTGCGACCAAATGGCTCCCTAGGGAGCTGCCTGACTGAACTCCTTCAACCTCCAGGGCCTCGTAGGAAGAAAGGGCAGCACGCTTCAACGCTTCGTGCTCCCCGATCTCGGTCTCGAGCACCGTCTGCACCGCGCTGGAAGCCTCGGCGGCCCGAGTAACCTCCGCCTCTGACCCTGCACCATGGAAAACGGAATGAGGTCGAGCGAGAGAGAAAATAAGGGAGTTAGGGGCGGAAACCCACGGAACTCACCCTTGGCCTTCTGCTCCCAATGTTGGGTCTCGACCTGACAGGCCTTGGTTTTCTTCTTCCAGCGTAGGGCCTCGGCCCTGGAAGCCTCGGCCTCCTCCTTCAAGCGGTGGGCCTCGACCCGAGAAGCCTCGGCCGCCCTGGATGCTTCACTCCCTAGCTCTACGTCACGCAAGGGAGTTCGGGAGTGAACATAAGAAAAAGAAAACAAAATGAGGGGATTAAAACTCACCCTCGACCGTCCACCTCCAAACCACAACCTCGGTCCACGAGGCCTCAGCTGTAGCAAGGGCCTCATCCAAGGCACCTTTCGTCAGCTAGTGCGCCCTCTGTTCCTGCCCCCAGCTGCCCCGCGAGATCCATGGCCGAGGCCGTAGCTTCAATGGCTCGGCCCCTAAAGGCATCCCGATCTCTGACCACGCGGGTGAGCTCCTCCTCCAACTCCTTCACCCACGCCGCTAGAGGGGCGAGCTGTGTCTGGGTCGTGGCCACCTCGACCTTCACGTCGGCACAACGAAGGCGGAGGTCCTCTACCTCCACGCTCTGTGCCAATAGGAGCTCATTGGCGCCGGCAAGAAGGCCCTTCTAGTGCTGAAGCTAGTCCTAGATGCCCCTCTCCCGCCGAAGAAAGACCGACTTCCCAAGGGACTGGGTTTCGAGCTCCTAGGCGACCCCAGGTAGTTCGTCGGCCACCACGGATGGCGCCGTCCGTAGCGACCGCTCCGCCAGCTGGCGGTATTGCTCGAAGGTGCCCTAGCGCCTGCCCTCGGCTGTGTCCTTGAGGGCGAATAGAGGCTCCCCCTTAGGGTCGTCCTGGCTCCGCCACAGTACTCGCGGGTGATCCCATCCATGAGGCTCGGGTCGCACCCACACGAGGGCCGAGTTTCCTTCATCCAAGAGCGGCGTCGGCTGCTCCACGGCATCAGTCTCCTCGGCGTTGACCACCTTTCACGCCTAGGAAGTATCGTCGGAGGAGATCAGGATAGACCTCCGCCTCCTGGGCGCTCTCTCGCAACAACAGCGGGCCCTAAACCAAGGGTGCCACCGAGGCCTCCGCCGCCTGCATCTCCACCTCCTGGACAGACGGCCTCACCGCCATCACGATGGACTTGGTGATCTCGGGGGCTCCGACCTCTGCAATTATGGCCTCGATGGTCTTGGGGGCTTTGGCCTCCGCCATCGTGGCCTTGACAGACGCAGAGACACCGACTGCGGCCACTGCGGTCTCGGCGGTCGTGGGTGCCGTGGCCTCCGTCGCCTCAGCCTTGGAGACCCTGGGGGCCTCGGCAACCAAGGGCACATCGACCCCATTCGACTCGTGAGCCTCACCCCCACGAGGCGGAAGCGCTCCCTCCCTTGTCTGTGTAGGGGCCACCTCGGCAACCCCTCCTTGGGTGGCTGGCCCCTTTGGGTCGACCCTCGCCGACGCCACACCATGTTGGATAGCGGCTTGTGCCTCCACCACCCAGTGGGCGGAGGAGCCGGGGCTCGCCTTAAGCGCCTTAAGGGGCACCAAGGGGAGCTCGTCCGCAGGTCGCTTCCGACTAAGGAAAAATAACCTACAGGGTCAGCGCGAGACCAAAAAAGTGAACGGAAGGCACTATGACCTCGCCAAAAATACACTAACCTTGAATGGGGCGGCAACCGTTTCGCCACGGCGAACCTTGTCCGCAACGGCGGAGGCGGCGGTAGAGGCATCGCCTCCATATCCATCGGGGCCGGTCGGTCCTCAATGGACCCCCGACGCCCCTTCGGTCCTCTACGGGGGCAGTGGCATCGTCTCCACCGCCACTCGCTCCACCACGGCCGCTGAGCCCACCGGGCTGATGGCGCATTTGCCCAATGCCCGCGCCTTAGGCATGTCGGCCTCAGCCCTAAAGCGGGCAACCACCGGCCCCGGGTCTGCTTCTCCTCCTCCTCCCGGGAGTGCCGGGCTGCTGGCCAGCGCCCCAGGCACCACCTCCACTATGTCAGGAAGGTGGTCCAGGGGACCTCGCCCCGCCTCGCCCCTATCATCCTCGTCCAAGGCCTCCGTCGACAGCGACATCGATGGGGATTCCTCCAGTGGGAGACCCTCCTTCCTTTATTGACGGTGGCACTTATCCAGCTCCTCACGCATGAGGAGTTGCTTCATGCGTTTCGCCGCCTTGGCATCTTTCCGTTTTTTCTGCACGTCGGCGAGCGCAGCGGTTGATCGCCCGCCGCCTCGCGTCCTCAGGAACGGGCGGAGGAGAGGAGCGCATGTCCCTTATCCCCTGTAGGAACGACGGACACGCATACGGAAACAAGGGGTAAGGGGAGATTGAGGAGGCTCGAAGGCTACAGCGGCACACGACTTACCAGCGAAAGGAACCCCCGCGATGGCCGCATCACGGTAGGGGTCAAGTTGCTGCCCCTCAACTTCACCTCTACCATCTCCCCCACCCGACGAAGAATTTCCTTGTTGGAAAGGGCAGAGGAGGACATCCGGGTGCCCTCAATGGGCTCACCCGGCTTCATCTCGAATAGCTACCGGCGCCGAGCCATCAGCGGCAGCACCCTCCAGCGGTGGAAGGCGGCCACGACCACAGCCACAGTGAGACCATGGCCCCGCAGCCTCGCCAGCCCATCCAGAAGCGGCTGTAGCTTGGGCTGGTCGTCCTTTGGGATGCTAGTACTTCCATCTCTTCTGGGCAACTCTCCACAATCTGCCCAGTGTAAGGGGGAAGTCCTCCAGTTGTCGTTGCGGAGGTAGAACCAACTCGTGTACCACCAGGCAATTGGAGGATGCGAGTTGGGCTGGGATATAGAGGTGCAGGCGGTCCTGACGCACTTGGAGAGTGCAGCCGTCGGCCCTCGTCGCCTTCCTCTTACCCGACGTGCCCATCAGCTTGGTAGTATGCCCTGCCCGAAATAGGTGGAGCCACAACTCCCAATGGGGAGCAATCCCCAAATACCCCTCGTAGACGGCAACAAAGATAGCCGCCTGAGCGATGGAATTGGGATTGAAGTTATGGAGCTCCACGCCGTAGTAGTGCGGGAGCGCCCGCATGAACTGGTCTGCCGGGACACCGAGGCCGTGCTCGTGGAAGGAGACAAAGCTCACGACATAGCCGTCGCGAGGCCTCGGCTCTGGCTCGCCGTACGGAGCAATCCACTCTGGCCTGGTGGGGTCTGTCACCGGGCGAAGGAGTCCACCGTCGACAAGCGACTGAAGCATCTCCTCGGTGACATCCAATGGGTCCTAGGGGTCCGCCTCAACAACAACGATGTCGCCGGCCATGGGTACGATGGAGGAATCAGGTGCGGCGGTGAGTTTTTTCTCTCTCTCCCATGCTCTCGCTTTTTTCTCGCTTTCTCCCTAGGCTCGCTCTTCTCTCCTCTTCTTCCTGGCATCCACTACTCTAGCGACGGCTCGACGGAGGCAGTGCTAATGTAGGCAAGGTAAGATGAGGAGGGGCGAGACTCTTCGGGTATTTATGCAAGGAGGAGGCAAAACGAACGGGCGACAAAATCGAGGAGATTTTCCCCCCGATCCGGCACAGTTAACCACAAGCCGATTTCGCCGACCCACGCGCCCACGTCTCCCGCATTAAATGCGAGGACAGTTACGTCACATCCACCATGTCACGCTCGGCCACTACGGCAGCAGGTGTCATTTCGTCTCCCCATGAAACCACCTCAAAAGGCATGCCACCCGTTGCTGAGCCAATAGGGAAGATATTCCCCGTGGCCTATTCCTTTCGTATGAAGGAACCAGGCTCTGAGCCTATTACGATCTAGGGGTTTGAAGGCTGGGCCCCAAAGGGTTTTGACAGCCGCCCTAGGATAACAGAGTCAGGGACTGACCACGAGCGAGCCTATACGGGGCCGAGGCCCAAGCAAGCGAAATGCTTGGGACGCCCAAAGTCGTGTCCGAGACCGGAGGAAAGTCTCGAATGGGATCCCACCGTAGGGAGGCACTGAGCCACCGAGGCCCAGCAAATGGCCTCGGCACCCACTAGAGAAGTCCTCTGGTACTCTTGGAGTGTGTCTCTGGACCGCTAGCCGTCCCCTAGCGAATGGGGTACGGGCCTCCACTCGGACTACCCAATAACAGCTCACTAGAAGTGCCACCGCTCGTGCCCACCGAGGGTAGCGAGGCACATTCCACCCCTCCTTCTGAGCGAAAAGGAAGCATGAGGGTCACACAAAAAGTCAGGGGAACCCCCAACGGCCTTCTCGTTCAATGTAGAGGCTAGGGGGCTCTTCCTGCAACCTTGCCGAGACCCAGCGACCCCGGCTCGCACTCAAAGGGGCTCAGGCAAAATAAACCCTCCTTCCAAGCGAAAAGGAAGCATGAGGGTCATACAAAAAGACAGGGGAGCTCTTGACGACCCTCTCACCCGGTGCAAAGGCTAGGGGGCTCTTCCTGCAAATACGCCGAGACCCCACAACCCGGGCTCACGCCCAAAAGGGGCCTCGGCAAACAAACCCTCACGCACGAGGGGCATTTAAAAAGCCAGGGGAACTCCTGACGGCTCTCTCGCTCCACGCAGAGGCTAGGGGCTCTTCCTGCAACCTTGCCAAGACCAGAATAGGCTCGGCAAACAAACCCTCCATCCGAACAAAAAGGATATGTGAGGGTCAGATGACAAAGTCAGGGGACCCCTGACCGCCCTCTTGCTCTAGGCGGAGGCTCGGGGGCTCTTCTTGCACCCAAGACCAAGACAAACGGTACCAGCCCACGCTAGAGGTTTAATTACAAAACACGATAAAGGGCACCGAGCCCATTACGGTCCAGGGGTTCAAAGGCTGGGCCTCCAAGAGGTTTCGATAGCCGCCCCATGGCAACAGAGTCAAGGACGACTTTGGGGCAAGCCTACGAATGGCCCAGGCCCGAGCGAACAGTTGCTCAGGGCATCCTAAGTCGTGTCCGAGACCGGCAGGGAAGTCTCCGAATGGGATCCCACCGTAGGGAGGCACCAAGCCACTGAGGCCCAGCGAATGGCCTCGGCACCCACTAGAGAAACCCTCTGGTACTCTTGGAGTATGTCTCTGGACCGCTAGCCATCCCCTAGCGAACGGGGCATGGGCCTCCACTCGGACTCACCCGATAACAGCTCACCGAAAGTGTCCACGCTCATGCCCATCGAGGGTAGCCTGGCACATTCCACCCCTCCTTCCGAGCGAAAGGAAGCGTGAGGGTCGTACCCAAAGTTAGGGGGACCCCTGATGAACCTCTCGCTCTGTGCGGAGGCTAGAGGGCTCTTCCTGTAGCCTCGCTGAGACCCCCACAACCTGAACTTGCGCTTATGGGCTCGGCAAATGCGATAAAAACTAGTCGCTTAAACGCGAAAATGAAAAAAGCCCCTAGAGGAGTAACTCCACTCCTCCAGGGCCTCGGGGGCTACACCCAGCGGGTGCGCTTGCGCGCACCCATCGGAACCTCAAGAAACAAAACCCAACTCCTACAGGGGCGGGTATAAACCAAGCCTCGGCAAACCCTTAGGGAGAGTGCACGCACTCCCCCGGAGGCTCGGGGGCTACTGTCGGGTACCTTAGAACGGGGTACCCTCAGTGAACAATCAAAGGAGTCACTTAAGTCCCATCAAAAAATAAAGCTAGAAGGTAAGCCGTGGGCCCCTCGCCCGCCATGTCTGAGCCCACCAGGCCCTCCACCTCGCCTTGAGCCTCGCACAGGAGGTCTCGGTGTCCTGACGCAATCTCCGCCTCGTGCGAGGCTTTCCACGGAAGGCCTTGGTAGGGAACACGATCTCCGCTTCGCGTGAGGCTCTCCACGGAAGGCCTCGATAGGGGGTGCCTTCTCCGTATCGTGTGAGGCTTCTCACGAAAGGTCTCAGCAAGGAGTCCGATCTCCGTCCCACACGAGGCTCCGCTCTCCGTCTCGCGTGAGGCCTCATTCCCCATATCATGCGAGACCAGCTTATCCATAGTCCGTTGCCCCCGCCTTGGCCGATCTTCCCGACAGCATGTCATGTCTCATTAATACTTCAACCACTCCCACAATCTCAGTCGGACGATGGCTCGACGCCACAGAATGGCCGACAGGACCTGAGGTCGCATCAACACCATACCGGCTGGGACAGAGCACGGCGGGGATTACCGGCCACTGTGTTCTAACGCTATGCCCATGATCAGTGCCCACACTGCACTGTGCCCCACGATCCCTGCCTCGAAAACAACTGCGACATGGACAACTTGGCCCGGGTTATCATCACCTCCAAGCCGGCGCACCAGGTCAGCCGCCCACTCGGGGCCTCGGCACTGTGCACCAAGGTCTCGGCTATCTCGGGGTTTGTGCCCGCCGAGACCCCCCACTGCGGTGCAGCCTCGGCATCGACTAAGCCTCGGCCTTGTGCATAGTCTGTCCACAGTGGTTTGCATGTTCACCGCCGCACCCACTCTGAGGCAGTCCTAGGGCTCTCATGACGCACAGGATCGGATGGGACTGGCACGCCGCCCCTAGTGCTCCAAGGACAGACCACTCTGACGGCCACGCCGCCATAGGAATAGGCCACAGGGCTCGGACATGCCGCCCCTATTGGCACGACGCCACATAGTTAACACATGTACTGTCCTTGTCCTCCCTTTAGCTATAAAAGGAGAGGACTTGGGCCACTTAGAGGGGGATAGACGGGGGGAACACATTGTAACACACACACACACACCTCCTAGTCGCCTGAGAGCAACGTCTCAGACGACCCACACGACACCTTGCCGAGACCTGGGACTAGCTCCCTCTCTCCCCTAGCTTGTAACCCCCTACTACGAGAACTTCGGTGCAAGGAATATAAGATCGATCTCTCAGACTAGATGTAGGGCATCGATTGCCTAAACCAGTATAAACCTTGTGTCTCTTTGCATCACCATCCGGGATTAGGGGCACGCAGTTCAAATTCACTGGTTGGTTGAGGACCCCCCGGTCCGAAACACCGACAAATCTAATCTATTATCATCAGCAGTGAGGTTCAATCGGATCAATGTAGCTATGATAATGATAACAAACTAAAGCAAAAGAATCTATAAAACCATCTATATGTTGACAGATTTATGAAAAATATGCTATATGCAGTCATAGCAAACAAATAGAGTACATATCTTGATTATGAATAAGACCACTAATCGATAATTTCTAATCTAAAGTCTTATCAGTAAGGTTCGACCGGATCGATACAGCTATGGTAGTGTCATTAGATTAAATCTTATTAACTAGAGAGTTTATTCAAGATTGAAACATGTCTTTGGACGCATACTATGTCTGATTGGAATGGAGATAAAACAGCCGATCTAGCGAAATTAAGCCATCAATTATAAGATTTAAAGTATGACCAGATCAAAGGACGACCAATTAAGATGGTATAATGTTGATCTATCTCTATCTCAATCGAGTGATTTTGTTATAATTAATAAAACATTAATTATAACAAGATCGATAACAGGTGAATCAACCAAAAATCAATAAGGAAAATCTTACTAATCTTAACAGATTTGATAACTGGTGATATTGTATTAAACAACAAGTTATTTAATACAAGATCGATAACTTTGATCTATATTATGATTCGTAAGAGATCAATCAGCTGATGCAGCCTTACAAATAATGATATGGATCAATAACTAACTTATATTATAGCTCATAAAAAGATCAATCAGTTAATCCAGCTTTATAAGCACAATACAAGTCGTGATGGTACTCACAAGCAAGTTGGAGGCCGATCAGTCAATACAAGCCCTATTTGCTGAAGAACTCATCGAAGATCTATAGTACTCCTACTCCTAATGCGATGGCGAAAGACGAAAAGATTGTATTGATTGAGTGTTCGTCTTCTTGTACAATAACCAGGATCTAATATTTATACCCCCTAAATATGAATTATACTCAAATATGACTCATTACAATTCTTAGAATAAAAGAAAACTTTCTAATTTAATAATAACTTGGACCCTAATTTTCCTTATTTGTAGAGTCTGACACATCTTCCTGGCGCCATGGCCCATTAACACCGTCTGCTGACGTCATCTATAAAATAGCCGATTCTGACATCGCATCTAAATCAGCTGATACCGATTCACATCTAATCGATTCCTTGATGACACAATCCTGGAAGCTTCGAGTTCTCGCGTTCTTCTTCCCAAATTTTGGTGTAAACACATGCCCCCCAATTTTGGGATAAAAATAATTTTATTCCAAAATTTCTATTTATCTGCTCACCGTGTTGCGACTGCTCATTCTAAAATATACGTGTGACTTCTGATTTCTCGGGCCGAATTCTATATAATATCCCAACAGTATCATTTCCAACTTACTCGGCATACTTACTTTCCCCTTTTCTCTTGAGCAAGCTTCAACAGTCAAAACTGCCACCACCAAAGCCTTAACCCTAGCTGATCTTCTGCTCTGCTAAACTGTTGTTCAAGCCACCTTTCTACAACCTTCCTTAGATTCAGATCCATTTCGGCTATAATGGCAACCAGCAATCACGTTCCTGAGGTATGCCTTCAGATTTCTGTCTTTTAAGTATTAGCCGCTACTTTGTATTTTCCTTTCTTCTTAAATTCATCCTAACTGGTTTCTAGAAAATGAGGAACGGAATTTTGATTCCATCGGCTGTGGTTCCTAATACCTATTATCTTGGACCTATGGGCGATCCTGATCCATCTAATTTTATCAAGAGACTTTTCCCTATGTGCTATTATAAAAGATCGTAATCCCCTGTGTGCCCTTAAAAAAATTCAGTAGTCTTCAGCGCCACTACTCCAACTTTTTCGTGTCCTCCATGCCACTTCCGTCAGTTTGGACTCTAACGCTGTCAAACTGCAGGTGTGAAAAGACGAAAATGCCCTTAAGTTCAAATATGTTATTAATTTTTTAGCATCTTAACGACTTCAAATGAAAAAACTTAAAACTAGAAAGTTGTAGATCTCATCGAGATCTATAATTTTCATAAAAAAATTATTTTTATTTAATTTCGCAAAAAAATATGATTTGATATGATTAATATATCTTAGAAAAATCATATTATTTTTTTGCAGAATTAAATGAAAAAAAATTATATGAAAATTATAGATCTTGACGAGATCTACAACTTTCTAGTTTTGAGTTTTTTTATTTGAAGTCGTTAAGATGCTAAAAAAATTAATAACATATTTGAACTTAAGGGCATTTTTGTCTTTTCACACCAAAAGTTTGACGGTGTTAGAGCCCAAACTGACAGAAGTAGCATGAAAGGACACGAAAAAGTTAGAGTAGTGGCGCTGAAGACCGCTGAAATTTTTTAGAGACACATAGGGGATTACGATCTTTTATAATGGCACACAGGGAAAAGTCTCTTTTATCAACCAAGAAACCAACTGAATTCCCTTCAAACAATCTGTAATAGATTTATCTTCCTGAAACACCAAAACTCATTTTAGAAACTAGCATAAAATACCTAAAGAATGGAGAGATTGGTTCCACAGGGTATTAGAAAAGAAAGTTGGAGATTGGGAATTTTTTGATTTAAACCAATGCTTGACACTCTCACTGTCTAGAATGGAGACAAATGATTCACTTCTGTTCTCTCCATCTTATTTTTTGTCCAACACTTTGAATGCTTTCTTTTTTGTCACGGTGCAATGACCATTACTTTGGCCAACATCTACATGTTAACCGGCCTTAGAATAATAAGATCAATGAAACCATATGATTTCTGAAGTGTTGGATCCAAAAAAATTAGCTAAAATATCAGACTGCATAGGATGGACAAGTTATATTTTGAATCATATTGGGGATGGATCGACTGTTGATGATAGAGAACATGTAGCTTTCTTAAATATGTGGCTAGAAAAATTCATCTTTTGTGAGTCATTCCTATGGTCTAACCTATAATCATAAATACTTGGCAGAGTGTTTAGCAACAGATAATAAAATCCCCCTTGGAAAATATCTGTTGGGATCTACTTATCATCTGATGCACCAAGTAACTTGCCTAATTGCTGAAAAATGAACAAGTGCATACCATCAGTGGCCCTTGGTGGTTGATACAATTATAGTTGAATATGTAAATGCATAAGATTGTAAGACCCAATCTCAGGAATCTGAGCTTCCCTTCTTCCAACTTTGCTGAAGATTATAAAGGAAAAGAAGGAAGAACTCGACAGTGTATGAATTATGGCTGAAGCTGTATCAGTCATAACAATTATTGTTGATGTAGGCCACCTTTTTAAGAAATTTTACAGAGGGATTTGATGCAAACATCTTGGCTTGGCTACCTTATGATGAAGATGAAGATAATGAGCTAGTTCTACCAATTAAATTCCGGTTTGAATCAGGCTGTTCAGATAAAACAGCTGCTGCAATTTTTAGTTGCATCATCAAACCCTACGTGTTGCCTGCCGAATTTCACCATGGTCGTGGCAAAATGGCTATTGGTACTTTTCTCCTAGATAATCTCCCAACTTATGAATTCTATAACCCCTCTTTTATGGCCCGTCAATTTGGCCTTAGTCAACTACCCCATCGGCTATTCTTTAGGAATACTCTGAAGACAAGAGAAGGTATCAGTGAAATAATAGAAGCTTCCAGAGTCTTTCAATTGGGGTCAGATCTTCCTTCTCTTTGTCTGCATGAATGGACAAGAGCCACCTTCTCTTCAAACCTGTTTGACTCCTGGTGACAAGAATGGCACTCTCACATCTTCTGTAACTCAATTCATCCTAACTGTTTAGCCCTAGACTGATGACTTTGCTTCTGAAAGTGAGATAACTCACCACTTTCCTTTTAGAAGGATTATCAAGTTCTCCTGTTGTCAACGAAATATGGTCAGCAGTCTACCTAGGGGTATACCTAAGGTAGTAGATTATTAGTAGACAGATGCACAAGCTACAAACAAGATGGTGACGTAAGATAGACACGAGGTTTTATTCAGGTTCGGCCACCGTAAAGGCATAATACCTACGTCCTGCGTCTGATTGTATTGCTGTATGTCAATGAGAGATGTTTTTGAGAGAGGTCCCCAGCCCGCCTTATATAGTTTGGGAGGCAGGGTTATAGATCTAGAAACTAATCCTAACCAGTTACAATTGCCATAGATGGTCGAATAAGGATTCCTATTCTAACCGACTAGGATTTTGCTTGATCTCCAAGTCTGCCTTGATTCCTTACGCGGGACTCCAAGCAGATTGGTCGGGCCGCGCGTCGTCTCCTAGTGGGCCAGACCCCCTAGTCTAGGCCAGCCCAAGCCTAGCCATAAGGGTATAGGGGTTAATACCCCCACATCTAGTCCCCGAGCACCATGTATTATGCTGTGACACGTCGTTCAATCTCCTTCGGCTAATGCGATCCATCTTCATGTCATCTCCAACTGGTTGAAACATTAACCAAGTGAATGTGCCAGTATTCTGGTTAGAATAGAGAGCAGTAGACCACGATTATAGTTGAAGATTCTAGTTGTTCGAAGAATGCATGGTGCTCTAAAGAAAAAAGAAAAAGATTTCTTTCCTGATCAAGTGTGCCCACTTGTATTTTTGAAAATAAATATAAGTAACCCTTATTCAGTAGTAGTTATAGCCAACAGTCAGAGCGTAGGGGTCGATAAAATAAGCACATTCACCGCAAGGTGAAGTGTGCCCACTTAGTCCCCGAGCCTAGGTAGTAGGTGACTCAGGCACGTGGTGCCAGGGTCTAAAAAGAATTTCCAATTAAGTTGAGAATCCAATCGTCATACAAGCGATACGAGATGCACCGGCAGGTGCATCGTACCGATGTAGTCCCTGAGCTTGCTGGAAGGCGAGGTATCAGCCTTGTAGCAAGGTCTAAGTTAGAAAAAATAAATGCATCTCAACTGTATGTGAGTACTAATCACATGTAGCCGAGGAGAGTGGTCTCTGAGCAATGGTCGAAGAATGGTCGATGTAGTCCCTGAGCGAAGCATGGGTAAATGACGAATCCCCGAGAATAACCATAGTCAGTTTAGTCCCCGTGCATGAGGGTGATCAAGATAGTCTCGAGCACAAGAGTGGTCCGAACAGTCCCCGAGCACGATGGTGGTCTGGACAGTCCCCGAGCACAATGGTGGTCTGGATAGTCCTTGAGCACGATGGTGATCTAGACAGTCCCCAAGCATGATGGTGATCTAGACAGTCCCCGAGCACGATGGTGATCAGGATAATCCCCGAGCACATTATTTCATGTATTTATTTATTTGCTCTGACAAGTTCGGTCTGACACGTCGGGTCAAAGAAGTAGATGAGTATAGCACGTCATACTGCCTTTTTGTCTTGTCAAGCAAACAGTTGCGTGGCACCTGTCAGTAGGTGCGTCAGCATGGGCCCTCCCACACTAGCAACAAAGAGGTGCATATATTAGCGTAGATCTCGAGGCTATGAAAACAACCGTCTGCGGCGCATGCGCATGTCTCCCAAGAATCTCAGGCAGACAAAACGGCTTAACTCTTGGGTTAAATACAATATAGGATAGGTAAGTTACTATTTACTAAACCCCATTGCCATTCGTAACTGTAGCTTTCTTCTTCCTCTCGCCAACCCTAATACATTCGAAATCGCCACCAATCAAGCCGCCGCCATTTCCCTGTTCACCAGCAAGGCTAGAGTCATGGCAAAAAGTGATGCGTAGAAAAAAGCAGGGGTCATGGTGAAGGAATGGTGGAAATCAAAAAGCAATGAGCAGACCATTGAAGACCTCATCACCATGGGGGTACTCCACAACAAGGAGCTCATAGGATGGCGTGCACCGGAAGGCGAGGGGTACCCTGATCCACAACCAGGTGAGATCATGGTGTTTGAGGATTTCTTTAAACGGGGATTTGGGGTTCTAGTACATCCATTTCTTCAGGGGCTCTGTCTTTACTATGAGATTGGGATTTGCAATCTGCATCCCAACTCGATCCTCCTTGTTGCCACTTTCATACATCTCTACGAAGCATATGGCGGCTTCTAGCCCCATTTCAATTTTTTCCGCCATCTTTTCTGTCTATGGAAGAAAGGAAGCGGTGGTTCAAAGATAGCTGGGGGTGTGTATCTCAACCTCCATGACGGCATGAAAGCCCAGTACCTACACTGCCCATCGAACACGTCGCTCAACGACTGGTACAACAAATGGTTCTACATCTGTGAAGAGCCGAACACGATCACGCTGTGCGATGTGGGCTACATTCTGGAGAAGAGGACAAGCTGGTCAGAGAAGCCTGAGCATCTGGAATAGATTCCGGAAATATTTGGAATGATCCCGTGGAAAAAACTAGATGGTCTGAGCGTGGTCAGGAGCTTCATCAGCCGACGGATCAAGCCCTGCCAGAGGAGGGTACATCCTAGCTATGAGTATCAAGGTAGCGTGGACCCGACGAGGACAAGGCAGGAGGTGCTTGACAAAATCAAAGTCAAAGCCAGAATTGGTGAGCTATTTAACTTAGCTGATCCAAATTATGCCAGATTGAGCGACATTGAGCACGCTTTCAAGATTGCCCAACCTCCCCTAAAGGTAACTCGTATTACCTTGTACCCATAGTCTTATATTGTGGTAGGATAAGTGGAAACTTACTATGTTCACTCCCTTTTGTTACCCAGGTTAATGGTCGGGATAGAGCGATAGTGTTTGTGTTGCCATCCCTTGGAGTAGAGTGGCCACAAGGAGCTGATCCCACCACCTAAACCAGCATCGAGATCGGGGACGAGGACGTCGACTAGGCAGTGCTCGGAGCAGGAGAGGAGGCAGCAGCCAAAGCCACTGGTAAACGGCCGGTTGCCCCCAAATAGCCGAAGAAGAGATCAGTAACCACCCTACTCACCGGGGGCGCTAACTATCAATGAGCCCGAGGGGGACCCGAAGGAGAACCCAGCCGGCAAGCATTGGTAGGCGATTTTTGCCTACCTAGATGATGGTGCAGAGGAGGGAGAAGATGCAGACGCCTTTCAACTTGTCCCTTGGAAAAGGAAGAAATAACTGGAGTTGAAGGAGCAAGGAATGCGGCCAGCGACGGAAGCGACAACTCAACCGAACACACCACCGACCACTGCAGCGCGAAGGACAAGTGGCGGAGGAGTAGAGGACCAAGGCCCAGCGATAGTACTGGATGTAGAGGGAGACCAGGAGTCACCCGCATAGCACGTGGAGCAAGTATGGCCAAAGAGACGCGCCTTCACCACATCATTCCACGCTTCCAACATGTAAGTAATTGTAATCTTAATGTAAATTAGCACTTTGCATTTAATATGATTGCCTTATGAACTTATCTCGGATGTACTAGCTCGGCGTCCACCGAAAGTCCGGACCAGCTAGCTAGAAGTGGCATGGCACCGCCAATAAGTGTAGAGCAGACTGCCCAGCAGCCAACCACTGAGGAACCCATAGTAGAAGATCAGTCGGGGCCTTAGCAAGCAAGCAGTTAGACAACAGTCCTCAAGTAGGTGGTCGAGGGAACAGTCGAGCCGGGCATGAGTGCTCCTAGCGCTAAACCTGCTGAGGACAACACCTCAGTGTCGAGGGTAACAGAGCAGACTGAGGAGCAGCGGTCGGAGGTGAGAGCATAGACCACATTTATCGATGCTGTAGCCCGTGGGAAGGCTATGGTGATCACAGATGCTGCTGACGCTGGACTAGCACCATTACCCAAAGAAGGGCCCGAAGAGGACAAGGTGGAGGAGGTCCTAGGCCATCCGCAAGACAAGCAACAACATGTTTATGTGTCGCGTTGGCGGAACGACCAATGGGTTGTCCATGAGGAAATCCTGGAGGTTGAAGAAACCAAGAAAGTTGAACGAGCGGTGAAGCGGCTTGTTACAGAAGTGCAGGTAAGCTTCACTTCACCTATTGGTCTTGCGGTTTAGTCGTAGTTGTCTTTCTTAGCTATCTGCACTCAGGACTTAATGAAGACCGCAAGGTACCACAAGAGATGCTTTGACCAGATTGAGGGGATCGTTGCAAACAACAAGGAGCTGACAGCAGAGGTGGAATGCTTGCGCCAGCAACTTGAAGCCGCCAATCATGAAAAGACGGTGCAAGAGTCCAAGAACCAGAACCTGGTCGTCCAGCTCAATAATAAAGAGCAGGAAAGAACAAGTAAGTAGCCATTTTATCGTACCGACTACTGACAAGTGCTGCTGCGTTGTTGGTAGTAATAGCTGTAGTGCAGGCTTAGAAGCTGAAGTGATCCATCTCCGAGAGGAGAACAGTCATGTGGTCGGGGAGTTGAAAGGTCCTAATGGCTAGAGGGGGGGTGAATAGCCTAATAAAAATTTCTTCAACAACACTTAACAAAATGGTTAGACAACTATGAGGCAAAGCAAGTGTTGCGCTAGCCTACTCAAGATGTAAGCCACCTACCACAATTCTAGTTTAGATAGTGTATATTTACACAAAAGCTATGACACTACCCTATGTTAGTGTTCTCTCAAAGGCTAACTAAAGAGCCACACCAACCAAGCAAGCAAGCTCTCACAACTAGCTACACTAAAGAGCTTGTCAACTAGTTTGCAGTAAAGTAAAGAGAGTGATCACCGCTGTGTAGATGAAGGTACCAATCAATCACAAGGATGAATAACAATGAAGACCAATCACCTTGGAATCAAAGATGAACACAATGATTTTTACCGAGGTTCACTTGCTTGCCGGCAAGCTAGTCCTCGTTGTGGCGATTCACTCACTTGGAGGTTCACATGCTAATTGGCTTCACACGCCAAACCCTCAATAGGGTGCTGCACAACCAACACAAGATGAGGATCACACAAGCCATGAACAATCTACTAGAGTACCTTTTGGCTCTCCGCCGGGGAAAGGTCAAGAACCCCTCACAATCACCACGATCGGAGCTGGAGACAATCACCACCTCCGCTCAATGATCCTCGCTGCTCCAAGCCATCTAGGTGGTGGCAACCACCAAGAGTAACAAGCGAAATCTGCAGCAAAACATGAACACCAAGTGCCTCTAGATGCAATCACTCAAGCAATGCACTTGGATCACTCCCAATCTCACTATGATGATGAATCAATGATGGAGATAAGTGGGAGGACTTTGGCTAGGCTCACAAGGTTGCTATGTCAATGAAAATGGCCAAAGATATGAGTCATAGCCGGCCATGGGGCTTAAATAGAAGCCCCCACGAAATAGAGCCGTTATACCCCCTTCACTGGGCATAACATGGGTGGACCGAACGCTTTGGTCCAACTGATCGGACGCTGCTCCTCAGCGTTCGGTTGCCCAATGGCGGCCACATGTCTCCTACATTCAACAGTGAACATTTGATCTCAATAGTCGAGAAGTTGACCGGACGCTCCGACAGAGCTGACCGGACGCTGGACCCTCAGCGTCCGGTCATTTACAGTAAGGGTCCAAAACGTGTTTTTGCCAACTGGACGTGTCCGATCATGCTTGACCGGACATAGCCCAGCGTCCGGTGCTTAACCCTAATTACTGTGCCGACTGACAACACAACCGGACGTAGCCCTTCAGCGTCCGGACGTAGAGTGACCCAGCGTCCGGTCAGTTGACCGACGCTAGTGTCATTGCGACCAACTCCATTTCACTTCTAACTTCTCCACCCTTGCTTAAATATGCCAACCACCAAGTGTATCACCTTGTGCACATGTGTTAGCATATTTTCACAAAACATTTTCAAGGGTGTTAGCACTCCACTAGATCCTAAATGCATATGCAATGAGTTAGAGCATCTAGTGGCACTTTGATAACCGCATTTCGATACGAGTTTCACCCCTCTTAATAGTATGGCTATCAAACCTAAATGTGATCACACTCTCTAAGTGTCTTGATCACCAAAACAAAATAGCTCCTACAAATTATACCTTTGCCTTGAGCTTTTTGTTTTTCTCTTTCTTCTTTTCAAGTTTAAGCCCTTGATCATCGCCATGCCATCACCATTGTCATGTTATGATCTTCATTAGCTTCTCCACTTGAAGTGTGCTACCTATCTCATGATCACTTGATAAACTAGGTTAGCACTTAGGGTTTCATCAATTCACCCAAACCAAACTAGAGCTTTCAATCTCCCCCTTTTTGGTAATTGATGACAACCCTTATACAAAGATATGAATTGAAATTCAATTGAATCCATGTTGCTTGCCCAAGCATATTTACCATGTGTAAAAGGATATGGACAAGTTTCATGAACCCCAAATGATAGCAATTGCTCCCCCTACATATGTGCTAAGAGTTTGGATTGAAGCTTGCACATATGCTTAGATAGGAAATATAGGAGTCAATGTCTACCAAATGATGCTAAGGTATAAAAGATGGACCTTTGAAGCGTGATACCAATCGGAGTGCACCAATATACCATCCTTAGCACCATGGTTAGCTCAATATCACTTGGAAACATACTTTGGAAAGATACCACTTGTAAACACTTACTTGGGAATGAAAGTTATCTAGTGATTTCATTTCATCATTCAATCTTACAACTAACATTTATCACACAAGCATGGATGTTTAAATTTAATACTTGTGCCATGCAAGCAAACATATGAAATGATGGATGTTTAAATTTAATACTTGTGCCATGCAAGCAAACATATGAAATGCACATTCAAATGCACCATACAAGTTCATGAGCTTGCTCCCCCTACTTGTGTGCTCAAAATTTTAATTGATCCCTTTCCTTTGTCATATCTCTCCCCCTATGTCATATATCAAGATATCTTTATGTTTCACTCCCTTTATGATATTTCTTCCCCTTTTTCACTATCTTTGCTACTATCTTTGTTTCTCTCTCCCTTTGTCATCAATGACCACAAAGGTTCTAAATATAGATATTATTACTTGTAGGGTCGAGATTATCAATGTCAATCAATGGGGTGAGGATTATTTTCCCAAATTTGGTCTAGTCTAGATCATTTACCAAAGATATTTAACTCGGTTTGATCCAAGGACAAGCTTCTTCACACCTCCAAATAAGGGTTATCTTGTACCATGTTGAGTTAAACACTTATAGCTCATTTTCTAGATTAAACACTAGGTTTACAAGCCCATAAACATGTCATATGCTATCACTAGATCAAGTCAAGCATAGAAGCAATAGTGATACCATATGGACATCAAAATCATTTGATTTTCATGAATGAGCCTAATAAAATAGAACCACTTGAAAGGTCCTAATAAGATTGAAAATATGACTAGATGCACTAAACATGTCCTTAGCAAGGATGTATGCCATGCCAATCAACTTTTACCTTGGATTGCTTGAAGGAGAGACATGTCATATGAGTGGGGGGTGCATCAACACATATTTGAGAAATCTAATATGTTCAACTCATTCCTTAGCTTGCAAAACCTTTTCTCATCCAATGGCTTGGTGAATATATCGACAAGTTGATCTTCGGTTCCTACACTCTCAATGTGAATGTCCCCTTTTTGTTGATGATTTCTTATGAAATGGTGGCGGACATCAATGTGCTTTGTTCATGCATGTTGAACTGGATTGTTGGTTAACTTGATTGCACTCTCATTGTCACATAGCAATGGCACTTTCTTGAACTTGATTCCAAAGTCACTCAAAGTGGCCTTCATACAAAGTACTTGTGCACAACAACTACCGGCAGATATGTATTCGCCTTCGGCGGTTGATAATGCAATACTATTTTGCTTCTTTGATGACCATGAAACAAGTGATCTTCCCAACAATTGACATGTGCCTGAGGTGCTCTTTCTTTCAATCTTGCATCCCGCATAATCCGAGTCGGAGTAACCAACTAGCTCAAACTTTGCTCCTTTGGGATACCACAAACCAACATTTGGTGTATGCTTCAAGTACCTCAATATTCTCTTTGTAGCCTTCAAATGACTTTCCCTTGGTGAGGCTTGAAATCTTGCACACATGCGTACACTAAACATGACATCCGGCCTTGATGCGGTCATATAGAGTAGGCTTCCAATCATAGACCGATACAACTTTTGATCCACCATATTTCCACTTGCATCACTATCCAAGTTGCCATTGGTTCCCATTGGTGTGCTAATGACTTTGCTATCAATCATGCCAAACTTCTTGATCATGTCCTTGATGTACTTGCCTTGACTCACAAATGTACCATTCTTTAATTGCTTGATTTGAAGACCAAGGAAGTAACTCAATTCTCCAATCATGGACATCTCAAACTCATTAGCCATCATCTTTCTAAACTCATCACAAAATTCTTGATTTGTTGATCCAAATATGATGTCATCAACATAGATTTACAATACAAATAGATCTTTTCTAATCTTCTTAATGAAAAGAGTGGTGTCAACCTTGCCCATTGTGAATCCTTTAGAGAGTAGGAAATCCCTCAATCTCTCATACCATGCTTGCTTCAAGCCATACAATGCTTTCTTCAACTTGTACACATGGTTGGGCTTCTTGTCATCTTCAAAATCGGGAGGTTACTCAGCATATACTTCTTCATTGATGTAGCCATTGAGAAATGCACTCTTGACATCCATTTGATAGAGCTTGATGTTGTGGGCACAAGCATAGGCTAGCAAGATTCTAATTGCTTCCAATCTAGCAATCGGGGCATATGTTTCTCCAAAGTCAAGACCTTCAACTTGTGTATAGCCTTGTGCTACTAATCTTGCTTTGTTCTTTACTACTATCCCATCTTGATCTTGCTTGTTTCTAAAGACCCATTTGGTTCCAATCACATTGTGTCCCTTTGGTCTCTCTACCATCTCCCATACTTGATTTCTTGTGAAGTTATTCAATTCTTCATGCATAGCATTTACCCAATCAACATCCTTCAATGCTTCATCTATCTTCTTTGGTTCAATGGATGACACAAAAGAGAAGTGTTCACAAAATGATGCCAATCTTGATCTTGTTTGTACACCTCTAGAAATATCACCAATGATAGTGTCCAAAGGATGATCTCGTGCAACATTGGTTGGTTGGAGGATTGGAACTTGATTGCTTGCACTTGCTTGATCATTGGGTTGAGATGATGTACTAGCCACTTGATCTTGTTCATTGTCATGAGAGTCACTTGCACTAACTTGATTTATATCATCTTGTACATTTGAGTTAGAGAGCACTTGCACTTGATCATCTTCATCATCATTCACTTGCCTAGGCCTCAATTCACCAACATCCATGTTCTTCATGGCATTTGAAAGTTGAATGCCTCTAACATCTTCCAAGTTCTCATTCTCTACTTGTGAACCCTTGGTTTCATCCAATTCAACATCATGAACTTCCTCAAGAGTACCACTATAGAAATTCCAAACTCTATATGCTTTGCTTGTAGTGGAGTAACCAAGTAGGAATCCTTCATCACATTTCTTGTCAAACTTGCCCAATCTAGTGCCTTTCTTCAAGATATATCATTTGCAACCAAAGACCCAAAAATATGCAATGTTGGGCTTTCTACCATTCAAGAGCTCATATGGTGTCTTCTCTTTCAATCAGTGACAATAGAGGTGGTTGCTACAATAGCAAGCCATGTTGATAGCTTCGGCCCAAAAGGATTGACTCACATTGTACTCACTAAGCATAGACCTTGCCATATCAATTAGTGTTCTATTCTTCCTCTCAACAAGGCCATTTGATTGGGGTGTGTACTTGGCCAAGAATTGATGTCTAATTCCAAATTCATCACATAACTCATCAATTCTAGTGTTCTTGAACTCACTACCACTGTCACTTCTAACTCTCTTGATGGTTGTTTCAAACTCATTGTGAATGCCCTTGACAAATGATTTGAATATTGCAAACACATCACTTTTGTCCACTAGAAAGAATACTCATGTGTATCTAGTGTAGTCATCCACCTATCACAAATCCATATTTGTTACCACCGATACTAGTGTATTGTGTTGGCCCAAACAAATCCATGTGCAATAACTCAAATGCTTTACTAGTGCTCATCATGCTTGTCTTAGGATGGGTGTTTTCAACTTGTTTGCCGGCTTGACAAGAGCTACAAAGCTTATCCTTTTCAAACACAACATCTTTTAAGCCTTTAACTAAGTCATGCTTAACCAGTCTATTCAATTGTTTCATTCTAACATGACCAAGCCTTCTATGCCATAACCAACCCATGCTAGACTTAGTGAACAAGCATGTAGATAATTTATCTTCACTAGCATTGAAATCAACCAAGTATAGATTCTCATATCTAAAGCCTTTGAAGATCAAGTTAGAGCCATCTACACTTATGATCTCTACATCATCTACTCCAAATATGCATTTGAATCCAAGATCACACAATTGAGCCACGGATAGCAAATTGAAATTCAAGCTCTCAACTAGCAATACATTGGATATTGCAATCTTACCAAGCCCTTTGACCTTGCATTTGCCATTGTCACCAAATGTGATATTATCATAACCATCATGGCCATTGGTGTTGATTGAGTTAAACATTCTTGCATCACCAGTCATGTGTTGAGTGCACCCACTACCAAGAACCCAATGCCTTCCTCTAGCTTTATAATTGACCTACAAAAGAAGATCAATTCTTTTTAGGTACCCAAACTTGCTTGGGTCCTTGAAGGTTAGTCACTAAGCTCTTTGGTACCCAAATGGCTTTCTTCTTAGAGCCCATCCATGGTTTACCAATGAACTTAGCCTTCACACCATTTGTGCCCTTAGTAAGCATATAGCATGAATCAAGCTTAATGGAGGATACATTAGCATTTTTGCTTTTGTTTTTGCATTCTTGCTCTTTGTGACCCACTTGCTTGCAACTAGTGCAAAACCGACCATTGTTCTTCACAAAACTAGTTTTGTGAGGAGCAAAGGCCGCCTTGCCTTTCTTGGGGGTATAGCCCTAATCCCTCTTTATAGAGAGAAGCTCTTTGGCTACCCAAGCACATAAGCAAGCGGTCCTCACCACCATAAGCCTTAGCTAAGGTATGAGTGAGATTAGTGACCTCCTTCTTGAGGTTCTCATTCTCAACCATTAGTGAGGCATCACAAGTGAGACCATCACTACTAGATGAGGTGGAAGTAGATGTACTACAAGAAGGGTTAGTAGGAGCAACAATTATAGTCATAGATAGTGATTCATCAATTATATCACAAGTTAAACCCACATTGCAAGTTTTAACATGCTTCTTTTTATTTTGCTCTTTAAGTGAAGAAGAATGAGCTTTTTCAAGCTTTTTGTGAGCTTTGCCAAGCTTATCATGGGCTTCCTCTAGCTTCTCATGAGTTGCTTTGTGCTCATCAAGGGCTTGCTTAAGGGCTTTTACCTCCTTATTCAAGCTCTTGCATTCCCTTCTCTTAATGTCAAAGTGTTCTTTAGCATCTTCTAGCATGTCAAATAATTCATCCTTAGTAGGTTCATCATCATCACTATCACTATCATTTTCATGTTCATTATCATCAACATGTTCTTTATCACTTTCATCATCACAAGATTGTACCTTAGTGGCCTTAGCCATGAAGCATGATGAAGATTCGAAGAGAGAAGGCTTCTCATTGATGGCAAAGCTTGCAAGAACCTTCTTCTTGGTGGTCTTGTGATCATCACTATCATCATCATCATCACTTGAGGAAGCATCACTATCCCAAGTGACTACATATGAACCACCCTTCTTCTTCTTGAAGGTCATCTTGTCCTTCTTCTCTTTCTTTTCCTTCTTGTCCTTCTTATTGTTCTTCTTATTGTCATCATCATTGTCACTATTGTATGGGCATTGAGCAACAAGATGATCTTTGCTTCCACACTTGAAGCATCTTCTTGACTCTTCTTTGTTCTTGAATGAAGACTTCTTTCTTCTAGCATGGTAGCCCTTCTTCACCATGAACTTGTCAAATCTCTTGACAAATAGAGCCATCTTCTCATCATCATCATCATCCCATGATTCATCTTCTTCACTTGATGTTTCTTGCTTTGCTTTGCCCTTGGATGATGTGGCTTTGAATGCCACACTCTTCTTCTTCTCATCTTTCTTCTCCATCTTTTCTTCCTTCTCACCATCATCTCTATAAGTATCATCGGTCATTATATCTCCCAACACTTGGTTTTGTGTCATGGTGTCCAAACCGCTTCTCACTAGAATGGTGACCAATGTACCAAATCTTGAAGGCAAGCATCTCAAGAATTTGTGGGAGAAGTCCTTGTCCTTCACCTCTTCTCCAAGTGCTTTGAGATCATTGACAAGCACTTAAAGCCTATGGAACATCTCCGGCACACTCTCATCATCCTTCATCTTGAAGCTTGCAAACTTTTCTTTGAGAATATAAGCCTTTGCACCCTTCATGGCTTGAGTGCCCACAAATGATTCTTCCAACTTCTTCCATGCCTCATGAGCCATCTCAATATTTTTGACTTGCTCAAATGCTTCTTTCATCAATTGCATCATGAATAGCACTTAGAGCAATGTCATTGTTTTGGAGAAGTACTTCTTCGGCTGCGGTGGGATTCTCTGGATCTTCAATCTCAATTTTTGTTTCTACCACCTTCCAAACCTTCCTATTGATTGACTAGATATAAGTTGTCATCTTGGCCTTCCAATAGGGATAGTTGGAGCCATCAAATTAGGGGTGGCTTCTTGGTGTTGTTGATTTGAGCCATTTTAACATCGAAGGATGTTAAGCCTCAAATAACGGTGACCTTGGCTCCGATACCACTTGAAAGGTCCTAATAGGCTAGAGGGGGGTGAATAGCCTAATAAAAATTTCTTCAACAACACTTAACAAAATGGTTAGACAACTATGAGGCGAAGCAAGTGTTGCGCTAGCCTACTCAAGATGCAAGCCACCTACCACAATTCTAGTTTAGATAGTGTATATTCACACAAAAGCTATGACACTACCCTATGTTAATGTGCCCTCAAAGGCTAACTAAAGAGCCACACCAACCAAGCAAGCAAGCACTCACAACTAGCTACACTAAAGAGCTTGTCAACTAGTTTGTGGTAAAGTAAAGAGAGTGATCAAGAAGGTTATACCGTCGTGTAGATGAAGGTACCAATCAATCATAAGGATGAATAACAATGAAGACCAATCACCTTAGAATCAAAGATGAACACAATGATTTTTACCGAGGTTCACTTGCTTGCCGGCAAGCTAGTCCTCGTTGTGGTGATTCACTCACTTGGAGGTTCACACACTAATTGGCTTCACACGCCAAACCCTCAATAGGGTGCCACACAACCAACACAAGATGAGGATCACACAAGCCACGAGCAATCCACTAGAGTACCTTTTGTCTCTCCACCGGGGAAAGGTCAAGAACCCCTCACAATCACCATAATCGGAGCCTGAGACAATCACCACCTCCGCTCGATGATCCTCGCTGCTCCAAGCCATCTAGGTGGTGGCAACCACCAAGAGTAACAAGCGAAATCTGTAGCGAAACACGAACACCAAGTGCCTCTAGATGCAATCACTCAACCAATGCACTTGGATCACTCCCAATCTCACTATGATGATGAATCAATGATGGAGATGAGTGGGAGGACTTTGGCTAGGCTCACAAGGTTGCTTTGTCAATGAAAATGGCCAAAGATATAAGCCATAGCCGGCCATGGGGCTTAAATAGAAGCCCCCACGGAATAGAGCCATTATACCCCTTCACTGGGCATAACACGGGCGGACCAGACGCTCCGGTCCAACTGACCGAACGCTGCTCCTCAACGTCTGGTCGCCAGATGGCGGCCACATGTCTCCTGTGTTCAATAGTGAATGTTTGATCTCAACGGTTGAGAAGTTGATCGGACGCTCCGACAGAGCTGACCGGACGCTAGACCCTCAGCATCCGGTCATTTATAGTAAGGGTCCAAAATGTGTTTTTTGCCGACCAGACGCGTCCGGTCATGCTTGACCGGACACAGCCCAGCGTTCGATGCTTAACCCTAATTACTGTGCCAACCGACAACATGACCGGACGTAGCCCTTCAGCGTCCGGTCATAGAGCGACCCAGTGTCCGATCAGTTGACCGACGCCAGCGTCATTGCGACCAACTCCATTTCACTTCTAACTTCTCCACCCTTGCTCAAATGTGCCAACCACCAAGTGTATCACCTTGTGCACATGTGTTAGCATATTTTCACAAAACATTTTCAAGGGTGTTAGCACTCTACTAGATCCTAAATGCATATGCAATGAGTTAGAGCATCTAGTGGCACTTTGATAACTGTATTCTGATACGAGTTTCACCCTTCTTAATAGTACGGCTATCAAACCTAAATGTGATCACACTCTCTAAGTGTCTTGATCACCAAAACAAAATAGCTCCTACAAATTATACCTTTGCCTTGAGCTTTTTGTTTTTCTCTTTCTTCTTTTCAAGTTTAAGCCCTTGATCATCGTCATGCCATCACCATTGTCATGTTATGATCTTCATTAGCTTCTCCACTTGAAGTGTGCTACCTATCTCATGATCACTTGATAAACTAGGTTAGCACTTAGGGTTTCATCAATTCACCAAAACCAAACTAGAGCTTTCAGGAGTGTGATTACTTAAACGAGGACAACAGAAAACTAGCACAAGACCAGTCGCAGCTTCAGGACCACACGACCAAGATGACAGAGGAGCTGAAAGGTAAGTTGTCCAACCACCTTTGCTCATTTTTGTTGCCTACCATAGTTTGGCATAGTATAGCATCTGAATAGCATGTGCGATTTGCAGTTATAAAAATCAATGCAAAGAAGCATCTAGAGGCCGTGATGAAATACCATGATGGCTGGAAGGGACAATGCCAAGAGATCACCAAGGACCATGACACCTAGAGAAGCCGGTGCTAGGAGGTGGCAAAGGGCATTTTGCTGGTCCTTAACCTCATCGATCCGACGCTAGCAGAAGATGTGCCAAGGACGCCACAGCTGGGATTGATCGAGAGATGCCAAAGGGCATGGGGATGGTTCCAGGAGTTCGTGATGGAGGCGGGAGAGTACGTAGGCGCACATTTGCTAAGCATGGTACATGCTCACTACCCCTTGATCGATCTCAAGCGCATGGAGGCTGGATACCTGAAGGAGGTAGATCCAGACAAGGCTGAGGAGCTACGGATGACCCAGCTGGACTTGTCGGTGAAAATAATTGGTGATATTAACCTATGTGGAGGTGCGACACCACCTGTACAGGGAACGCCATCAACAAGTCAGCTAGGAGTGCCGTCATTTTCAAGCCAACTGGTGAAGCCTACGGTCTCGACCAGCCAGGCATTGATGGGGCCATCTTCTTCAGCTCGATCAATGCCAGAGTCCTGAGACCCTTGCATGATGTCAGGCCTAGCGAGCAGCAGGTGCCGCGTGCCCCAACCAGCCAATAGTATAGGCTATAGCTATAGAAGAAGATGTAGTTGTGTTATTATAAACTTGGACATTTTTAGGCAAGCTTGTAATAATGTAACTGTATATCAACATAAGCTTGTTTATTTTGTAGAAAACGTGTTTAAGCTCGGATATCATGTTGGTGTAACTAAGTTAAAATGTGTTGGTGTTCTGTTTAGTTGTACCAGTTTAGTCGACATGTCATCCTAAAAGGTTTGTATGGCCCTAGTTTGTCTTGCTGGTTGGAGTGTGAGGTGCGTAGCTTGTGCACACGTAGAAACACACAAGTCAAACCAGAGGGCACCTGCCGATCACCCGTAGCATAGAGAGCGGATCCCATGCACGCGTTGGGAGGAACCGGAGACAGGGCCTGCTCCAAAAACCCAAGAAGGAATGGTGGTCGGTTTTAACCCGTAGAGTTAGAATAACAATAGATTTCGAAATGACACATTAGAGTGGTCGGAGAAATCATAATAGCTTTATTGAAATAAATCAATAGTACAAGAGGGGTACATATCTTAGTAGCTAAGCATAGAAGCGCCTAAGCTTGTCGATGTGCTAGGAATTGGGTACAGTCTATGCTGTCTAGGCGAGCTAACCTGTAAGATATAGGGCGTGTAACCTCCTTGATCATGAAGGGTCCTTCCCATGGGGTTGCGAGTTTGTAGACACCAGCCTGATTCATCTTCCACTTCAGGACTAGGTCCCCGACCACGAAGAACCGCTCCTTGACGTTCTTGTTGTAGTACCTGCGCAACACAGCAAGGTATTTGGCTGTACGTACGCAAGAATCGAGCCACTTCTCTTCTGCACTATTCACTTCTAGCTCCCGTACTTCATTAGCCTTGTCTTCGTCGAAGTTCTCTACCCATGCTGATCTGAAGGCTATATCTGCTGGGAGCACTGCCTCAGCGCCATAAACCATAAAGTATGGTGATACACCTATATTGTGACTGGGCTGTGTTCTGAGACCCCAGACCACGGCTGGTAACTCTTTGAGCCATCTTCTAGGAGCTTTGTCATTCTCTCTATACATCCTCTTCTTAAGTGCATCCAAGAACATACCATTTGCCCGCTCGACCTATCCATTAGCTCTAGGGTGTGCCACCGAGACGTATTTTACTACTATACTCCTTTCATCGCAGAAGTTCCAGAAAACGTTCCTGGTGAACTGAGTACCTAGATCAGTGATGATACAGTTGGGTATGTCGAAATGGTGGATGACCTAGTCGAGGAACACGATAGCCTTTTCTAAAGATGCCTTGACCAGGGGCATGTACTCTATACACTTGGAGAATTTGTCGATCAGCACAAAGACGCATGTAAATTTTCTAGGAGCCGGTTTGAAAGGCCCGATCATGTCTAGTCCCCAGCACGCAAAGGGCCAAAAGGCTAATATAGTCTGAATCTCGTGTGCTGGTACATGGATTGTCTTGGCGAAAAACTAACAACCTTCACAATGGCGGACTAGCTTCTCTGCATCGGCTACGGCTGACGGCCAATAGAACCCTGCTCGGAAAGCCTTGCCAACCAGCGTTCTCGAGGCCGCATTGTTGCCACAGGAGCTAGAGTGGATTTTGTCTAGGAGATGTTCACCATCCTCCTAGGTTATACACTTCATTAAGATTTTCTCCTTCATGTTCTTGCGCCACAATTTGCCATCGACGAGTAGATACTGCTTACTACGACGCATTAGGCGTTCGTTTTCTGTCCGATCGGTGTAACCTGCTGCCATCTGTTAGGTATTTGATGAAAGGTACTCTCCAGTCGGGCTCCTCAGTGGTTGTAGGTGGTTTGGTGGTGTTTGACGCCAGAACCATAGCCACCAATACCTGGTCTGGAGGCTTGTCGACCGCGGGATCCTCTTCTTTGATGGAGGGCGTGAGCAGGTCTTGAACAAATACGCCATGTGATACTTTGGCTCGGGATGATCCTAACTTTGACAGTGCATCTGCTGCTTGGTTTTTGTCCCAGACCACATGTGTGTACTTGATGCCATAGAACTTGCCTTCTAGCTTTCATGATCACTCTGCAGTATGTGTCTATCTTTTTGCTGGTCATATCCTAGTCCTTGTTGAGTTGGTTGATGACCAGAGCCGAGTCTCCATAGACATAGATACATTTGACACCGAGCTCGACCACAATGCGTAGACCATGTAGGCATGCTTTGTACTCGGTGGTGTTATTAGACATTGGGAAATAAATCCAGAGGACATATCGGAGCTGCTCCTTGGATGGTGATACGAAAAGGACTCTTGCTCCTGCGCCATCGATGTTGAGAGAGCCGTCGAAGTACATCTTCCAATACTCGGTGGGCCCCTAAGAGGCTGGTGTGCTTAAGTCTATCCACTCAATGGTGAAATTGACAAGTGCCTGAGACTTGATTGTAGTATGGCTTGCAAATTCCAAGGAGAAAGGGCATAGCTCCATTGCCCATTTGACGATGTGCCCATTTGCATCCTTGTTGCGAATGATGTCTCCTAGAGGGTACTCAGTCATGACCACCACACGATATCTGTCGAAGTAGTGTTTCAACTTTTGGGATGTTATTAGTATAGCATAGATCAGTTTCTGAATCTATGGGTACCTGGTCTTAGATTCATTGAGCACCTCACTGACGAAATAAATTAGTCGTTGTACCTTGTAGACGTGATCGGGCTCATCGCGCTTGACCACCATGGCAGTGGAGACCACTCGATTAGTTGCCACAATGTAAAGTAGGAGGGTTTCATCTTCTCTGGGAGCAGTGAGGACCGGAGGTGATGTAAGGAATTGTTTTAGCTGTGTAAAGGCAGTGTCTGCTTCCTCTGACCACTCAAACTTCTCGGATGCTTTGAGCAGCTTGAAAAACGGTAGTCCTTTTTTGCCTAATCTTGATATGAAACTGACTGAGGGCAGCCATGCATCTGGTAAGCTTCTGAACATCATTCACCTTTTTCGGTGGCTTCATGTCCAAGATAGCTTTTACCTTCTCTGGGTTAGGGCGTATGTTGTCGTGACTAACGACATTGCCAAGCAATATACCAGATGGAAAATCGAAGATGCACTTTTTTGGGTTTAATTTCCATTGGAATGTGTTAAGAGCTGCAAAGGTACATTCTAGGTTGTCAACAAGGGTGTATGCTTCCTTGGTTTTAACAACTACATCGTCAACATAAGCCTCGATGAGGTCGTCTTTTATCTCATCTTTAAGGCAGGCCTGTATGGCATGTTGGTAGGTAGCCTCGGCGTTCTTGAGCCTGAATGACATGGTTGTTTAGCAGTAGGCGCCAAAGGGCGTGATGAAGGATGTCTTGATCTGGTCATCATTTTTTAGAGCGATCTGGTGATAACTAGAGTAGCAATCGAGAAAGGAAAGCAACTCGCAACCGGCAGTTGAATCTATGACCTCGTCTATGCGAGGTAAGCCAAAGGGGTCTTTAGGGCAGTGTTTGTTGAGATTAGTGTAGTCAATGCACATTCTCCATTCATTATTCTTTTTGCGTACAAGAATTGGGTTGGCTAACCACTCCAGATGATATACTTCTTTGATAAATCCAGCTACTAAAAGCCATGTAACTTCTACCCTAATAGCCTCCTTCTTGTCGTGAGCAAACTGTCGTAGCTTCTGCTTGATGGGTCTGGCCTTGCCATCAATATTTAAGGAGTGCTTGATCAAGTTTCGAGGTACACCAGGCATGTCAGCGGGTTTCCATGCAAACACACTCATGTTGCTTCTCAAGAACCTAACGAGCGCGTCTTCCTATTTAAGATCCAGGTTGACCTCGATAAGGGCCGTTTTGCTGGGATCACCATTGACCAGCTAGATTGCTTTGTGCTCTTTGGACTTGATGTTTTTGCGTGGGGCCTCGAGCTCTGGGATCTCTAGGTGATCGGCTAGGGTCTTCTTGGCATCGAGCATGGTCTCGGCCATGCGAATAGAGAGGTCATAAGCCTCTGCTATTTTGAAGCTATAATCCTTGTAGGTGTAAGCTACGTATACGTTGCCCCTAAGAGTTAGAACCCCCTTCTCGATAGGCATCTTGAGCACCAGATACCTGTAGTGAGGGGTAAACTGCTTCAAACCCAAAGGGCCGTGGGTGGTATCATATTCCACACGGCGATAGCTTTTGTGGGATGCACGATCATTGGCTCTTCAGTTAATGCGATCACATAGATTGTGTTCTCCGAGGTAATGGCAGAGATTGTTATTGCCATCACGGCGATCTTGATTGCCCCCCTGGTTGACCCCGTGACCGCGGTTATCACGGCGATTGTCACGGTTGTCTTGGCGGTTGTCGTCCCAGTAGTCACGGCGGTTGTCATCGCGACCACCATCATGACCACCATTTCCGCATTAACGATTGTCTGATGGGTCATTGTTGCGCGAGCCACGTTGGTTGGGTGGCTATGAGCGACTTGAGTACTAGCGGCTGCGGCTTGATTCGACTGAGACGGATGGAGCTCGGGCTTGATTTGCAATCTCTACAGTCTGGGCCATAGCAGCCGTCAGGTAAGCTTGTATATCATCATGAACTGTCTGGATTTTCCGGGGTATTGGGTAGTCGTTGCATTGTCACCATAGCAACAGCTACGTTGGCGCTCGGAGTCCTAAAGACCTGCTTGTCCCCTACCCTATCAAAGGCATTATTAAGATCACATGGCTAGAACCTTATGCGTCATGCCTCCTCTTCTGCCTCAGCTTCGGCTTGTCGGCGATTAAACCAGTCAATATTGTATGCTTCGTGTGCTAGCCTTTCTTGTTCTGTTTCGCCAACTGCCAGTGGCTCATCATTACTAATGACATTGATCAAGTCTCCTTGCCTTGGTGGGAAAGATGGGAATTATGGGAAACCCGGAGAGTGATCTAGGATATCCAGATCGTATTCAACTTCTTCATTGTCATGACGTTGGAGCTCAGTGTGGATGGAGCCAATAGATGCGATGCTAGATGGGGAGCTTGAACCGCCCTCTTGAACTGTGTGGACCAACCCTTCTTGATACTCCTCAATCCAAACCATGTTGATGAAGTTGCGTGGCTTTGGCCAAGGTCGATGTATAGAACATAGATCCGAGCAGCGTTGTATATTGTGTTCGTAGTTGGAAGCAGTGTTTCGCAGGCCATACTCGGAGAGCCAGAGACCTATCGTGGGGGCTGGTCAGCGATGAATGGAGCGCCCTTCAGGAGTAGATGTGACCATGAGATCTATACTGAGTCATGCAGGACGACTAGCCCGAGTTGGTCGGGTAGATCTATTATGGGTAGTGGTTACCTGCTCGGTAGGTTGATTTTGAATCGAATCTGCCAGAGCTAGGATTTTAGCAAGCTTGGTGCCGACCCGATCAATGGAGTTGAGCAGGTTGGTGTTGTCGATTTGCCTCCCTTTGTAGCAAGGAAGCGGACGACAGGTTGTCGGCGTGGCTGAAGACGATGTTGGTGTGGTCGAAGCCAGATCCAACATGGTTGGAGCCATAGCTGATGCTGGTGAAGTAGTGGTCGATGCAGATTGAATCCACGCCTCCTCTATGGTCATGGCGATATCGGCAAACAGATGCGCAAGCTACAAACAAGATGGTGATGCAAGACAGACACGAGGTTTTATCTAGGTTTGGCCACCGTGAAGGCATAATACCTATGTCATGCGTCTGATTGTATTGCTATATGTCAATGAGAGATGTTTTTGAGAGGGGTCCCCTGCCCGCCTTATATAGTCTGGGGGCAGGGTTACAGATCTGGAAACTAATCCTAACCAGTTACAATTGCCATAAGTGGGCGAATAAGGATTCCTATTCTAATCGACCAGGATCTTGCTTGATCTCCAAGTCTGTCGTGATTCCTTGCGCGGGACTCCGAGCAGATTGGCTAGGCCATGCGTCGTCTCCTAGTGGGCTAGACCCCCTGGTCCAGGCCGGCCCAAGCCTAGCCGTAAGGGTATAGGGGTTAATACCCCCACACCTGTCAGTTCATCTAACAAAATTTTTATAGGATACCGAATTTGATACTCTAAGTGTGGACAAGAAAGGGCATCCCATAAAATATTATCCACCACGTCCAGTCTCAAGAATGGGATCAACTGCACCCACTCTAAAAAAGTTAATGAAAACCCTAGCTACCCCAACAATACTCACATATCAGTCTTCAAAATGCAAGGCAACCCAAGATATAACTTAGAAAACCACCACTAGGAAGTGACTTTGCTGAACAAAATCATCAATTGCTCAGGTAAATTAACTTATCTTCCCTCTTAAGATGATATTCAACTTCTAACTCAATTCCTTTCTTGCAGTCATCGTGTGGCAGAACCTCCTAAGTTATAGGGCCCACATGCACCTGTCACTGTCCGACGACCTTTGACATTTATGCATATGTTTCCAATAACTTAAAAAGACTGTCGGGTGTCCTCGGGGAACCCTGAATCATCCACAATTTCTGAGCAGGATCACGTTATAGAGTCATTGCAGTATTACAACATTTATTCAAATATCAAAACCAGAGTAAAAACAGCGGAAGTCTTACAATAACATAGTTTACAAACAGTTGTTTCAAACCTTACAAACTAAGTTCCATAATTATTACAAACCATAGTAGTAGTAGAGTGGCATAACTAACATATACTTAACACACAAAATAAACATCCTGCCCAAGGATCACACATTTAATTCTCATCGTCAGAACGAACGATAGTCATGCAGCATGATCCAAAACAGATCTGCTCATGAGGCTCACCTGCAACAAGGGGTCAACGAACCCTGAGTACAAAGGTACTCAACAAGACTTATCCAAAATCTTAACTGATAAACTCAGTAATGCAGGCTCAAGGATTCAAGGTATAGCTTTAACAATGATCAAAGTTCTTTTGCGTAAAAGCTCTTTTAACAACATTCTTTATATAGAAAACTTCTCGAGAATTATATACAAAGCTGACACGATCCGCACTGAGATCATGAAACTTCATATCCAACATCTTCACAAGCCTTATTTAAGTTCTGGTTATTAATTCTACGATGATGAACAGTGAGTTGAGTCTCCATAACCGAGGAGCAACGACGATTCGAACCGATTAACACCCAGCTGGGAATTCCAGACCACACGACATATGCAGGTCCCCGACCTACATATACCAACCTACCCTCGGATCCTCTAAAACAAGAACAGGTCCGCGCCACCCGAGAACACAGTACTCCACCATTCCAGCCCATGGCCACGTGGGTACACGCTATTCCCGCCATCTCTCCACTCCCAGTGCGCGAGTAGCCATTCTCGTAATAGAATTGCCAAGTTCAGGCTTACCGGAGTATGTGGTTAGTACTACAAATTCTCACCTCATGCAATTCAACAACGGACGTGCCTTAATCGACACAGGCGGAAAGAACCCGCTCACAAGACCTCCATGTCTTGTGGCTCACACTCACCGAGTCCGCCCGGTCTAGATTTATTACTCCACATTCCCATATCACATGTTAACATAGTTAACCAGTGTTCCATTTGTAACTTGCGGGTGGCAGGTAGTCACCCGACTTTCATCGTTCTACGCATAGCTAAGCAAGACTAGGCATATACGAGTTTAAAACTGGTAATATGGTAAATATGGAATAACAAGGGTGGTAATGCAACAATTAGGCTTTTACTTAACTCCTAATCACTTAATGCAGTAACGGAAAGCAAAAGCGAAATTAATTTATAAAACACAAGGTAGGGTTGTATGCATCCGGGGCTTGCCTTTGTTGACGGAAAAGTCTGGTTCCTGCGACGTTACACAAGTATTCGACCCGACCTCAACAGACGGATTAACCTCTTCAACAGCTTGATTAACTACCACGTTTTCACCTTCGTTCACTACACGTAATAACAATGCCATGTTTAACATGATGCGGAATTCGAAACATGATGCTCGATGAGGGATGAAAAATTAATAATTTGAATACAACTTTCCTTCGCGGTACAGTTGCAAGTCAAACAAACTAATTCTTTTTCGTAAACACATACATCAACTGCCAAGGATCATTAACAACAAATGACCCAAGGTCATCACTCAATCCAAAATTTCAAACAAAACCTAAATCACTAAAGGTTACTTTTTGCTTTTATGAATTAATTATTTAATTCAAAATTATGAAATAAATCAACTTATTCTAATTGAGCCCAAAATTTTAGTACATGTTCATTACATGTTAACTAAGTGGCAAAACAAATTTCATAATTTTTGGATAAATAAATAAGCCTAGAAAAATCCTGGAAATCCATTTATGAATAAATTGAGCAATTTTTATCACATTTAAAACTTACTGAAAAACACTATTTCATATTTTTCTTAAATACTATACATCTCAGAGAAGTCACACAAAAATTTTCATAATTTTTGGAGCTCTAAATAAATCTACACAAAAATAACAAAAACAGACACTATTCATTCAAATCTGAAAATAGAAAAATCCATTTGAACGCTGAGTCACTGACATCGGACCCCACCTGTCATCATCTACCTCCCGCGTGTTGACTACGACGACGACGGCGCTGACCGGCGCAAACTCACCGACGGTGAGTCCAAAGGCGACGGTCAAGGTACCAAAATGACCATATCATCACGGCGCATCGACTGAAGGCACTAGCTAGACGAATTACTACGAGTTATGAACTTGGCGTCGGCCATGGCGGATGCGGTGGCTCGGCGACGTTACGCTGGCGAAACGAAGCCGAAAACGGGGAAACAGAGGGCATGGGAAGATCCAGTAGCTCACCACGAACACGTTCAAGCAAGAATTAAGGCCGGAGAAGCAACGGTGAAGCGGGGCGGCGTTCACAGCGATCACGGCGGTGCGAGCAATAACGACGGCGGTGTTCCAGTGGCTGTGGTGGACAAAACGAGCAATCAACAAGATATTAAGCACCACGGCATCACGGAGAAGCTGAAACAATGCTTCCCGAGATCAGAAGCTCACCGTAGAGTACTGGCCACGACGGCGCTCGCTCGACGGGGACTCTGCCGGCCGCGAGGAAGAAGAGCGTGGTCAGCGAGTTCTCGGCGAAATCAGCCGACCACAGTTGGCTGGGTGGATGCGCAAGAGAAAGACGGAACTGGAACGGCCTTTACCAAGACGACCGCGGCGCTAGGGAGACGGTGCGGGCTCGCCGGAGCTATGGCGGTGGTGTCGGGAAAACAGAGCAAGAGAACGGGGCCAACGGCGACGGCCTGGGCTAAATAGAGCAGCTCAGAAGCGCAAGGAAGCTGCGTTGTGGCCTTCACCGCGCCAGCGCGACGCCAAAGACGGCCACGACCGCGCCTGGAAGCAAACCGAAGGTCGCCGCCGGTGTAGCTTTGAGCGGTGAACACTGTTCATCGAAATTACAAGTTTGCCATTCGCCAAAATTCACAAATTACTCCCAAATTTTCATAACAACTCAAAAATCTCCAAACATAAAAGTTGTTCAAAATCAAAAGTTCTACAACTTTGCTTTTATAACCATCTCCTAATTCGGTCTAGATTTTAAAATGAACTTTTGAATTTGAATAGGGAAATTTACCGAATTACGCCTTTTTGATTTACTCAAAAATTTTCTAAACAACTTGAAAAACTCCAAAAACAAACTTTGTATAACTTGCCAAACTCTACACTTTTGCTTTTGGGCCCAACCCCAAAATATGCTTAGATTTTGAAATGGATTTTCAGGGTAGGGTTTACATGTTGAAACGCGAGGTTTTCTCGAAAAATTCAAAACCCAGTCAAACTTTGAACTTGAGTCAAACAATACAATTCAACACTCATTACACAAATGTAAACTTGTTTTAGTAAATGCACATCAAAGTTTTCACCAAATGCCAAATGCTTTGCAATGCATATGATGACATGTCAGATTTTAACATTTAAACACCCGAGGTGTTACAATCCTTCCCCCTAAAAGAAATCTCGCCCCGAGATTCAAAGCCATAGGGTAAGTAATGGAAAAGGAAATGTGTCGCAAGAACACATACAAACTCTGCCCATAAAACAACTAAGGTTACTTTTACAAAACACAACATGTACTACCGAGCTCAACTAACATTACTCGATTCTATATTGACGCTAAAAATTCAGGAAACTTTTCTAACAAGTAATCTTCTGATTCCCAAGTAGCTTCCTCTTCTGAATGTTGATTCCATTGTATTTTATAGAACTTGATTGTCCATCTTCGAGTAACACGATCTTTCTGATCTAACACTCGGATAGGATATTCGGAATAAGTTAAATCCGGTTCTAGTTCCACTCCTTCAACTTCAACATTTTGTTCAGGCACTCGGAGACACTTCTTCAATTGAGAAACATGGAACACATCATGCACAGCTGCAAGATGTTCAGGTAATTTCAAACGATATGCTACTTTTCCATACCTCTCTAAAATTTGATAGGGTCCAATATATCGGGGTGCCAACTTTCCTTTAACACCAAAACGGTTAACTCCCTTCATTGGTGATACTTTCAGATATACAAAATCTCCTTTGTTAAATACCAATAGTCTCCGTCGTCTATCTGCATAACTCTTTTGGCGGGACTGAGCTATCTTCAAATTACTCTGTATTTGCCTAACTTTGTCTTCTGTTTCTTTCACAAGATCAACTCCAAAGAATCTTCTTTCTCCAGGCTCAGACCAACTCAATGATGTTCTGCATCTACGACCATAGAGTGCTTCAAATGGAGCCATTCTAATGCTTTCCTGATAACTATTGTTGTATGAGAACTCGGCTAAAGGTAAGCATTCATCCCACTTTTTGGAATAGTTAAGGACACAACACCTTAACATATCTTCAAGTACTTGATTGACTCTTTCAGTCTGTCCATCAGTCTGCGGATGATAAGCTGTACTGTATAGAAGTTTAGTACCCAACGAAGAATGCAATTGTTTCCAAAAGTTGGAGACAAACTGTGTACCCCTATCTGACACAATAGTTTTGGGTATTCCATGGAGACTTATGATTCTTGCTAAGTACATTTTGGCATATTGGATCGTAGGATATATTGTCTTGACTGGAAGAAAATGCGCTGACTTAGTGAGTCGATCTACAATAACCCATACTGAGTCAAATCCCTTTGATGTCTTGGGTAGACCAACAATAAAGTCCATGCTTATGTCCTCCCACTTCCAAGATGGAATAGGTAATGGTTGTAATTCACCAGCAGACCTCAAATGTATAGCTTTCACCTTTTGACAAGTATCACACTTCGCTATATATCTGGCAATCTCTATTTTCATTTTAGTCCACCAAAATCTTTGCTTCAAATCATGGTACATCTTGTTACTTCCCGGATGAATGGATAACCTAGTAGCATGTGCTTCATCTAGAATTGACTGCCGCAACTCAGGAACTTTTGGTACCACCAGGCAATCCTTGAACCACAACACATCTTCATTGTCAATGCTAAAGCATTCCGCTTTTCCATTCTTGACTCTTTCCTTAATATGGGCTATACCCTTGTTTTCCTTCTGAGCAACAATAACTTGATCTCGAATAGTGACTTCAACAATTATGTTGGTCAAACTTCCTTGTTGAACTACTTCTACATTCAACTTTTCCATTTCTTGACATAAATTCAAACCCATTGTTCTCACTGTCAAACAATTGCAATAACTTTTGTGACTGAGAGCATCTGCAACCACATTTGCTTTACCAGGGTGATAATGTACTTCCAAATCATAATCCTTAATCAGTTCTAACCATCTTCTTTGTCGCATGTTCAACTCTGACTGAGTAAAGATATACTTTAAGCTTTTGTGGTCTGTATACATATGACACGTATTACCAAGCAGGTAATGCCGCCAAATCTTTAGAGCATGAACCACAGCCGCTAACTCCAAGTCATGAGTCGGATAATGTTCTTCATGTTGCTTAAGTTGCCTGGATGCATAGGCAATGACTCGGCCTTCTTGCATCAACACACATCCAATACCAATACCTGAAGCATCACAATAAACATCAAACGGCTTCTCGATGTCAGGTTGGGCTAACACTAGCGCAGTAGTCAACAGTCTCTTCAAAGTTTGGAAAGCCTCTTCACAATCTGATGACCAGACAAACTTAACTTGATTCTTCAACAATTCAGTTATGGACTTTGATATCTTTGAGAAATCTGGAATAAACCGACGGTAATATCCCGCCAAACCCAGAAAACTCCGAACTTGATGAACTGTGGTTGGCGGTTTCCAATCAAGCACATCCTTCACTTTGCTGGGATCAACTGCAACTCCTTCGGCTGACAAGACATGTCTAAGAAATTGCACTTCCTTAAGCCAAAAATCACACTTGCTGAACTTGGCATATAGTTGATGTTCTCTCAAGCGGGTCAGAACAATTCTGAGATGTTCTGCATGTTCTTTCTTATTCTTGGAATATACTAAAATGTCATCAATAAACACCACTACAAACTTGTCTAGCTCCGGCATGAATACTGAGTTCATAAGATACATGAAATGAGCTGGAGCATTTGTCAAACCAAAAGACATTACCATGTATTCATATAACCCATATCTTGTGGTAAATGCCATTTTGGAAATATCCTCAGGCTTTATCTTGATTTGGTGATATCCTGATCTCAAATCTATCTTGGAGAAAACTTTGGCTCCGGCCAGTTGATCAAAAAGCAGATCTATCCGAGGTAATGGATACTTATTCTTGATAGTCACTTCATTCAATGGACGATAGTCAACACATAACCTCAGGGTCTCATCTTTCTTTTTCACAAAAATTGCCGGACATCCCCAAGGTGAAGAACTAGGTTGGATAAACCCTTTCTCAATCAATTCTTGTAACTGAGTTTTCAACTCGGCCAATTCCTTAGGTGGCATCCTATAAGCTCTCCGAGAAATCGGAGCTGTTCCAGGTTGTAACTCTATATTGAACTGTACATCCCTATCAGGTGGTAGACCGGGTAAATCTTCAGGAAACACATCCGGAAATCCACACACTACCGGAATATCTCTAATCTCTTTGACAACAGTTGCACAAATCTTACTCACTGATCTTCTTAGGATTGGAAGTTGGATAAGAAGTTGAGAATTACTATCAGGCAAACTCACTCTTAAGGTCCTATTCAAAGCATCTATAACAGCCTTATGCTGATACATCCAATTCATTCCCAAGATTACATCTATATCCTGATCCTTAAGGATAATCATGGTAGTGGGAAAAATATACCCACCCAGGTTTACGGGTACCTGGTATACCATCTCCTTAGTACACAGATGTCCCCCCGGCGACTGTATAAAGAAACTTTCCTTTGTTGCCCCAATCGAAATTTCATGCTTCACGACAAATGTTCTATTGATGAATGAATGCGATGCGCCAGAATCAAAAAGTATAACTGCAGGGTGATTGGCGACAGGAAACATACCCATCATCACTGGCTCCCCTTCCGGAATTTCTCCAGCTTGAATATAGAACACCCGTCCTGTCTTCCTCTCATCTTTGCCCTTCTGAGCATTCTGATTGGGATTCTTGTTTGGTGCCTGACCCTGTTGTTGATTGGTAGGAGCCTTCTGATAATTTTGATTAGCCTGCCTAGGATATGGACATTCCCTGGAAAAATGGCCAGTCCTTCCACAATTATAGCACGGATAGTTGTGACCCTGGGATGTTGGAGCATTGCCACCAGGAGCATTGGTTGACTGTGAACTTGGATAGGTTATAGCAGGACGGACATTTGACTGTTGCCCGGCTTGGAACTGCGGCGGACGATAAGGAGGACGATTATGATGTACTGGATGATAAATCACCCTTTGCCTCTTCAGATTTCCCCCAAAAGATCCAGACGGCACACTCTTTTTCTTTTTGAGCTCCTTGTGCTGCCGATACTTTGATTCTAAAGCAATTGCAATATTTACTGCCTCATGATAAGTGACATCGGTGCAAGTGGTCATCATAGTCTGCAACTTGGTATTCAGGCCTCTCATAAACCACCTCTTCTTCTTGACATTGGTATTGACATGTTCGGATGCATATTGGGACAGATGATTAAATCTTCCCACATACTGCATCACGCTTTGATCTCCTTGTTTCAAAGCAAGGAATTCATCTAGCTTCATAGCCATTACTCCTTCAGGGATATAATGGGCTCTGAAGGCTGTACGGAACTCAGCCCAAGTTATTGGAATGCCAGTTGGTTGCATAGCCACTAAGTTTGCCCACCAAGCACTTGCTGCTCCTCTAAGTTGTTGGGCGGCAAACGTAGGTTTCTGATACTCTGTGCATGGGATAAGGTCAAATTTCTGCTCCATGGTTCAAAGCCAGTCATCAGCCTCCAATGGTTCATCTGCCTTGGTAAACACTGGGGGTCTTGTGTCTGTGAAATCAACATATGTAGCCTCCTGTCGGTTATGGTGGCGTCCACGGTTTCCGTACATCTGATTCTGATTACTCTGAGCCATCTCATGAAGCAAACGAGAATTTTCAGCCGTCACATTGACAAGTGCAGTTATAGCATCAGCTAAATTGGTTGGAATTGGTGGCGGATCAGGAATACCGTCCTCATCTTGTGAAGTTCCCGGAATAAACGAACCCCATGTACGACGCATCTGCTCATAACAAACCAAACTTTATTCACATATCTTTATTGAATTGTACCATAGCTTACTCTAGACACATTACATGGAGCTTACTAATGTACAAACAAACCTACGGTTACGAAAACAGAACTACATAACTTAACTAGAGCTACTATTATACAACTCTCCTCCTTTCCTCAATTTCTTCAAACTTCAGGCTCGGTATCCATTCTGGAATTATTACCGCCTTCATCATCACTTTCATCGATCATTACTAGTTCTTCAGGATCTTCTTCTTCCTCTCCCGATTCATCATCATCGGCAAGGATGACACCGGGGTCCATGGCATCAACTTGAGGCTCATGATTTGGATTCAGTAGATTGCTAAGCCTATGAACTTCCTCATGTAGATATGTATTATGTTCTTCTAAATCTTCTACATAGAATTCTAGCTCATGAGTTCTAGCTCTAGCTACATTTTCCCTGTGCCAAGCTTCATTTCTTCCCTCCACCGTACGAACTAACATACTTTCGCAGTTCCTATGCGCGATGATGAGCTGCCTCAATTGACCCTGTAATTCACCTATTTGTATAACATCCAAAGCCCTATCTCTAGTAGATTGTGCTAACTCTGCGGAAATCCTCTGTATCTCTGCCTGAGGATCAGGCCAAGTACTGCTACTGCTAGCACCATCATTTCTAGGGGCAAGTTGGTGACGAGGAACTCCTTTGGGTCCGGTGGACTTTCGGGGCGTCATCTTGGCACGAGCCATACTGTAGGAAACCAATTTAATCCAAGTAAGACCATTTGATCAAAATCCAAAGAGTAGCTAAGATGGATTACATTCCTCAAACCAGTCTCACTACTTAACTCTAGACTAAGAGGTAAAGGAAGTAACGAGTGAATTATTCATGATGCATGAATCGTTCTTACGAACAAAAACATCAAAGTTTATAATGCATATAAACAACATTTATTTTTATATAGGGCATAGTATAATTACTACTCCACCACACAAAACATTTTAATCAAATAGGGAATGGTGAGAAAGAATTAAGATAAGTCAGAAGCAATTTGGACCAAATTATCAAGTTAAATTTAGTCATCCCAATTCATTTTGAAGTTTTCGTAAAACAATACAACAAAAACCTTATAACGATCGCTCTGATACCATTCTGTGGCAGAACCTCCTAAATTATAGGGCCCACATGCACCTGTCACTGTCCGACGACCTTTGACATTTATGCATATGTTTCCAATAACTTAAAAAGACTGTCGGGTGTCCTCGGGGAACCCCGAATCATCCATGATTTCCGAGCAGGATCACGTTACAGAGTCATTGCAGTATTACAACATTTATTCAAATATCAAAACCAGAGTAAAAACAGCGGAAGTCTTACAATAACATAGTTTACAAACAGTTGTTTCAAACCTTACAAACTAAGTTCCATAATTATTACAAACCATAGTAGTAGTAGAGTGGCATAACTAACATATACTTAACACACAAAATAAACATCCTGCCCAAGGATCACACATTTAATTCTCATCGTCAGAACGAACGATAGTCATGCAGCACGATCCAAAACAGATCTGCTCATGAGGCTCACCTGCAACAAGGGGTCAACGAACCCTGAGTACAAAGGTACTCAACAAGACTTATCCGAAATCTTAACTGATAAACTCAGTAATGCAGGCTCAAGGATTCAAGGTATAGCTTTAACAATGATCAAAGTTCTTTTGCGTAAAAGCTCTTTTAACAACATTCTTTATATAGAAAACTTCTCGAGAATTATATACAAAGCTGACACGATCCGCACTGAGATCATGAAACTTCATATCCAACATCTTCACAAGCCTTATTTAAGTTCTGGTTATTAATTCTACGATGATGAACAGTGAGTTGAGTCTCCATAACCGAGGAGCAACGACGATTCGAACCGATTAACACCCAGCTGGGAATTCCAGACCACACGACATATGCAGGTCCCCGACCTACATATACCAACCTACCCTCGGATCCTCTAAAACAAGAACAGGTCCGCGCCACCCGAGAACACAGTACTCCACCATTCCAGCCCATGGCCACGTGGGTACACGCTATTCCCGCCATCTCTCCACTCCCAGTGCGCGAGTAGCCATTCTCGTAATAGAATTGCCAAGTTCAGGCTTACCGGAGTATGTGGTTAGTACTACAAATTCTCACCTCATGCAATTCAACAACGGACGTGCCTTAATCGACACAGGCGGAAAGAACCCGCTCACAAGACCTCCATGTCTTGTGGCTCACACTCACCGAGTCCGCCCGGTCTAGATTTATTACTCCACATTCCCATATCACATGTTAACATAGTTAACCAGTGTTCCATTTGTAACTTGCGGGTGGCAGGTAGTCACCCGACTTTCATCGTTCTACGCATAGCTAAGCAAGACTAGGCATATACGAGTTTAAAACTGGTAATATGGTAAATATGGAATAACAAGGGTGGTAATGCAACAATTAGGCTTTTACTTAACTCCTAATCACTTAATGCAGTAACGGAAAGTAAAAGCAAAATTAATTTATAAAACACAAGGTAGGGTTGTATGCATCCGGGGCTTGCCTTCGTTGACGGAAAAGTCCGGTTCCTGCGACGTTACACAAGTATTCGACCCGACCTCAACAGACGGATTAACCTCTTCAACAGCTTGATTAACTACCACGTTTTCACCTTCGTTCACTACATGTAATAACAATGCCATGTTTAACATGATGCGGAATTCGAAACATGATGCTCGATGAGGGATGAAAAATTAATAATTTGAATACAACTTTCCTTCGTGGTACAGTTGCAAGTCAAACAAACTAATTCTTTTTTGTAAACACATACATCAACTGCCAAGGATCATTAACAACAAATGACCCAAGGTCATCACTCAATCCAAAATTTCAAACAAAACCTAAATCACTAAAGGTTACTTTTTGCTTTTATGAATTAATTATTTAATTCAAAATTATGAAATAAATCAACTTATTCTAATTGAGCCCAAAATTTTAGTACATGTTCATTACATGTTAACTAAGTGGCAAAACAAATTTCATAATTTTTGGATAAATAAATAAGCCTAGAAAAATCCTGGAAATCCATTTATGAATAAATTGAGCAATTTTTATCACATTTAAAACTTACTGAAAAACACTATTTCATATTTTTCTTAAATACTATACATCTCAGAGAAGTCACACAAAAATTTTCATAATTTTTGGAGCTCTAAATAAATCTACACAAAAATAACAAAAACAGACACTATTCATTCAAATCTGAAAATAGAAAAATCCATTTGAACGCTGAGTCACTGACATCGGACCCCACCTGTCATCATCTACCTCCCGCGTGTTGACTACGACGACGACGGCGCTAACCGGCGCAAACTCACCGACGGTGAGTCCAAAGGCGACGGTCAAGGTACCAAAATGACCACATCATCACGGCGCATCGACTGAAGGCACTAGCTAGACGAATTACTACGAGTTATGAACTTGGCGTCGGCCATGGCGGATGCGGTGGCTCGGCGACGTTACGCCGGCGAAACGAAGCCGAAAACGGGGAAACAGAGGGCATGGGAAGATCCAGTAGCTCACCACGAACACGTTCAAGCAAGAATTAAGGCCGGAGAAGCAACGGTGAAGCGGGGCGGCGTTCACAGCAATCACGGCGGTGCGAGCAATAACGACGGCGGTGTTCCAGTGGCTGTGGTGGACAAAACGAGCAATCAACAAGATATTAAGCACCACGGCATCACGGAGAAGCTGAAACAATGCTTCCTGAGATCAGAAGCTCACCGTAGAGTACTGGCCACGACGGCGCTCGCTCGACGGGGACTCTGCCGGCCGCGAGGAAGAAGAGCGTGGTCAGCGAGTTCTCAGCGAAATCAGCCGACCACAGTTGGCTGGGTGGATGCGCAAGAGAAAGACGGAACTGGAACGGCCTTTACTAAGACGACCGCGGCGCTAGGGAGACGGTGCGGGCTCGTCGGAGCTATGGCGGTGGTGTCGGGAAAATAGAGCAAGAGAACGGGGCCAACGGCGACGGCCTGGGCTAAATAGAGCAGCTCAGAAGCGCAAGGAAGCTGCGTTGTGGCCTTCACCGCGCCAGCGCGACGCCAAAGACGGCCATGACCGCGCCTGGAAGCAAACCGAAGGTCGCCGCCGGTGTAGCTTTGAGCGGTGAACACTGTTCATCGAAATTACAAGTTTGCCATTCGCCAAAATTCACAAATTACTCCCAAATTTTCATAACAACTCAAAAATCTCCAAACATAAAAGTTGTTCAAAATCAAAAGTTCTACAACTTTGCTTTTATAACCATCTCCTAATTCAGTCTAAATTTTAAAATGAACTTTTGAATTTGAATAGGGAAATTTACCGAATTACGCCTTTTTGATTTACTCAAAAATTTTCTAAACAACTTGAAAAACTCCAAAAACAAACTTTGTATAACTTGCCAAACTCTACACTTTTGCTTTTGGGCCCAACCCCAAAATATGCTTAGATTTTGAAATGGATTTTCAGGGTAGGGTTTACATGTTGAAACGCGGGGTTTTCTCGAAAAATTCAAAACCCAGTCAAACTTTGAACTTGAGTCAAACAATATAATTCAACACTCATTACACAAATGTAAACTTGTTTTAGTAAATGCACATCAAAGTTTTCACCAAATGCCAAATGCTTTGCAATGCATATGATGACATGTCAGATTTTAACATTTAAACACCCGAGGTGTTACACATCGACTATTGCATCTCAATCTGCTTTGGGTGCCGAACTGCTACCCTAGGCACTTGAAACAGCATATACTAATCTCTCATCGGCTAATCCTCCTAAGGAGCCAATTACAATTGAAGCAACTGATGTCCCTAACAGATCCCAGACGACAGAAGATGAGAACTTCCCTACTTCACCACCTGATACTACCAAGGTATCTCCTCAAGCATTCAATCTTATGCAGTCCTCACTCTTCTCTGATCCTTTTCTTTTATTAGACACCACCTAGGAAAATGTCTCCACAAGAGCAAAGATCTGACAACTCACTAGTTGAAGAGGACACTGTTGTAACACCTCTGGTGTTACGAGCTTGCTTAGCTCTGAGGTTAAGGCCTTGGGGGTTTAGCAAAGCAAGTTTTCAGGCTAACAAGTTAAAACGCAAATGATAGAAAAAAATGTGTGTTGAATGAGAAGCTGTTACACCACTCATGAATATTCAATAGGGTTTAAAGCTAATTTTTATTGGACAAAAATACTATGAAACTTATACGTGGCACTGAAATAAAGTTCAGAGTAGGAACCTAGTAGATAGCAATGAAATACTTGTGGTCAAAAAATGATATTACTAGCTAATATTTCCACTAGCTTAGAAATCACAATTGGAAACCAAATTCAGCTAAAAACTTAGGAATTTTCAACTCTGTCAATAGTTAGTCACCGCTATGTTTAGCAATTTATCGTGGGAGATTAGGTTAAGGAATAGTGAAGTATTATGACATGTTTTAGTAGCCTAATGGACCCCCTAAGGTGTAGCAAAGTTGGTTTGAGGATTGGAGCAACTGGTTAGACGTTTCAAATGCTTTAAAAACTGTGCATGACACGTTCTCGACTGACTTCTCAGTCTATGCGCGGTCATCGGGCCCACTGCCCTGATGTTGTGGCGTCGGCGCATGCACGTGCGTGTGTGGCTATGTGCTGGCTAGCCACTGCTGCCATAGGCTACCCACTCGGGTGCGCCAGCTAGCCATCAACGTGAGCCGCCATGCCCCGCCCCCCTATGCCTGGCTGCCCACCACGCTGCGACGCAGCCGCCGCCATCCCATCACCACGTTGCATGCTTGCTCGCTATGCCATGCCTTGCTACCACTGCACCGCCATGTGATCCTACACCACGTCGTTGCTGCCTTGTTGCCGTGCACTTGGGATGCTGCCCTATGGCGCTGTCAGGCCACCATTAATGGTGCTGCGGTGCACAGGCCAGAGCCAGCCATGGCCGCTTATGCTCGTCGCTTGTGCTTGGCGTGTGTACCTCAATTGCGATGCCCATATCCCACCAAAGAGTGCCAGCTGCATCACTACTCATCGTTGTTTCCACCGCTATGCCCTCCCCTGCTTCCCGTCACGGACACGTCTTGACCCCGGTGAGCTAGAGCGTGGGAGCTTGCCTTAAATCTTGCATGCTCGTGTCTTCGGCTTAGCATCCATGTGCTAATTATCCCCACCTCACCTTGAATTGCGTCACGACATGCTCCAATTTGGAGTTTTCCCTCCGCCGTGCCATTAAGGACAGGTTCGGCCGTGGCCGAGGGAAACCACTCACCTCACCATCCCACGCCTAGCCAACTATGCCACGAGCTTTTCCTCCACCTCCACTACACCCTACGCGCCTCACTTGCACCTTTACCGCCTTGTCGGTGCTGCTGATGCGACCGTGCCATCACGGAGCGCCGCCGCCTCCCACTAGTAACACATGGCTAGCCCTGCTCGTGGTATCTCCGACCAAACCATCACCGTAGCCGTGGCAAGGGTAAGCTAGTGATGCTCTCATGCTAGCCAGTAGCTGCGCGGTGGTCTAGGGTGGCCGGTATGGTCACGCCACCATCGCATGCGGCTGCTCACAGTGGCTGTCACTCCCGCAAGCTCTGCCGCTACCAGTAGCTTCGGCTAGTGTAGGCGCTAGGGTTGTAGGTGTAGGTCGGCCTACTAGCTGGGCTAGGACAGGTCCCGGTTGGCCAGCGTGGCCATCTAGTGCCACATCCGGCGTGTCAACGCGCACAAGGGTGGCCAGGGACCTAGCCGTGGTAAAGGTGATAGATTGCAGGGTCCTATTCGCATAGTCTCTCTCTCGGGAAATAGTGCCGTGGACTGTGGGTTGATTCGATCTTAGCACGGGGGCGTTTTTGCAAAGTTGGCAGCGCATGCGGGGGTCGCTCGGTCGTGGGCCACCTCATGGTGGGCCGCGTCCACATGGGTCGCACGATGGTGGGCCGCGGAGTGGAATTCATTTTTCCTTTTCTTAAGGAATTAGAAATAGCTTTATATTTTAATTTATGAGCTAAACTTTTAAAATTAACAACAATTCGCATAGATGTTCAAAAATTGTGAAACCAATTTTGTTAGATTTCTAAAACCATGATCTATCTGCTAGTGTATTTTGTTCACATAGTTTCATAATATTCTTAGGAGCTATATAATTAATTTGATGTACTTAATATTGCCAAAACATGAACTTGTAGGAATTATTGTGATGAATTGGTAGTAGTACTGGCCCTAAAATTTTTACAGTAGATTCCTAACATTATTAGGTGCTCATTGTAATTTTTGTAGCTCCATAGAAATTAGTTTGTTAAGGTAACTAAATGAGCCCTAGTACGGAAATATATAATTAATCAATTAAATGCCAAAACACCTAGGGATTTTATAACTAAAACATTGTGGGAAATTAGCGCCTATTTTGACAACTTGGATACGTGGCCTAGTACATTAATCGTTAGAGATAGCTTGTTAGCTTGAGAGGTGTAATCGTATTTTAAGAATTGCGATTGTTGTTGGTTATTTACGTCCCTGCGTTGCATCCACATAGGAGCGATGTTGGATCGCGGAGTCGTCTAGAGTAGCGGAAGCAGATGGTGACTTGATGATCATGCCATCATGATGAAAATCTAACTTGGTTATATTTTCCTAGGCAAGTCCCGATGCATAACCCCTATTATTGTGCACTTTATTTTATGCTTGTGCATTAAGTTTAAGGTGTTTTGAATGAAACCCACTTGCAAATATATATATATATCCTTATCCTATGAGTTTTACTAGTATGATAGGATCATGTAGATTGGTATGCTACAAGACTCCGATAGAAGTCGAGTGATTGACTGTCACTCGTGAGAGATAGAAAAGATATTATTGTTGTTATTATATTACTATCACATGGAATATATATGAATGATAAATAGGAGACCGAGCGGAATGGTACTTTGGATCTGGACTTGGTTTGGCATTCGAGCAAGGCTTGGGTTGCATTTATTCCGCCTGTGTCGATTAAGGACCGACCATTGCATTGGATTCTAGTCAGGTCACAAACTTATTATCTTGAGCACATACTTGTTTATGGGAGCAGGAAAGGCTCATTGCTCTCTTGTTGTGGATTCCGGCTCTTTCCGGACCGACTGATTGGAGGTGGGAATGGTGGAGGCCTAAGCACCACATTGAGTCTGGGACTCAGGTGTGGGGGCTTGAAATCCAAGTTTGGATGAGGACCCTGGACCCCTTGATAGGAGAGTGGTGGGTTGGTTCTGCTTGTGCCTAGGGTACAAGCGAGGTGTGTGTTTCGGGGTACCTAGCTAGGCACATTGATTCATGAATCGCCAGGTAATCTGGTACGACTTGTCTATGATCTAGCACCAAAGTAAGAACTAGAATATGAAAGATGGTAAAATGGTTCTAATTGCTTACCACCTGCTTAAAAGTAGCATAGGTGCTTACATCGCATGGTTAGTTAATGAACTAATGATGATCGCTAATAAAATTTGATATAAGGACGCATGTGTTAGTAATGCTTCCTACAGATGTAATAAAATCACAAGCCAGATAGCCTTGCATATCCTTGAAGTCTTTTCTTTCCTCCTGATAGGTAAGTCTTGCGAAGTACAATTGAGTACTTAGGGTTTGTTCTACCCTATTGTAGGTGACAGGAACATATAGAGCTGGCACTTGTATGTGGAAACCTCTTGGTGGGTTCAGCGAGGATTTCCTTAACGTTGCGGACATAGAGTTTATTTGAAAATTCCACCCAAATTGTTTTACAATGGAAAAACTTATAACCTGTTAGGATGTATATACGGATCATCATGTTAATGTTTAACTTGTTATTGAATGATTTTGTTTCCGCTGAACTCTAATAACATGGTTATATTTCGCTATTTTAAACAATAAATATTATACTCTAATGTTGCATGGAAGGTGATGTAAGAAATGACTTAAGAATGTTGTAAGCTTTATTCTCTCATTTGTGATCCTGATGGAAAAATGTGGATTTTCGGGTTCTCCCTTGGGGTGTGCTCGATGGAACTACGTAATTTAGTGTCCTCCCTTGAGTACTTAGTGTCTAATAGAGGACAAGTACTCCTAGGAGGCATTAGATTAGGTGGTTCTGTCATAGGTGGTATCAAAGCATAAATGAGAAAATAAAGCTTCAAAATCCTTTTCTAAACTAAAATTGGACAACCTATTTTTGCAAAAAGTTGGGGCGTATAACTGTGAAATATATAAGTAGCCCTATTGTTAGGGTTAAGTATTCAGAATAGGTTTAACTAGGCTTTCTCCGATGGACTGACTCTCGCGTAGTATACAATCTTTAAGTCGGTCACGCTGGTACTATTTTAAGTCATCATGACCGTATTGCTGGTAGATGTGCCCATCGTAGATGTCACGCGAGTCATATGGTGCATGACTGACTCGTCCCTGTTCAGGAGTTTTTGTGGCACCATGGCTTTGTGCTCCACATTCGCCTATGGTTCATGCCTACCGTGACCCATGTCTCTCTGTACTCGTTTCTATGTTCGTGTTGGGCCCTTACCCTGCAGTCATTAATGGCCTCAGACGTCGCTCGCCTCGAACGTGCAAAAAGTTCGGTCGATTCATGTGTAGTGGCCCCACGCAGGTACCATAGGTGGACTGCGCTAGGAACATTGACCGCTCTGCCATTATAAGTAGAGCCTAGCCTAGCCATTGGTACCACCACCCGGTGCACTTCCACTCGCCTAGCTTTTCCTTTTGAGCAAGCTTTTAGCTCAAACCTTTCTTGCAACCACCCGCTAGGGATGGCAGGAGCCTAGGTTAGAAGTTACTTCCTGAACACTAAGGGTTTTCCCAAAATCCTATATGCCACCCTACAAATGCTCAGAGTCAAACATCGTCCTGAGTATGAGGGCCGTGAGTATGAAAAGCATGGCACTGAGCGGTGTGAAGTTACCATCTACATTGGAAAAAGTGAGGAGTTCCCCAGCATCACTAAAGCCTGGAATGTGACTTCAACTGCGTTTTGCTTCATCGACACCTACCAGGTTGTGGCCTACAAAGCCTTATGGTACCTTTGCCAGATCTATGAAGAGCCCATTGCTTGTACCCCCATGAGGTTCTTTCCACCTTTGGAGAAGAATCGACGGGCATGGAGGGCTCAAATGGAGGTTTTGTAAGGGTAGGATGCGCAAGAAGACAGTCCAACCATGGTGCCCTTGACCACATACCTGCTTGCTCTAGATGAGCAGTATGACTGGCAAGCCTTGGAGCTAAGGAAGTGCCTTCGGCAAGCTGAGGAAGCCAAGATCTTCTCCAGGATGCTCCAGGTGCAGCTTGCCCAAGCGCATGCCAGTACGGTAGCCACAGAGAGTCGGGAGACTACCATGTCAGAAGCTCTAAAGGAGGCAGAAGATCAGCATGCCCATTAGTTGGGGGAGGCCTACCTGGTCACCAGGGCCAAGCGTAGGATGCTGGCTGTTGAATGATAGGATCCCTTGATCTTGGAGGGAATCCCTGTCCACCCGCCGGAAAGAAGGAGAACCGGTGTTGCAGTACCGCCAGCACCCCCACCCTAAGAAGTGTTAGAAGTAGAGCCCTTGCTTGCCCTCACTCTGCCATTGCCCAGAGCAGAGGCAGATCCATAGCCAGGGCAGTAGAAGAATCCGCCGAGCCCGAGAATGGAGATGCATGGTCTGACAAAATAGATTAGTTGCCTTGGGGAGATGTGCCCATAGTTAGTAGTGTCTTTCATCGCTGTCCTCCAGTATTGTAATCTTTCTATTGTATTTTGTTCATAGTTGTTGAGGTCATCCGATCATAGGGAAGGTGAACAATGTGTCGAGAATGGGAGAGTGAGTGCCTGTATGTTGTACCAGCATAAGGACGTTCGGAATGTGCATTTTATTTATTTCACTGTGTTTATTGTGTCCATCTACCCTTAAGTCTCGTTAGACGTGCTTAGGGTTTTCAAGGGTGATGTTTAGTGGGTTACAAGAGAAGCTACTATTCTGATGTGAGCAAGACCAGCCGTGATTGGATAACATAAGACATTGTATCGACTAATTGTGGATGTCCTAGGAAAACACTTGAATCTTTTAAATCAAATCCATTGTGGGATTTGAATTCCTTATCCCTTGTTGCGAAAGGAACCCTTTGTCGGGTACCACGAGAAGGGGTCCCCTAAGCAACAATCAAAAAAATCGCTTAGACCCCGTCAAAATCAAAGCCAAGAGACAACTATTGGCTAAACCCTGACCATGTCTGAGGCAACCTACCCTCTACCTCGCTAGAGGCCTCGCACGAGAGGCCTTGGATGGCCTACCAAATCTTCGCCTCACTCGAGGCCTCGCACGAGAGGCCCCGGATGATCTACTGATTTTCCGCCATGCTCGAGGTCTCGCGCGAAAGGCCTCGGTCGGGGAACCGATTCTCCATCTCGCCCGAGGCCCCACGCGTACAGCCTTGGACGAGACGCTGAGTCTCCGTCTCGCTCGAAGCTAGCTCGGTAATAACCCCATTGCCTCTGCCTCGACCAATCACCCCAACAGAGCATCGCGTCCAATTAATGCGACCAACCACTCCCACGACGTCAGATGGACAACAGCTCGACAAGGCAGAGCAGCCGACGAGATAGGAAGTCGCATCAGCACCATACTATCCAGGACAGGATAAGGCAGGGGTTATCGGCTACTGTGCTCGGTGCTATGCCCACGATCGATGCCCGTACTGCACTGTGCTGCCTAACCCCTGCTCCAGGAACAACGTGGCGTGCGGAGTCAAGTCCAGGGTTACTATAGCCTCGGAATCAGTGTGTAGGACCAACTGCTCCCTCCATGCCTTGGTAGTCTACTTCAGGGTCTTGGCAACCTTGGGATTCATGCCCACCGAGCCCCCCCTGACGGCTTAGCCTCGGCACCAACTGAGCCTTGGCTCTTCACGCGGTCAATGCATAGCAACCAGCACATCGCTTGCCAGGCCCTGCGTCAAGCTATCACTAGAGCTCCCATGTCGCATAGGATCGGAATGTGACTGGCGCGTTGCTCAAGCACTTCAAGGGCAGGACCACTCCATCAACCATGCCTCGGTAGTCTACTTTAGGGTCTCGGCAACCTCGGGATTCGCACCCGCTGAGCCCCCCACGATGGCTCAGCCTCGGCACCAACTAAGCCTCGACTCTTCACGCGGTCAATGCACAGCAACCAGCATGTCGCTTGCCAGGCCCTACGTCAAGCTATCACTGGAGCTCCCACGTCGCACAGGATTGGATGTGACCAGCGCGTTGCTCCAACACTTCAAGGGCAGGACCACTCCATCAACCACGCCACCACAGTAATAGGCTATAGGGCTTGGACATGCCGCCTCTGTTCGCACGACGCCGTGTAGCTAACACATGTATCACCCCTATCCCCCTTCAACTATAAAAGGGAGGGATCAGGGCTGTTTCTAAGGGGGACCCGAGTGCCCGAGATAGATGAACATGTATAGGAGGACAGACTTACTCTCACGCTCGCACACACCCAGGCATAGATGGGTTCATGAGGTAGATGAACACACGCTCGACACTCTGTGACGCACACGCTTCCCCACCGCCTGAGATCAATGTCTCAAGCAATCCACGCCGCTCCACGCAGAGACCTGGGATTAGCTCCCTCTCTTGCCCTGCTTGTAACCCCCTACTATGAGCATTTCGGTGCAAGGAATACAAGATCGATCTCTTAGACTGGACGTAGGGCACCTATTGCCCGAACCAGTATAAACCTTATGTCTCTTTGCATCACCATCCAGGATTAGGGGCACGCAGTACATTTTTACTAGTTGGTTGAGGGCCCGCCGGTCCAAAACACCGACACCCTTATTGTTTGAATCTTCCCTTACAATACTCCTCTAATTCTATGGTCTATGACCCCACTGCCTTCATTGCATGTAAGTTAGTAGTAGTTGTCTAGGTTAATAGCTTATGGTGCCACGACGAAACCGAGGGCCCCTATAGAACAGCTGCCACATGGTGACGCTGCTCGGCACGCACTGGTATCAAGGTTGTTGACCAAGTACCTTTACCAAGTTACACCGCCATACCGCTTTAGGTACAAATATTCTTCTTAGAAATATTCAGGTGTTCCAAACTAAAAATCCACAACGGGTTGATAAAATAGTGTTCTCTCAAAGTAAATAAGAGGAGGTGGTTTTGGAGGAAGCATGTATGTTGCGATCTCAGTTCATACAAAGGTTGGCGCATATTGTGGACAAGGAAGGGAAGGGAAGAAGAACACTAGGAAAAAGTTAGCCTTGCATAGTAGGGAGTGCTTGGAAAAGCCTAAGTGGATGTCAAGTCCCAAGCTCTATGTCTAGCTAGACCACTCTACGCACGCCAGGTCGCTGTCACCGCGTGCGCTGCGGATGCTGTCTGTGTCGGGCCCATTAGCACCCTATTCTCGCGTGGCCACGACATCGTGCCTGCACACACCATCCTCGTGTACTATGTGCTTCCCCTTTTTCTCGGCATCCTATCAGCTCTCGATCTTCACTCTCATCCCCTGTACCAGTGCCCCCTTTCCTATTTTCCTCTTTTGGAGACACGGCCGCCCGCACACCTTCCCTACTAAGCGACTCCCCTCCCCTCTCCCTTATCCTCCCTCCACTCAAGCAGGGAGCGCCCTATGGCAGACTTTATCCCCATAGTGTGAACGGTCTATGTCTCCCATCCACACCATCTCCACTTTCGGTGCACTGCACCCCCACATCCATTCGCCACTATAAGATGCCCTTGGTCCTTGCTCTCCTTCTTCATCCCCATCCTCCCGAATCCAAAGCAGAGCTATGAGATCTAGTCATCATTGTGGAACTAGGTTCATCAGTCAGAGGTGATGGTGTAATCTAAGAAGAAGAAGGGATCTGGTTTTCGAAAGAAGTTCAAGTCTACCTTTGGTTAGTTTGGTTTTAGGGTTCATGATGTTTGACTTCTCAGTCTCCTATTTCTAGATCTGTTGGACATTATGCCATGTTTTAGGGTAATCATTTTCTTGTTGTTTCTCCATTATCCTCGTCTATCTTGACTTCTAGATTAAGCCTTGGTTGTACTAGGTTGTTCTTAACCATGTATCTCTAAATCCCTATGTAGTTTAGCATTTGACATCGTGTAATCTTCCGTGTAATTTCAGATCTACAAAATGTAATCATGTTTCCCCTCCTCTGATTCTTACTCCTGAATCTCGGGACAAGATTCTTTTTAGGGGGGTTGGTTGTAATGCCTCTGGTGTTACGAGCTTGCTTAGCTCTAAGGTTAAGGCCTAGGGGGGTTAGCAAAGCAAGTTTTTGGGCTAACAAGTCAAAACGCATATGATAGAAAAAAAATGTGTGTTGAATGAGAAGCTATTACACCACTCATGAATATCAAGTAGGGTTTAAAGCTAATTTTTATTGGACAAAAATACTATGAAACTTATACGTAAAGTTTGGAGTAGGAACCTTGTAGATAGCAATGAAATACTTGCGGTCAAAAAATGATATTACTAGCTAATATTTCCACTAGCTTAGAAATCGCAATTGGGAACCAAATTCAGCTCAAAAACTTAGGAATTTTCAAGTCTATCAACAGTTAGACACTGCTATGTTAGCATTTGCAACCAAAGACTCAAAAATATGCAATGTTAGGCTTTCTACCATTCAAGAGTTCATATGGTGTCTTCTCTTTCAATGGGTGACAATATAAGAGGTTGCTACAATAGCAAGCCATGTTGATAGCTTTGGCCCAAAAAGATTGACTCACATTGTACTCACTAAGCATAGACCTTGCCATATCAATGAGTGTTCTATTCATCCTCTCAACAAGGCCATTTGATTGTGGAGTATACTTGGTCGAGAATTGATATCTAATTCCAAATTCATCACACAACTCATCAATTATAGTGTTCTTAAACTCACTACCATTGTTACTTCTAACTCTCTTGATGGTTGTTTCAAACTCATTGTGAATGCCCATGATAAATGATTTGAATATTGCAAATACATCACTCTTGTCCACTAGAAAGAATACCCAAGTGTATCTAGTATACTCATCCATTATCGCAAAGCCATATTTGCTTCCACCGATGCTAGTGTATTGTGTTGGCCCAAACAAATCCATGTGCAATAACTCAAATGCTTTACTAGTGCTCATCATGCTTTTCTTAGGATGGATGTTTCCAACTTGTTTGTTGGCTTGATAAGAGCTACAAAGTTTATCCTTTTTAAACACAACATCTTTCAAGCCTCTAACCAAGTCATGCTTAACCAATCTATTCAATTGTTTCATTCCAATATGACCAAGCCTTCTATGCCATAACCAACACATGCTAGACTTAGTGAACAAGCATGTTGACAATTGAGCTTCACTAGCATTGAAATCAACCAAGTATAGATTCTCATATCTAAAGCCTTTGAAGATCAAGTTAGAGCCATCGACACTTATGATCTCTACATCATCTACCCCAAATATGCATTTGAATCTAAGATCACATAATTGAACCATTGATAGCAAATTAAAGTTCAAGCTCTCAACTAGCAACACATTGGAAATGCTCGTGTCATTGGATATTGCAATCTTACCAAACCCTTTGACCTTGCCTTTGCCATTGTCACCAAATGTGATACTATCATAACCATTATTGCTATTGGTGTTGATTGAGTTGAATATTCTTGCATCACCAGTCATGTGTTGAGTGCACCCACTATCAAGAATCCAATGCCTTCCTCTAGCTTTATAATTGACCTATAAAAGAAGATCAATTCTTTTGAGGTACCCAAACTTGCTTGGGTCCTTAAAGGTTAGTGACCAAGCACTTTGGCACCCAAATGGCTTTCTTCTTTGAGCCTATCCATGGTGCACCAATGAACTTAGCCTTCACACCATTTGTACCCTTAGTAAGCACATAGAAAGAATCAAGCTTAATTGAGGATATATTAGCATTCTTGTTCTTGACCATGCACTCATGCTCTTTATGACCAACTTGCTTGCAACTAGTGCAAAACTGACATTGTTCTTCACAAAACTAGTCTTGTGAGGAGCAAAGGCCTCCTTGCCTTTCTTGAGAGTATAGCCCAATCCCTCTATGTTGAGAGAAGCTCTTTGGCTATCTAAGCACATAAGCAAGCGGTCCTTACCACCATAGGCTTTGCCTAAGGCACTGAGTGAGCTCATTGATCTCCTTCTTGAGAGTCTCATTCTCAACCATTAGTGATGCATCACAAGTGAAACCATCACTACTAGATAAGGTAGAAGTAGATGTGCTACAATAAGGGTTAGTGGGAGCAACAATGATAGGCTTATAGAATGATTCATCAATTATATCACAAGTTAAGCCTTTGTCACATGTTACAACATGCTCCTTCTCATTTTGCTCATTAAGCAAAGAGGAATGAGCTTTTTCAAGATTGTTGTGAGCCTTGCCAAGCTTCTCATGGGCTTCCTCTAGCCTCTCATAAGATGCATTGAGCTCATCAAAGGCTTGCTTAAGGGCTTTTAGTTCCTTTCGTAAGTCTTTGCATTCCCTTCTCATAATGTCAAAATGTTCTTTAGCATCTTCTAACATGTCAATTAGTTCATCTTTAGTGAGTTCATTATCATTGTCACTTTCTCTTTTCACTTTCATTATCATGTTCCTCATCACATCCATCATCACAAGTTTGTACCTTAGTGGCCTTAGCCATGAAGCATGATGGAGTGTCGAAGAGAGAAGGCTTCTCATTGATAGCAATGCTTGCAAGAGCCTTCTTCTTGGTGGTCTTGTCACCATCACTATCATCATCATCACTTGAAGAAGCATCACTATCCCAAGTGACCACATATGAACCACCCTTCTTCTTCTTCTTGAAGGTCATCTTGTTCTTCTTCTCTTTCTTTTCCTTCTTGTCCTTCTTGTTGTCATCATTATTGTCGCTATTGTATGGGCATTAAGCAACAAGATGATCATTGCTTCTACAATTGAAGCACCTTCTTGACTCTTCCTTGTTCTTGGATGAAGACTTCTTTCTTCTAGCACGGTAGCCCTTCTTCACCATGAACTTGCCAAATGTCTTGACAAAGAGAGCCATCTTCTCATCATCCATCTCATCAAAGCTCAAGTCTTCATCTTCACTTGATGATTCTTGCTTTGCCTTACCCTTAGATGATGTGGCCTTGAATGCCACACACTTCTTCTTCTCATCTTTCTTCTTCTTCTTTTCTTCCTTCTCATCATCATCTCTATATGTGTCATCGGTCATCACATCTCCCAACACTTGGTTTGGTGTTGTGGGGGATATGACCCCCGGTATCCATAAGACAATACATGGGCCGCACCATTAGAGGTGGCCCAGCCCACAAGATCAAGGTGTGCACGGCACTAGTCAACGTGCACCGCAAGATATTGTATAGTACCAAATAGGATACTTTCCTTGTAACCCTACCCCTCCAAAGTATATAAGAAGAGGTAGGGGTCCCCTAGTTGACAGCTACTACATCTCAATACAATACACCAAAGACACAGGACATAGGGTATTACGTCGATCAGACAGCCTGAACCTATCTAAATCATTGTCTCTACGCCTTATGTCACCATCCGGTTCCTATCACGCGCACCTCCACCGATCAATCTACCTTCATGGGATACTCCTTGGAGGAGTGTCGATCATCTTCTGTCGACAGTTAGTGCCCACCGTGGGGCTATGCGTGCTGATCCACAGCGAACCAGATGGGATTTCAAGACTTACATCCTAGCGAGGTCGACTTTCATCTTGCCTGCGACGTCTACATGGAGATTTGCTACCGAACTCAAGTCGTTGTGCGAAGACCAACCGCCCAGATTGAAAACTCACCACCCACCGGGTGCTCGTCGTCAACGCTGACCAGATAATGCCATACACCACCGACCAGAGGTTTTGTCTAAAGCTAAGTCATGCTTTAATATTTTTCTAAATATTCTCTAATCTCTGTATATCACCATAATGTTTCTTCGAGCTGTTTTCTCCATGTTTGCTCTCCAAACAATTTTCTAAATCCCTGAACAGTCATGTTGATGCTCGGATGTCCCTAGAGATGGCCCTGTCTTTGGCTCCTCCCTACACGTGCACGAGCGTCTACCCTCTGCGTTATGGGTGGTCGGCAGCGGCTCCTTAGCGACGCTTTGTTCTTCCTACACGCATATGGGCTCTGCGTTCTGCGTTATAGTTAACGGGCTAGCTAGGGCTAGAGACTCAGCTATACACTAACTAGTCGGGCGGTTTATATTAAATATAAATACATCTTCAGAATAACACTAAGTGTTCACACCAATTGATCGCTGAGCTACATACTGCTATTTCATCACCATTGTTGATTCTTCTTCGGAGTTCATATGTTGTACATCATGTACAACCTGTTCTACATATTTGTATTACTAGGATCATCAGTCTAGGTGACCAGACCACCTGGTGCTCGAACTTCTCCACCTGATAAACTAGTCGAACCACTAGGTTCATGGACTTCATCGCCGACCAGTTGATCGAACTGTTCACCGGTCGCTTCTACTCAATGCTCACTTTGCTATTGACCAGTTGACCAGACTATTCGTAGCTCATGCTTCATCATCAGCTACGTCAGGAACTCCTCGGTGCTCGGACATCGCCAGCTATGTTGGAGACTCCTCGGTGCTCGGACATCACTAGCTACATCGGGGACTCTCGGTGCTCGGACATCACCTAGCTACGTGGGGAACTCCTCGGTGCTTGGACTGTCGCCAGCTACGTCGGGGACTCCTCGGTGCTCGAATGTTGCTAGCTACACTGGGGACTCCTCGGTGCTCGAACATCGCCAGCTACATTGAGGACTCCACAGTGCTCAAACATCGCCATCTACGTTGGGGACTCCTTAGTGTTCGGATTCTTCATGCAAGCATCGCCAGCCAAGCTAAAGACTCCCTTGGTGGTCGGATCTTGCTATGTCTCATCGGTGTGCTATCAAGCTGCTCCATGCTATTCGGATTATGGTGCTGATCTTAGGCAATACATCTGGGGTCTTGATACACGCATGTCAAATGATGTCGGTAAGCTTTCAGACTTCTTTTCTTTGACCCTGCTACGAGATTCATTCTTCATCTTCCAGTAGGCTCAGGGGACTAAGTGGCTACACTTCACCTAGCGGTGAATGTAGTGCTTATTTCTTGATTTACCATCCTTATTGATGGACTCTAAGTGGCTACACTTCTCCTATGTGGAAGAATTTTCAAATTTTATCTTGAGCCCCTTATATCCTTCTAGCAAGCCTTACTTGGCAAAGTCCTGAGGTCTCCTAACCAGTTAAACTGGTCGGCATTGACTTTCACCGCCTAGGTCACCAGTTAAACTGGTCAGCTTCAACCTTCATCGCCTTAGGTCACTAGTTAAACTAGGTCGGCTTCGACCTTCACTGCCCTAGGTCACCAGTTAAATTGGTCGGTTTTGACTTCCACTGCTCGAATCACCTAGTGAAACTGATCAACTTCATGTCAAAGTGCTTGGACTTATTCGAGACAGCGTTGCTCAAAGGATACAAGGCGCTCGGAGACTAGCTGTGGGGGATATGACCCTCGGTATCCATAAGACAAGACATGGGCCGCACCATCAGAGAATACTGGCCCACAAGATCAAGGCGTGCATGGCACTGGTCGACGTGCACCGCAAGATATTGTATAGTACCAAATAGGATACTTTCCTTGTAACCCTACCCCTCTAGATATATAAGAAGAGGCAGGGGTCCCCTAGTTGACAGCTACTACATCTCAATACAATACACCAAAGACATAGGGCATAGGGTATTACATCGATCAGACGGCCCAAACCTATCTAAATCACTGTCTCTGCGCCTTGTGTCACCATCCGGTTCCTATCACGCGCACCTCCACCGGTCAATCTACCTTCGTGGGATACCCCTCGGAGGATTACCGAGCAGCTTCTATCGATAGGTGTCATGGTGTCCAAACCACTCCTCATAAGAATAGTGACCAATGTGCCAAATCTCAAAGGTAAGCATCTCAATAACTTATGGGAGAAGTCCTTGTCTTTCACTTCTTCTCTAAGTGCTTTGATATTATTGATAAGCACTTGAAGCCTATGGAACATCTCTAGGCACTCTCATCATCCTTTATCTTGAAACTAGCAAACTTCTCCTTAAGGATGTATGCCTTGGCACCCTTAACGGCTTGAGTGCCCTCAAATGATTCCTCCAACTTCTTTCATGCCTTATGAGTCATCTCAATGTTCTTGATTTGCTTAAATGTTCTCTCATCCAAAGCATCATGAATGGCACTAAGAGCAATGGCTAGAGGGGGGTAAATAGCCTATTTAAAATTTCTACAACAACACTTAGCAAATATGTTAGACAATCAAATGGCAAAGCGAGTGTTGCGCTAGCCTACTAAAAGAGCAAGCCACCTACCACAATTCTAGTGACTATGATCACTAAGCACACAATTTGCTAAGTCACTATACTAAGTTAGTGAGCTCTTAAAGGCTAACTAAAGAGCCTCACCAACCACTAGACTTGACGCAAGCTAGCTCTCAAAACTAATTTACTAAAGAGCTTAGCTTACACACTAGGAATGTAATATAGGAGAGGATGGTGATGATTATACCAACGTGCGAGGTATGAGCCAATCATAAGATGGAGCCAATCAATTAATCACAAGATAACCAATGAAATCCTTGGACAAGGTGACACAAGATTTTTTTATCGAGGTTCACTTGCTTGCCGGCAAGCTACTCCTCGTTGTGGCGATTCACTCACTTGGAGGTTCACGTGCTAATTAGCATCACACTGCCAAACCCTCAATAGGGTGCCGCACAACCAACATAAGATGAGGATCACATAAGCCACAAGCAATCCACTAGAGTACCTTTTAGCTCTCCGCTGGGGAAAGGTCAAGAACCCCTCACAATCACCATGATCAGAGCTGGAGACAAGCACCTTCTGGCGCTCGACGATCCTCACTACTCCAAGCCATCTAGGTGGCTGCAACCACCAAGAGTAACAAGTGAATCCTACAGTGAAACATGAACATCAAGTGCATCTAGATGCAATCACTCAAGCAATGCACTTGAATTCACTCCTAATCTCACAAAGATGATGAATCAATGATAGAGATGAGTGGGAGGGCTTTGGCTAAGCTCACAAGGTTGCTATGTCAATGCAAATGGCCAAGAGAGTGAGCTAGAGCTGGCCAAAGGGCTTAAATAGAGGCTCACACGAAATAGAGCTGTTGGTCCTCTGCACCTCACTATCAATGGGGTGACCCGACGCGCTGATCAAGATGATCAGACACGTGGCACCCTAGCATTCGGTCATGGATTACCATCCACATGTCCCCATTTAAAACATGGCCGCCCAATCTCCAACGATCAAAATCTCCCGCGCGATTACTTAAGTGACGACCGGACACGCCGATCGCGTCAGTTCAATAGAACCACACACGCCATCACATATGATTGGACGCACTGATCAACTCAGCCTCCCAGCGTTAGGTCATTTCTAGAGAGCTCCCTGAGCGGCAAAACATCGACCGGATGCGTCAAGTGCACGTGATTGGACATGCAACCACTGTATGGTCCTAGCGGCACTCACCAAACCACTTACGTCATCTATCGTCAACACTAACTGGACGCACAAGCATCGAGTTAGGTCGCTTTTTGCCTCGGCATCCGGTCAAGCACCAGAGAGAAGCTGAGAGCGCCACCAAGTTTTATAATTGACCGAATGCTGCACCTCCAAGTCTGGTCACCATGTGACCTGCGTCCGGTCACTGTTTTTTAGTGAAAATCACCTCCTTTACTTCGCCAACTTCTCCACCCTTGCCAAATGTGCCAACCACCAAGTGTATCATCTTGTGCACATGTGTTAGCATATTTTTACAAATATTTTCAATGGTGTTAGCACTCATTAGAATTTAAATGCATATGCAATGAGTTAGAACATCTAGTGGCACTTTGATAACCATATTTTGATATGAGTTTCACCGCTCTTAATAGTACGGCTATCAATCCAAAATGTGATCACACTCACTAAGTCTCTCGATCACTAAACCAAAAAGCTCCTATGGATATCACCTTTGCCTTGAGCTTTTTGTTTTTCTCTTCCTTCTTTTCCAAGTCCAAGCACTTGATCATCACCATGGTCACACCATCATCATGATCTTCACCATTGCTCCACCACTTAGAATAGTGCTACCTATCTCATAATCACTTTGATAAACTAGGTTAGCACTTAGGGTTTCATCAATTCACCAAAACCAAACTAGAGCTTTCATCTATGCACATGCTAATTTGGTGATACCCCGAATAGGCATCTAGGAAACATAGCAATTCACATCCGGAGGTTGAATCTACAATTTGATCTATCCTCGGAAGGGGATATTCATCCTTAGGGCATGCTTTATTCAGATCGATGTAGTCCACGCACATCTGCCATGTGCCATTAGGCTTCTTGACCATGACGGGGTTTGCTACCCACTCTAGGAAGGAGACCTCTCAGTACGAAACTGGCCTTCAGTAGTCGGTTGATTTCATCTCGTATGGCGGCTCGCTTCTCGGGCGTATAGCTTCTTTGTTTCTATTTGACTGGTCAGGTGCCAGCTGGTAGACCTAATTTGTGCTTGATTACCTCCCTGGGGATTACAGGCATGTCGGATGTGATGAGGATATCACTACTTCATCGCATACAAGCCAAGGAGAGGAGTAGGTCTAGCATGGGCATCCTAATTCATCTTTTTCATGGTGGAGGCCCAGTCCAACTAAAGTTGAAGCCCATCTCGGGTTCCAGAACCAGTCTGCCTTAAACTGGTCACCCAGGACGCATCCATACTCCATTTTCGACGATCCACATATGGATGGAAAGCTAATTTGATAAGGAAGCCAATCCAAGTGGTCTCACATCAAAATCTATTCGGAATCAATAGGAATTGTGGTCACAAGTCAGTGTCTAGAATCTACCAGGTTGCTGCGACACCGTCTTTTGGTTCGTTGGACCATGTATCGTGTTTGGGCCCATTAGGGCGCATTCAGGGGTCTTGCACGACCAGTCTTCATAAATAGCCGCCACCCCTCTATTAGGGTTTGGGTTTTATTTAGTTCTTGATTTTCTCGTAAAATAGACATCATTTTGCTGCAACTGTACCGCCAAGGCTGCTTGCTGTGAACCAGGGCCCATGTTTTTGATCTTATTCGCCTGTGATGATTAGTCCTTTTGAATAAAGACTTGAACTCTTTTTCGTTATCTTAAGCCTTATATTTATTTGCAATTTCAGATTGCGTTCATCCTGTTCTTGCTTGTGTTCTCGATTCGCTTGCAGGAAAGCCTTCTCGGCGAGGTCAATCGCATTCACGTGGTTGATAACCAACAGAGCTATGGTGTAACGGTTGTGGAGGTCCAAATCAGTCTTGGTTCGAAGCCTAGATCGTGAATATTGAGTCTCCACCAATCGACGCTATCATACCTTTTGGAAGATCGGGCCTAGTCTACTTTAAGTGGTATCAGAGATCTTGTTGCTCGTTAGGTATAACTTTGTTTTCCCTTTAGATTGTTACTGTTTTTGCATTACTTATAGTCCACAAAAAGCCAAAAAATATATACACCGCTATATATTCCCTGTCGTATAGCCCCGTTGTGCCGTGTAATTTCATCTCTGTTTCGCGTTGTTGAGTTTGTGTCCTAGGTCAAGTTCTGGTTGCTGGTTTTAGATCGTTTTGAGTCCAGTTTGTGTTTTTCCCTTTGTTTTTCATCATAATCCATGAACACCTTCAAGTTTTGCCAGTGTTTCCTTTGTATCCATCAAACCCTAGTTCATGCCATCTAATTTGTTACACTTGTCTCACTGTTTCATTCAAATCCTTGCTATCGTGATAAATTTTGCGTGCATTGTTCCTATTTTGTCCTCTAATTCAGAGTCAGTTCGTAAAACTGGTCTAGTTTTTACATATGAACTCAGATTTTGACGTTCCATATATCAAAATTGATCAAAAAATTTTTTGGATCCATCCATCCTAGATGATTTTGGTCAGAAATTTTTATTTTGATCAAAAGTGGTCACAAGATCCTCTTTTCGTGGTCATAAGCTTTTTGTTGATTTTGAGCATAGGCTTCTAAATTTCCACAGGTCACGTCTTTCACTTGTTTAAGCTCATATTTTCTGTGATTACTTCTTTTGTGCTCCTAAGTGAAGTAAAAATATCAAAAAAATAAAAATAAAAAGTCAAAATTTCCTAAAAAAACAACGACAGCCCAAAAAAATAGGAAAAAGAGAGAGGCAAAAGAGGAACAATATCTAAAGGAGCACATAGAGAACGCCATTTGAGCTGTGTTTGCGTATGCTGATTTCTACCTTGTTTCTAATCATATTCCTGCTGTTCACATCACTTAATATATCTGATACTTGGAACGTGAGTAGGCTAATAACTAAGACAAGTACTCGGGATACTTATTCAGCTTTGCTATTCAGTTATGAATATTGTTTTTCCTTGCTACTATATTATGTCTATCCAAGCTCCACTTTCTTCTAACTAAGTACAGGTTCACCTTACAACTGTCATACTCGAGCTACAATGGTATCACAGTCACCAATCGATTGCACCGCCTGTTGCATTGGCAAGAACACTTGTAAGACCATGATAAGACGCTTAAGAGTTGAGTGCCTTGTTTTTCCTTGTCCATAACCTAAGTAGTTGGTAGGGATAATACTATTTGTGTTATCTTCTCCTTTCTACTAACCATGTTAGGAAAAGCCAGAGGCAGCGGCCAAGGAAACGAGGACGCACCTACATATTTCAATGACTGTGTTTCTAAGAATGAGCTTCGTGCCGTTCTTGATGACAAGTTCAATGAGATCCTTCAACAAATCACCAATTTGGCCAAGAGGATTGAAGATGTTGAACAACAACATCCTGAACCATGTCCTAAAGATGATGAGGATGATCTCTCTGAGGAAGAGGATGGCGACGCGGAAACTGAAGCCGAAGCTCAACGACATGCTGAGGATGCACATAACCGTAATCGGTTAAACTTTAACCGACGCGGTATGAGAGGTAATAACCAAGGTAATAATGATCCTTTCTCTAAAACCAAGTTTAAGATATCTCCATTTTCTAGTTCTGCTGATCCTAAAGCATATTTAGATTGGGAGATGGCTGTAGATTAAAAATTTAGCTCCCATCAAGTATCGGAAGAATATAGAGTTAGACTTGCTACTAGTGAGTTTACTAATTTTGCTCTTTTCTGGTGGAATGATATTTGCAATAATATTAATGCTAATGCTAATGATAATACTCAAATACCTCAAACCTGGACTGTACTTAAACGACGAATGAAATCAAGATTTGTTCCTCTATACTATCAGCGTGATCTGCGATTAAAACTGCAACGTTTAAATCAAGGTAGTAAGACTGTTGAGTAATATTATCAGGAGCTTTTAATTGGTCTAGCACGTAGTAACATACAAGAGGATGAAATGGATAAGTGTTCTAGATTTTTTTGGAGGTTTGCATCGTGAAATACATGATATTTTTTACTATAAAGAATGGACTAGATTTTCCCAATTATATCATTATGCTATTAAATCTAAAAGGGAAGTACAGGGACGACAACCTAGGTGTCCTATGACTCCATTTGTGACTCCATCTATTCCTTCATGTCCAACCGAGGTGAGTAAATTTTCTCATGTGCAGACACCACCAACGCCTGTAAAGAAGAGTTCTCCTGTCACACCTTCTTCCAGTGAATCTGCTACACCTTCCTCTAGCAGCTCTTCTAAAGTTGTGTGCCACCGCTGCAAGGGCATGAGACATATTGCTAAAGAATGCCCCAGCAAACGCGCATATATTGCTACTGATGATGGTGGGTATGCTAGTGCTAGTGATGAAGAGAATGAATTTACACTTGCAACTGATCTTTATGCAGATAAATTTGCGGATAGTGCTGAAGATCCTGATGAGGTAATTGATAGTGTGGCATGCACTGCAGACTATAAATTAATCCTTGTTCAACGTGTGTTGAGTACACAAGTTGAGCCAATAGATAAGCTACAACGCCATAATTTGTTTCAAATGTTCCTCATTGTCAATAATTTCTGTGTTCGTGCTATAATTAATGAAGGGAGCAGCAATAACTTGATAAGTTCTGAGCTTGTCAAGACTCTTGGTTTATCTACACATGCTCTTCCACTTTCATATCATATTCAGTGATTCAACAATAGTGGTAAGGCAAAGGTAACACAATCTGCTCGTGTGTATTTTTCTATCGGATCATACCATGATTATGCTGATTTTGATGTCGTGCCTATGCAAGCTTATTCCCTTTTGTTAGGCCACCCTTGGCAATATGATAATAATGTTATACATCATGGTAGGCAAAATAGATATACTTTTATATTTAAAGGAAAGACCATTGCTTTACTTCCTTTAACACTTGCTGAAATTGTGCAATATGAAAAGGAACTTGCTGAAAAGAAAAAGAAAGGCCTTGATAAAGACTCTAGCAAACCATTAAATGAACCTTCAAGTAACATAAAAGAAGTTTTATTTGCTCTTAAATATGTTCTTGCTGTTCATGATGAACTATGTTATGCTCTAACTTGTACATCGATTATATGTCCACTTGGTCCTACTCCTAGTGCTATGCCTCTTGTTGGTACTAACCTTTTGCAGGAGAAGGAGGATGAATTCCTAGCAGAAAAGCCACCATGGCAGCCGCCTTTGCGAAGGATTGGGCGCCAAGATAAACGTCTTCTTCTGGAGCCATCGTTGCTGTCATCCAATGGAGGAGACGATCTACTTCAGTCAAGGACGACTTCAATTCAAGAAAGGGAGAATGACGAGGATATCACTACTTCATCGCATATAAGGCAAGGAGAGGAGGAGGTCCAGCATGGGACGTCCAATTCATCTTTTTCATGGTGGAGGCCCAGTCCAACTGAAGTTGGAGCCCATCTCGGGTTCTAGAACCAGTCTACCTTAAACTGGTTACCCCAGGATGCATTTGGACTCTATTTTCGACGATCCACATATGGATAGAAAGCTAATTTGATAAGGAAGCCAATCCAAGTGGTCTCACATCAAAATCTATTCGGAATTCAATGGAAATCGTGGTCACAAGTCAGCATCCAGAATTTGCCAGGGTGCTGCGACACCGTCTTTTGGTCCATTAGGACCATGTATCATGTTTGGGCCCATTAGGGGCGCATCTAAGGGGCTTGCACAATCCTAGAGTCTTCATAAACAGCCACCACCCCTCCATTAGGGTTTGGGTTTTGTTTAGTTCTTAATTTCCTCGTGAAACAGACATCGTTTGCTGTAACTGTGCCGCCAAGGCTGCTTGCTGTGAACCAGGGCCCCTGTTCTTGATCTTATTCGTCTGTGGTGATTATTCCTTTCAAATAAAGACTTGAACTCTTTTTTGTTATCTTAAGCCTCATATTTATTTGCAATTTCAGATTATGTTCATCCTATTCTTGCTTGTGTTCTCGATTCGCTTGCAGGAAAGCCTTCTCGGCGAGGTCAATCGTGTTCGTGTGGTTGATAACCAACGGAGCTATGGTATAACGATTGTGGGGGTCTGAATCAGTCTTGGTTCGAAGCCTAGATCGTGAATATTGAGTCTCCACCAATCGACGCTATCATACCTTTCGAAAGATCGGGCCTAGTCTACTTTAGGATGGTTCCCAAGCGAAAACATCTTTGTTTGCTTGGAGGAAAGTAATGAGCTCGAGTTCCTATTGAGGAGGAAGGTTGGTCCCAATATGGGTGACCGTACCAGGGTTCATTGGATCAACGGTGATGGGTTTGGTAGTCTAGTCTCTAGTTGCGACTTTCTTAGATTGAGGAGTGTCATCTGGCTTGTCCATGACCGCCACTTGTTCAGAGTTGACCACAGTTGATCTTCGGTGTCTAAGACTATGGGAGTTCTGGAGTCTAGGATTGCGAGATCATTGGGATTGGAATTTTAGATGGCATTGGAGCCTGAGATTGAGGCAGTGCCAAGTTTTGATTATGTGGCAGGATAGGTGCCTTAGGACCGACCTTCAACCGCTTTAGAGCTCTCGGCCTCTGGGATTGATGGCTTGACCACAACCGGAGCTGCTACAATAGGTGTAGGTATAGTGGCTGCTGGTGTTGTCATAACAGTCAGGTTTGTGGTTTTCTATGGCTTTTGCGGTGACTCAGTCGGATCTACGAGAACCTGCCTGAATTGCTTGATCAGGTCAAGAGTTTTCATGTTACAGGTGACCGCACCTTTTTGGTCATCGTAGATAGTGAGAGTACCATGGGGCCCGGGTGCCTTCAGTACCGAGTAAGCGAAGTGGGCGACAGCCATGAATTTCTTCAGGAACGGTCGTCCCAGAATGTAGTTGTAGGCTGACTCAAAATCGGCTACCACAAAAGTTAGGATTTTGGACCTTAGGTTCTCGCCTTCTTGCAGGGTAACCTAGAGGTCGATTCTTCCGAGTGGATAGGCTGACATGCCTGGCATTATTCCATAGAAGGGTTCCTTGACTAGAATCAGAGCCTTCCTGGGCAACTGCGAGGTTGTCATACGTGTTGGCGAACAATATATTGAGCGCACTTCCACTGTTGATTAAGGTTCGTCTGAACTTGTAATTCCCTGATGTATGGTTGAATAACCAATAGGAGCAGTGGGCCATCATACAGGTTCAGGGGATGATCCCTGAGGTCAAACAAGATGGGGACTTCTGACCACTTGAGCCTTCTTTCCAACGACTGGGTACTGTTCACCTGCCGCTGGACTTGTTTTAGCTTGGTCTTAGAAGCTGGGGTGGCGGTGCCACCGTATATGGTAAGGATCTGGTTCTCAGGCAAGATGATTTCTTCTTCTTCGTCTGCCATGTGAACATTCTGATTTTGCCTTTGCTGGCGACTGGGTGCTTCGGCCCTGCGCTGCTATTCCTCTTCCTGTTTCTGCTTCTTATATACTGAGCACTCCATGAAGGAATGCTTGGTAGATCAATGTACAGGGCAGTAAACAGGAAGGTCATCGGGTTTAGCGTCGGGGCGGAGCTTTCCCTTTTTCTACGGCTGTCATGGTTGGACTTTGAGGATGCTTTTGTGTAAGATTGAGCACTTGGTTGCTACATATTAGCATACGCATTGTGTTCCCCCTTTATAGTACGGCTTTTCCTATACTCAAATTCAAAATTATAAAATAAAATAAACATCCTTCGAACTCGAAGTCATCATCTTTTGTGATTGGGGGCTCCTTCGTTATGTATAACATCCTCATTAGTGAATCTCCTACTTGTCATCTTGATAAAACGCATTAGTCCTTTAATTACGTGGTCATATCATCAAAACCCACAATTAGTGCTTGATTGCACCTTACACCATGTTTTTCTATTTCTTGTCACCAAAGATCAAATGATTGAATTAGTATCTTATTACACAATACTACGATATTGCACACCATTGACAGTGGACTATGTTTTGGCTTTGTTTACCACTCCATCTCTAGCACTGAAACCCTCAACTAGCCACTCTCTTCCTCCAATGCTACTATCTCTAGCGCGAGACACAAAATGTAGTAGCTTTAATTTTATATTTATTTATAAATTTATGATAACTAGCTAGTAGATTTAATTACAAATCTAACCATATCAAGTTTGTGCTATAATAATTAAAAAATATTAATTAAATTATTGATCAAAGATTTTAAAGTTTTATATATAATCTTAATATGTGTATGCGCCACGTAAAAGAGAATTGAGGTAGTAGTTGGCGAGTTACCCTGCTACTAAGAGGTCGGGATGAAAACAAATCTGTTTAGAAGGGTTGAGATCTGTCCATATCCGAGTCCGGATATCCAACATCCGATACCGTATCCGTATTCGAATACTCAAATCGTATATTTATGATGTCGATATCCAATCGTATCCTATCCGACATAGTTGACACTATCCGTATTCGAATCCGAATCCGGATAGAAATATGAAAACAAATATAATATCGATATCCGTCCGTATCCAATCCATTTTCATCCCTACTAAGAGGTAGGATAATAAACGACAAAATCCGTGAAAATTGGTATGGGGTATGGCAAGTACGTACAACTTTCACGGACTCAAATTAAATGATTTGATTTAAAACGATTTTACGAATTTGATAGGAATCTGTTGGGGCGACTGTAGAATTCAGGAGGGGAGAGGCGACTGCGACATACGAAGCCGGCCTTCTCTCTTCTCCCTCGTCTGCTTCTCTTTTGTTCGTTTTTAACCCTCGCTCGCGTCGCCTCCTTTCCTCCTCCGCATCCGGCTGCTGCCCCTGAGCCTGCCCCCGCCGCCTCGGCGCCCTGGTCGCCGCCGGAGCGCCGCCTCAACGCCCTGATCCCGGTACGTCCTCCCCCCCGAATCTCACCGCTCCCGCCAGATCCGGTCGCGCCGGCAGGATCCGATCGGGAAACACGCGGATCACGCGCACAGAAAAGCTCCTGTCTCATCTCGCTTCCGCCCGCCGCCCGATTCCGCAGGTTCGACGCGATGCAGCCGCAGATGGGGAACGAGAGGCCGCCGCCGCCCGGCCGCCCTGTCTCAGCCTTCGTGCCCGGCGCCGCTGTCCCGCCTCCACCGTTTGCCTCCGGTGGCCCGTTCGCCCGGCCTCCTCAGTCTGGTGCTACGGCGCCCCCTTTTGGGGCTGCGCCACCCGCCGCAATGGGTGGGTTCAGGGGTCCACCGCCGTCACAGGGACCCTTTGGAGCCGGTCCACCGCCCCAGGGCCCTTTCACCACCTCCGCACCGCCGTCGCAAGGTCCCTTTGCCTCCGCTCCACCGTCTCAGGGCCCCTTTGCCGCCGCTCCACCGTCTCAGGGCCCCTTTGCCACCGCTCCTCCATCTCAGAGTCCCTTTACGTCCCCTCCACCGTCTCAGGGCCCCTTCGCTGCGGGACCACCGCCGACGGGCCCCTTTGCTGCTACACCAGCACCTTTTCGCCCTCCGCCGTTGTCCCTTGCGCAACCACAATCTCCCACGGGAGGTGCTTTGCCTCCACCACCGACATATGCAAGGCCGCCACAGACGCAAGGGTATTATACCGGTGCACCACCGGCGAACCCTCAATTCCCAATGTCAAGGCCAGCATTTCAACAACCAGTGCAGACTATGCCTCCTCCTCCAATGGGACCCGCTGCCACGTTTGGTAACCAAGGCAGCGTATGCTGGGCCTCCAGTCGGAGGCACACTTCAGAGCTTAGTGGAGGACTTCCAGTCGTTAGCACTGAGTTCTGCGCCTGGGTCACTTGACCCTGGTGTTGATGTAAAAGGGCTGCCAAGGCCATTGGATGGTGATGAGGAGCCAGCTAAGCTTATGGAGGCATACCCATTGAATTGCCACCCGAGGTACTTCCGGCTGACAACCCATGCGATCCCTGCATCTCAGTCATTGGTCTCCAGGTGGCATTTGCCTCTTGGAGCTGTGGTACACCCTCTTGCAGAATCACCTGATGGGGTAATGAACTATTAATGTTTTAATTTGTTTCTATTTTCCATTGAATGGGCTCTTTTCTTGACATGCTTCTTTCTCCTCACTCAGGAGGAAGTGCCAGTTATCAACTTTGGGTCCGCTGGTGTCATTCGTTGTCGAAGATGTAGGACATATATAAATCCTTATGGAACATTTGCAGATTCTGGAAGGAAATGGCGCTGCAATCTTTGCACGTTGCTCAATGACGGTAATTATAGCTATCCCGAACTTCAGCTCAAAGCAGTAACTATTGGTACACAAATGACACAGTTATGGAATGGCTGAAAAAGAACACACTGGTACACAAATGACTATTCATGTCTGATTACTATTGGTTTCAACCAGCCATCGTATTATTTCCTAAAAGCAGTAACTATATATGCCATTTTTGTGATAGATAAGAAAGATTGTTTCACTACTTTGAATGACACAGTTTAGATGCAGAAACCACTAAGGACCTTTCCTCAACTTCCTTGTACTATGTTCTTGGTGTAGTGTGATGACTAGCATATCATACTACTCCATGCCTTCCAAAATTATAAGGCACATAGTTTTCTCTGCCTTTTCAAAATACAATTCTTATATGTTTATATGTTACCCTTTTCCCTCACCTATTACCTCCTTGCTGACCTACATACAATCTTTAACTCTTCTCTCTCATATTTCCAATGTGATTAAATAGGCGTTGCATGGTTATTTCCTTCTCCCTTTCTCTCGTTTCATCCTTCTTAGTTCTTTCACATACTCTGAAGAAGCCCTATAGTTTGAAATGAGAGAGAATATTATGATGTACGACTGTTTACACAAAAACTGAAATGTAGAATTAGCAGGTGAAATCTTCTAGCCAAGTGGCCATTCTATACAGGATGTGATTTTTTAAGCAGCATCCCATACCAAAGAAGCAACACTTTTTTTAACATGAAACATGTGTCAATGAGAAGGGCGGGCCTGGTGCAAGCGGTAGAGTCTTACCGCCTGTGACCGGAAGGTCCTGGGTTCGAGTCGCGGTCTCCTCGCATTGCATAGGCGAGGGTAAGGCTTGCCACTGACACCCTTCCCCAGACCCCGCACAGAGCGGGAGCTCTCTGCACTGGGTACGCCCTTTTTAAACATGTGTCAATGAATAGGGTACTTGTCTTTTCTATTTTTGCTTTTTTTGAAAAAAGTTATATTTGTGATCAACTTTTCGATTGCTATAATTCAGATGGCAACAGCAGTCGTACATTAATACATGCTATGGAAAAAATTCTAGTGATAAAGAACCATTTAGGATTTCTAGTAAAATTAAGATTTGTTTGGTTAATGTTGATGTATAGTGTCTTGAGATTTGACAGATCAAGAATTGCTATTCAATTAAAGTTCATTCCAGAATTTAATCTTTTTTAACTTATTTATTTCATTAGAAAACTTAATTACCCCTGCAGTCTTTCTAGTACCGAGTCAAATCATTTTTAGTTTGACCAAGTTTATAGAAAAAAGTATCAATATTTATGATACCAAATAAGTGTCGCTAGATTCATCATGAGATATATTTTCATAGTATGCCTATTTTATGCTGTAAGTATTGGTACTCTTTTCTATAAACCTGGTCAAACTGTAGAAAGTTTGACTAGGAATAAAGCTAGAATAGTATCCTTTTCTGGATGGAGGTAGCTAGTACCTCATATTATTGATCATATATTTTAGGATGTATTTTGAGACCAAAGGAGCTAGATCAAGCATGCTGTAGTTATAGTGTCTTCCGTGCAAGAGGTATTTTGCTTTATTGTGTCCTTCATGATTATATACAAGAAAAGAAAGGGTGGATCTTATGAACTAATATTGTAAGTCTGTTAGTCATCAGAGTTAACTATTGTTCATGGAAATAGTGCTTGAAGTACAAAAACTCTGCTGTCATACAATCTTCATTCTAGTGCTACATAATTCCCTAGAAACCCTCTCCCATGAACTGCTTTATGAAAACCCGTGCTTTCTTTTACTGCAGTTCCTGGAGAGTACTTTTGTGCGCTTGATGCTAGTGGCAGAAGGTATGATACTGATCAAAGACCTGAACTCTCTAAGGGAACTGTAGAGTTTGTTGCTCCAACAGAATATATGGTGCGGCCACCGATGCCGCCTTCCTATTTCTTTCTTATTGATGTGTCAGTATCTGCAGTTCGGAGCGGATTGCTTGAGGTATGGTTTTATCTGTGTTTAAAATTTTTTTGATTGCCATCTTTTTATTTTTTCCTTAATGACTCACATTATTACTGCCACTTATTTCTTTAGGTTGTTGCAAAGACCATCAAATCATGCCTCAATGAACTTCCAGGCTTTCCGCGAACACAGATTGGATTCTTAACCTTTGACAGCACCTTGCATTTTCATAACTTCAAGGCATGCTCAACATCTCTCGCATAGTCATTCTTCAACTCAAACTTGCGCCTTTTGTTTTGCAATACATGGCAATTTTTGAATGTCGCAGTCAATTTGTACTGAAACAACCTGTATGGTCTTCTTGTATCAGTCTTCTTTGTCACAGCCTCAAATGATGGTGGTTGCTGATTTGGATGATGTTTTTCTGCCATTGCCTGATGACCTCTTGGTTAATTTGGTCGACTCAAGACATGTTGTGGAGTCATTTCTTGATAGCTTGCCAAACATGTTTCATGACAATGTAAATGTGGAGTCTGCTCTTGGTCCAGCACTTAAAGCAGCTTTCATGGTTATGGTATGATTCTTATTTCTATTCTATGCATATTATATTCGATGTGAGAATTATCATTAAAATAAATATTTAGTTATTCCTGTATACCATTATCACCTTATTATTTGCACCAAAATTAAGGACATTTATGAAATCCCTTTGCAGAGTCAAATTGGGGGGAAGTTGCTTGTTTTCCAGAGTACTTTGCCATCTCTTGGTATTGGTCGTTTGAGACTTCGAGGAGATGATGTTCGTGCATATGGAACGGATAAGGAGCATACTCTGAGGGTACCAGAAGATCCCTTCTACAAACAGATGGCTGCTGAATTCACAAAAAATCAGATCGCAGTGGACATATTTTCTTTCAGCGAGAAGTACTCTGATATAGCATTCTTTGGGTGAGAATTTGCTGGCAGAATGTTTGAATTGACGTACATTAGCTTTTTTCTTTTTTTTTTCTTTTTTTGCTGTACTCTATTTTTTATGCTATATATGAATTTTTTAGGGTCTTTGGCAAAGTATACTGGTGGTCAGGTGTACCATTATCCATCGTTCCAGGCACCTACACATGGAGACAAACTTAAACTTGAGCTTAATAGGGACCTTACACGAGAGACTGCCTGGGAATCTGTTATGCGTATCAGATGTGGAAAAGGTTCATCCACAGCTGCATTTATCTTCATTTTCTAATTGTCTTTGGTAGTTTATGATTTGATCTAACTCCCATAACATCTGTTTCAGGAGTACGGTTCACAACCTATCATGGTCATTTCATGCTTCGGTCCACAGACCTGTTAGCCCTTCCAGCTGTTGACTCTGATAAAGCTTTTGCAATGCAACTGTCGCTGGAGGAGACATTAATGACCACCCAGACTGTATACTTCCAAGTGGCATTGCTGTATCCTTTCCTCTCAATCTGATTTTGCACTACTCTTATGATTACATGCATTCTTGCGCATATTTCTTGATTTCAGTGCAAAAAATTGTTGTTATAGATGATATTTTTACATCGGAATATCACTCCTTCAAATTGTCATTAGCAAAAAGCTGTTTAGATAGCAATACATATGGGTCATAGTGTGGCATTTAATGGGAAGTATTGTAAAAACAATGTCTGAGTGTTCGCCTAAACAGAAAATGCGAAAGAGTCAGCCGTCCTTGTTTAGTGAAAAAGTGGACTACATGGCCATTTGATCAGGCTAAACGTTTGTTCAACACAGTTGGCCGCCGTGGTGCGTTTACATGCGGCTTAACCATCATAAATGGTCTTTTAGGAAAAAATGATTCTGTTGATGCCCTGAATTGTTTTTGGTCCATGTATATACTCACCGCACACCATGTTGTTTGCTTTTTTTTTGGCATATGTACACTTTGTCCTTTTCATATTTTGAGAATACTATGCATTCATGTGGTACTTGCTTATTGTGTCCTCAACCCCCATTAGATACACATCATCCTCTGGTGAAAGGCGTATCAGGGTCCACACAGCAGCTGCACCTGTGGTCACAGATCTTAGTGAAATGTATCGTCAAGCAGATACTGGTGCCATTGTGTCATTGTTGGGTCGAATTGGTTAGTAATATATGGATGATCTTCGTCTTTTGTAAATGTCGATATACATGTTATATGGTTATTATCACGCAGTTTACTGATTATCACATCCTGCAGCGGTTGAAAATTCACTGTCTGATAAGCTGGACAGTGTCCGGCAGCAGTTACAGTTAAAGCTTGTCAGAAGTCTGAAGGAATACCGCAATTTATATGTTGTACAACACCGAATAGGCGGGAGACTGATTTTTCCCGAATCTCTAAGGTTTTTGCCATTATACATCCTGGCTATCTGCAAATCTCTTGCTCTCCGTGGAGGTTATGCAGATGTTTCTCTTGATGAACGATGTGCTGCTGGTTTCAGCATGATGATATTGCCTGTAAACAGGCTGCTCAATTTTATCTATCCTTCTCTGTACAGAGTTGATGAAGTATTAACAATGGTATGTTGTTCGTTCCCACTAAGCTGACTTAGTTGCTATTAGCCAGTGTTGCTTGTGGATTTGCCATGCCCAAACCACCCAAATCAAATTTGACATCAACAAAAAAAAAATGATTTCCAGTATGTTCACTTGCACAAGATCTGTTTAGTCTGTTGAAATAGTTTCACAAGTCCTCAATTATTCTGCTTTTAAAATGAAGTTCTTTTATAGTTTAAAATGTGATAGAGCCAGACATTTTTAGCTTAATTGCACTATGATACATCATTTGGTCAGCTATTTTCCTGGTATGTTAGTCTATCCTTTTTGTAGTTTAAGCAAGTTTACCAAACACTAATCAAAAGATTCAAAACTATCTTGTGTGTTTTGCAGGAACCAAATAAGATTGATGCTTCATTGAAGCGATTGCCATTAACATTTCAGTGTTTGGATACTGGAGGTTTGTACCTCCTTGATGATGGCTTCACTTTCTTAGTGTGGTTAGGTAGGATGCTCCCACCTGAACTTGTGAACAACATTCTTGGATTGAGCTTGGCAAACTTCCCTGACCTATCAAAGGTACAACTTTTCCACTCCGTAATAATACTGCTGGCTGCAGATTGTTTACATCTTTGTTCTCTTCAACAGAGTTGTTTTATATTTCCATGTGCATTATCATTTTTCCCTGTAAATGCTCTTGTATGAAAATTTACAGTAAATGTGTAGTGTACCATATTATTTGGGTTTGCATGTGCACTTAAACTGGGGTGTGTTGCAGATTCAATTGAGAGAGTGTGACAATGGGTTGTCAAGAAATTTCATGAAAATACTAAGAACCCTGCGGGAGAAGGATCCTTCTTATCACCAGCTATGCCGTGTGGTGCGGCAGGGTGAACAGCCAAGAGAAGGCTATCTGCTTCTATCTAACCTTGTTGAGGACCAGATGGCTGGAACAAGCAGTTACGTTGATTGGATACTGCAAATTCACCGTCAAACACAAAGCTAATGACGAAGAACCAACAGGAAGTGATACTTGAAATTTTTGTTTTAGTGTAAACTGCTGCAGAATGTAGATTCAGCTGCTGCCAGTTCCAAATCAATCTTGCAACCCCATGGCAGATCTTATTCACAAGCCAGCGGTCCAATATGCCGTCCTGTAAGCAGCATTTGACTGGCAAAAAAAGCTTCTTACTGTTAATATTTGTCCTTGTGATTATTTTATTTTTGCAGAGTGAGAATACAGCTGTTGTATCGGAATAAGTAGGCAGCAAATATCGTGGGTATATTATACAACTGGGGTCGTGTGGTGGCCTGTGATCGGGTTCCTTCCTGATCTGAATCCTAGTCCGGTTCAGTTAATTGGCATTTGGGTTATAAAAAGTTCATCGTGTAAACTAATTTTTGGCTATTTTAGTCTGTTTGTAATGGGAGATCTCATTTAATTTAACCGTCATTCCGCGGACGTTCGTTCCGTATACTTTCGTTTTAGACCACAATGGTCCTTTATGGCTTTATCTGCGGTTTATATAACCAGTAAAACCTGTAGTGTTGGCGAAATGGCGACTATTTTCTTTTCTATGTATGCATCTTAAATTCTGAAATTAATTTCCATGATGAATAATCTGTGTAATTTTTATGATTTCAGTGTCACATGAGTTTTATGGTAGCTTTTTCTGAAACAGGAAAGAGGTAGTAACTAGAAACACATAATGCTCAGTCTACATCTATATTTATATCTATACCTAATAATAAAGAGGCAAAATTTTCTAGTCATTTTTTTTCGTTCATCTTTTTTTTTTTTTGTCCGTCTTCCTCCAACTCTTCTATTCAGACTTATATATATAATTTGTGTTTATATGAGTTAGAATAGCTTTTTTCTAGCGTGATACTGTGCTACTGTATTTCAAATTCAACCAAATATAAGCAATAGAATTATTTTGAAATTTTGGAGGCGCTACGTGGAAGAAAATAACAGTCTCCGTATCGATCTCTATGAGCAAGATGTGACCAAATAGGAATTGGGGATGGTCACGGAAAAAGCCTCTGGACTAAGTCTGTTTATGATTAATTTTGGACAGCAGTGATTTGACCATATACGTGGTATAACGTGCACGAGAAGACAACTCCGAATTAAAAGCCTCCGTTCGGGCAGCAGGCAACATGCATGCTGGACGCACGCTCTGTCTTTGCCGTGCTTGTCTTCGTCTCTCAAAAACGAGGGCATAACACGGGAGCCATATAGGAAGATGGGTACTTGGGATCCGGGAAAAAAAAAAGGGACATAACTCTTCGGGAAGGAAGAAACAGATACGGCTACGGAAAGAGAGTGGCAGACAAAAAAAAAAACATGGTAAAAATTTTACCTCTTTATTATTAGGGATATATATAAAAATAGTTAAACATAAATAGATATAGTATTTTGTTGTCGTTTTCTACGAATGTTTAATTTCTTCTCCCGTTGCAACGCACGGGCTTATTGGCTAGTGATAATAATATAGCAAATTTTTTATGTATGGTTTTCATAGAACAACGAGGAGAAATGAGCATTTCTGAAGCGTCAGGTTGCCGTGTGCTTGCATGCTTCGCGAGTTGGCATCATCCGTCGCCGGAAGCGGCTTTCACTTAGAATGTTATTATGATACTAAATACAGATAGTTACTTTTTTTAGATTCAGTATCAGATATAGATAACCATGTTCTTCTTCTATGTGGAACTACACCGGCCCGCTCCCTCTCCTAGCCATCCCTGGCTAGTGGCTCTCTTGCCGCCAGCCGCACTCCCCCTCACCCCGCTCTACCTCACCCTCCCCAAATCTCAACCAAAGGAGTCAGAGCTCAAACACCTCATCCCCACTGCAAAGCTCTTTCCCAACTAGATGTCTCCAGGTGACAAAAAAAACTAGATGTCTCCCGTCGCCCAGTCGCCCATTCGGCGACATCCTCGTCGCCTCGCTTGCCGCCCCTTAACTCGCCAACACCGTCGGTCTAGCCGGCGCCTGAGGCCTGCTTCCCCTTTTAAGGTTAATGGCAATGGAATCCTCTGAAAGCCCCAAAATCCCTAGCCCGGAACCCTAATGCCGGTGACGGCAGTAGAGGACTCATGAAGTCATGGGCCACGGGGTCGCGAGCTGTATCGGATATTGATATATATCCCACATACATACACATGTAACGAAATCTAATAGGAGTATTCAAATTTGATATAGTACGGATACTAAATGCAGAGTTCCGTTTGAAGCCATTTTTTTACTTATGTAGATGAAACCGCTGAACATGGCTTCTGTGACCTCATCAGCTTTCATGGGCTTATGCAGTGAAGTTGTGTTTGTTTTTTCCTTGTTAAATAGGGTCTAAGTTTGACTAACAATTACTTAAATCTTATATGCCTCTAATAAACAGTAGTAGTAATAATATATTGTTGATGTTGATTTCGGATGGTAAATGATATATTTAAGATAACTAAATACATTAAATTTGTCGATATGCTAAACTTAATGTGAAATTCAGTAATAGAACTAGTAAATTTACTACGATCTTTCAGAACATTTTTTTTACCCATTTACTCATTTTTTTTATAAGTACTCTGCAATGCATCAATGGAGTCCTTGAGATTTTCTTTGCTGGGCCCACTACTCAGTCACCTGCTGCAGACCTAGAACTCCGCAGTATCGCCTGTTCGCCCTGTTGGGCTTGTCGTTTCTTTCCCCTTCCGCAAACCAAAATGTTGGCGGCTCACCGCCGGCTGTCCGCCGCCTCCACCTCTTCACTCCTCCGCCGCCGCCTTTCCGCCCAGACCCAACCCACGGCATCGCCGGCGCAGCCCCCTCCGGAGGTGACCGATTCGGGGCCGGGAGCGTGGGCCGGCCGCGCGGTGGCGCTCTCGCTGCTGGGCCTGACGGGCGCCGTCGCAGCCAGCGCTGTCAGCGACCTCTCCGTCTTCCTCTCATGCTCCAGGTCGAACCCTTGAATCCCGTTGCGTCTTGCATTAAGTATTTACTTGTCCTCATGACGCTTAGCATCAGATCAACTACACCTTGGCTGTAGCGCTTGAATGTTGGGGATTTTAAACCATTTTCTTAGCAGTGTATATAGCTGACCTCACCTGTTCCTATAGGTCAGGGTTTCTTGACCTGTAATGTAACCTAGATGGCTAGACATATATCTTAAGTGCTTTTGGTGCCCATGTAAGAGGATGGATGGTGATTTTGTGGCAACATGTAGGATTCATGTACCTTTGGCCCTTTGGGTGATGCTATTTTCTTCATGTATTGTGCTATTGTGCTCGCCGTTGTTGGATTTTGTTTCCTTTGTCGACAAGAGGAATTGCTATGGCTCACTTCCTTTGGTGCCCGTGCTGCAGCCAGGCAATAGAGAAGGCCACCCAGAACCAGCAGATAGTCAATGCCATTGGTAAGCCGATTGTGCGGGGTCCCTGGTACAGTGCTTCCATTGCTGTGAATCACGTGAAGCATTCTGTCTCCTGCACTTTCCCGGTGTCGGGGCCCCAAGGAAATGGTCTTCTCAAGCTCAAGGCTATGCGCTTGGGAGGTGCGTGCCGCTAACTTCTTCACAAATCTATTCCTTATGAGTGAGTTGATTGGACTTGCTAGTATGCTAACATTTTTCTTGTGGCATGTCTATACTTGTAATAAGATATGATTTCGAATATGTCTTTCAGTCTTTGTGCTACATTGCCTCAATGCCTCCGAAAAACTGAACCAATAATTGATGGTTTTTAACATTTGGATGCAGAACGTTGAATATGACTTAGTTTTTGCATTCCATATAAAGTGTTGCAGTAGATGTGTTTGCATTAATGGAAAGGAAAACTATGATACTAATATACATCATTTGCTGACTTAGCCAATTGGTTGCATTTTTTTATACAGTTTTGTCATGCCTTGGGCATAGCAGGTATGTTAGTCCATATGCATGACAAATGCCCCAAAATATTACTGTAAAATCATTTGTCAAGCCACATTAATCCAATAAAATAGGTTGTATAACTGATGCTATTTGGGTGACTGAACAAGTCATGTCACAATTTTATCTTGATATTCTTCAAATTTATCTTGACCTTGAAACATATAAGGATGTATACTAGTTTCATTTATTTGGGAAAAAAAAATCCAAACCGATGTCTGCACGAGTGGGTACAGCGTTACCACCTACCAGTGCCCACCTGATGGACCAGTTGTAACTTGGCTGGTTACTTCTGGTTTCTGTAGCCATTCCTGATTGGTTTTTAAAATATTAGTGTTAGCTGTTGGCTACCCATGGTGATTAAAGTTCTTATGTAGATGTAATGGTGATTATTTGCCATTTGTATATTCTGACTAATTGATTAAGTGCTTCATGTCATGTTCTTATTCTAGTAGGATGAAATCTTGTCAGAAGATTCATCCAGAAGTTAGCTTTGGCCCTGTTTGAGAATGCTTATCTGAGAGTCGGTTTTAATCTGATCAGAATTTTCTGATAAGCTGCGGTCTAATAAATCTGCAGTCTGAAAAATCTAGGGGTTTGGCAATCCTGATAGTTGTCGGTAGATTCTCTATCATGAATGTAAAATTATTTATATGCCTCTAGGCTGGTAATAGATTATTTGTTGATTGATGAATATGAGTGAAAGCAACTATGACAATATTTTTTTTTAATTTATTGTACCATATAATTTGGATAGAAGTTCAAATGAATAATGGATGAGTTGACATCGTTACCTTATATGGGGTCCACTATAATACAATAAAAAAATCAACCTTATCCCAACTGCCGGCTCTCACCACCGATCTCCATGGCCGCAGCGACGAGTTCTCACTTCTGTTCTTCTCCCCAGCGGCAAATCACTCCTTTTCTTTCTCATCCAAATCTGATTCTTCAGCAAAAATTCCACCTAGATCAAACGCAGTACCACAGCTTCCTCCACCATGGTCTGTTACAGGGCGGCGGCAGCTCCGATTTTCGGCGGCGACGGCATCCAGGAAGGAGGCACAGCTCTTGTAGACATCGGATTCCGCAGCTTCGTTGATCTCCTCAGCAGGTTTGTGTGGTCGAGCAGGGCGGCCTGCCCAGCAGGAGTGAGCAGGAGCGCGGAGCGAGCCTGCGGGGGCATGTTGCGGGGTGGAGGGAGGGCTAGGAAATGAAAAATCCTCGCGGTGAAGGAAACGTAAGGATAACCTCGCGGTACAGAAAACACACAGTAACACTAGAGCTGGATTCCTTTCAACGCCGCTGCCAAAACATTCGAGAGAGAATTGTAGCGTTTGGGTGGGGTTGTTGATTATTTTCACCTAGAATCGGATTTTAAGCTGAAACAAACACGGCCTTTAGCTCATGCGATATCATGGTGACATCAGGAAGCAAACTATTTGAAAGCAAACTTGATGAAATGTAGATATCAAATATATTATGTTGATATACGCACATAGTGAAAAGTTTTGGAGTATGCAAGCAAATCAGTGAACTTCCAGTGGCATACACAAAAATTCTCCATACATTAAAATTTTAGATTTTCTAATTTAGCAATTAGCACATCTAAAGTAAGGCTGACACAAGACACTAAGAGATAAAGGGAAAGAGGGCAATTGCAACCACACAACAAACTAAAGAAACTAAATAGTTGGTGCTCAAGGGAGGGTTGAGTGGAGCCCCTCCCCAATCTGGCAGCGCTCTGTTCAGCGCTGATCGCTACTAGAACTTGGAACTCATGGAGTCAAAGCCTCAAAGGAGAGAAGAGGGGATCAGTGAATGGAGATACTTATTGGATAAGAATGTGAGAGAGCAGACAAAGGAAAACTCAGACAGTGTTACAGAATACTAAAATGGAGATACTTAGACTACTAATTCTTTGCTAAGTGTGGAATGAGTCAATAACGAGAGCAAAGATGAGTTATGCACCTTACATGTATTTCACCACTTTACTAGTATGGTGCAGAATGCCAGAGCAAAGCTGATGCTAAAGGGCAGACTAGACCTAAAGGGTACAGAATGCCAGAGCTGAAAACGTCTGGACCTAAATGTGTTCCACTGTTTCATTCTTTATTTTTGAAATTGTATATGACTTGTGGGTAAGACATGCTATTATGGTGCTGTGATTTGCTCAGTGGAGTGATACTAGTCATTGTGCCTACTTCTGATCCTATTGAGTTATGATTTTCCACTTCAAAGATACTCTGGGAGCTTCAGTTCATCAACTAGAATATGTTTCCTTGAAATAAAATGACTTATTATTTTTTCACGGCATTTTTTGGATGTCATGTAGATACAGAAGCATAAGCCACTTAACTAAAGAGATTTTTGTATTAGGCCACTGGTATGGACGTATTGAGTGGTGGTTAGTTTTTATTCGCAACTTAATATGTATCTTATCGCCTTTTTGTTTCTTGCAGATGAATCTTGGTATTCGTTTCTGCAGCCCGCTGAGTGGGAGATACTGATAATGGATGCCATCCTTGATATTCATACTGAAGATGGTAAACACCGAACAATGAGGGTAACCATTCCAGACAACACACCTGCTCCGCCACCAGCAGACTGCACCGCGTGCAAGTCCCATGCAGCTCCACCACCACCTCAGCATCCTGCGGAGAAGTGAATCCATTGAGGGATGTCTTTCCATCTGAGGCCTTGTTTGGATGCATGTGTATCCACTTCAATCCACATGTGTTAGAGTGGAATGGAATGGAATTTAGTTTAGTTCCACCCCAATCCATTTCAACACATGTGGATTGAGATAAATACATGTGCATCCAAACAAGGCTGAACATGGTTACTATGGAGTGATTTATTCTTTCCACAATCCCGTACGAACCTGGTGAGAATAAACGTTTTATATTTTTGGCCAAGAGGACCACAGGTCGATCTTAGGAGATAGTAAGAATTCTTTTCTGATATTGGAAATACCTATGGGTTATTATAGCATAGGTTAGAGGAATTTGTCATCTGGCGGGCCATACTCTGAAGGTCGGGCCGATCAGTATTTAAACAGCTGAGATTAGCTTAGCGTACAGCACTTGCAGAAATCTGTTGGGTTGATGTTACACGACTCTATGAGAAAGCCTATTTGGCCAGCTTTTGAGTTGTCGTCCACGTTGCAATTCTTGCTAATCAGGAAGCATGTTAGGTATGTCATGTTTTCGTTTGAGCAATGCTTTTTACTGGAGAATAATGCCTGCAGAGCAGGTCAGCCAAAATAAGCTTCCGACATCTTCAGGGCGTGATCTCCGCTGACCCCGACCTAGCTGGGAATCAACAGTCCCAGTGCTAGAATCACAGCCACTAGTTTCTATACCTTTTAAATCATGTATAGAAATATTTGCTTCAAAATAATTTTTATCTAATCATATGTCTTCTCTCTATTATCTATCTATTACATCTCTTCATATATTGGTTCTCGTGTAAACATAGGCCTTGTTTAGTTTCTCTCTCTAAAGTTTATTCTCTATCACATCGGATGTTTGAACATATGCATAGAATATTAAATAGACTAAAACAATAACTAATTGCATAGATTACGACTAATTTACGAGACAGATTTTTTAAGCCTGAGTAGTCCATGATTTGGCAATGTGATGCTACAGTATAGCTACAGTGTACTTTGTTTTATTGCACAGGTGCCAATGACGGGTTAATTAGGCTTAATAAATTCGTCTCGCGAATTACTGATGACTTCTGTAATTTGTTTTATTATTACTATCCAAATACTTCCATGTAATACCCTAAATTTTAGCTCATGGATTTAAACACCACCATAGTTACTTATCTAAGAAACTATTTTTTCATCTCTCTTCTTTAATTCCAATGCCACATCATCATTTTACTTCGTTGGTACCCTAATAATTAATCAACATAGAAACACTAGTCATAAATTTGTTCGCCATTTATAGACTTGGAACCATCTATTAAGTTGTTTATTCGTAAAAGGATGGAAATTTCTGAAGTCCTTTCTCTTACACAGGCAAAGTTCTGAAGATTTTGATTTCTTTTTATTATCCTAGAAAAGTTTTGGCAATGTGTAGACAAAAGTGTTAGATGCTTTATTCCATAGATAAAGTGTGAGATGCTTTTGTGCTGTCTTCGTGTGTGCAGTACTATCACAGAATAGAAATTGTCTTTGGCCCTGTTCGGCTTACCACATATTCAGCTTGTTCAGCTTCTTTTTTTTAGTCAGAATAGTATTTTTTCTCTCACAACAATTCAGTCAGAACAGTGTTTTTCAGTCAGTTTCAGTCAAGTTTTATACCAGCGAATGGGCCCTTTGTCGTCTTTATTGATCACTCATTTTTGTGTGATTCCAACCACACGCTGCAATAGAAATGGAAATCACTCTAGGAGCTGACCAAACAAGTAGCGTTTCTAACTCTATAACGGTACGCCACGGGCGTCCTGTCACGTGACTCTGATTCGGACGCGCTAACCGGCCAGAGCTGCCCGCCGGCCCCTTCTTCCCGCCACTGCTCAGCCAAAGCTCGCTGGTAGCCTCCTACGCCTGCGGCCGGCCCCTTCCTCCCGGCCAGAGCCCACCAGCGGCCTGTCCCCGCCTCCCTCTACGCCCGCATGCGACGGTGGCAGCCCGCAGCCGGGCCAAAGCTCGTCAACAGCCAGTCCCCACGCGCCCCCTCTGGTCGCCTCCAGAAGGGGCCGCGATGGCGTTGCCCTTCACCTGCCCATCGTCTACTCTGCACTACGTTGTAGGGAAGAAGGGTGAAAAACGCATGTTATAAGCGTATGTTTCAAGTGTTTCAGAGATATGTTGCGAGTGTTTCATGCGAATGTTGTAAATGTAGATCGGGATGTTGCATTTGTTGCAATGGTTGTATACGTATGTTGCAAGCTTAATTATGTTCCTAATGTTTCATCTGTTTTTTCAGACGTATGTTACAAGTGTGTTTATTTAGATGTTGTATATATTTCACACATATGTTGCAAGTGTTTTATCTGGATGCTGCGTATATTTTACAGCGTTTTTTAAGTGTTTCTCAGGTGTTTTTGCAAGTGTTTCACATGTATATTTTAAGCGTTTCATCTGCCTTGAAATAAATGTTACAAGTGTTGCATCTGGATATTTTAAAAGTAAATCGAGTGTTGCATCTCCTTCGTCGCTTTCTGCTACCTCGCTTGATGTCTCGTTCTCCTCCCAACGGCAGCTAGGCATCCGTTGTCCCCTTCCCCTATGCTGATGACGTTCGCGGCGGGATGGGCCCGCATGGACGCGCGAAACGGTGTGGGCGCCGGACGCCCCGGACGTCAGCAATTAGCATCGGCAACTGATCGCATTAATTACCATTGCCCTACACGACGCCGAACTAAAACATCACCTAAATAATCTTGACATGCATACAAGCATAGCTATAGTTTCCAGGTTCACCTACTTGAGGGAATTACAATGGTTCTTTATTATCACTGCTGCAAACAATTTATCACGTTTATTACATCTCACTTGTTCCCAGCAACAACAAATGTATTTTTGTCAACAAATGTACATAATTTTGAAGGGGCATCCAGCACTAGAGCCTGCTGGTGGGCCTGATGCTGGAGATGCCAGTGATCTCCCTTGCGACAATGAGCGCGTTGACATCGTAGCTGCCCTCGTACGTGTACACAGTCTCCATGTCACAGAACGCCTGCATCAGTTCAGTGCGTTAATCACACATATATGTGACACACATGACACAACCAACACACAGGAATTGCATAGATCGATGACCTACCTTGCCCACGTGGAAATCGGTGACGATGCCATTGCCGCCAAGGAGCTCCCTGCCGAGCGCCACCGTCTCCCTTGCCTGCTTCGTAATCCATGCCTGCAACATCGACCCATAGCTTCGTAATATCCATGCCTGCAAAAACAAAGTGAGTTTAGAACTAGGCCACCAACGTACTGACCTTGCCCAGGCTAGCCTGCCCTGTGGTCATCTTGCCAGAGCCATGCAGCTTGCAGAGGCGCCAGCCGAGAAGCCACATGGCCTGGATGTTGCCCAACATCCTGACGAGCTTCTCTTGGTTCAGCTGGAACGCGGCCAGTGGCACACCAAACTGTTTCCTCTCTCCAAGGTACCTGATCAAACATTGCTAGGGTAGTTCAGCACAGTCACAGCAAGATGCAAGATTGCTAGCTGAAACCAGTGTCAATGGAAGCTAGCTGCTGATAGAGTGAATTTTTACCTATGACATGCATCATACACCCCTACTGCAATCCCAATGCTGACCCAGGCAGCCATGACACGACTGAAAGAAAGCGACTGCACGCAAAGAACACCATAGATTAATTATGTTCATGGACCAATGGTGGACTATATATATCAAGCTATTCTTAACATAAGGAGTAATTTTCTGTTAAGATATATTGATGAGAAAAAAACAGTAGGGCCATTTATTACATCAACAAGGTCCTGAAAAGAATTGGCGCCAGGCAAACGATCATCATCGGGGACAAACACGTCCTCCAGCTGGATGTCGCAGTTCTGAACCATTCTCATCGACACCTTGTTCTCGATCTTGTTGATCTTCAGACCAGAACTCCCTCCATATACTATGAAACTGCAATTTTTGTTCAACATAAAAACATTTAACATACATAGTTATCAGTTATATATGTGTGTGAACAATGGACAATGCCAATGCATATATAGCTTGACTTACCCATTGACCTGATTGGTGCTGGTATTCCGAGCAAGAACGACTAATACGTCTGCAAAACTGCTGTTCCCAGGCCACCGTTTTCTGCCATTTAGGACCCACCCTCCAGGAACCTATCCAAGAAGTTCAGATCGATCAACTCACAGGATCCATCAGACTGGATGATATTGGGCCTACTAGTCAAATAACCACCTTTCTCGCCACAGTGTTCAGAGAGCTTGCATCACTACCATAGTCCGGCTCTGTCAAGGCCTGGAAATGTACAATGACAGTTAAAAACTTGCTAGCTAGCCGAACCTTAAATTAGCCAAAGTGCCATGGGATTGATTGTTTGACTTACATAAGCACAGACTTTCTGCTGTTTGCTCAGTGACGGCAAATATTTATCTTTCTGTGCTTCAGATCCCATTTGTGCTGCTTGGTCACCACATATGCAGACACATGCATACATACATGTAAATCTTTGCCAGCTATAAACATCATCCAACAGTGTATATATATATATATATATATATATATATATATATATATATATATATATATATATATATATATATATATATATATATAGGGAGAGGCTATTCAGTAGCCGGCTACAAAATAAGTTATTTTGTAGCCACCTCCATTTACTATAATTTTATATACTAATTTACCATAATGTCAATACATATTTACGATAGTTGGGTTACTATAACACATGGGGATATTTACCATAACGTTATATTAAACCACTTAATAAAGAGTTACTATAATCTCATAAATTAACATAGTAATTATCATAACTCAAAGTGGCTACAGAATAAGTTATTCTGTAGCCAGCTACAGGATAGTAGTTCTATATATATATATATATATATATATATATATATATATATATATATATATATATATATATATATATATATATATATATAGGGAGAGGCTATTCAGTAGCCGGCTACAAAATAAGTTATTATGTAGCCACCTCCATTTACTATAATTTTATATACTAATTTACCATAATATAAATATATATTTACGATAGTTGGGTTACTATAACACATGGGGATATTTACCATAACGTTATATTAAACCACTTAGTAAGGAGTTACTATAATCTCGTAAAATAACATAGTAATTATCGTAACTCAAAGTGGCTACAGAATAAGTTATTCTGTAGCCAGCTACAGGATAGTAGTTCTATATATATATATATATATATATATATATATATATATATATATAACTATCTTTCTCTATCGCATTGAAATTCCCATGTCCACAAACCTAAAGAAGAATTAAAGTCACAAACTAAAACTTCCATTCCTTCCTAACAGTGCCATTACTTCGAAGCAGAACACCATCTAGCACTAGCATGTTGTATTCATTGATAGTTGCTATACAACATTCTACCACTAAGAAAAGCCCTTTTGAGATTGTTTATGGGTTTGTGCCACGTGCTCCTATTGATTTGTTACCTCTTCCGACCTCGGAGCGAGTGAACTTTGATGCTAAACAACGTGCTGAACTGATCTTAAAATTGCATGAAACCACTAAAGAGAAAATAGAGTGCATGAATGCAAAGTATAAACTAACTGGTAGCAAAGGGAAGAAACATGTCATTTTTTAACCTGGTGATCTAGTTTGGCTCCATTTGAGAAAAGATAGGTTCCCTGATTTGTGAAAGTCTAAGTTGCTGCTTAGTGCCGATGGTCCTTTTAAAGTGTTAGAAAGGATTAATAATAATGCGTACAAACTTGAGCTACCTGCAGCTTTTGGGGTTAGCCCCACATTTAACATTGCAGATTTGAAGCCATATTTGAGAGAAGAGGATGAACTAGAGTCGAGAACGACTCAAGTGCAAGAAGGGGAGGATGATGAAGACATCCCTTCCATTGATACAACCACACCTGCTGCACAACAAGGTCCGATGACAAGAGCTCGAGCACGACAACTTAATTATCAAGTAAAGTCGTTCCTCGCTGTTCATATAAACTCGTCTCAGAATTGGATGCTACTAAATCATGATGATGATTGTCTTATTCTTAGGAATGTTGGTCAAGACCCCATTGCCTCATGTTTAGACCCCATGATGAGGATGAAGCAGCCGAACAAGTGAGAATCATCTTTAATGGGGCGCTCAGCTCATCTCGAGACAGCAGGAAACACTTCATAAAAAATACCATAACTCCTTGATACGAGATCCAATGAAGCTGGTTTTTGACTTGTTGGAAAGAGCTCGTCGTGGGTCCAACCCCACTATCATAATCTACCGAAGCTGTGCGCAGCAAGCAAAAGGATGCATAGACCTACAACTTGGGTCTAGGCCTTGTACTGACTAAAGCCCATTGAGAGACGCCCAGATTAGGGTTTCTCACTCCCCCTTGTGATCTCCTCCTTATAAATAGAACCACCAGCCATCAGAATGAGGGTAGGTTTTGTTTAGATGCAAGATAGTTGTTGCTTCTTCCTTGTAAACGCGTGTGTCGGCTAGACCACTCGATTAGCTTGTTTCAAGACCCCAACTTGTGATTCAGATTCAGCTTTTGGCTTAAATCCGTGAGTTATTTGCTTGTTCATCTTGTTCTTGCTTGTTCTCGATTGCTTGCAGGTTCATGGTGTTCTTGGCACGGCAAGAACATCACAATCAAAGCCGGTGTACCTGTTGCTAAGGCGCAGCAACCTTGTGGTCGTTGTAGTTGGACAGCCAACGTCGAATCCACCCCAAATCGAGTTTATCCACACTCACCAAAAGATCAGGAACAACCCCTTGTCCCATCATGACCAAGCGGGAAAATCTCCAGGCCAGCTGTTAGTACAAACTCCTTAAAGTTGGCATGAGTAGCCAATCTCACACGGTGCCCGTAGTCCTGCAACAAGGATCAGAATCGACAAATATGCTGGATCTCAGCTGAACAAACCTAACCTGAATTTACGAGAGAACTGGATTGATAATACATTTAGGCTAGGACTAACCTGTAAGCGTTTCCCTATAGCAACAAATGGTTGCACATCTCCTCGTGTACCCACAATAAGTATAACTATTTTGCATAGGAGGCCTGTATGGTATCTCTGTTCCATCTAATGCTTCTTCAACAGCAGCTTCAGTATAAATATCCTCAGTTCCACCAACTATAGTTGGTTCCAGACCACTTGGCACATCAACAACCACGGTTCCATCATCTTTTACTGTAGCAATCCGATTCAGCATTTTGAGCTGCAATAAAGTGGAATAAAGTTAAAGTAGCAAAAAGATCAAGAACAAATATGCAAGCTATCATACTGGTCCTTATCAATCATCTTTCCAACTAGGAAACCTTGTAACCTTTTTCAGAGTATATTACAATATATTGTAACATTTCCTTATCAGTTCCAAATCGGCAATGCATGAATTTTAAAATATACTGGTAATTCAAAGAAAGTCGGACTTTGGACACTATTATACATTAGTTAGTGCGACTATCAATGATTCAATTCCCATTCCACAAACAGATATGTATTTCAGATGCCTGCATGGCAAAACAAAACTAAGCTTCTGAAAATAAATAGATAGATACAGAGTGTAAGATATATGCACCTTCTTTTTTATTGGAATCCTTTCATCAAGTAACTGTTTAGCAGGATCATCAGCTGGATTATTTTGCCGACGACGCTCAGTTCTGGACCTTTCCAAATTTGATGGTCCAGCAGTTTCATTGGTAATTTCATCATTCTTAATCACCCAAGGCATGGTGCTTGACCTATGGAAGCCTCTGTCATCTACTACTTAGAAAAGAAAAGATGGAGTCATGTCAAAAAACTGCAGCCAAAAACTATGTAGACCTAACACTTCAGTCCCATCTCAAAAGGAAATATAGAGAAGGAAATGTGGGTTGTGTTTGCACAGCATATGATTGTGCAGAATCTGCCTACTGGAGCAGCTAGTGAAAAAGTACACTGCGATTATTTTCGAGGAAAACTGCAGCCAAAAACTATGTAAACCTAACTGTTACCACTTCAGTCCCAACTCAAAAGGAAATATGAAGAAGGAAATGTAGGCTGTGCTTGCACAGCATATGATTGTGCAGCATCAGCCTACTGGAGAAGCTGGTGAAAAGGCACACTCCAATTATTCTGCTTAGTTAGTTCATCCTAAGATTTTGCTTACTAATAAGCAGTTGGAGGATGCTGTTGTCTAGCACAGTTCTGCTTAATCTGTGGACAAGCTAAGAAATAAGCTGTGCAAACAGAGCCATTATATTCTGTTTCGAATGAGCAATTAGGTAAATAGTCTTCAAAAACTTATGTTTTTAATTTAATAGAAATGGTCAGAGAACACAGACAAAGAAAAATCAAAACTATTCAGATACAGAAAATACTCAAATTTAAATATTGCGTGTCTAACAACATGGACACATAAACATAATGTCCAGGCAACGAATTTCATTTCGACAAGCTATGAGCTTATCCAACAACCTTAAAAATACTAGCACAGTAAATGGCTCATTTATGTGTTGGGCATGTTTCAGCAAGCAATTGAACTGTAAACAAGTGCAAGCAAAACAATATGATCCTAGATTGTGTGACTGACAGAGACACAATCAAAGCCACTAGTAGCATGAAGTGCAAACCTGTCTGCCAATCTATATCATATTTGAATAGTATAAAGTCCAGTTCAGCTAAGAGATTACCTTATGTCCTATAAATTGGAATTGGAGCACAGTCTATACACCCGAGGAGTTAGGTTCCTATAAGTAGGTCCAACAAACCACAGTCCCAAAACGAAGAAAATCCAGTAGCACAAACGCACACTGGAAACTATGACTACCAAACCACCAGAACCTTTCAGTGAGATCAATACAGATGCGCCATGTGCCAACACCTAAAATTAGCATCCAATAGAAGACTGGACACACAATTGACACCCCTTAGAAATAAGAATGCCTGCCTAGCACACAACTTCATCGAATCAGTGACACAGCTAGCACCAAAACTAGGCAAACCTCATCTCCTGAGCACCGAGTTCACTCCATCCTGAAACATGCGCACAACAAAACATCCCCCCCACTCCATAGGGCATAGCTGTTGATTCCTGGGCTCCTGGCTCGCCTTCTCCTATCCTACCAATCCACGATTCACGGCCAGACGACGTGCTGTGTTGTGCTCGAAAACCACCCACTAGACGAGGACCAACCGTTACACCAGAACCCTGATCAGACCAGAAGATTAGCTGCCCACAAAGCGAACAGGGATCTAAGCAGGCGGTTGCCGGTCCGTGGCTCCACGGAGACACCCTGGGGCGTCGGGGACAAAACCCCTTAGACCCCGGCCGACACAAGCCGGCAGCAGCAGCAGCGAAACCCAAACCCCACGAGGCCGCAGGAGAGCGGAGGATGCGGGAGATCACCTGCGGAGGACGACGGCGCTTCTCCTCCCGCGACGCCGCTGCCGCTCTCCTCGCCCGCCATTTATACACCGACCGGCCCGCGGACGGACGCCGCGTCGGCTGCTTCTGGAGAACCGCTGCGGTGCCTCCGGATCCACGCCTCCGCGTCCTCCGTGAATATGCTCGGTTGGCTTTGCTTGCTCGTTCCGGCGGCGGGCTGTCTCTCGCTTTTGGTTTTGGGGGATAGACGGGGAAGGAATTGGAATTCGCTGGCCATGCACGAGATGCACCGGGCGGGGAGCGGCGGAAAGCGGAGAGGGAAGAGAGGAGCGAGCAAAGCAAAGCGGCCGATGCGATGCCTCTCTCTGCCTCGCTGGCGCTCTGCGTCATGGTGGGCGCCGAATTTAGTCTTTTTTTTGAAATTTTTTAATAAATACGTTTATGTAGACATGGTTTTAAAATCTAGACCCTTACCTCGGCGTCATCGTTGCTGGCGCCGAGCTTATACGTCTCGACGCCATCGTTGCTAGCGCCGAGGGCTTAGGCTCGACGTAGACGTGGCGGTGACTTGGCAGGCAGCTCGACGCCGTAGATCTTGGCGCCGAGCTCGGCGTCAAGCTTGGCGCCGTAGATCTTGGCATCGAACTTAACGCCGTGGTTATTGGAGCCAAGCATGTCTTACGTATGGGCTCTCCCTTCATTTCTCTCCCCCTCTCTCTCGTGTGCCTCGAACCAGCGCACCGCCGCCGCCCGCGCCCTCGCCCGCGCCCGACCGCCTGCACCCTTCCCCGCGCCCACGCCGTGCTGCGCGCGCGCGTGTGCCATGCCGGCCTCGCCGCGCAGAGCGTCGGCCATCCCGCGCCCGCCGCCGGCCCCGGCCCCTGCAGCGCCCGGCCGTGCCACCGTCGCCCCCGCTCGTCGGCCTCACCCACGTCCGGCGTCCACTGCGACTTCGTCCTAGAGCCATCGATCCCGGCGTCCGCTGCGACTCCGTCGACGTCCGCGACTCCGTCGTCGGACAGGTAAAAATTATGAATATGCAATGTAGGTACTTAGTTAGCTTTGATTGTTGTGTAGTAGTTTTGGCATTTATTATTTACTAATTAATGTGATGACTCAGGTAGTTGATTTAGTTAGTCATCTAGTGAGATAGATATGTAGATAGATAGAAATATAGATATATAGGTACATAGATATAGTTAGATAGCTACTTAGATAGGTAGTTATATATTTAGTTAACTAAATAGGATTTAGCTATTTAGTGAGTACACCGTATCTATATACGTAGTTATTATCTTATTTACTTAGTTTGTAGTTAGAAAGTACTTGTTAGGTACTATCTATCGTCTAATTTGGACTAAACGACATGTGTTTCGGTACGTGTTTGAACTAGATGGACAATCTAGTGAGCATATATCATGAAGGCACCGTGGAAAGAGATCGCTATAGATATATTGAGTTTGTTGAGATGTAAAGTGTGCCTGTGTTATTCAATGAGAAGCCATCGTTTAGTGAGTTGGTTGCAAGGGCTCGGGATGAGCTACATTGCCATGGAGCTAATGATGATGATGGCATCGCAGTGAAAGATGTACTTCACCTAGGTTCCCCTCCCAACATCCTTAGGAAGATGATCCCAATTGGGTGTGCAGACCAGTGGGAGAACTATATGAGATCAGCTATGAAGTGTCAGTTTCAAAGTTTGGACGTGGTTGTGCGTCAAGTGTTAGTTGATCCCATCCCTCATGGGTTTTCTCCACCAATGAGTCAGCAGGCACACTTCGACCCTCCCGTCCCCTCCTAGAACCTGATATGGATACGGAGGTTGCACCTATGGTTTCCGATGCTCAATCTACCCCCAATATGCTAGTTGGAGATGCTTGTCAAACTCATGATGTTGTGGTAGATCCTCCTCATGAGATCCATTTGACAAAGAATCATCCGAGTAAGTGTCTTATCTGCATGGTTATTGTGAGCTTACCCCATTCCTTACATCTAATTTTTTTATTCTTTCCTCATTTTTCTACTTATGTTGCAGTAGACATTCCTGACAATGTGGATGTGCCCACTATTGCTGCGCAAGTGCTCTGTGGAGATGGATTATGTGGCTCCAATAGTATTGAAATTATGAATGATTTAGAGCCATATGAGATGACAAGGGCTCTTGATTATAATAATGATCGTCCTATTGGAGAGCTGACATAGAGTGATGTTGAGATGCTGAGGCGTATCTTTCCCGGCCGCCGTGATCCAAGAGTTCATGAGTTAAGCGATATTGCTCATTTCGATCAGGCATGTGCAGTAGGACGTGATGATGAGCTCCTAGAAGCTCCTGAGACTGGCCCTAACATGGTAATTGAGAATTGGAGGATATTCAAGGACCTCCCTGCATTGAAGAGGTGGTTGCAGGCGTTTGTTGTGATACGAAAGAGACTGTCGGGGACCTAATACCGGGGTACCCAAGGAGGTGGAACTAATAACCATAGAACGCTAAAAACTTCTGGATGGACAAGGGCGCCGCTACGTTCCTTGCCCGAATGACGGGAGTTTGGTTCCGCCTCGCCCGAGAGCTTAGGGATTGACTCCGCCCTGCCCGACCCCCCGAGGGATGGGCTCGGTCTCGCCTGACCCCTGCGGGATGGACTCCGCGTCGCCCGACCCCCGAGGGACGCCCACAACACTGCTTCCTGCTCCGATCCTGCGACTCCGACCCCGCGATCGGGGCTCGCGGGAAGCCTGCTCACCGCTCTTCTCCGACCGGCGCACTGAGGGCCGACTGGAGCCATCCGACCAGGGGCTCCCCATTCAGAGGGAACCAGAAGACGTGCGGAGAAAGGCAAGGCATGGCTCATAAGTCTAAACCACTGAACTAGAGTCCATACCCTGTGCCCCGACAGAAAAAGTACTGCCAGAGAACGATGGGATGGGTGCTTTAGACCCTTCCAGGCGTAGCAGAGCCTAAATAGTGTTGTGGGCGCGTGCTCTTCGCCCTACAGAGTTGTGGGCGCCGCATTCAGCCCTCGGGCACGGAACCTGATGTAGACATACGACAACCACTACGGTCTAGAAAAAGACTCGTGTCCTCCACAAATGACGGATATGCCATCACCACAATATGGGCCCAAGGGAGCGTCACCCGCTTCATAGCCCCTCGGGTCCACTAGATCGGAGTATTCGCTTCAGCCTCCGGACGCCCCCTCCGATCAAAAGGCTTTGCCCACAGCACTACTTCCTGCTCCGACCCCGTGACTCCGACCCCACGATCGGGGCTCGCAAGAAGCCTGCTCACCTCTCTTCTCCAACCGGCGCACTAAGGGCCGACTGGAGCCATCCGACCGGGGGCTCCCTGTTTGGAGGGAACCAAAAGACGTGCGGAGAAAGGCAAGGCATGGCTCATAAGTCAAAACCACCGTCCATACCCTGTGCAGGGCAGTACTCTGTAGCCATCCTGACATTCTACAGTGCATCGACAGTATTGTAGGCGCTTATCATCCTTTCGCACCCACCAGAATGGACAACAAGGCTTGGTAGACGTGAACAACAAGGCTAGGTAGCGTACGCATCGGAGCCCTCTCACTTGTAAAGCCGTCTCCTTCATCTATAAAAGGAGATGTGCTTCCTCCAACAAAGGGAGGGACCGACCGACTCTTGACGAACAACACACATCACACACAGTCAAGCTGCTATTAGGCTCTTGACATCCTTTCGACCCTTCCATCAGAGACTTGGGGCCAGTCCCTCTCTCGACCGTTTGTACCCCCTACTACAAACCATTTTCGGTGCTAATAACACGAGCAGCAACAGACTGGACGTAGGGACATTCAGCCCGAACCAGTATAAATCTTGTGTCCATTAGCGCACCATCCGGGCCTAATGCGCATAACTATAAATTTACTTGCCGGTGCTGTTGACACGATTTTTGGCTCACTTATATTATGTGCAATATTTGCTTCAAATAAATATAAATGATATATATATATCATTTATATATATGGCCTAATTCCATAATAAGATAAATAATATTGGCTATGAAAGTCAGTGCATCCAAGAGTGCACGACAAGCAATGGTGTGTGCTCGTGTATTTCATTTGTGTAAATCAAATACCATGTACTTATGTGAATACATGGTCGGCTGGCAAATCATCCGAAGAGCGCATATGAAAATAAAATACTTTGTTGATTGACTAAAATAATCAATCATCTTCAATGTCAAAACATGATGCGGTGATTAGTGGAAAATTAAGAAGAAGAAAAGAAAGCTAGAATAAAGAAAGAAAGACATATACGCATATATGCATGAGCATGATTATACCTTGACAAATAAACAAAAGCATGGCAATTACACGTCCCAAAAAAATACACCTGGCCATAAAAACATACATGCTTTGCATACGCATGGATTAAAACATGATCATGCAACCTAGCGTGCAACGCTACGTACGCAGGCCAGGAGATAAACCACTCCCTATTTTCCTTAACTAAATTAAATTAATTAATTCAATCCAAAGATAGACAAAGTGGCCCACAAGCCATGGAGAGAGACTGCAGGTCTCGATGCTTTCCAAGTTTTGACCGCATCAGGTGACCAAGTCCAAGTCCAAAGGAGGATTCAAACCGTCACGAACTTCACGTCCCGCAAGCCCCGCCCGTCCAGCAGTCGCACGCGAGGCCATTCAAATCATAGCTTCATTAGCGAACAGAGATTCAAATTAGAAGAGCGCCAAACCTCGTGATAACCACTCCCGCTGCTCTGGGCGTCGACGAGACTTGAAAATATAGGAACCGCCTGTTGCTTGCTCTATAAATAGCTGGCTACTCCAGGCATTCAGAACCCCCCTACTCCCTGATCGTAGTGCCGCCAGGCTGCCGCTCCATAGCCCCTGAAACAAACTGCCGTCAGGCTGCCGCAGCACCGCACTGCTCACCGCTCCAAGTGCCGCTCACCGTTCCAAGCGGAAGGCCACCAGAAGCATCGCCATCAAGCTGCAACACCTGCCAGCAAAAGCTGCTGGTTCTGTTCGTCGGGTTCCAAGAGAAGAAGGTGAGAGGCTGCATGGCGCTTCTCTAGTCCCTACCTCCCTACTTCTCGTCTTCGGCTAATGCGTCCACGAGCTTCATCAGCAACTCGTCGGCATCAGTAAACGGCTGGCCTATGTCATTGCGGATGGGCAGTGCACGTAGGTCTTACCCCGGTAAAAGGTAAAAGAAATGGTGATGGTTGCGCTACGCGCATGGGCTACAAGCCCTGGTAAAAGATCGGCCAACAGTGCCATGACCGTGCTTTGCGCATGGGCGATATGCCCCGGTGAAGGTATAAAAAGGCAGCAAATATGCCTCGGTGAAATGCGGGTTTGGATGCGTTTTGGCTCCACCCCGGTTACGTTCATGGTGAACTTTCGGTTGGACGCGATCTTGGCTCCAACCCGGTTCATGGTAAATTTGATATGGACGCGAATCGGCTCTATATCTAAACAAATCTACATGTGTTTTGGCCACAGCAACATCGGCCCATTCATATCATGCATCAAACAAAATAAAGATCTTGCATGTTACTGCCATGAAGAAAGATCATGCATCGGTTTCTATCAAATCAAAGAAACAATCATATGTGCAAATGAAACTATATAAAAAAAACAAGACATTGAAAACGCACCGCATATTCAGTCCATTAGCTAGGCATGCATATCATGTAACGTGCCATTATTTCTGGCCAGCATCCGCTGTTTACACAAACCTTTGTATGATGCACAGTCATCAAGGATCATGTATCGACATAATCAAGTCATAAATAAACAAAAGAAAAAGGTTGTGCATGTTATGCTTCGTTAGCTAGCACCTCCCTTGCACAAGCCCAAAACTTGTCTTGCATGCCTCGCTTTGCATGTACAGTGACATAATCAAATTAAAGTACCAGTGCCGAACAAACCAAAATGCTAAGTTATTGTTGCATCAAAACTGTCACATCTGCCGCACCATGCAAATAGAAGCAAAGGCTAGCGTAAAGATTGCATGCATCTTGCATCTTAATTATATTGCATTCACCCAAAATAGGTGGATTTAAATAAATAAGAAACTGAAGAAAATTAGTTTCTTCGTGCCAAATACCATGTCATGACCGCTAGTGCTAATTAGCCTACTGCGGCGCCTTGGTACAATAAAATAACTAAATGTTACAAACACATGAACTTAGCCCAAACTAAATAGGCTTTGTCATGTTCATCATAATTTCCACACATGTCATCTATGCCCGGCATAGGCTCTCCAGGCCAGGTGCCGAGCATCATGAGTAAATTAAATGTTGCATCTTAGCTGATTGCACCCATAGAGGTCATGTTTAGCTAAGTCATTAGAATATATCAAATTAATAGCATCGTGCCATACCATGAGTATGCATGCTAAACTTGATAAAATAAATTAATTGCACGCACCCCGGCTGAGTCGATGATGCAAACATTTCTTTCTAGGCCATGGTAAAATAAATACTTTGGCTTAGCTCAAATGAAAGATTGCACTATATGCTGAATATATCCATGAACGGGCATCTCAAACATGCTAAATCATGATCTTAAATGATCCAAAAAGACTATCAAATTTTGTCTGCAAAGTAAATTACGTGCATACATACATGACAATGCACCAAAGAAATGTGTATCACTCAAACAAAACAGTTTCTCTTAGCTGACATATATGTGTGTTGCACCACATAGTGTATAAATTAAATACATGCATATCATGGACTGCTAAGAAGCTAAACACGCTATCAACCAATCATATAAGGAATATATGTTACTCCTCGACAAATGAACTCTGTCATGTTTAAATAAAATGACATGCATCAAGTTCAAGTCTATGCCAAGCATGCACATTCATATATCTACGACTACAAGACCGAAGACTTTGTTTTCTTTTGTAGTTTGTAACAGGAAGCCATATGATGTAATCTTATTTTTCATGTACTCATGTTGGAACTCTTAATCAGGAGTGTTCTTTATGGAGATGTAATTAACATAATTTTTATGCAAATATAAGAATTATGGAAGTATGGACTCGCAATACCTGTTCTTTTTTTCTTTTGTCCCGATTAAATTTAACCAAAACCAAATTTGTCTCTATTGACGCGGAGGCGGATCATAGCCGCCCGTTTCCCCGTCATCAGGTGCTTATTCGAAACACCGACAAAGACCTTACAAGGTCTTGTATTCATATGCGGAGCGCCGTTACACAGTTGTGTGTGACAAGAAACGCTGCCCATGGAGGGTTTGTGCAAGAAAGCAAAATGTTACCGGAAAGTAGAAGATTATAAAAGTTGTCGGGCCACACAATTGTGTTGACCATATGCTGTCACTGAAGCATCGACAGTTGACATCTACCCTCATTGCCAAGCGATTTGATGGGAATGTTGTAGGGAGAACCCAACATGAAGGTTAGGACAATTATCAGGACCGTTGAAGCATTGTATGGAGGTTATGTGATAACTTATGGTAAAGCTTAAAGGGCTAAGCAGCAAGCGTGGAAAATGATATATGGGGATTGGAAGGATGGGTATGAGCAGCTGCCAGTACTTTTCAATGCAATCAAAGAAGTGAATCCAGACATGCATTATGAGTACATCACAAAACCAAATGCATGAAAGGATGGGAGGCAGATATTCTTCCGTGCTTTCTGATGCTTCCCTCAGTGTGTCGATGCCTTTAGGCACTATCGTCATATCTTCTCCATTGATGGTATGTTCTTGATTGGCAAATACCAGGGCACACTTCTTATAACCATATCCTGTAACGCAAACAACAAGTTAGTTCCTTTGGTATTTGCTTTGATTGAGAAAGAGACCAATGACAGTTGGCGATAGTTCTTAGGGCTAGTCTGGATACATGTGGTTGGGCCTGGCAGAGAGGTTGGCATCATATCTAATAGGCACCAGGGCATACTTAATGCCGTGCGAGAGCAGATATATGGGTATGCACCTTTGCACCATCATTGGTGTACTCGACACCTTTCTAGGAATCTACTCCGAAAGGATGGTGTGAAGGATAACTTTGATCTGTTCTAGGAGGTTGCTCGACAGCTTGAGGACAAGTACTTTCAGAAAAAAATGGAGCAGGTCAGAACCATATCAAATGCAGAAGGTAGACAATGGCTCACGTGTTTGATGAGGGATTTGAAGAAATGGACAAGTGCTCATGACGCCGGTGGATGGAGGTACGAGTTTTAGTGCAGCAACATGGCGGAGTCATTCAATAAGTTGCTATTGGGGATACGTGGTATGCTCGTGAATATAATCGTTCAATTCACCTTCTATAAGCTTGTTGCCTGGTTCAACGATAGACACGTCCATACAGTGAAGTTGCGGAGTGATGGAGAGATATGGGCTTCGAAACCAAAGGCATATCTAGAGAAGGCAAATGAAAGGGCTAGCACACATGAGGTTACATGCTTTGACCACGCCACAAAGACTTATCAGGTCGAGCATAGGGGCAGTACAACGTCTGACGGCAAGGTCCGAGAGTCGAGGATGCATGTGGTTATCCTCCAAGATTTTCACATGCACTTGTGGTAAACCAAGGCAATACCACTTTCTATGTTTCCATTTGGTGGTAACAGCTAGACATCACAACTATAATATCGAGAGCAGGATACCTCACGAGTTCACTGTCGACACGCTTGTGCACACATGGAGCCCCCGTTTCGTGCCTTTCCGGGACCCTAGAGAGTGGCCTTCATATGATGGGCCAAAGTACATTGCGGATCCAGCTTACCGTTGGAACAAGCGTGGATAAGGAAAAGGACGAGGCATATGATGGTTATGAATCAGATACCTGGAAGAACAAGGCGTAGGAGAGGAACCCCATTTCTTACTGACCCCGAGCAGTACAAGTGCGGCAAGTGTGGTTGACTGGGCCATAGTTCATGCACTTGCCATTGACAGATTAGTGAGGTGTGACTATTTGTTGTTTTCATTATTTCATATTTATCTTATTTATTTAATTAATTATGCATGTAATTGTGTCAATTACTTGTACATTTCTAAGTTCATGTTTCATTATATATTGAATTTCTATTTTATTGACTTTTTTTTGTAGGATGGCGTAATTTCACCTGCTCGACCCGACGTACAAGACAACCCACTGAGGACGTCTCATAGCGGAGGACAGGTAATAATCTATACGTTTTGTTCAAATTTTTGTGAGCGTACATGTGTTCATGAAGTAACGGGAGACTATGTTTTATTACATGCAGGACCTTCCGCTCCTTCGTCCTAGAACCCAAATGGGCTCTTGGACATGCAGTACGGCAACAGGTACACTCCTTTCCTATAAAGAGCTGGCCTGGATGTCATCTCTTTTCAGGTTCATCGTGGGTTGCCCAAGTTCAACTCAGAGGCCATAACTGTGTTGGTTGACATGTATTATCTTCAATCATTGCCTTCATTCATGGGCATTTGTTCATGCTTTGCCTTTTTGACATGTAATCTTGCTTTGTCTAAAATGTAGGTGGCGGTCGGAGACTCATAGCTTCCACTTACCTTTCGGAGAGATGACAGTCACACTCCAGGACTAACAAAAGATGCTAGGCCTGAGGATTCACGGCAGTGTAGTGACTGGGCAGTGCAGGTCAGAAAGTTGGATGGCATGAGTAGAGGCCTTCCTTGGGTGTGAGGTTGGCGAGCAAGGGGCTCGCACTTCTAGAGTTCTAATATCGTGGTTCCGACAAGAGTTCGCACAGTGCCCCAAGTAGATAGATGAAGAGACAGTTGGGTACTACTGTAGGGCGTGATCCTATACCTGTTTGACTGCGTTCTCTTCCCAGATTTTAAAATCATACCTCCAGAGGCATATTTGTAAAAAAATTTCAAAAAAAGGCTAAAAAATAAAAAAGTTACTGCTGGGCGCTGCCTGTCTGCCGCTTCGCTGTGATTTTCTTTTTCCGTTTTTAATTAATTTATTATATTAAATACAATAAAAAGTTTTCCGTTTTTATAAAAAACAAAAAAGGTAACCCGTAATGGCCGGTTCCCCGGCGGCGATTCATCGTTTCATTGTGCTTTTTTGCCAGAGCAGGGAACGGAAGCAGTGGCGGTGGCACGTTCTCGCGCTTCCCGGATTCTGCGTGGGTCGTTGCCGATGGATGAAAAGCATTTTTTTAATCAGTTCTAGTTGAATCTATTTTTTATTTAAAGGGTCAGCAGAAAAGTTATTCTTTTAGGGAAAAAAATTGCACTCATTTGAAAAAAAGACGCGTGCTTTTTATGCCTCCGGTGAGCTTCTAGTGTGCATAGGAACAACACGTGTGTGCCTAGTGCTTGCGGATTTGGATCAAATACTCTTTCTACCACAAGGGTGTATTAGAATTTGCAAAGTCAAACTCTTATTGATTTTTGACAAACAATTATTTAAATTATATATACTTACAAGTGACGAATATCGCATCCACAAATTCACATTCCACACTTTTTTGGGGGTATAAATTGATTTTATAGTAATTGATTGATGTTCAAAATTTTCTTCTAAATCTTATAAAATATCAAATTTAAATGGATAGCTGGTCCAACTCCTTTGTTGATTTAGATGGACCATAGGAGATAGGCTTCATGATGATAATGACGGCCACAAAACATATGGTCAATGCCATCGAGCTATAGCTGGGCACACGTATATCTTAGAGAAACCTAACGTTTACCAATTTCTCGTAAAGCTTTATATATTGCGAATGGTAACCCCAATGGCTATACATGTTCCAAACGAGCTTAAGGACATGTACAGACAGGTATACACTAACGCACACCAATGCTGTTATAGGTTATCATTACCATGACAATTGACTAATGCATTTACCGGCCAAATCTGCAGACCTCATAAGTCATAATCGTGTACATTCATAATGGGGAAAACCTCCTTGCACTGATATTTGATACTCCTATTACACTGGCATCTGATATATTTATTTCACAATGTAGCAGTAGTACTGATTATTACAGAAGTTTTCCACGCATGGCAAAGATGTTAATCCAACTGCACCTTGCGTTGCAAGGTACCACAGACGACGAAACACTCACGGAAATGGGTAATGCCGTTTCTCCTAAGATGCAGCAGATCGCTCTCAAACACCAAACATCAGGCTGAACTTGGTGGCGAGAGGGACGGATATGATGGCAACTCCCAATGCGACACCGAAGATTCGGTGCGAGATAGAGAAAGTCGCACTGAACTGCGGCTTCTTCAGAGGAAGGTGGGGCGACAGTGGGCGGTTTGCAACAGGAGCTGACAGGGGGCGACTTGTGTGCAGGGGTCGGCTTCCAGGTGCAGACATCTTGGGCCGCAGAGCTGCTAGGGGGGAAGATGTGTAGCCCCTGGTTTGCTCAAGATTTGAGCTCAAACTACCAAGAGCACCTGAAAAAGATGAACGGCACAAATTTATAAGGGCTAATTATACATAATGAACTGCAAACTTTTATAGTGTCATAACTGAGAGAAAAAAAGAATACTCTGTGATACATCAAGAGGGACATCTAACTGCATTTCACCAAAGAGTATATAAAGAAACATTAACTATAGTGCATTCACATATGTACACCAAACTATGCTTCTAAATGAAAACGAAATACATAACAAATTATTAATGCTATGAGGCATGCATGAAGTGTTGCTTCAAGGTAAGGAAGAACACTTGTTACTATATGTTGTAAAATGACCAGAAAGATATGACCTCTATTGGCCTTCCCTTATCCTTGTGCTATGATGGACCGAATACTAGTCAACATCTCAATTATAAGCCCATAGCTTCCAGAATGAAAGGCTATAGTGTCGTTTCGAGCCTCACATTACAGCACATCCTGAATGACATAATGTAGTTGGAAGGATGACAGTGTGCCACAACTATCTTCTAATGGGTCCCATGTCTCAATGTAATATTGACTTGTCTTGAAATTACAACAGGACAGAAAACATATAACAAATCAGCGCAGGAGTTTTTACCACGGAGAGCAAATGGAGTATCTCTCAAGGGTGCATATCGAGTGTTGCTGTTACACTTCTCCATTGCTGTGCAGCAACCAATAAGCATTAGCATCAACACAGGAAAATTTTGAGCAATGTAGAAACATTAAGTAATTGTCAATTAAATTGGAGAATGTCAAAATAATTGCCTAAAGAACTTGATTGTTTAGAACAACTCAAGGAATATTTCAGCAATTTTTCTCTTCTTAATATAATGATACACAGCTCTCCTACGTGTTCAAGAAAAAACATTCAGCAATTTCGAGACACTAGCCAAACTCTATTTTTAACAACATGAAATATCAAAATGAAGGATAAAAAATAAAAGATATATTGCAGTTCACAATTGACAATCCAACACAATATCTTAGCTTTCTCATTATGTGCACTGTGACTACAGTTTGATGGCATAGAGAACATAAATTTGAGCATATTAACATAGTGAATTTTCTAAGCACTTTACTCATATTTAAAGAGCCTAGTCTGTCCAAAAGTCCAGATACACATACATTCTTAAGCAAAAGCATCAGTTGTCAATTTGTCATACAATTGAACTATTGTAGATAACTTACATTTTCCACTAAATCATCAACATCACAACTGAAGCAAACTACATTTGTCTATCCTAAGTCCTGTGGACTCAAATGTATGAAGAGGGGGGAAAACAAAATTAGAGCCCTAAGATTTTCTCATACAAATAAAATTGAAGGATGCAACTTATAACTACAATTACAGCAGTGAACTTTCGCATATCATGATTGAAACAATGACAAACCACGGTATCATTAGGGATTTGCACAAAGCCAACTATCCATAAGAACATGAATTATTCTTGCAAATTTCAATCCTAATACATATGTCATATCAGGGTAAGACTTAATATGGGGAATGGAAGATTCAATTAAAGGGCGTACCCAGTGCAGAGAGCTCCCGCTCTGTGCGGGGTCTGGGGAAGGGTGTTAGTAGCAAGCTTTACCCTCGCCTGTGCAATGCGAGGAGACCGCGACTCGAACCCGGGACCTTCCGGTCACAGGCGGTAAGACTCTACCGCTTGCACCAGGCCCGCCCTTCGAATGGAAGATTCAATTCTGGGAGAGAAAAAAAATCTGTCAAGAAGTCCAGATACACAAATTCTGGGAGGAAAAAAATCACATCGAGATGACCCACAGCAACACCAGGTGGATCAGAGTATTCATCCCATGAAGGAACATTAGGACCTCACCTGACAATACTGGCCTCACAGAAAAGAAGAGCTTCTAAAGAACAATACGAGCTATCCAGTGAAGGAAGGTCGTGCTTCCTTACTGACAATAGAAGCAACACTACATTGCTGTGGCTGAGTGGCAGACATGCAAGTTATGAAAGTTTTGTGTGTCAACGCTGCTGAATTATCACAAACATTACACTATTGCTTGGGGGTGAATGAAAGAGCAAAATACCCAAAACATTCTACCCACAACTAGATCAGTAGTTTTCGTTCACTTGGTATTACTTTAGACACAATTACACAAATTACACAAAATTATTGGGGACAGATTGTTTATGTCATGATTGCCACAAAATTTCACTCAGTGTGTGTAAAGATCTTTATACTTTGTAGGATCATAATTACTTCGACAACGCGTCTCCAAATTCAGCATGACAGTATTATTATACTACTAGTTTTAGGCCTGCAATTCTTAGTAGCTGCATATCAGAGTGCTCAGTGTTCATTAAATTTTGATAAGCACTAGTCTGTAATCCTTAGGACATCACACTGAGTCGCTGATAAACCACAGTATCAAAATTGAAGGCTGCAACTTATAACTACATTTACAGCAGCGATCTTTTTTTCTCTATATACTTCACAAGTCACAACTCTACCAACACAGCATCCATCGCCGCCTAAGATCAGATTTATAAATCTATCCATCGGACGAATCTACGCCAGCTTACATCTGCACCCAACCTAACCAAATCGGGGGCTGCGACTGGACGGATCGCGTTATCATAGATTCATAGCATACTCGAAATAGCAAATCAAAATCAAACAAAGAACGCGATCCATATTGGGACGGGATGGATCGGGATGAGAGGTACTCACTGGGCTTCTCCTGCTCGCCGCTAGCCCGCGTGGTCGTCGCGTCCGTTCTTCCTTCGCCGCCGCCGATGGACGGAGATGCCGGTGGAGAGCGAGCTGCGGACACAGAGGATGGGAGGACAGAGGAGGGGTGTTCTGGGCCCAACTGTATAGACAAATGGGCCAAACCCATTACGAACTTCCTATTTCAGACCACGGGTCAAATGGGCAGAAGAAGATTATGGGCTTCTAGCATTTTGCGGGGAGCGAGGGCGAGCCGTCCCGTTCCAGAACACTCCCGCACGAGCGAGGGCGCTACTGCCATGGCGAGCGGGAGCGGCGGCGCTGCGGCGCGGATGGACCCGGAAGCGGCAACGGAGCTGGTGCGGAAGGGTGCCACCCTCCTCCTCCTCGACGTCCCCCAGCGCACCCTCTTCGGAATCGACACCCAGGTCGGTGGGATTCGGCCCCCAACGATCCCGTCTCGTCTCGTAGCGAGCTGCTTGGTGCGTGCGTCAAACAATGTGACGGGTTTTCACCTCTGCCTGCTTCTCGTTCGTCTGCAGATGTTCTCTGTTGGGCCCAAGTTCAAAGGGATGAAGATGGTGCCCCCGGGGCCCCATTTCGTTTACTACTGCTCTCCAAACAGGTAGTAGCTACAAGTCCCGATTCTTACAACATCTCAACTACCAATTATTCGGAAATAATGTCGATGGTTTGTGTTGAGAACGCCAACTAATTTTTCAGTACATGAATCGGTTTCCTTTTTTTGAACCAGTCACTGTCAGTTGTGCAACAAATCCATTGTTCTAGTTTGTCAGATGGAGGTATTGTGCAGAATTAACCCAACATCTTACTTAGAGTTTGAGTTCCTTTTTAATTGGCATGAACAAGTGACTGTGATGCTACTTTTACCATGGTGTGCTCACAATCTTAGTACTTTGAAAGGGACTTTGCTATATATGAGATAAAATGCTAGAATGCTAATCGCACACGTTTCCTGCGATTATGGACCCCAATAAACATGGTATAGAGTAGTGTTAGATAAGCAGCATCTTGCTGCCACTTTCCTCTTATCTTGATTGCTTCTATCCAGCCTTGTAACATTCTTAAAACTGTTTGGCGCTGTGTGAAATGGTGGAGTATTTGTGTGCATGCTCCTTTTGGTTTACTTCCATTTGCAATGTGTTCTGATGGTCCTTATCTATAATGCCATGTCTTCATTTAATAGAGAATGATATAGTGCACTGACCATTTGTCCAAAATCTGAACACTTTTAGGCATGGGAATGAGTTTGCACCTACTGTCGGATTCTTTCTTACTACACACCCATCTGAGGTACTTCTTTCTATTGGCTTGAAGCATGTGTATTGACTGCAGAGAGGATATTGCAACGAGTATTCTTTATAGAATTAAAATGCATGCTATTCTTTGAGTTATTGAGGGTTCATCACCTGTATGCTAAGGAAAATTGTATTTTTTTATATATTTGGGATGAACTGTTGAATTGATCAATAAATCTACTAGATTATGACTCGTGTTTCTTTTATTATATTTCTGCAGGAGGTATCAAATAAGATACTGAATCATAATGTAATATGCTTTATATTTATCTTAACCTTCCATTTTTGTACTTTAATTTTCAAGTATTTCTTTCATTTTCACTTACTAAACAGAAAAGGTGCATTAGCTATAGTACTGTGTATCTAGTTAGTCCATTTGAAGTATTGCATAGCACATTCTTGTGTTTTAGTATATAATTATTCTGTCCTGCCCATTTCCAAACTATATTGGCTTTTCTTTTTAATCCTAAAGTATAAAGTATAAAGCTTGTGCATAATTTAGATGCTTTTTACTCCCTTTTGCCCTTGTTTATTTTGTGGCCTAAGCATTTGTGCATGACACCCAAACATACTATCAACTCTCAGCTTTCCAGTCAAATTAATTGAATAGTAGGGAATTCATGTCATTTTCTCTTCTGGATCTGTCAATTTGCAAAATCTTAACCTGTGTCCCTGTTCAAATTTTCCTTTTGACAGGGACAAAAGGGAGTACAAATTTTCCTTCTATAGGATGAATACAAAAATAATAACAGCAATAAATGTAAATATGGAAACTGATATATAAAAATGTACTTGGAAGTGTGGTGTAATAATAGAAACTGGAAGGGAAAAAAGAATCAGAGTTAAAAGTAATAAAATCCATTCCATGTTTAAGATTAAGAATCAAAGGTTTCAACTGATGGCACTTAACTATATTTTTACATATATAGTCATCTTCTATTTGGTATTTTCTAGGTGATTGTTCGAAAGTGGGATGTACAAGACGAACGGTTAATCAAATTGTCAGAAGAAGAGGTGCTATATTGAATACTATTTGAATCTTTTGTCATTGCTGGACCTTCTGTTTATGCTGTCCTGTTCAATTGCTAGTAGCAAATGTGAGATTATGATAATGGATTATTAAACCAACACAACTGTACTGGCAGTGTGAGCTGTAGTGCATTGTAGTGATGCTTGCATGAAACATTATTCATGCTCTACTTCAATTATTCTTGTTTTACTTCTCACCATTTTTTTTGCACTACATTACAAGATATTCTACTGAATTTAGGTGGCAATTACCCAATATATATATGTAGTTAAACAAATTACATTTTGCTATATGTTAGTGTGGCAGCTTCAAATTCTCATATTTTGTCTTTGTGCTTCATGGGCTATGGCTTCATACACTGTAACCTTTTTGCCCCTAGAACTTCAACCATATAATGCTAACTCATGTTGCTAATAAGGCACCAGATGGATGGACTCGACTGGAATAATGTGACAACAATAACACAGTACATGAAATGTGATTAATTTAGAGAATTCTATGCTCAGCTTGTTTGATTTTGTCTGTTGCCATTGATAAATGATATGTGAAACATGAAGTGGAAAGGAGGATTATGTGTTTGTCCCATTGAAGCTCCACAGATGCTTTTTAGTGATACTAAATTTTGTTTTCTGGTAGGATATCAGATACTCAGAAGCTGTAAGACGTTTTGAATTTGATGATCAGCTTGGACCATACAATTTGGATTCTTATGGAGATTGGAAACAACTTTCAAACTACTTGTCACCGAATGTCATTGATCGTCTTGGTATGAGATGTGTTCCTTGCTTTTGTTTTGATTGAATGAGAATTAGTCACATCATGACATGTTTGTTGAGATCAATGAGGGGGGTAGAAAATAACCATGTTTGGTATTTGTCCAGAACCAATTGGAGGAGAAATCACAATTGCGTGGGAGTCATCATGGTTGGATAGAGCCCCCCAAAGTGACATGGAGAGACGTTTGGTCGAACAACTAAGAGAAGTAAAGTTTGCAAAGAATGCTCCTGTGCCGTCTGAGCGGAGAGGATGCTACTACACAAGTATCCCTGCTTCAGTTAAGCATAAGGACATCTCTGGGGGTGACTTGACGGCTCTGAACTTGGACAAAGTAATGTTCTTATCATTTGTAGTCCACCCATATACTCACCACGTTCCAAATTATAGTTCACTTCAGCTTCGTTTCAAAAAAGTCGGAAGTTGTCTAACTTTGACCAAGTTTATAGAAAAATGCACCAAAGTCTATTTAGTTTCTTCAAATTTTCCATGAAATATGTCTTGATAGTGCATTTACTTGAACTCATAATGTTAATTTTTTTTTCTAAAAACCTTGTCAAGGTTAGAGAAGTTTGACTTAGGACAAAACTAAAGTGAACTATAATTTGAAACGACTGAGATTAAACAGTACAACAAAGTGCAATCATAGTTTGATAACACAGGGATCAATAGGAATGACATGACACTGATTTCCTTTGGACTTTCATATGCTTATAATACTACATCTAAAATCTTCTGAATTATAGTACAAGATCCAGATAGCCATGGTAAATTTCTGCTGTTATTGGTTGGTTTGCTCAAAGCAATCCCTCCAACAGATGTCACTTGTTAATAGAAGCCCTGATTGTTGAGTTGGCAACTTAATAATTATTTATTCATGAGGCAATTCTACTTCTCAGACAAGTTTGCTGGAGATTGTTTTGGCCAAAAATTATGAAGGTGAAGAAGATCTATTCCTGGGGGAGCTTCAGTTTGCTTTCATAGCTTTTATGGTACTACAGACAAAACTAAATATTTGAATTGTTAATGATTTTGGGTGCTAGTAGACTTTTCTTTGATGTATTTGAGTTATGTAGATGGGTCAGTCACTGGAGGCTTTTATGCAGTGGAAAGCACTAGTCAGTCTTCTTTTGAGCTGCAGTGAAGCTGTAAGTAGTTAATTGATGGATAGGATTCTTTTGTGGTATTCCTTTTATTATTACCGAAACATATTTATTCTTGTGCTGAATGCATACATTCTTGTTGTGTCCATTCCACTAGCCCATCATTTATGTTGAAAATTCTCTTTGTTTAATATTTGGTCACATAGGTGCTTTGCTGACGTCAGGACACATGTTCATGAAATTGAGAAACCATGCTTACACATGAAACGGTTCAATCACATTACATAACTTTCTTTTTAAGAGGCTTCAATAGCTCATTAACAACAAAAAGTAGACATTTAGTTTGTGTCTGAACTTCCTTCTCAACACACATCTTGACGAGGTTAAGATACTGTACTTCATGTATTTTCCAATCAAATTCCATGACTATGTTTTATGTTAGGTTTTAATAGCTCATTAGTCATTACCAATAGTGGCCACTGTAGTTTGGAAGTTACTGACCTGCCGACACAGTTAAGAAACATTGCTAAGTATTATAAAATTGGATCCCCAAAATCAAAGTTAGATAACTTGAAAGTGAAATACGGAATGAATAGAAGACCATATATCTGCACTAGGAATGGCCAAATGGTTGGTTTCTATGAGGAAACTGCAGCTGTCTTTTTGAGACCTAACCACTTCGTGTGTGTGTCTGTGTGTGTGTGCCTGCATGGGATGAACAACACTTGTGTGTGTGCCTGCATGGGATGAACAACACTTAATAGCTAATACTTCCCCTCTTGATTATTTCTTTCTCTGTGACAGATAATTCCATATGCTTATTTGACCCTTTCTTTCTTTATCCTTGGCAGCCCCTTCATACAAGGACTAACATGTTTATAAAGGTATTATCTGGGCGTTCTACTTTTTGTTCATGAGCTCAAGCATGTGTTTAGTAAATTATCTGATGCTAATATAGCAAACCATGGAAACTAACAGATTTCTGTCTGTTATCTGCTTTGTGTTTCATTCAGTTTATAAGGACATTATACTATCAACTCAAGCATGGCTTTCGACATACCCAAGATTCCAAAAGTGGGGATATGGGCAATTCTCTGTGTTTGGATGAAGCATGGTTTTCAAGAGACATATTCCTGTACCGTCTTTCCAAGGTAATTTTGCTGATACAGTGTTGATACACACAGGGATTAAGATCATATTTTTGTTATTTCCTAAATTGAATTATGTGACTAACAGGAATATTATGTTACAAACACGACTAATATACCTTAACAGCGAAATATGAGTAGAGTTAACCATATCTTAGTATGCCAAATTAGCCCCCGACAAGCTACCAATAGCAGAGCTAAGTTCCTAACTTCCTATTTTAAGATCATTCCTACCATATGTGTCTTAGCAATATTTCAAGTTCTACTGCATTGAGTGCATTGGCAGACAGCCAAATATTTTAACTTCACTTGGTAAAGTACGCCCCCTCCCTGAAAGTAGTTTTGTCTAGTTATATCAAATCCCAGGGAATCACTTCTGGAAATGCTGTAGAAGGAAATAAATGTTCAACAACATATTTGGTTGGTTTGTTTTGTTTGGAGTTCATAGTGCAGGACCCTGAAATCCCTAACATAGAATTTTGTAAACAAGAAAATTGTTTTGTTTTTGCCTTTCAATGTTTTAAATGCCTTGTGTATACCTATTTTTTTTTCTCGAATATGCAGAACTGCATATCATTGCATTAAGAAGGAGAGAATATCAACAAGACACGCAAACTCACACCACACCTTTACTCAAGGATCCCACACGCACCTGAAACTCAAAAACACACTCGACTAGAACCACTAAAACGACCTTTAGCAGCAGCAGCCAAAATCCGCGCCAAGCCTTTTGCACCAGGCATACACCAGAGGGCCCTTCAAAAATTCTTCTAAGAACAACCTGGGCATTTGGTGCAGCACCATTAAAAACACACTTATTTCTGTGTCTCCAAATAATCCATGCTTCCAAGGTGATCAACAAGTTTACTCCACTTTTCCAGTGTCCTGGAATTGAAGTATCCTCTACCTAAATGAAAGACATAGGAGGAAAATATTATGTTAATTTGATATCGTGTTTGGTTCATGTCCATATTTCAGATTTTCCCACGTCAAACTGTTGAGTGAACCAAAGCTTTAAAGAAACTCATCATATTTCAGATTTGCCAACTTCATACTGCTGAGGGCACATGCTGAAACTTGTTTTGTATAATGAATTTGAATTATCTTTGAGTGTGAAATAGTGTGCCTGGAACTACGCCAGCAGCTTAATTAATAATAACTTGGTTACTCGCACCATTGATTTCTCTTAATTGCATTTGCAGGATTTCTTTACAGTTGTATTTGAAGCCCCAGTCGTGGATGGAGACCTTCTGTCATGGGTTGGCATTCCTGAACTGATAATTCCACATGTCAACTATATATACATATTATTATATTATACTTGACACCACAAATCATGCTACCAATTTCTGTATTTTGGACTTAAACTGAGAGCCGGACTTTCTATTTTGTGATTTAAATAGCACAAGAGGACTAGGTTCTGGGCTATTGTGATCCCTGGATTATTGTGCACAACTTTTTAGAAACTTGGTTATATATGTAACTGATCACTGTAGGATATCTCACATTTCCATCCCATATGCAGGCTAGAAAACTAAAATCGCTTCTGGAGACTACATTTGGGTGGGATCTTGAGGACAATGCAGTGAACCTTATTGATGAAGATGATGAGGTAAATCTGGACCGAGATCAAATGATGTATAGCATTTCTCTGTTACACCTTAGTGAGACTGTTGTTTCCATATTACCGCAGTTTGCTCCTGTGGTTGTGGAAATGGATGGATCATAGGCTACTGAAGTCAGATTCCATGAAACTTCTACTTATGCAGAGAAGCCAGCAGTTGTTCACCCTTTCTACTTTGATCTGTATATTATGTCATGCACAACACTGAGTACTGCCTTACGCTGATCTTGCTGTTAGAATCTTACGCCATCTATACTTATGATCTAGGTACACTGGTGCGCTGACTTTTATGAAGTTTTACTGTCTGTACTTACATTGAATATACGTGCTAATTATTGACTTGGTTTCCACTTGACTACCTGTTTAAAGATGTAGATAATTAAGTAGGCTTGCTTGTTTAGTGATCCTGTGGTATCGTAGATTTTGAAGTGTTTGGCCTTTTAATACATGAAGAGCTTGAACTCTATAGCTGCATCAACAGCAGTGTATCTTGGATCCTGGTAGAGCTATGTACTATGCCCAATTATTGGGCATGCTATTGTAGATAATGCAGAGTATATTCAAAGTTCAGCTAGGCGCTAGGCGGAATCTAGGCGCTGACCCACTGCCTAGCGCCTAGTCGGGAGTACTCGGTCCTAGGCGTTTTGGCAATATAGCCATAAATTATATATATATTATGTATATAACTATATATATATGTATATAACTACTATATATATATATATGACTATATGAGTCACAGTAATGAGTAAGTAGAAAAAGAGGGCAGTAGACATATCTGATTCCTAGCTGGCTTACTCTTGCTTTCTTGCATGTTCCTAGCTCCTGCCTCCTGCAACACATTTTCACAGCTAGTAGTTAGTAAATTAGTCAATAGGCAGCTAGCTGGTCATCCAAAAAAAATAGAAAACACTAAGTTGTGACTTATCTGGATGATTTCAGCAGCCTCCCATCCATGAGCATACCATATCAACAGCTGGTAATTACAATACAAGTGGATAGGACAGTAATACAAGTGCACAACACAATTTATAAATAAAGGACAGCACAAGCACATAGTTGATAGTTCCCTCACTCACTGTAGTTCAATACAAGCTGCACAACACAATTTATAACTAAAGGACAGTACAATACAAGCTGCAGTTCATATTTCTTCGTCACTGTAGTTCACATCCTCATCGTCATACTCTTCTTCTTCAGACTCAAATTCTTCTCCTTCATAGAGCTCCCTCACTTGCACTTCTACGCAGCTCAAGCTGTTCATCTGCTCCCATTGCCTCTCCAATGACAGACCAAGGTATCCTGGTACCTTCCATCTCATCTTCCTCCCCATCTCTAAAGTCAGCTAATGCACAATCATCCCCACCCTCTTGGAGAAAACCTTGAGCTTCAGTTGTATCACTAGACTGAAGTATCTTAGTGATTTTGTTTGACTTCATCTTCTCTCTCTTACTAAGCAGCTTGGAGTTGAATTGGATATACACCAGCTTGTTGAGGCGGGTTGTAGTAAGCCTGTTCCTCTTCTTAGTGTGTATCTACAATTTAAAAAGAGCATTCTCAGTTCTACAATTAAATTGTAATGCTGCTGAAAGCCTGAAACATGTTCATAAATCATAATAGATAGGTAGTTAGGTACTAACCCCTTCAAACCCACTCCAATTTCTTTCACAACCAGAAGAGCTTGATGTCAAAGATAGGATCCTTGTAGCCATCTTCTGTAAAGTTGGTGTTTCATATCCATACAATCTCCACCATGATGCTGAAATAAAAAAAACACCTCTATTAGTTTAGAAAACAGCAAACAACAAACAACCATGAGCCATAGGAAGTACCTCTACCTGGGTTGTAATCAAAGTTTTCAAAATTCCTAGTAAGCTTCTTGCTAAAGGGTCCTTCTCTATTTTGAAACTTCTTTAGTTCAATGTTGGCAGCCATATGCTGCATGTCCTCATCATGATAAAAAAATTTCTCAACACAAGATATAAACCCTTCTGATATTTTGGGCTGATCAAAGATTGATGGGTCACTATAGCTATAGTGAGGATTCAGCAAATAGGCTATCAAATGCAATGGAGAATCAAGTCTTTCATTCATCTTCTTGTCAATAACAGCTATTACATCCTTGAACCGAGCCTCAACATTTCCAAAGGCCTCTTTGATCTGTCTCTTTGCCTTTAGTAGTTGTCCATAAAGGAAACCCATGGATGGCCTCACATCCCCATCAACCAAACGGAGGACTTTGACCAATGGCTCAAAAACAGTCAATGTTAGCTTCACATCCTTCCAAAAGCTTGGACTCAATATAGTTGCTGTTGCCTCTTTTCCTTTCTTTGATTTCACATCCTTCAATGAGTCCCACCTACTATGAACCACCATCTTCCTTAACTGGTCCTTCTTCTCTTGCATGCTACTCAAAGTGAGAAAGTTTGAAGCAAACCTAGTCACTCCTGGCCTCACTACCTCTTTCTCCTCTGTGAAGTATCTCAAGCACTCCAATGTCCTTGTGTGCCATAGACAAATATGGTAAATGCCTTTGCTTGGTCAACCACTTTCTTGAACCGAGTCAAGCTGCCAATTCCTTGGAGCATAAGGTTGATTGTGTGAGCTGCACAAGAGGTCCAAAATATGTGTGGTCTCTTCTCTTCCAATAGCCTCTTTGCTCCCATGTTGTTAGAGGCATTGTCAGTCACTACTTGCACCACATTGTCTGGACCAATCTCTTCAATTGCTTTGTCCACAAGATCAAAGATGACCTCACTGGTATGTGAGACATGTGACATCTCCTTAGAGCTGATGGAGGAGGTTCCATCAGCACAATTGGTGCACAGATTCATTATGCTTCTCCTCTTCCTATCTGACCAAGCATCGGTCATAATAGAGCACCCATTTTTTATCTTCTTGGCTTCACGTTCCTGCAGCAGACTCTTGGTTCTTTCATATTCTTCTTCCAACAATCTCTCACGAAGTGAATCTTGACATGGAGGTACAAGTCCTGGACCAAACTGACCAATTGCTTCACACATTTGCTTAAACTCATCATTGTCACATGCATTGAAAGATATTGCTGCCAATGTTAAAAAAGCCTAATTAGTGATCATGAATAACATCTAATGAATTAGTGATCATGTAATGTAAGTACAGAAGAGTATACTAGCAATTTACCATGTGTATAGGCCCATCTTGCAATATACTTATGCACCTCATGTGTTCTTTCTTTCCAAAGTTCCTTGTTCAGCTGCTGTTGCTTCAAAGAATCAGTCTTGGTAGCTTTAGGATCAATAGCACGTGTCCATTTGTCCATGGGTCCTAATTTGTGAGGCTCTGAACTTCCAACACAAGTGACTTCATCTGACTCTCCAACCCTAGATACATTAACTTCCTCTCTAAGTTCTAGTTCACGAACAGTCTTCTCCTCCCTCTTCCTTTTTGCCTCATCTAGTGCTTTCTTGTACTTCTGTTTAGCCTCCATGGCCTGCACTGTTGTAGCCGTGCATTTCTTCACATTCTTTCCCTCATGAGCCAAATGCTGCTTCAACCTATAAATCCCTCCCCTCATCTCCTTCTTACAAAGCTTGCACTTCACCTTGTCCTTGTTGTTAGGATCAACAAGAACACCATACTCCCATCCAACATCATCCGAATTCCTTTTCAGGAGATTCGCTGACTCACTATTTTCTCCCTCACCTAGTGCACCCTCTGTTGTAGACATCCTACATTTAGACAATGGGCATTCACAGCAGGCAAAATCAGATCAACTCATTGATGATCAAGCAGTGGAGCTTGGAACATCCAATTTACAATGAGATTAGAACATCTCTTCCCTAGCTAGTTACTAACTGCTTGCTACACTTTGTTTTGTTGTGATAATTTTGAGTTCTAGACTGTGCATTCTTCATGTCTAGGAATGGTTCATCACTTATTCAGTGCATCACTTGCTATGGAGAAAAAAATCAACAAATGTCTTGTAATGTCATTAGGAATCTGTGATCTGTACATAAAAACTTTGCTTCATGTACCTAGATATAGGCATGATCACAATTTGCCAGTGCTGGATGGCTGTTCTAATCACAGGCATTCAAATCAGAGGAGAGAAGCAGGGGATGCATTCAAAACAGAGGACATGGAGGAGAGGAGCAGGGGAGGGGCCTGACCTTGGTGCTGCAGGTTCCAGGCGGGGCAGCAGCTTCCAGGCGGGGCAGAGGAGGCCGGCCGGGACAATCCTCCAGGCGGGGTCGCGGGGAGCAGGGGAGGCGCCTGACCTTGGTGCTGCAGGTTCCAGGCGGGGCAGAGGAGGCGGGGCAGCAGCTTCCAGGCGGGGCAGAGGAGTCCGACCGGGACAAGCTTCCAGGCGGGGTCGCAGGAGGAGAGGACGAGCGGGAGTGGCCGAGCGGGCTGCGAGCGGCTATCTGCGACCTGGAAGGCAAGAATCAAGCGGGAGCGGACCTTTTCCTTCTTCTCCTTCCCGCGCGCTTCCTTTCCCGCGCCAGACGCCATAAGCGCGCGCGCTTCCGCGGCGGACAAATTTTGCCGTTGAGCGGGTCGTCCGCCTACGCGCCGCCTTGCGCGCCTGCGCGCTGCGGAATCGCCGCCGAGGCGCCGATTTGCGCTGCCTAGTCGCTGCTCCCGCCTAGGACTGCGACTACACCCTAGTCTACGCGGAGGGCCGTCGATTAGCGTTTAATCGCGCCTAGGCGCGCCTAGGCGAGCGCCTAGCGGAACTTTGAGTATATTATCTCTCTGTATATACCTAATATGATAATATTAAAGAGTGGAGGCCGTCTTTTTTTTACTTGTGCCTTGTTCTGTACATCCATATGTGATCTGGACTTATGAGTTGTATTCATAGGAGATTGAATAACTCGCATCCAGTGATGGTACGGAGTCAAGTTTGATTTCAAAATGAATCGTGTTTCATCTCAACATACGGACACGTTTGGTTGGAAACTATAAACGCTAGCTAATGCCGGTTCTCTGTGTGAGACAGCATAAAAAGGCTCAATGTGTTTTCCCTGTAGAGACATCAATCGAATCCATTTGTGTCGTGCGCTTGACACTGATTCGATCGTGTAAATTGAATTAATCAGATTGTGACTATCCATAATATTCTAGTCTTACCAGCTCATCCCGACAACACACAGGTTGACGGCTCCATCTAAGCTTTTTTCTTTTTTTTTTCAAAAAAAGGATCTGAGTTTTTTTTTTCATAGTAGAATAGAAAGAAAGGTGTGGGCACCCAGACCTCCCGTATTCCTGCTCCGTTCTTTGATCCGACCCTCGCTCATAAAAACAACGTGATTCATCTTCACATCTTGCAGAGTTTTCGTAGCAGTAAAATGGAGTAACCTTTAATTTCGGCACTTGAGGCAGTCATCAACTGCTCAGTCACTACGATTAGCAGATCACCAAGAACCGTCGCTTCAATGGACCTGGTGAGCACACTTTACTTGCATTGGACAGCACATAAACAAGATCGCCTAAAGAAAAACAGACACAGAAAGTATTGAAGTATGTAGGTTGTGTACATACATTGGCCGGTCATTGTTCCAGGGCCGATGTGAACTTGTCTTCTTTTTTTTTTTTTTTTTTTTGCTTGCGTGGTCCGTTCCGTACAAAACTACACGGTAACGAAACAGGTTCCAGGTCTATTAATGTATTTCCCGCGTTATTTTAAAATCCTCACGTTCACTTGGCATACATCAACAACCTTTACCTGGACAATGCATCACCATCATCACTACAAGAACATAGGAGGGAGGCGATGTCGTTAGGACCTCCGGCACGGGGAGCTATCTGCTTGCTAGCTGCGTCGATCGTCGTCCTTAGCACGGTCGGTCTCAATGCCACCAGCTCCGCCGCCGATATCTCACCTGACGATGACTACGGTGAGGGCGGTGGCGGCGACGACTCGTCCTCCTCCTTCTCCTTCACCTTCCGACCGGAGACGAGTTCACCCGGTCTGGTCTTCGGGTTCTACGACGAGACAGTGCCCGGACGCCGAGGAGATCATCTCGTCCACGGTGCGGAAGCTCTACCACTCGGACCCCAACGTCGCCGCCGCGCTCGTCCGCCTCTTCTTCCACGACTGTTTCATCCACGTACGTCATCAAAACAAACAAACTCCATCTCATCATCATCTTCCCTGCGACGCCGCTCACACGCGCGCACACCAAGACGCTGTCTTCTCCTGTACGAGCGTACGTGCAGGGCTGCGACGCCTCGGTGCTACTAGACCGCGTCGACGGCCGGAAATCAGAGCGCGACGCCGGGCCGAACCAGTCGCTCCGAGGCATGGGCGCCATCGAGGCGATCAAGCAGAGAGTGGAGGCGGCGTGCCCTAGAACCGTCTCCTGCGCGGACATCCTGGCGCTCGCCGCGCGGGACAGCCTCGTCCTCGTCGGCGGGCCAACCTACCCGGTGCTCACGGGCCGCCGCGACAGCGCCCAGAGCTTCTACCACGACGTCGTGGCCGGCGGGGGCATCCCGCCGCCGAACGCCACCTACGCCATGACGCTGGCCGCGTTCGCGCGCCGCGGGCGGGAGTTCACGGAGCGCGAGACCGTCGCGCTCTTGGGAGCGCACAGCATCGGGAAGGTGCGGTGCCGGTTCTTCGCGGACAGGATCTACGACTTCGCCGGCACCGGCGCGCCCGACGACTCCATCGACCCGGACATGGTCGGCGAGATGCGCGCGGTGTGCGGCGGCGATGGCGACGACGGCGCGGCGCCGATGGAGATGGGGTACTACAGGCAGGGCCGGGAGGTGGGCTTCGGCGCGCACTACTACGCCAAGCTGCTGGAGGGCCGCGGCATCCTGCGCGCCGACCAGCAGCTCACCGCGGGGAGCACCGTGCGGTGGGTGCGCGTGTACGCGTCCGGAGCGCGCGGCGAGGAGGTGTTCCGTGAGGACTTCGCGCACGCCATGGTTAAGCTGTCGGCGCTCGCGCCGCTCACGGGGTCGGCTGGGCAGGTCCGGATTAGCTGCTCCAAGCCTGTCCAGGACAACTGAACTGTAATGAAGGGGTAGTATCCATGCTTGCCATTTTACGGTGGAAGTGTACTCGACCGTACCAAGATAACTGTACATTTTCCTTTCCGACAAATCAAAAGGCTTTTTAAACTTAATAACTAAATATATAAAATACTAATATTTATGATACATAATAAATAAAGAGTGAAATACACTGGCGGCCCTTTAACTTATCGCCCTGTGCAAGTCCGGTCCTCGAACTTGCAAACACGTAAAATGGACTCCTGAACTTGTCAAGTTGTTCACCGCAGGTCCATTTCCCATCCGGCGCGGCCTCCAGGTGACGTGGTAGCGCCAGCGTGGCGGATGAAGCACGTGAGCCGCACGTTTCAATGTAGGCCCCTCACGTCAGGGTCGCCCCCTACCTCCCGCTCCGCACGGGACGAACGCCGTCGCCGGCAGCGCTTGGACCACGCCTGGCCACGCCCTTCTCCCCGCGTCCCCTGCATGACCAAGCACCCCACGCGGACCCTTTCTACGCGCCGCAGCCCCTCGCCCTGAGCTGCTCAGTCCCGCAGCGCCGAGTCAGAGATCCGCCATTGTCGGCATGGAGCCAAGCTCCTTGACCGGCCTTTCCTCTCCTCTCGCGGTCTCTCTCTCCCTCTAAAATGGTGCCCAGAGTGTCGCGTGAGCACTCCGCACTCACTCCGCTTCTCCCTGTGCTCCATCTCTCGCTCTACAGGCGCCGCCGCCTCATCCCGAGCTAGCAGCGCCGCCGCCGCCGTCGATCTCCTCCTCTGCTGCTTTCCAGCAGACGCGAGCTTGTCGACGAGCTTCGAGGCGTGCTAAGGCACCCTCCAGTGCTCCCGCGCTCTTCCTCTCCCTCTCTGCGCGTCACTCTGGCTCACCGGAGCTGCGCCGCCACGGCCGAGCCGCCTCGCCGCACGTACCGCCGCCTCTGGACGTCCTCCGCCGTGGGGAAAGTCCTAGGCGAGTTCGCCTCGTTGCGCTCTCCACCCCCGTGTAACCCACACAGGCGCTAGCGCTCCACAGCGCCACCCCGCTGAGCTCGCCATTGCCGGCCATGGGCGCCGCCGCGTCTCGCGCCTCCCGGTCCACCAACCAGTATGGACGCAGTGCCACCCCGCCACTGTTCGGTATTGAAACGTACGGCTCACGTGCTTCGTCCGCCACGCTGGCGCTGCCACGTCGCCTGGAGGCCACGTCGGATGAGAAATGGACCTGCGGTGAACAACTTGACAAGTTCAGGGGTCCATTTTCCACATTTGCAAGTTCGTAGACCGGACTGGCATAGGCCGACAAGTTTAAAAGCCGCCAGTGTATTTCACTCATAAATAAATATCATTAGATTAATATTTAAATATATTTTTATAATAAACATATTAGAAGATACATATGTTAATATTTTGTATAAATCTTGTTCAAATATAGAAAAAATGACCTTTTTAAAAATGATAGTCTAATACGAATTAGCTGCTCTAAGCCCGTCCATAGAAATGTATAACAAAGTTATACATGATCCAATAGGTATGAAATTTTTACTACAGTTCAGTCATATAATAATTAGCTTATCATAAAAATTTCACTACAATTGGATCATAAAAACTGCAGTTATGAATTAATTATAAAAAAGCATAGATCTAAAGCAAAAAAAAAAATTGTACTAAAACATATCATAGTATATGTTTACTGTATAAATATACTCACGTGGAGTCCAACAAAATTAGATTTTTTCTATTTTATTATTTTTCTTTAATTTATTATGATTTTTTAAAGATTTAGCCGAAATAAATAAAAAATAAGAAAAATTGTCTTTGAAAACTGCTTATAACCGATTAGGAGGTAAAACAAACGGTTTTAAAAGCTCAGGGAGGTGGTTTACCTGGTTTTAGAGTTCAGGGAGAAAAAACAGACTTTCGTAAAAGTTGAGAAAGGTAATGCGGACTTTTTTCCTATCTATGCTTGCCATTTTATGGTGGAAGTGTACTCGAACCGTACCAAAATAACTGTACATCTTTATTTTCGAGAAATCAAAAGCTTTTTTAAACTTAACTAAATATATAAAATAGAATACTATTTTTTATAGATATAGAAAAAAATATAGATATAGAATAAAAAAGTATTCTATAAAAAAGATAATATTCATGATACATAATAAATATCATTAAATAAATATTTGAATATATTTTTATAATAAACATATTAGAAGACACAGATGTTAATCATGTTTTGTATAAATCTTGTCAAATCTAGAAAAATGACTTTTTTAAAAATGAGATGTGCAGTTATTTTATAAACAAATGAGGCTACAATATAGTAATCCTTTCATGTTCACTGTGTAGATCTACTCATGTGGAGTCCAACAAAATTGGATTTTCTATTTTATGATTTTTTGTGATTTACTATAATTTTTTAAAGATTCAACCGACATAAATAAAAAAGAAAAAGAAAAAAACTATCTTTGAAAACCACTTATAACCGGTCAGGGAGGTAAAACGAACGGTTTTAAAAGTTTAGAGAGGTGGTTTATCTGATTTTAGAGTTCAGGGAGGAAAAGTAAACTTTCATAAAACTTGAGGGAGGTAATGTGGCCTTTTTTCAATTTTAATTGGTCACAAGGATTAGAAGAAAGAAGGAAATAACAGCTACATGTCGTTTGGTGTGGTATTCCACGCTCTAATCTAGAGGCCTATTAGAAATCTCATGGATCATTATCCTATTTTGGCCCATTCATAGATCTAATCTTAATTATAATTGGCCCATGAAGTCTAAACAAAATTTTAATTAGTCACAAGGATTAGAAGAAAGAAGGAAACATCGGCTACATGTCGATCGGTGTGGGATTCCACGCTCCGATCTTGAGACTGAAAGCCCTAGTTTAATTTTGGATAATTGATTAAATCTAAGGACTAATCCTTATACTAAGTGTGTAGATATGAAATGATGGTCCTATGCTAAGTGGTGGAGCTAGATGATAGTCATGGTGATAGTGAAGACCAAACTTGAAGATCAAGGGCTCCAACTTAGAAAAGAAGAAAGACAAAAACAAAAACAATGTTGATCAAGGCAAATGTATCAAATAGGTTTTTATTTTGGTGATCAAGACACTATGGAGAGTGTGATCACGTTTAGGATCGATAGCCATACTATAAAGAGAGAAATTCTTTGGCTAAGCAGTTTATCGAGTGCCACTAGGTGACATGATTCTTGCATATGCATTTATGAACCTAGTGTGCTAACCTTGACCCTTGTAAAATACTTTGAAAAATGCTAACACATGAGCACACAAGTTCTACACTTTGTGGTTAGTAACTTGGAAGCAAGGGTGAAGCGATTGTGGACTTAGAAAAAGAAAAGGAGGTGCAGGTGCAGGACCGGACGCTGGACTGGACCCTGCCCTGATGCGTCCGGTTAGTCGTCTGCGCTTTAGGCCGAGAGGGGCAAGCAGGATTGAACGCTAGGACCTGAGTCCGGTCAATTGTTCCAAAGGAGGCGCAACACGGCGTGGCGAACGGACGTTGGCAGCAACACACGACTGGACGCACAAGGCATGCGTCAGGTTGCGGCTGACGTATGCTAGCGTCACCCTCGCGCGCGAAGCTTAGAGAGGTGGAGTGGCGATCGAACTCTGGGGCGTGTTAGGTCACGTCTGACTGGACATGTCCGGTCCAAGAAAATCCTCTCGGTGTAGTTTCTGTTGTTGACCAGACTTAGAGTGGCACTGCGTCAGGTGCGTTGTAGCAGCACGTCCGGTCATTGGCTTGACTCAGCGCTGACCGTTCTCGACCATTGGCATCCGGTGGCTGAGGTTCAAACGTGGACATGTGGCGGCCATCGGTGTGATTGGACGCCAGCGACCGGACGCTGGGGCTGAGTCTAGTGGGTGCGTCCGGTCAGCCCGCGTCTGCCCAACGACTCTTTGAGCCTTGGGGATCTATAAATAGGAAGGTACCGGCTTGGGGCTCACTCTCTTGGCACTTTAACGTATTTGACATCCTTATGAGCCTAAGCAAACACCTTTCACTCATCTCCATCATTGATTCATCATCATAGTGAGATTAGGAGTGATCCCAAGTACATTTGCTTGAGTGATTACATCTAGTGGCACTTGGAGATTGTTGTGGCTGCGGAGTTCTTGTTACTCTTGATGGTTGCCACCAGCTAGACTGACTTGAAGCAGCGGAGGAGCTTCGGTACGTGTTTGTGAGGGGTCTTGTACCTTTTCCGGCGGAGAGCCAAAAGGTAACTCTTGTGGATTGCTCATGTCAAAATTTGGTAAGCTTATCCTGAAAAGGAAGGGATCGACCGATGATGTCAAAAGCAAGAAAGTCTCCTAATTAAGGGATATTTACATGCTGGACAGGAAATATTATTTAATATATTTAAGAGAGACATGACGTTCAGGTGCATATCAGGATGAAAGAAACAAGGACACGTATCAAACAAGGAAGCTTCATCAGCAAGGACTCTACATAAGAAAAGTTAGAGTCCATGTATCTATATTTCTTTTTGTTATCTAGTCGTATTCGTTTAGGACTCTTATCAGCCCAGGGTATAAATATAAACCCCCGGCTATTGTAACAGGACACAACAATCAATCCAATATACAAGTCATTTACTTTTTCGGCTCCGGCCACCCCTTAGGAGTAGGAGTAGAGTAGATCTCGGTGAGTTTTTCAGCAAGTATGGCTGCATCGATCCGATCGACCTCCACTACTTGTTGTAAGTACCATCATAGCTTATACCTCTATTCGTACGGCTGCATCGATCCGGTCGACCTCCACTGCGACTCTGGTATAAGTTAGTGATCGATTCTTGCCTAGTTCACTGTATCGCTGCATTGATCCGGTCGACCCCCACTCCATGAACTAGATCAAGATCAAATTATTGGCTCTACCTTAGAATGACAGTCTTCGGTAGATTCATTAAGTTATCGATATTGCTTATTGCTTTCATTATTTATCTAAATTACAGCAATATCACTCTGTCCGATTGGGATTGATCTAGATCGACCTTATATCCTGTTTAGCCCATTGTTTGTTAATCTAAAACTGATCTAATATGTACATTAAACGATGAGTTACGTTTTATCGACTGTTTTACATCAATCTTGATTGTGCATAGCGTGCGGTTAAAGCATGTTGCGTCTTGAGTAGATTTATTAGCTAGCGAAAACCGTTTCATGGCCCGTTATCACGGCCTATGTGATTCTGCCTCACACCCCATTGTTAGCACCGTGGAGTGGGGATCGTTATTCGGTAGGTCTATTCCTGATAAGGCATGACTTTAACTGTGCGCTATGCCTGAATCAGCTGTTTTAGCCGATATCGAGTGCTTTCATGAATAGTTCGCACTACAAGGCCGTTGAAATAAAGATAGGTTCAAGGATGTGTTAGCCTCATGATCTTATTATTATATTACGGCCTGCATGATTCTGCCTCATGCCCCACTGATATTAGTAATGAGTTAGGATCGTCGAGTCTATTGTTATTTCTACGGTCTGCATGATTCTGCCTCATACCCCACTGGTCATAGCGATAGATGAGATCTAACATGTTTATTAGATTTATCTTTATTAAACGGTTAAATTGTGTTGAATTGTTTTTTATATAAAAAGGGGTTCGATTGCGTGTAATTATTGGCTCAGCATAAACCAATCATTGTTGACATCTTATTGCCATTGATTAATATCTACTCAAATAACGACATTTATCTTGAATGATAACCGATCCTTCTTATACAACCCAATGAGCTTTAACCGATTTATTCTCATGAATATGCTGGAATCGACTGTTTGGTTGATCTCCTTTTATATCGGCTCTCAGAGCCGTCCATTCGGGACTGTCTGGCAACACCAGCAAGTTTCGCCCTTAATTACTGATAAGCTTTCTCTCCTTGTCAATTACAGGGTCAAATTGACTGGCACGTCTCGGAAGAAGTGTGCAGGATCGACCATCCCTGCCCTGAAGCTAGGAGGATCTATAGCTCCATCGAGCAAACCCTTTCGGCTTGCTGCGTGTCCTCGGCATGGGACAAAAATTCTGTGTCGACACATTGAGTTACCGCACTTGTGGGTAGGTTCTTGTGGTGTCCATTTGTTGGATGATGTTCGTGTAACACCTCTTAGCTGCTGAACCACCGAGTGTTTGTCGACACAACGGGGACTAGCGTGCTAGCAAGCACGTGAACCTCGGGAGAAAATTCTTGTGTCTCTTGTGTGATTGAAATTCTCCCGGTGATTGGATTGACTTTATATTGTGATTGGTTCATTCCTCGATGTGGCGGTGTAATCACCGTACTCACTTCTTTACATTTCTTGCAAACTAGTTGTCAAGCTCTTTAGTGTAGTTAGTCTTTGAGAGCTTGTTAGTTTGGTTAGTGTGGCTCTTTAGTTAGTCTTTGAGAGCACACTAGCTTAGTGAGTAATGACTTAGCTCTTGTGTGTGCCTAGTGACCATAGTAACTAAAATTATTGGAATAGGTGGCTTAGAACCCCTGTAGAGCTAGAGCAAAATTGTATTACACCGTTTGTCGTACTAATCAATTGATCTAGTGCTTTGTAGATTTTTTAAATAGACTATTCATCCCCCTCTAACCATGCATATTAGGATCTTTCAGAGACCTATTAGAAATCTCATGGACCATTATCCTATTTTGGCCCATTCATAGATCTAATCTTAAGATTGACTCTTGGGCACATCACGAATAGTGTGTGCTCCTATGTTCATAATGGTGTATGTACAAACGTACATACCAGAGGTTTCTAACCTAGAGGCCTTTTTTTTGGGGTGGGGTGGGGGGGGGGGGGCGGTGGAGGAGTTATCCCCACCTTTCATTGCATCGGAGCAGCAGAAACACTGCAGCTCAATTACATGAGTAGCAAGTTACATGAAGATAGCCAATACACATAATAATTGGGCTTACATTATGAGGAAACTACGTTATACCATTGCTCCACGACAGAGCATTCAGCAGCAGGGAACCGGTGTTGCCATAGGTGAGCGGCATCTTTGAAGGTTGCAGCAAGTCGACAAGCCGAAGGCGGCAAGTTGTTGAAGACTACGCCGTTGTGATGCTTCCACAGCATCCATCAGATGAGATAGACCAAAGTTTCGAAGTGCAGGGTGTCGATATGACTTGGTCTAGCAATGCTCCAGATAGTGCTAGCCTGTAGCGAAGAAACATCCATCCCAAACTTGCCCCAGAGCTGCAACGAGAAGGGGCCCATACCGCCCATTAGAAATCTCGTGGACCATTATCCTATTTTGGCCCATGTATAGATCTAATCCTATGATTGACTCTCGGGCACATCACTAACATGTTTTGAAAAAAAAATAGTCTAAACAAAATTTAATTAGTCACAAAGGATTAGAAGAAAGAAGGAAATAACAGCTACATGTCGATAGGTTTGGGATTCCACGCTCTGATCTGGTCTGTTCTGGGCCACTGCACTTCGCTACTGGGCTAGTCGTCCTATTTCCTGGAAGTTTTTGGACGCCCTAGGTCCTGTTCCAAGTAGTCATTTCGTGCAACGGCAAAATTAGATTAAGATAGTTCCATCTGGTTTCATGGGACATGCCACCAATTAACGATATGTCAATGCGTAAACATCCAACTGTGTGTTTATGAAATACGGAGTACTCTTTTGCTACTAACTTCTCATCCTAAATTTATACAATGGTCCTAGATTCACACAGTAGGATGTGTACAGATGGACAGGCCTAGCATTATTCAAGGTCAACTCAATACCTATTATTTTTGTCAAAAAAGTTTTATAATATAGTATATACATGCATGTGTATTAGAAAAAACAAAAGTAGAGCTAAAATAATAGAGTATTCATGAATTAAGCCCAAACCAGTAACCTTTTGGTACCTCTCCTTTCCATTCCCACCGGTCCAAGAAGGCTCATTGGAGCAATTTCCTCCAATTCTCTGTCGCTTGGCGTGTGACTCCAGTCCACTCCATGCATAACTCCCATCCGCTCAACATTTCACCGCTACATAATTGAGTTTAATCCATGAATATATGCGTCATTTATGTATTTTTTTAAGTTGTCTTAAAATTTATGAATGCACTATATTATAGGATAGAGGGAGTAGGTTATTGGGAGTCACGTTAGGCTAGTTTTAGTGGTGTTTCATGTCCCAGTTTTTAACATATCCATATTTTGAAAACAGTACACAAGAGTTTCAAGATGGAACTCTCTCTACTCCTATATAACTTTTATCATCTATCTCCTCATCAATACAGTGTCATGTTAGCATATTTAATGTTCATGAAACTCTCGTAAAACTCCATTGAGATTGGTCTTATCACGTTAAGCCCTCTTGTACGCAAACTGAACATTGTTACTTGGAACTTTGGAAAGAACTAAACGGGATATTGTTGAATCAACAACGGCCTCGTTCGGCTGGTATGGAGGAAGCACTGTTCGTGGAGGAATTTTACTGTTTATGGATGGTTTTCATCACAAATTCCTTCAAATTCATCCAGATTCATCCGAGCAAACGGGGCAACATCTGTATAAGCTTAAGCTTTAACTAAGCCTCACGGCCTCACGAATATGTGTCTCTGGCGATGCCCTACTTGTCAGTGACAAATCGTCACAGCTCGCACTTTTGCATCTTTTCGCGGTAATTCCATCTTGCATGTGCCTACAGGGCCTAGTTATTACTTGTAATCTTGTGCGGTGCTTGTAGAAAAAGCGGTGCCAATGGAATCTGGTAACATGCGTGTTGCACCCTCATTAACCTCGGGATGGGGGTAATTTATTTGGAGGTCTAAAGCTTTAAACTAGCTTTGATAGCAGAAGAGAAGAGGGTGTGGGATGGGTGGTGTGGAGTGATTATGTGCTGAGATGCTTTTTAGGGTTTATGCATTACAGGATGTTCTCTATCATATAAGCATATATGGTACTTGTGTGTATTCTGCTTTGAGTTTTCATACGATTCAAAAATAATTGTCTTGAGATTTAATTAGGTGTGGATCACACAAGAACTTGAGCTACACTTAATTATGGCTTGGTACCAAGGTATTTGATTTTCAGCTAAAAAGATGGTGTGGAAGGGATTACACCATCCTTCCCTAGTATAAACACTTCTAGGAATTTAGGACAGGTTTATCATGTCCCTAGTACCACTAGCTTGTTTGGATTAAATGACACAATTAAAGACAGATAAGTATATATTAGAGCTAATAATGAATCCCTCTTGAAATAGTACATTTCACACTGTAAAAATATGCCTAGACTATTTCAGTATCTCTTGATGTAACTTACTAGGAACACACTCTACTTGGATCTAGAAAAGAAAATGGGCATTGCATTGGGATCTAGAACCTCTTGTTTTTACGAGTAAACCTGTTGGTGCAGTGCCATTGTCCCTGCAGGATGCAGAGCAAGTAGTAAGCTGTAATTTAGTGGCATCCGGTATAAGAACTATTACAGCTTGGTCGGCATGTACTTTCTCCGGGATCTACATGCACTATATGATTCACTCTTCTTAAAGTTTGAACAGTTTAATCTCCACATGGGAGCATGTCTTTACATTTCACCTTGTTACCCACAACCGATCATGATTCTGCTGCACAGCTTAGATCACTTCTTGAAGTCTGAAAACTGCGATAATAAACCATATTATTATACTAACAACAAAAACGGTCAGCATTTGGGAAACATATTGCAGCAACGAATTATAGGGGAAAATATTCAAAATTGCCGGTAATTTTTTAATATTCAAGATATTTTCTCTACAAATTTAGTGATCACTTTCTCAGTATCCAAAAGCTACCAACCCATCCTCCGTGTATTCGGCTCTTGAGATCAATCATAATGTCTCAAATTGCACACGAGTGCGCTGAACTGTGATGTCACTACTCACTACCCCTGGAATGGATACCAACTGTCCGTCAAACTGCGCCAAACTTCCCACTACATTGTGGCCAGGTTCTTTCCATTTAGTCCCCCAAAACCAGGAACTAGCAGCATGCATGACCTAACCAATTTAGTGACACCGGACAGCAAAAGGAAAAGAAACAAGTCAACTTTAAGCCAAAACCTATATGTGCAGTGCAACCAAAAGTTGATTGGTTACCAGCCTCATTTGACCAGAACTTTTAGATTGTAGGGAAGCTTGTGATTTAGAAGACATTGTGGCTGGCACAAGAACTGTTTTTGGAGTTTTCTCTAGTTCGCTTTTCACCAGTAAATATGAGGAATATTATAGGATTTGTGTCTCATGGAGAGGTCAGGAGGTTGTAAGGCTCCAAAATTGTCCTTGTAATAATCCTGTTATCAAGTCAGAATATTTTTTTTGTGTGTTCTACAAGTGTCTATTTTTAATCCTATTTAGGCATGGTTTGATTGTACTCTAATCCACCCCAATCCACATATATTGGAATATATTTCAATTTTCAGCTACAATATTTTTTGTGTGTGAACCATATTTCTATATCATGTTAATTAGCAACTACACATCCTCACACAAGGTTGGAGTGCTATGCTTTCTTGCTGATCTCATGAATCCATGAAAATAACTCATGAATCCATGAAAATAAACCCTTCAAAATAGTAACCTTTTTTATCTCACTATAAAATAGACAATAAAGAATGAACCCCACAACAAGTCATCCTAATCTGTCGCCAAAAAAAAAAAAGAGTCATCCTAATCCCTTGCTATGATGCCTCCCAATTCCTTCTGCTTGACACCGTACCTCAAAAGAACCCCCCCACAAGGCCCCAACCCCTTTCAAATCAAAACACTTTGAGAGATTCTTTCCCGTGCTGGGCCACAATTGCATTGACTAGTGTAGTTACCTGCAGGCCTAACATGGCTCCAATTTAAATAGGTAGCCACCAGCCCAGAGCTCGAGGCAAAGTCTACCATTGAGCCATCTGGCTAAGCTGAGACTGTCAATATTTTAACACTAGGTTAGACAGAGGTTTAGACTGTAGTGTGAACACTGTAAATGTAAGTAGGTTAGGATTAAGGTATCATGTAATGCTAACGTGGTAAAAGTTGTTGAAAGTACTAAGTACTAACCACCCCTCAGAAGTCACACCCATGACCCATGCCACTCCCATTCTGAAGATTACCATTTGTTTCTTTCCTTTTTGACAGCTCGCCTTGATGTTGCACAAAACACCCTTGCGCAATCACTAATTATTTGTAAGTACACCGCAAAGCGTTGTGGGTAGACTTATCCACTTCGGTATTGCAAAATGGCATCAAATGTGTTTTGTTTTAGTCTGTCGACAGTCCGAAACAATACTTGCAATGGAAATCCATAAAAATTAAACTTATAAGATGGGTCATGAGAATTTTCCGTACAAGGGAGTGTTTTCTTGTGATCTAAACAGATGAGGCTGAATATTGTCTGTTCATTACAAATATTTATTGAAGTAACAAAATTGCCGGCCCCTTTTACTTAGGAATGGCTTAGTGAACACATTCACTGCTACAAAAATCTTAATGGAGGAGGACAAAAAGGGTTAATAGAGGCGGGCATTGCAACCGCCTCCAATCAAAGGTCACAGTTAACCGTGACTTTACGGAGGCGGTTGTCCTACCCGCCTCGGTTAATCCTTTAACGGAGACGGGCGCATTAAGGCAACCGCCTCGATTAATGTATATTAACGGAGGCGGTTGAAAGGTCCTAATGGTTAGAGAGGGGGTGAATAGCCTATTAAAATTTCTACAACAACACTTAGCAAACCGGTTAGACAAATATAAGGTGAAGCAAGTGTTGCGCTAGCCTACTAAAAATGCAAGCCACCTACCACAATTCTAGTTTCTATAGTCTTTATCCACACAACGGCTATATCACTACACTAAGTTAGTATGCTCTCAAAGGCTAACTAAAGAGCCACACTAACCAAACTAACAAGCTCTCACGACTAGCTACACTAAAGAGCTTGACAACTAGTTTGCTGTAATATAAAGAGATAGAGCAAGACGGTTATACCGTCGAGTCGAGGAATGAACCAATCAATCACAAGAATGAATACCAATCACCTCGGAATTAAATGATGACACAATGATTTTTTTACCGAGGTTCACTTGCTTGCCGGCAAGCTAGTCCTCGTTGTGGCGATTCACTCGCTTGGAGGTTCACGCGCTAATTGGCATCACACGCCAAACCCTCGATAGGGTGCCGCACAACCAACACAAAATGAGGATCACACAAGCCACGAGCAATTTACTAGAGTACCTTTTGGCTCTTCGCCGGAGAAAGGTCAAGAACCCCTCACAATCACTATGATCAGAGCCGGAGACAATCACCAACCTCCGCTCGATGATCCTCGTTGCTCCAAGCCGTCTAGGTGGTGGCAACCACCAAGAGTAACAAGCGAATCTCGCAGCGAAACACGAACACCAAGTGCCTCTAGATGCAAACACTCAAGCAATGCACTTGGATTCTCTCCCAATCTCACAAAGATGATGAATCAATGATGGAGATGAGTCGGAGAGCTTTGGCTAAGCTCACAAGGTTGCTATGTCAATGCAAATGGCCAAAAGTCAGACCTAGAGCTAGCCACACACCTTTAAATAGAGCCCCCAACGAAATAGAGCCATTGGGCTTACAGAGCACCCTACTGCGCACCGACCGGACGCGCAGGTCGGGGCGATTGGACGCACGCCACCCAGTGTCGTGTCACGCGATGCGCGCCATGTGGCCCCTCGGTTTAACCTCGTCCATGCGATCTCAACGGCTAGTCTGCTTCGCGCCACGTGTTAAGTTGCGACCGGACGCGCTGCTCAAAGTGACCGGACGCTACACCACTAGAGTCCGGTAGTTTCTAGTAAGGTTCTAGAGACGGTTTTTCGTGGCCCGACCAGACTCGCTTAGCGTCCGGTCACTTACCCTTTTCTCTGTGCGCCGCCACGTCAGCAGGACCAAATGCTGAACAGTGTTTAGCCAGAGTTCGGTCATCTATGTCCGGTCTCAGGCCGAGAGTAGCCCGAGCACTCCACTGATTTTTATAAATGATCGGACGCTGCTCCCCCGAGTTCGGTCACCACGTGACCAATGCCCGGTCACTGTTTTTCAGTGACTATCACCTCCTTCATTTTACCAACTTCTCCACCCTTGCTCAAATGTGCCAACCACCAAGTGTATCACCTTGTGCACATGTGTTAGCATATTTTCACAAATGTTTTCAAGGGTGTTAGCATTCCACTAGATCCTAAATGCATATGACTTTGATAACCGCATTTTGATACGAGTTTCACCCCTCTTAATAGTACGGCTATCGATCCTAAATATGATAACACTATCTAAGTGTCTCGATCACTAAACCAAAAAAACTCCTATTAATTTCACCTTTGCCTTGAGCTTTTAGTTTTTTTCTTTCTTTTTTTTCCAAGTCTAAGCATTTGATCATTACCATCATCATGTCATGATCTTCATTTGCTTCATCACTTAGAGTAGTGTTACCTATCTCATAATCACTTTGATAAACTAGGTTAGCACTTAGGGTTTCATCAATTCACCAAAACTAAACTAGAGCTTTCAACGGTCGCTTTAAGATGACTGCCTCATTTAATAACGATTAATGGAGGCGGTTGTGCAATGTTGACCGCCTCAGTTAATTGATTAATGGAGACGATTGCTATAATCCAATCGCCTCGGTTAATCATGATTAACCGAAGCGGTCATGTTAAGGTGACCGTCTCCGTTAATCGTGATTAACCGAGGTGGTCATGTTAAGGCGACTGCCTCCGTTAAACATTAACCGAGACGGTCACATGGGAGGCTGCATTGTCTTGGAATAATGGCGGCGGGCAAAAAAGGGTGCCCGCCTCCGTAAAAAAAGCACCGCCTCCTAAAAGAATTCATGTAGTAGTGATTATTTTGAGCTTGAATAATAAATTTATGTAAAAATAAGTGTCATTAGATTCGTCACAAAATAAATATTTATCGTATACCTATATTTTGTTATAAATTTAGTACTTTTTTCTAAGAATTTATGATTAAACTTTAATTTTTTTTGACTAAATATAGATTAAAATTATATTCTTTTTTAAAGATGGAGGTAATATACTCTTTTGCATGACCTTAGCTCGCAGTGTGTAGAAGTGTATATATATATATATATATATATATATATATATATATATATATATATATATATATATATATATATATAATTTACGAGATTTACAGTAACTCCTTACTAAGTGGTTTACTATAACGTTATGGTAAATATTCCCATGTGTTATAGTAACCCAACTATCGTAAATATGTATTGACATTATGGTAAATTAGTATATAAAATTATGGTAAATAGAGGTGGCTACAGAATAACTTATTTTGTAGCCGGCTGCTGAATAGTCTCTCCCTATATATATATATATATATATATATATATATATATATATATATATATATGCATATGCATCCAACACGGGTGAAGTATGAATACAATGCAAAAGTAAAAGGACCGACCACATTTTAAATAGGGCACCTCGATCAGCTCGCACAGTGTAGTACTAGTCTTTTAACTTTGTCTTGGTTAGCATCTCATTAATTAACCCCTTGTTGGTTGCAGTGGGGACTGTTACTGTAGAGAGATGCTCCACACGTTGCCAAGCGATACCTCGTGTCCGATCCCCGTCATCCAAAATTCCATTAGTTCCAACTCAACCCTTGTTATATTACGCCAGTCTCGGTAGGAGTTTGATTCGGATCTAGTAGGTTGTAATACAAACATTTGTAATGATATGACAATGCTTTTAAGATAAGAGAAAATTAATATAACTGACTTTTTTTGTAGATAAAACTATTTTGGCTCGGTTTCTAACTCTAGATGAGTCATGAAATTATTAAATATCTATGAAACAATAGAGTGGAACCATGCATTATATTGATGCTCGTTGTTTTATCCATGTTTCACTGCATTCTATCTAACATGATATTCTTAGAAATAATGCTATAAAACTTGAGAACAGCCTTACAATTTAGTTCTTCTGCAACTCCACCTCGATCAAATTCCACCAGCCTCTTCCCTTCTCGATTGCAAGGAGCCGAGAGGGGGGGGGGGGGGGGGTCCAACCTTCACCCACACGTATTAGGTTGCATATGTATTGTCGTTGTGCTTCATCGTGTTTTGTGTTCCCTAGCTCATTGTTGTCTTAGAGCAACCAACTTGATCTCTAGTGCTACTCAATGCAATATCTTAAAGCAAATGCACTAAAATCTCTCCAATCTCACCAAGAATGCAATCTCTAGCAAGCAAATGTGAGTGGAGAAGTTTCTTAAGCTCTAATGTGTCAATGTATATCAACAAAGGAGTCCAAGAGTTCCAAAATTCCTGGCCACACACTCTATTTATAGCCCCTCTCAAGAAACTAGCCATTACTGATTTGGTTGACTGAAAACAACACCACCGGAGACCTCTGGTGGGTCACCAGAGTTCACGACCGGAGCTCACTCAATGGTAACTAACACAATATTAGAAACTAGATGTTATAATGCTTTGAAGCTCCAGTGGGTGCTCTCTAGTGATCATCGAACATTTCTGATGAGTACTAGAGCCCCCTCGCACAAAACATCGTCTTTGTTGGCACTCTCTAGTGCGGAGCTTCGGTGGGGTCACCGAAGAGCTCAGATGCCCTATTTGAACTTTCCTATGCACGCTTGCCTGTCATAGACAAGCTTCGGTGCCCATCTCTTTGGCGGCACTAGAAACCAAGGTTTTCTCAACTAAAAAACCACAGGGCTTGGGCAGTGATCTATAAACACCAAGCTTTTTTTAAAACCTTGTCAAATGGCTAACTCCAACAGGTGTCTCACCAGATGACCAACACCTTTAGCATTGAGTTAGCATTTTCAATCATTTTTCAAAGGTTTTCACTTGATCTCACCATGTCACTCAATTCTAATACGTATACAATATAAGATCTCACCAAGTGGCACTAGATAATTGCATTAGCAACTGATTTGCCTCTCGTTATAGTACAACTATCTATCCTATCAACCCAACCAATTCACTTCACTAATCACACATGGCCCGTGAAAAGACAAAGCGCTATATATATACTTTTGCCTTGCACTTGTCTTCCATCCTTGCATCCAATGCTTGCTTTGGACTATTCACCTCCACTTGTTGAGCTTTTGCATCATGTGATCATGCCATCTCCTCCTCTTCATGACCTCCATGTAGCTTAACCTTGCTTGTGGACTAAACTTCAATCTTTCATCTCATATGAAAATATGAGCCCATAAATGTTGTCATTCAATTAACAAAACCCAATCCGGTCTTTCACCGTTGAGCTGAACTTAGAACCCAGTGGCTTCTTGTGACATGAGGTGAGGTGTATATTCGTCTCCATGTGGCAGCATTGTGTGACCAAAGCAGCAACTTCGTCCCGCCAACCACTCTGCAGCGCTGGCTATGGCCGATAGCCCACGCGTGATCTGTTAGGGCAGTCTCAGTGGAAGTTTTATGCGAGTTTTATTTACATTTAATAGATTACCACATAATTTTTTTATGATATGACAATGTTTGTAAGAAGAGAGAAAAATTGAGAACTCTCTTGACATAATTACCAACTCTCTATATGTCATAAAATTAAATATCTATGAAACTATAAAATAAAGCTTTTCACTAAGAATGAATGTTTCATCCATATTTTATTTTATTCTACATAACAGTTTTATAAACAACGTCATAAAACTCCTCAATAAGACTAGCCTTATGAACATTCTTTAGTCGATGTAAACGTGTCACATAGGCATTATAGATAACAACTTACTTTAACCATTAGAGGTGCATTAAGATCGACAAGTCTTAAAAAAACGCCCATTGCATAGCTTTGTGCATTGCTTGTTATTGCACAAGGTAAGTAAATACTGTAAGACAGGTTCCCTTTAGTAGAGCTTCCACTGGCTCTGGTTCTAACTCCTTAGTACACTATGCCCCGTTCGGCTTGTTTTTTAGTCGGAATAATATTTTTCTTTCACAACAATTCAGCCTAGAACAGTAGTTTTTCAGTCAGTTTCAGTCAAGTTTCAGCAAGCCGAACAGGGCCATAAGAGCAAGTATAATAGCAGGCTGTAAGCCGACTAAATGCTGAGGTGGAGGAGAGAGGGGAGGAGAGAGAGGAGAAGCGGGCTGTAAGCTTACAGCCGGCTTGGGCACAAGAACCAAGAAAAGTCTGTGAGAGAGACAAGTGAGCCATGTATTAACTGTAAAGAGCTAACTACTATATGAGTGGGCTAAGAGAAGGCTGTAAGGAACGCCGGCTGTATTATTAGCCTTGCTTTAAGCGAGAAACTTTTTTTTTCCTATCATCTCGAAATTAATTAAGGGCAGGTGAAATCACTATTTTTTTTCTTCATCTGTAACTTTTGTGTGCATTGTACCGTAGCAAATAGCCGAATTCATTTGAGGAGTCTATATGCTAAAAAGAGCCTTAATCTTGTTTAGGGTAGGCTGTAGTTCTGCTTGTAGCTCGTGGCAGCGGCATATGCATAGCATCATAGCATAGGCAACGGCTAGTTCTGCGCGCGCGCGTGACGTACGCGTGATCCAAGTAATAACCCATGACATCTGTATACCAAGGCATTTTTTAATTCCAACCGGAAAGTTTCGGAGTGTCACGTCAAATATTAACAGGTGTAGGTGTGTTTTATGAGATATTTAGATACTAATAAAGTATAAATTACAGAATCCGTCAGGAGACTGTGAGATAAATTTATTAAGCCTAATTTATACGTCATCAGCACATGTGTCACTGTAGTATTTTATTGTCAAACTGTGAACTAATTAGATTTAAAAGATTCGTCTCGTAAAATAGTCGTAATCTGTGTAATTAATTATTTTTTAATCTATATTTAATACTTTATATATGTGTCCTAAATATTTAATGTGATAGAGCGTAAACTTTTGACGAGAAATTAAACAAGGCCGCACCATTACGTTACATTACCCTACTGGCTGATTATTACTGGGTTAGGGAGGGACAGGCTTGCAGGGCCGTACTCTGTTTTTTAATTTCATTGTAAGGGTGCACGCGGTAGGATCAAACAATCTACAGTTACATTCAGAATGGGAAATGTATTTATGAGTTCTTTTTTATATCTAGTACTGTAAGTGGTTTCAACTGCTAGGTCATCATTCGGAATTAGCAAAATTATCAAAAATGCTGATTGCGCAACTTCAGATAGTTCATTATCAACAAGTTCGCCCCGTTCTAGACCGGCAGTTAATTTGTACCCATTTCTTTTGGTTTTCAAACCAAGATAGCATCGGGTTTAAGCTAGTGAAATAATTGTAAAGTTGCTGTAGTAATTGATGAGATTTCCCGGATTTGAAAGGAGGACCTGAGGCTTCTACTATTTTCCCTCCACGAGCATGCATATATATTGCAAAATTCATTACCCTCTCACATTTGGTGGGATTAGTCAACTACTTGTACTACCACTTTTGGTTTTGGCCCTCACACATCCACCACGTAGGGCCACGATGCTTGGCGAGCACACTTGTCGTGGTAGCATTGCGTTGCAATTTGCATGTACTCGTACTACAGAAATTACTCAGCACCAATCTAAACTAATCCCTCCCTCCCTCCCCTTAATTAATCTGTCAGTGCCCACACTAATTTCTTTCCCGCTCTCCGATGCGCGCGCACACTCTCTCACCGAGAGAAATGAGAAAGAACAAGTACTGCAGCGAGGGTTTCGAGGAGCCCAATGCTGCGTTGATGCAAGCACCCATTCATCGTCCACCTCCTCCTGCTGCACATGCCTGCAAGCAAGGAGCAGGACACAAGCAAACACCTTTGAGGGTTTTGAGGAAGAGAGAGAGAGAGAGAGAGAGACTGTGACAGTGTGCGAGCTGAGCCTCCTCGTCTCCGCTCCGATCCCCCCGCACTCGCTCTGCATTGAATCCATTCTCTTCTCCGTCTCCATTGAGATCATCGCCCAGCCGGCACTCCCAGGGCAGCAAGCAAGCAAGCAGCCTTGCTTGGTGCTTGGTGCCATTGTGCGCCGCCCGAACCGAGCCCCCAAACACCGCGCACTTTTTCATGCGGCTGCCCTTGCCCTTGCCATCGCCAAGCCCCATGCGCCGCCGCCACCTCCCCCTTCCTCTTCTCTTACTCCACCTCCTCTTCGCCGCGTCGTCCTCTGCAGCAGGTTCGCCTTCGTCAGAGGTCGCCTTCCTGACGGCCTGGCTCAACACCACGGCCGCGCGGCCGCCGGACTGGTCGCCTGCCGCGTCGTCCCCGTGCAACTGGTCGCACGTCTCCTGCGCCGGCGGTTCCGGGACCGTCACGTCCGTGTCGTTCCAGTCCGTGCACCTCGCGGGCGCCACGCTCCCGGCGGCGGGGCTCTGCGCCGCGCTGCCGGGCCTCGTGTCCTTCGTCGTCTCCGATGCCAACCTCACCGGCGGTGTCCCCGACGACATGTGGCGGTGCCGCCGCCTCTCCGTGCTCGATCTCAGCGGCAACGCGCTCACGGGCCCCATCCCGCCGTCGCTCGGGAACGCCACGGCGCTCGAGACCCTCGCGCTCAACTCCAACCAGCTCTCCGGGCCTATCCCGCTGGAGCTGGCCGCCCTCGCGCCGACGCTTCGGAACCTGCTTCTCTTCGATAACCGCCTCTCCGGGGAGCTCCCGCCGTCTCTCGGTGACCTGCGCCTGCTAGAGTCGCTGCGCGCGGGGGGGAACCACGACCTGGCGGGGTTGATACCGGACTCCTTCTCCAGGCTGTCCAGCCTCGTCGTGCTGGGACTCGCCGACACCAAGATCTCCGGCCCGCTCCCGGCGTCGCTGGGCCAGCTCCAGAGCCTCCAGACGCTGTCCATCTACACCACGGCGCTCTCCGGCGCCATCCCGCCGGACCTGGGAAACTGCTCCAACCTCACCAACATCTACCTCTACGAGAACTCGCTGTCCGGCCCGCTGCCGCCGTCGCTCGGCGCGCTGCCGCAGCTGCAGAAGCTGCTGCTGTGGCAGAACGCGCTCACAGGCCCCATCCCGGACTCCTTCGGCAACCTCACCTCGCTTGTCTCGCTCGACCTCTCCATCAACTCCATCTCCGGCACCATCCCGCCGTCGCTGGGGCGGCTCACGGCGCTGCAGGACCTCATGCTCAGCGACAACAACATCACCGGCACCATCCCACCGGAGCTCGCCAACGCCACGTCGCTGGTGCAGCTGCAGGTCGACACCAACGAGATCTCCGGCCTCATCCCGCCCGAGCTCGGCCGCCTGACGGCGCTGCAGGTGCTCTTCGCGTGGCAGAACCAGCTGGAGGGCGCCATCCCGCCCACGCTCGCGTCACTGTCCAACCTCCAGGCGCTCGACCTCTCGCACAACCACCTCACCGGCATCATACCGCCGGGCCTCTTCCTGCTCCGTAACCTCACCAAGCTGCTGCTCCTGTCCAACGATCCTCTCAGGCCCGCTGCCGCCGGAGATCGGCAAGGCCGCCAGCCTCGTGCGCCTGCGCCTCGGCGGCAACCGCATTGCCGGGTCCATCCCGGCGTCCGTGGCCGGCATGAAGAGCATCAACTTCCTCGACCTCGGGAGCAACCGGCTAGCCGGGCCGGTGCCGGCCGAGCTGGGCAACTGCTCGCAGCTCCAGATGCTTGATCTGAGCAACAACTCGCTCACCGGGCCACTGCCGGAGTCGCTCGCCGCGGTGCACGGCCTGCAGGAGCTCGACGTCTCGCACAACAGGCTCAACGGCGCCGTTTCCGACGCGCTCGGCAGGCTGGAGACGCTGAGCAGGCTCGTGCTCAGCGGCAACTCGCTGTCGGGGCCGATACCGCCGGCGCTCGGGCAGTGCCGTAACCTCGAGCTCCTGGACCTGAGTGACAACGAGCTCACCGGAAACATCCCCGACGAGCTCTGCGGCATCGACGGGCTAGACATCGCGCTGAACTTGAGCCGGAACGGCCTCACCGGGCCGATCCCAGCGAAGATCTCGGCGCTGAGCAAGCTCTCGGTGCTCGACCTCTCGTACAACACGCTCGACGGCAGCCTCGCGCCGCTCGCCGGGCTCGACAACCTTGTCACGCTCAACGTGTCGAACAACAACTTCTCCGGGTACCTCCCGGACACGAAGCTCTTCCGGCAGCTCTCGACGTCCTGCCTCGCCGGCAACGCCGGGCTCTGCACCAAAGGCGGGGACGTATGCTTCGTGAGCATCGACGCCAACGGTCACCCAGTGACGAACACGGCCGAAGACGCCCAGCGCGTGCACCGCCTCAAGCTGGCCATCGTGCTTCTGGTGACTGCGACGGTGGCGATGGTGCTCGGCACGATCGGCATACTGCGAGCGCGGCGGATGGGGTTTGGAGGGAAGAGTGGCGCCGGTGGTGGCGGCAGCGACTCGGAGAGCGGCGGTGAGCTGTCGTGGCCGTGGCAGTTTACGCCGTTCCAGAAGCTGAGCTTCTCCGTGGACCAGGTGGTGAGGAGCCTGGTGGACGCCAACATCATCGGCAAGGGCTGCTCCGGCGTGGTGTACCGCGTGAGCATCGACACCGGCGAGGTGATCGCCGTGAAGAAGCTGTGGCCCAGCACCCACGCTGCGGCGACCGCGACCGCGACGTGCAAGGCGGACGACGGCACGAGCGGCCGCGTCCGGGACTCGTTCTCGGCGGAGGTGCGCACGCTGGGCTCCATCCGGCACAAGAACATCGTGAGGTTCCTGGGGTGCTGCTGGAACAAGAGCACCCGGCTGCTCATGTACGACTACATGGCCAACGGCAGCCTCGGCGCGGTGCTCCACGAGCGGCGCGGCGCCGGCGCGCAGCTGGAGTGGGGACGTGCGCTACCGCATCGTGCTCGGCGCCGCTCAGGGGATCGCGTACCTGCACCACGACTGCGTGCCACCGATCGTGCACCGCGACATCAAGGCCAACAACATCCTCATCGGCCTCGATTTCGAGGCCTACATCGCCGACTTCGGCCTTGCCAAGCTCGTCGAGGACGGCGACTTTGGCCGGTCGTCCAACACCGTCGCCGGCTCCTATGGCTACATTGCCCCTGGTACGTACATGAAAATTTCTTATGAAAATTGTTGATGTCTGAATGAATTTCAATCAGAAAATTGTTGATGAACAAACGAACAACGAACCTGCAGAGTATGGGTACATGATGAAGATCACGGAGAAGAGCGACGTGTACAGCTATGGTGTGGTGGTGCTGGAGGTGCTGACGGGGAAGCAGCCGATCGACCCGACGATCCCGGACGGGCTGCACGTGGTGGACTGGGTGCGGCGGTGCAGGGACCGCGCCGACGTGCTGGACCCGGCGCTCCGGGGCCGGTCGAGCTCGGAGGTGGAGGAGATGATGCAGGTGATGGGCGTGGCGCTGCTGTGCGTGAGCGCGGCGCCCGACGACCGGCCGACGATGAAGGACGTGGCGGCCATGCTCAAGGAGATCCAGCTCGAGCGCGAGGACGTGGCCAACGTGGACGTCCTCCTCAAGGGAGGCTCGTCGCCGCCTCCGCATCATGTTCATGCCAACGCGGCGGCGGCCATAGCTGCCAAGGCCACGTCGTCGACGTCCAGCACGCCACCGTGCCGGCAGGGCCCCAGCAACAGCCATAGCTACAGCAGTAGCAGCTTCTCTGCCATCTACTCCTCGTCCAACAAGGCCAAGTCGCCCTTTGGCTGATGTTGCTGAACTGAGCAAGCTTGTGACGTTGGCTTCTGTGATGCATGCGTTTTGGAGCAAGTTTGCGGTGAGCTGTGTAAATGAGAGGATAGTTTTTTCTTTTCTTTTTTTGGCATTTGTTCTTGTTTCCAGGACCTAGGACTAGAGTGGCTTGATGCCCTTTTGATGAGTGCTCAGTGTATGCTTGTTCGAATAAAGGTGAGAATATGGCTGCATTCCCAATTTCCCATACAGTTGTGCAAGATTTGCTGACGAGAGGCAGAGCCTGACTGTGCAGCGCAAGCATCAGAGGTTTGGATGTAATGGCTGAGTTCGTATTTCCTCCGGCCATAAAAAAGAATGTAATTCTATGTTTGAAACAGATCCAATTTTACTAAATTTAACTAAACTTATAAAAAACAGCATTGACATTTATGTTATAAAAATATTTTTCTCTACATATTGGAGAATTGTATATCATTATATTACACTCATAAGAAAGAAAAAGGCTAATAGTCCTTACACTACATCTTCCTATTAAAATATATTTCACACTCAGTATTATAGATGTTAAGGGTTAACTTCCGGACCGACGACCCGTCCGGACGCAGCTCCCGCGCGTTATCCCACGACCCGAGTCCGCATCCCATCCAGTGTTAGTGCCCCCACGTCCGCATGCCGCACCTGCGCCCATCGTGAGCTCTAGCAGCCATCCCACACCCCTGCGTCCATACCTAGGTCCCAGTCACCTGCCCTGCTTGCGGATGCATGCCACGAAGGCATCTGCCGGCCTCAGGTGCCCGCACGGTGACCCACGGCGGTGCCCCCAGCAGCAACAGGATTGTTACGGCAGATGAAACATGTGCTCTCCCAGATCTACTTTTGAAACATCCAGATGAAACACTTGCAACATACGTCTGAAACAGATGAAACACTTGAAACATACATTTCAAACATATGTGTATAGTCATAGCAACATATGCAACATCGAGATCTACTTTTACAACATCCAGATAAAACACTTACAACATGAGTGTGAAACATATGAAACACTTGAAACATACTCTTGAAACATGCGTATAGAGCTATAGTAACATATGCAACATCCAAATGAAAACACTTGAAACATACATCTGAAACACTTGAAACACTTAAAACATAGGCTTGCAACATATGCAACATCCAAGATCTATTTGCAACATTCAGATGAAACACTTGAAACATAAGTTTGAAACGCCTGAAACACTTAAAACACAGCGTCGCCAGTGGCCACAACCTACCTGGTGGGGAACTCCGGTAGCCAGCAAGCTCGGGTCTGGGGGACATCGAGAGCAACGGTCCAGCGTACACCCCAGGCGCAGCGTGAAGGCCCCCCCCTTCCTACCGACAGGGTGCGCTAGATGGGGGCGCAGGCACAGGCGCAGGCCTCCCCTGCCTCTCCTTTTGCGACGGGAGCAGCGTGGGATGGGCTCGGGCGTGGCGGAGTGCGGTCGTGGAGCAAGCACAGCGCTATGGGGATTTTTTAAAGAAATTGCGGTGCCCAAAGAGGAGTGGATATAGAAGTGGATAAGAGAGCTTCATGGGCATCGCGGCCCACTAACGGGGCCGTCCGGATGGACGAACGTCTTGGACATAGCATTACCACTTGCTAGCGCTCGGACGTCCAGACGGATAGGGCGCCCATACATCTAAACAGATAGGGCACCCGGACGCTCGCTGTCGGGTATCAGTATTAGGGATACCCGGAAGAAGGAAGCTAATGTCCGCAAACGCTAACTCCCTCGGATGGTCAAGAGCGTATCTTGGTCTCGCCCAGCCCCAAGGGCACGGGATCCGTCTCGCCTGGCCCCGAGGGCACGGGCTCCGTCTCGCTCGACCTCAGGTATACGGGATTCGGGTCACCCGACCCCAAGGGCATAGGCTCCGTCACGCCCGACCCCTCGAGAGAGAGCCCCATCACGTTCGACCCCGAGGGCGCGGACTCCGTCTCGCCCGACCCAAGGGTGCAGGCTCCGTCTTGCCCAACCCTGAGGGCATGGGCTTCGCCTTGCTCGACCCCTGAGGGCATGGGCTCCCCTCGCCCAATGGAGGTTCATACCACCCCTAACCACTACGGGTCTAAAAGTATGAGTTCAGGGTTAAACTTCTGATGCCAGAAGGGGAGCAGACGCGTCTTCACATGACCTGTGGCCACGATGGGCCACGTCTAAGGACACACGTCGCCAATAGCATCGGGCATGCCGACGCTGTACTACCTACTCCCCGTGCGGCCTCAGGCAGAGACGTCAATGAGCCATACCATCTACTGGGACGGAATAGAGTGCCACGACCGGTTGACAATGCCTGTGTACGGAGTAAGTGACGAATAGGGCCGCGATGTGGAGCCATCCCTATCATCATCTATAGGGCCGGTGGGACCCGCGTAAAGGAGATGGAAGACGTTGCAATCCCGGAAGCCTTCCTCTCCTCGTCTCTTTCTCTCTCTCTCCCCCTCTCTCTAATGTAACCTACATCTTCCCCTTCATCTATAAAAGAGGAAGCAGGGCACCCCACGGAGGGGGCATTTTATTCCAAGACACATCTAACACATCTAAGCGGCTAAGGGCTTAGGCACTCAACAGTAGATAAAGAGCTCAACCAGACTCACTCTTTTCACCAGAGACTTGGGACCTTCTCCCTCTCTCGCCTGTTTGTAACCCTACTAAAAACCAAGTGCCGGTAACACGGGCAGTAGTAGACTGGACATAGGGACGTTCCACCCGAACTAGTATAAATCCTTGTATCCTCCGAGCATAGCCATCTAGGTCAGACGTGCAAACTAGAAATTTACTAGCCAGTGATTCGAAACATCGACAGTTGGCACGCGAAGTTAGGGCCTTTTGTGCGTCTCATCATCCACAACAGGCCACGGATGGCTAGCCACGACGTTAGTTGGGTCCTAGACGCGCACGTGCGCTTTAGGAGCCTAGACTTCATCGTCGCCATGGAGGGAGAGCTGCCGTGGGCTCCTAACCCCATCCAACTTCTTCGCTCCACCAGTCTCGACGCAACCATCGAGGCCCCTGAGGAGCTGTAGCTGCGCACACCGGAGGCCTATGTCCCTAGAAGCGACCAGCTCCTCGGCTTCGATTATGGGAGGCTGGAGCATTAGCTTGATGCCTTCTTGGGACCCCAACCATGCTGGGAGGATGTGCGTTGCCTCATCTTCTCCTTCGCTAACATTATGACGCAGCTTGTCGAAGGAAAGCCGCTCTCCCTAGAATATCTCACCTAGGACGCCCAATAGCATTCCCATTCGGTCTACGCAATGTCACGAGGACCGTTGGGCACCTCACGGTACAGTGCATGTGCCCACCTCCCATGGATGACGAATTCATGGGAATGACTAATTACGTCATGGAGTCTTTCCACAACCTTCTTGCGGGAGATTCAGAGTCGATCTCCAACTCTAACTCTAGTAGGGGGAGCCATCACCCCTCGCGAGAATGTTTTATGGCAGGTATTGTAACGTCCCACCTCTACAAGGCCAGACTCGCTTATATCTGGCAGCTTCTCTAGAATATAGACTGCCCTCACAGACCAACACAGATCTTTTCTGCGCACTTTGTCCTCACTCGTGCGCACCCAAGAAGAACTTCCCAGTCGGTCACCCATCGCTCCAGGCCAAGCACGCTTAACCCTGGAGTTATTTGCAGATGGGCTTCCGGAAAAGAAGTTGCAACTTATTGGTATGAGTATCCTATTACTCCTGTTAAGCCCTGGGCTGGGATGTTACATCCTCACCCCCTTAAGAGATCGACATCCTCGTCGATCAATCCCAAGCCAGGAGCGTCCTCTCTTGGCCACATCCATGTGTCCAGAGCCAGCGCATGTGCCATGCTGTGTGACCACGCTGGATCCACACCAGCCATGCGCACCATGCCTACGCAACTGCGACACACGCGTCCGTGAAACCACGAGAGTCGGCTCTAATACCATTCTGTAACGTCCCACCTCTACAAGGCCAGACCCGCTTACATCTGGCAGCTTCTCTAGGATATAGACTGCCCTCACAGACCAACACAGGTCTTTTCTGCGCACTTTGTCCTCACTCGTGCGCACCCGGAAAGAACTTCCCGGTCGGTCACCCATCGCTCCAGGCCAAGCACACTTAACCTCGGAGTTATTTGCAGATGAGCTTCCAGAAAAGAAGTTGCAACTTATTGGTATGAGTATCCTATTACTCCTGTTAAGCCCCGGGCTGGGATGTTATAGGTATCCCCAAAGGACGTGTTGAAAGCATCCATTAGGGAGGGGCTACCTGTGGCAAAACCGTCCGAAATAGCATGCTTCCAGAGGCGCTCGTCTTCCACTAGACACTAAGCACCCCGAAAGCAAGCTATATCGTGCGGATTCCGTCGAGCACACCCCAAGGGAGAACTCGAATAATCCACGTTTTTCCTCTAGGATCCAATAATGAGAATGAATTTATAATACTTAGTCTATTTTATACAACCAGAGTTCTTAGAAATACCTTGTTACAGTACCAAGTTCAGAGTGCGGAATTTAAACTGTAGAATTACAATAAACATCTAATAGTAGAATACAATGATTCGTCTGTGCCCACTAGAAGAATCCTCCACAGAACAGCTACTCTTCAAACTGCACCTGCAACATGGGTAAATACACCCTGAGTACACGATGTACTCGCAAGACTTACCTGACTAGTGGGAATAATTTTCCGACTCTAATAGATATGATAAGCTTTATGGGTTGCTGGGTTTATTTTTCACAAAAAGCATTACTAGTAGTGGATCCTTATGTATGTTTCTTATTAGCAGTCATGATTAGTTCATTATCTAGCCATTCTATGTAAGCACTTGTTCTACTTTCAAGTAAGAGTTGAGCAAACAGATCCATTTCACCATTTTCATCTTCTAGTTCTTATTACAGTGCTAGACTGTAGACAAGCCACACCGGATTACCTGGTGATTCGCAAATCGATGTGCCTAGCTGGATACCCCAAAACACACGCCCTACTTGTACCCCAGGCATAAGCGGGACCAACCCACCACTCTCCTGTCAAGGGGTCTAGGTCCCTATCCAAACTTAGACTCCAAACCCCTACACATGAGTCCTAGACTCAATGCGGTGCTTAGACCTTCACCATTCCCGCCTCTAATCAGTCGGTCCGAAAATAGCCGAAACCCATGACAAGAGAGCAACGATCCTTCCCTACTCCCATAAACAAGTATGTGCTCAGAATAATAAGTCTGTGACTTGCCTAGAACCCAATACAATGGCCGGTCCTTAACTGACACGGACAGAGAAAATAGTGTAACCAAGCTATACCCCGTTGGCTACAAGACACAACCTCTTACACCCACCAATACCTGTACAATATCCTTGCCCAGTCTCTATTTTTCCTTTCGCCATTTTATCATGAGAGTGATAATAATAATCACCTATTGTGAGTAACGGCAGGTTACTCACACTACCGAAAAACCTAAGCATAGCAGCTACTCGACCTAAGCTAGTAGAACTCAAAGGTAGATATATCTATGCATGTAGTTTCAATATAACTCCTATAACATAAATGCATATCATATATATATTTCCAGTGATTATTCAAAATAAGGGTTATGCACCGGGGCTTGCCTTGGGCAGACGTAGTGTTAGCTCAGTCAGTCAGTGGCAGCTCTGGGACCTCCTCCTACACGAGGATCTCCTCCTCATACTCTTCAATCACCTCCTCATACTCCTGCTCGCCCGTGGTCACGAACTCCACCAACTCGTTCTCTATATGCATGCAATGATGATGCAACAGTCAATATTAAGGCAACAACAATTCTTAAAGTAAGAATACATCTACTAAGCCACTAAGCTAGTTCAAATGACTAAGATACCGAGCTAATCATCATTCCCATCAAACCAGCAATGTTTCGCCTACAAGTGCTACTTAGCAACTAAAATATATTCTTACTCTTATTCAATGTTTTCCTTAAACAGTAAACGGTCTTTACACGGTCGTCTTCGTTTAGCGTTTAGTCTGTTTATACAGTGTTTAAACAAAGTTAAACTGTCTAAACGGTTTTGTACTTTAAAAAATACATATAATTATATATGTGCATGTTAAAAAAAGTATTCTAGCATTTATACATATTTATCCGAGTAAAAATCTATTATTTTGGTATATATATATATTCATACATGTGAAAAGAACCAAATATAGATATTTATGCATGTAACATATCAAGTGTACACATTTATAAATATAATAAACTTAAGCATATAAATTTATCCATACAAAACTAAACTAGATTTACCTTGTGTTCGCCTAAACGGCCATTTAAACAGCTGTTTAGCCCGTTTAATGTTGTTTATCTCCGTTCCGTTTAGGCTGTTTAGGCCGTTTTCCCATTTTTTTGACCGTTTAAGCGGTCAACCATTTAATTTCTGTTTACCCCCTAAATAAAATAGTTTACCACCATTTACCGTTTACTGGCCGTTTAATCCGTTTAGGCGAACACTGCTCTTATTAATGATTTCCTATATACTACAACAAGGAGTACTTAGCTACCCTATTTCTCAATATATTCTAAGGCTACAAAAATTATAGTGAGTTCATAATAATACAATGAACCTACTGTAAAAATTTCATGGTCAAAGCTATTATCAATTTGCAACAAAAATTCCTACAAATATTAATCTAAATAATACTAAGCTTTCCTAAATGAATTAATGAACCTAACATTCTCTCAGATAAATGTAAACTAACTACACCAACAGATAGATCACATTTTTATAAACCTAACAAATTTTGTTTCACTATTTTTGGACACCTACAGAATTTACTATATTTTTTCAAAGATCAGCTCAAAACTAAATTAGAAAAACATTTGCTAATTTGCTGGAAAAAGGAAAACCAATTCTCGCGCGGCCCATCCGCGCGGCCCACAGGCGCGGCCCACGCACGCAAATGGCCCGCGATGGGGGAGCGTGCGCACACCGACCAACTTACAAAAACGTCCTCGCATTCTCTGATAATACTACTAACACTATGTGCGCTATTTCAACAGACTACGACTTTGTAATAAAACCCTTGCAAACTCCCTCCTTTACAATAGCATGGTCCTCGGCCAGCCGCGCGCGCACCGGCACGACAGCGATGTCATTGGATGGCCACGTCAGCCAGCCAGGACCCGCACTGCTCCACTAACGAGCCGACCCTCGTCTACAACCCTATCGCCTATACTAGCCTTGGTTACAGGAGCGGCGGAGCTCACGGGAGTGGTGACCACGGCACACGGCCATGCGCGACTAGTGGCGCGACCATGCCAACCACCCTAAGCCACCGCGGGGTGAACTAGCTAGCGCTATAGCATAACTATCTTACTCTGGTTGCGGCTACGATGATGGTTAGGTCAGAGGTGGCCTGAGCGATGCGGCGACGCCCCGAGAGTGGCACCTCTATGTGAGCACATCACCGATAGTGCCTCTAGTGTACCTAGCATGAGCATGGAAATGAGGGGGTCAAGGAAGGCTTGAAGGAGCAACTAATTGAATCTCTACCAAAGGATACCAGCTTACAGCCAGCGAAGTCAGGCACGGCGGTGGATACGACCGGCGGTGAGTAAAACTCCAACTTGGCGATCGACAGTGCTCGACTAAGGCTCGGTAAGGGTGGCACAACTAGATAGCTTTATGGAGTCGCTATAGGTGCTATGAATCGGACCCTAGTGAACCGAGGCATGTGAATTGCGAAGCCATGCGCTGTGAGGGTATGTCGGCCCGCCATCCCTAACGGTAGTAATGGTGCACGAGGGAGGGTGGGAGGAAGGATGGCTCGTTGCATCACGTAGCCATTCAATAGAGAGAGACAGGGCGAGATGGTGGATGGCTACACATGCGGGCAGAGCAAGGCAACAGTGGCAGCGACACGGTGCAAAGAGGTGTTGTGCCGCCTCGCTGGGTCATGCGCACGGGGCGCAGTGTGGTGCGCCGAGCGCGTCGGCGCAGGTGGCGGTTGGCTCTACTGTCGTTATCGTGGCTCCTCACTGTGCTCTTGTGTGGGCGCGAGGGTCCCCGTACGAGGGTCCGGAGGGGTGTGAGTCTACAAGGATTCCGCTATCACCGGCGACTGTCTTAGAGCGTCCGCCATAGCACACTCCCAGGACGAACAGTGGCTAGGTGCAATGTTGTTGATGCTAGAGCCATCACTCTCGACATCATCATCCATGAGGTTGAGGAAATAGGTGGGAGCATAGCTTGCCATCCGCACAAATTTGGACGTGAGAGGGGGCTGTGCCAGCTTCCTTTGGAGCCCCTAAGCGTACACATCCATGGGGGACACGAGGCCATAGGGGAACCGGTCGCATGGCGGTCACAGCAGGGACAATAGGGTCCCTTCGCATATTCGACAGAAGATAGTAAATAGCGAGTAAATAACAGTATGTACATTACTCACAGCGGGGTTTGAGCAGAGCATTTTCTCAGAATGAAGCGCAGGCGCCTCGTCATTGAAGTCGTTGGGTGCCCTGAAGCCTGACGGAGGGTGCCCCTCCGATGGGCTCCAGGATGGTTGCCTCCTCATGGAGGTGTAGTACATCGAGCCGGTCAGCGACAAAGTCTAGGCTTCCGAAGAGGAAGGCCTGGGATGGCTTGAAGACGGATGGAATCCGCATCCCAATGGGTGGGAGTGCGGGAAACTCCAGTGAGCCAAAGCGAGTCATATCGCTTGAGCCCGCCATGGCGAAGGTGGCAGAAAAGTGGGCCATCCGATGACCATAAAATGTTGAACGTACAACGTCTTCCCCACGGACGGCGCCAACTATCGGTGCAGAAAGTGACAAATACATAAATATTTGTAGTTTTGCCGTACGTTGTGATTGGATGTGGCCTAGCACTCAATGACATAGAGTTTATACTGGTTCAGGCAATGTGCCCTACATCAAGTTTCAGTCGGTTGGTGACTTTATTCCTGAGCCTAGGTGCTCAAAGTTTGTAGTGGGGTTACAAACAAGAAGGAGAAAGATGGGGGGGGTACAAGATTGTTCGGTCGGACTCTAGTCTGAAGGGCCAAGAGTGATGGGAACTCTACTATGTGCTGAGTGTTCGAACGTGTGCTCGAGATCCAAAGCTAGGTGGTTCCGTTGCTGTGTGTTGAATTGATCTAAGTGAACTGATCTATCCCCCTGTTTGGGAGAGAGCACATCCCCTTTTATAGATTAAGGGGATGACTTTACAAGTGAGAGGGAGAGAGGGTATGTATGCTAAGTCTTGTTGCCTATGCTATCGGGTATATGATGATTGTAGGCACCCATAACATTATTTAATATTAGATGCATGTGGGAGGTTGCGTCGTCTTCTTCAGGTATGGCAGACGTCAGTGCCAGCCACACTATTGATACCTAGAGGCATGCAAGGGGTTTCACCATGTTCGCTTGGTATAGTAAATGCCGGCGCCCACAACACTATTGATGCCTCAGAGGCACGTGGGGGGAGCCTTACCGTGTTTGTCTGGTATGAGAGTTGATGACGCCCACAACATTGTAGGGGAAATGTCAGCGCCTACAATACTGCTTGGGTTCTATCATGCCAGGAAGGTCGCAGGGTACTGTTTGGCAGGTGTACAGGGTACGGTCCTTGGTATTGCGGTTAACTTGAGTACCCTGCCTTACTTTCTCTATCCATATCCTAGTCCTTACCAAACGGGCATCCCCGGTCGGTTGGTCCCAGTTAGCTCTGATTGTGCTAGTAAGCAGTGGTTTGGCATGTTCCCGGTTGGAGAAGCGGGTCAGAGTCAGAAGTAGTGTTTGGCTAGGCCTTTCGGTCGGAGAGGCCATCTAGAGGTGGGTCAGATTCAGAGGCGAGGCCTTCCAATCAGAGAGGTGGGCCAGAGTCGGAAGCGGGCGCCGTTCCTTCTTGGCCAGGCCTTCTAGTCGAAGACTGGATCGCCCTTCTGTGTTGTTTTAGGTATTTGGGCTGGCCCATGAGTTGCACGTCGTTTGCAACGTTGTCTACTGGGTTGAGCCTTTGTTGGGAAGCTAGTCTATGAGGGACCCCTAGGTTTATGAACCCAACACTATGATAGCGGCGAAGACCAGAACCTGAGCCCCGACCTGCCGGGGCCCTAGGCTTTCGATCGGCACATCCTCAACGTGGCTTTCCGATCGCGGTATTGACCGACCGACCAACGTCCCAAAGTACTTCAGAGAGACAAACCTTGGCTTGTGGCTCGAGGACTACCTGCCTCTCTTGTCAAGCCGGTGACACAGAGAGTCATTACTTCATTATCTACAACCTCCCCTTGTTCATGGCCGATTTGGCACGAACATGACTAGAGCACCTTCCGCCCAACCGGATTCAAAGTTGGGCAGACTTAAAGGAGATCTTTATGGGAAACTTCTAGGGCACCTACACATGCCCTAGGAACCCCTAGGATCTGAAAAATTGCTGATCGAAGTCTAGAGAGACTCTCTACAAGTACATCCAATGCTTCTCTAGGCAATGCAATGAGTTGCCTGACATCACCGATGTCGACATCATCAGAGCCTTCCTGTCCAGGACCACCTACGAGTCTCTAGTCCACAAGTTGGGACATAAGAGCCCTCGGACCACCAAGGAGCTCCTCGACATTATGACCAAGCCATGCCTCAGGCAAGGAGGTGGTCAGGAGTGATTTTTGATGGCTCCAAAGGTAAAGCGAGGCGGGACTGAGGATGCTGGAAAGGGCCCCTCTAACTATTCGAACAAGAACAAGCAGCAGCATGAGGGCTCATTGGTGGCCGTTGCTAAGTGGAAAGGTGGCAGGGGCGCCCATCGAGAATGCTCCCGACCACTTCAAGAAGCTACTCAGAGGGGCCATGCCCTGAACCACACCTTCCCCATCAAGCATCTGTACAAGGACAGCGCCCTCATCAAGCAGGTTCATGTCCAGCGGCTCTTGACAAGGGGAACTAGAGAAAGAAGCCAGAGCCAGGAGCAAATGATGCTAAGGGGAAGGACAACGGCTTTCTGACCCTAGATGGCTACCTCATGATCTTCGGTGGGATGGTGGCCTACGACTCCAAGCGCTGCCAAAAGATCAGCACACCGCAAGGTCTACGTGGCCGAACCGACCATGCCATCATTCCTCGATGGTCAGAGTCTGCGATCACCTTCGACCTAATCTGACCACCCAGATAGCATCCCATAGCCTGAGGAGGTATCTTCTCGTGGTCAACCCGATCGTTGGCATGAAGCACCTTATCAAGGTGGTGATGGATGGAGGCAGCGGCCTCAATATCATGTACGTCAAGACACTCGATGCCATGGGCATCGATCGGTCGCGCATCTAATCGAACTAGGGCACTTTTCCATGGCATCGTGCTAGGGAAGCAAGCTATACCACTCAGGGTAGATCGACTTGTCCATCACCTTCTGGGATCCAACCAACTATAGGACAATGACCCTCACCTTTGAGGTGGTTGGATTCCATGGGACCTAACACGCCATCCTAGGACAACCATGCTATGTGAAGTTCATGGCCAGTCCTGAACTACACCTACCTAAAGCTCAAGATGCTAGGCCCACATGGGGTCATCACCATCGGCACTACCTTCTAGCACGCTTATGAGTACGAGGTTGAGTGCTGCGAGCATGCCTCAGCAATCATCACCTCCGAGGAGCTCACGAGTCATCAAGGAAGGGATTGTCGAGGACGCACCTGACTACAAGTGGTTGGCTAGATCCTTTTAGCCCATGGAGGACGTCAAGGAGGTCCTCACAGACCTCGGTAGCTCTAAGGGCAAAGTGGTGCGCATCGGCACCATGCTTTCCTCCAAATAGGAAAGCACTGCTCATTGACTTCCTCTGTGCCAATAGAGATATCTTTACATAAAAACCCTTAGGACATGCTAGGCATCCTGAGGGAAGTCATCGAGCATGCCTTGAAGATCAGGCTAGGCTCCAAGCTAGTGAAGCAGTGCCTACACCGCTTCGATGAGGAGAAGCAGTCGGGTCATTGATAAACAGATCACAAAGCTTTTGGTAGCTAGATTCATCAAGGAAGTGTATCACCCCGAGTGGTTAGCCAATCCCTGTCCTTATATGAAAAAAGAATGGGAAATGGAGAATGTGTGTTGACTACATGAGTCTCAATAAGGCATGTCCAAAGGATCTATTTCCTTTGCCATGTATAGATCAAGTAGTCGAACTCGACCTCAGGGTGTGAAACTCTCTACTTCCTTGATGCGTACTTTGGGTACCATCAGATCGCCATGAAAGAGTTCGACCAGCGTGGGTCGTTCTGCTATATCATGATACCTTTTGGTCTAAAAACTGTAGGAGCTACATACCAGTGATGTATGCTCAAGTGTTTTCGGAGACCTCATCAAGCAAACCATTGAGGCCTATGTAGATGACATCATGGTCAAGTCTAAATGGACCTACTAGCTCGTAGATGACCTAGAGCAGACCTTCACTGAAACTACTGAGCAAACAGCATCAAACTCAACCCCAAAAAATGTGTTTTCGGGGTCCCGAAGGGGCATGCTGCTTGGGTTCATCGTCTCCTGAGCATGGCATCGAAGCCAACCTAGAGAAGATCTCGGTCATCACTAAGAATGAGTCTGATCCAGAACCTAAAGGGAGTGTAGCGAGTCACAGGGTTGAAAGCTCTAGTTTGGTTTTGGTGAATTGATGAAACCCTAAGTGCTAACCTAGTTCAACTAAGTGATCATGAGATAGGTAGCATTATTCCAAGTGGTGAAGCAACAGTGAAGATCATGATGATGGTGATGCCATGGTGATGATCAAGTGCTTGGACATGGAAAAGAAGAAAGAGAAAAACAAAAAGCTCAAGGCAAAGGTGAAATTGATAGGGGCCTTTTTGGTTTAGTGATCGAGACACTTAGTGAGTGTGATCACATTTAGGACGATAGTTGTACTATTAAGAGGGGTGAAACTCGTATCGAAATATAGTTATCAAAGTGCTACTAGATGCTCTAACTCATTGCATATGCATTTAGGATCTAGTGGAGTGCTAACATCCTTGAAAACATTTGTGAAAATATGCTAACACATGTGCATAAGGTGATACACTTGGTGGTTGGCACATTTGAGCAAAGGTGGAGAAGTTGGTGAAGTGAAGGTGGTGATAGTCACTGAAAATAGTGACCGGGCGCTAGTCACATGGTGACCGGACTTGGGGGAGCAACGTCCTGGTCATTTATAAAATCAGTGGTGTGCTCGGGCTACTCTCAGCCTAAGACCATATGCAGGTGATCGGACTCTAGCTTAACACTGTTCATCATCTGGTCCTACTGATGTGGCAGCATGCAGAGAAGAGGAGGAGGAGCGAACGCACCAGCACGTCTGGTCATGGTGGACCGGACAGCGTCCGGTCAAAAAAACTCAGCTTTGGTGCCTTACTAGAAACGACCAGACTCTAGTGATGGAGCGTCCGGTCACTTTGAGTAGTGTGTCCAGGTCATAACTTAACATGTGGCATGAAGCAGACTAGCTGTTAAGATCGGGAGCTTAGCATTTGAGGCTGATGACACATGGCGAGCATCGGGCGATCGGACACTGGGGTCCTACGTCCAGTTAGCCCAGTGTTTCACTGGACAGAGGAGCCAACGGCTCTATTCAGTGGGTGCTCTCTATTTAAGCCCCATGGCTGGCTCAAGCTCACTCTCTTGGACATTTGCATTGACATAGCAACCTTGTGAGCTTAGCCAAAGCCCTCCCACTCATCTCCATCATTGATTCATCATCTTTGTGAGATTAGGAGTGAATCCAAGTGCATTGCTTGAGTGTTTGCATCTAGAGGCACTTAGGTGTTCCATGTTTCGCTACGGAGATTTGCTTGTTACTCTTGGTGGTTGCCACCACCTAGACGGCTTGGAGCAGCGAGGATCATCGAGCGGAGGTTGGTGATTGTCTCTGGCTCCGATCGTGGTGATTGTGAGGGGTTCTTGACCTTTCCTCGGTGGAGAGCCAAAAGGTACTCTTGTGAATTGCTTGTGGCTTGTGTGATCCTCATCTTGTGTTGGTTGTGCGGCACCCTATTTAGGGTTTGGCGTGTGATGCCAATTAGCGCGTGAACCTTCAAGTGAGTGAATCGCCACAACGAGGACTAGCTTGTCGGCAAGCAAGTGTACCTCAGTAAAAAATCATTGTATCATCATTTGATTCTGAGGTGATTGGTCTTCATTGGTATTCATTCTTGTGATTGATTGGTTCATTCCTTGACTCAGCGGTATAACCGTCTTGCTCTCTATCTTTACATTACCACAAACTAGTTGTCAAGCTCTTTAGTGTAGCTAGTCGTGAGAGCTTGTTAGTTTGGTTAGTGTGGATCTTTAGTTAGCCTTTGAGAGCACACTAACTTAGTGTAGTGACATAGCCATTATGTGGATAGAGACTATAGAAACTAGAATTGTGGTAGGTAGCTTACATTTTTAGTAGGCTAGCACAACACTCGCTTCGCCTCATATTTGTCTAACTGGTTTGCTAAGTGTTATTGTAGAAATTTTTGAAACGGCTATTCACCCCCTCTAGCTATTAGGACCTTTCAGGGGTGCCTCGCTATGCTTAGCCATTTCATCTCACGCCTCGGAGAATGAGACCTCCCGCTTTACTTATTTCTAAAGGAGACTGATCGGTTTGCGTGGACTCCCAAGGCTCAGGAGGCACTCGACAAAGTGCCGCTCCTGCTCTACATGCGGCCACCACACAAGTGGTCAGCGCTGCCCTGGTGGTAGAGCAGGAGGAAGAGGGACATTCCCTCAAAGTGTAGCGCCTTGTATACTTTGTTAGCGAGGTCTTGTTCGACTCCAAGACTCGCTACCCACAAATCTAGAAGCTCTTGTATGTCATCCTGATCGCTAAGAGGAAGCTACATCACTACTTCAAGTCACACCCGGTGATGGTTGTGACATCCTTCCCTCTCGATGAGTTCATCCAAAATTGGGACGCCACATGGAGAATCGTCAAGTGGGCACTCGAGCTGATGGGTTAGGGCATTCCATATGCCCCTCGAACGACCATCAAATCCCAAGCACTAGCCGATTTCATTATAGAATGGACCGATGTCCAGATGCCGCCAGTAGTCGTTGTTACACCCTCAGTGTTACGCGTACTATTCTTGTTAAAACATCCATGAGCATCATCTTTATGTGCATATGTGTATAACATAAATTATAAATCAAAGTTCGGTCCTTGAAACATTTTTATGAAATGAGAAAGCAAATGTTATGTTTCGTGTCACATAATGTTGTTTTTTATTCTAATCGAATTCTTGTTAAAACAAAAAGGCCATAGAATGTTTTGTGAACGGTGATAAATCATGTGCTGTCGAGGACAAGGTAACTAGCTAGTACATCCCATCGGGTCGGATTTGGTTTTCAACGTGAAATCATTTGTAACGAAGTCATTCGCGTAAGTCTTAGAAGGGGTCGACGATGTCACTTTTGGCAAGCTCTGTGGAGCGATTGGCTTAAGCAGTAGCGCAATGTCATGACTACGATGGATAGCTTGATGTACCCTCTCGCGCATCGAGCAAATAGTTTGGTGTTTGGAGCATCGGGTATGACTTTTCTAGCTGCTTTAAAAATCATGCACGGCACCTAGCTGAGTCCTGGGCGCGGTCACCAGCCCTGCTAGCTTGCTAGCGTGCCCTGCCGCGCGGGCCACACCTGCTGCCATGCCGACTGTGCCCCACCGCCATGCTTGTATGTGCTCATGCCCTGCACACCAAGGCCATGACCCCGCTGCCGCTGGCCATGGTCCCGCTGCTGCTCGCCTGCCGCCGGCTGGCTCGCCCTACGCGCCGAGGCGCAGGCCACGTCTCCTTGCCGCCAGGGATGTGACACGCACGTCCTGCACTATTGCCTTGGCTGCTTGCTACCCTCGCTGGCGCACGGGTTACCTCGCTAGCTGACGCGCTACTGCCCTAGGACTGCCAGCCGAGTGCTACCTAGCGCCTTGCCCTACCTTGGCCGGAGACGGTGCCAGGGTCAGTGCGCTGCATGTCACCGGCGGCCAAGCTCGGCTCTGCTCCATTGACTCCACTTGGCTACTTGTGCGAAGGACTGACTGACCTACTTGCCCCCATCACCTCCATGTCGCTCGCACTGTGACGTCCTTGTCTAGCGCTGCCCGCTATGTTGTCGTGCCGTGCCTCATCGCCTTGCGGCAGCGACCGTGCGAACAACCATCTGGGGCATGTCCCGCATGTCTCGCTGTTCCCCTCCAGTGGTGTGTGCTTGTTTATTGCATTGACGACTACAGCCATACCGAGCCAGACCACGCCAATGACCTCCCCTGCCTCCGCTGTCTCCATGCCCATCGTGATGACTCCTTCTGATTTACCATGGCAGCAGTGCCTCATTTCAAATTGAGTAGGTTTCTGACTCCACTAGGTAGCCTGCTGCCCTACCCCGCATCGACGACTGTAGCTCCACCATAGGCCCCAATTTTGAAAAGCCGTGCCTTTGGGTCTTTAAGACCGGGAGTGCCCGTGCCATCGGCTACCACCACCACCTAAGCATCTTGGTCCAATCCCTCGTACTACTAGCCTCTCCTCTAGTCAGGTGTCACCGTGCTCACCTTAGTTTAAGCCCTACCATCGTGTAGCAGTCTCTGGCGCAGCCATGCCACCGTCGGGCACCGCCGCACCACCTTGCGCGCACATGGCCAGCTCTGCTCAGACCACCTCCGTCTGCACCATTAACGCAAAGGTATCTGTGAGCACTCCCTGGTGCTCGCTAGCTCTTGTGCTGGCTTTACCTTCGTTGTTGCTTACTGGAATGCGCCCGCCTTTGTAGGTCAAGGGCCACCACCGAGGAGGGAGTTCGGGACGATGTCCCTATCCACCATAGCACTTCTAGCCACCGTGTTTTATCTCCAAGGTAATCATCAGCCTCTTAGTTGAGTAGTGGGAGGTCGGGTGGTGCCGGCGTGGTCGTCTAGTGCCCGCGTTGTCGCGCCGATGTGTGCCTTGGGGCCAGGGACTTCACCGCAGTGAAGGAGGAGAAAAGGGAGGGTGCAGCTATAAAAGCTCAGACTGGGGAAATAGTGTCCTTGAGCTCGCTGTGATTTTGTAGTACTTCGGGGGTGCCCGTGCATAATTGCCTATGCGCGCGGGCCTTTCCCCGTCGTAGGCTGTTGGTACAGCTGGATTGTAGTGAGCTGTGGTAAGTATTGGGTCATAAATTCAGAGCTAGATAATGAATATTATGTCAAAATATTTGTGGACAATCAGTGATAGCTATCGGCATGAAAGTTTTACAGTAGGTTCCGTAGGCCATTATGTACTTGCTGTAAAATTGGTAGCCTTAGAACGAGTTGCTTAATAGCATAGTTATTATCCTTGCTTTATTGTATATATCAGTAAATCGACAATAGGAGTAGGAATATCTGTAGTTGCTATAAGAATGTATGTCACGTTCATACTTGTTAGTGGTGGTGGTACATAGCTTAGCCTTAGTGGGTAGACCTCACTTAGTAGTTTAATAGATGTACTTTTAGGTTAAGAGTTGTTGTTGTCATCTTATTAAACATTGCATCATCATTTCATGTAGATCATGAACTGGTAGACTTCGTACCCGTCGGCAAGCCTGAGTACGACGAGGTGATTGAGGAGTACGAGGAGGAGATCTTCGCACAGGAGGACGTTCAGGAGCCTGTTGGTGATGACCCTGCTGACCCAGCGCCTGCCCAAGGCAAGCCCCAGTGCATAACCCCTATTTTTAAATGATCATTGAATATATATATGATGTGCATTTAAGTTATAGGCATTTTATGGAAACTACATGCATAAATATATTTACCTATGAGTCCTACTAGTACAGGTCGAGTAGCTGCTATGCTCAGGATATTGGTAGCGTGAGTAACCTACCGTTACTCGCAAATAGGTGATTAAATATGATCACTCATGATAAAATGTTGGAAAGGAAAACGGTGACCGGGCAGGGATATGGATTGGGTACTGGTGGGTGTGAGGGGTTGTGTCCTGTGGCCAACAGGGCATAGCTCGGTTACACTTTTTTCCTGATCTATGTCGATTAAGGACCGGTCGTTGCATATGACTCTAGGCAAGTCACAGATTATTGTCCCAAGCGCATACTTGGGTATGGGCGCAGGGAAGGCTTGCTGCTCTCTTGTCACGGATCCGGCTCTTTTCGAACCGACTGATGGGAAGAGGAGGTGGTGGAGGTCCTTGCGCCACACTGAGTCTGGGACTTAGGGGTGGGGGCTTGGAGTCTAAGTTTGGATAGGGACCTAGACACCCAGGACAGGAGAGTGGTGGGTTAGTCCTGCTTGTGCCTAGGGTACAAGTGGGGTGTGTGTTTTCGGGGCACCCAGCTGGGCACATTGATTTGCGAATCGCCAGGCGATCCGGTACGCCTTGTCTGCGGTTTAGCACCATTGTAAGAACTAAAAGTGGAAAAAAAGGAGAAGAAATATAACTGATTGCTCAACCCCTGCTTAAAAGTAGACAGGTGCTTATATAGACTGGCTAGATGATAACTTAATACGACTGATAATAATAATACATAAATAAGGACCCACTATTAGTATTGCTTTCTGCTAAAGAAAACCAGCAAACCATAAAGCCTAGCATATTCCTTGAAGTCAGGAAATTATTCCCACTATCAGGTAATTCTTGCGAGTACATTGTGTACTCAGGGTTTATTTACCCCTGTTGCAGGTGATGCTTGAAGAGTACCTTGTGTGGAGGATCCTTCTGGTGGGCTCAGATGGAATCCTCGCCCCGTATCGCTAGATGTTATCTTTTTAAATTCCGCTGTTATTCATTCCGCACTCTGGTATTTGGTATTGTAATAATGTACTTTTTAAGAAAACTCTAATGTATGAAATGGACTTGTGTTGTAACTTGTTCTCATTATTGGATCCTTGGGGAAAAATCTGGATCTTTTGGGTTCTCCCTCGGGGTGTGCCCGACGGACACCGCTCGCTGTAGCTTGCTTTCGGGGTGCTTAGGGTCTAGCGGAAGATGAGCACCTCCATAAGTACACTATGTCGGGCGGTTCTGCCATAGTTGGTATCAGAGCCAATAATGGTTATGAGTTCATCACTCTTTTGAAAAACTTCAAAAATTTGACCAACAAAAGTTTTGCCAAAAAGTAGGATGCGATTATATTAGGTAAATAAGTATATGCCCTAGCAATATGGTATATCTAGGATAGCGGCACTGGTTTTATCTAATCAGTTTTCTATAGGTACACTGACTTACGTTGCGTAAGAAATCGCTTAGTATACGGAAAGTGAGTGTGCGATGTGCCGAAAATTCTACGAATGCCGCTATATTTCCTGGCTTGAGTGAACGTATAGGCCAAAGCATGCATCATGATAATAGCATCTTACTTGAACTAAAAATCCCCCTTCACGTATAATTGAATTAGTAAATTGGTAGGACTAACTAAAGAAATGCTTTAATAATTATGCTGTCATCTCTCTAATCCATTGGTTCTGATCGGAAGGGTGTTCTAATGGATGGTTCCTATCTCTTTTAGATGAACCTAAGGTCTAGACACGGGAGCACCAGTTCTAGGGTGGCTAACGAGGGCCACAGTGATAGTGGTCGAGCCTTTGAGCGTGGCAACGGGGGAGGTCAGGAGGTTCCACCTCTGGTTCCTCATCCTTTCCCACCGCCACCACCACCTCCGTCGATGACTCCCACTGAGATAATGGCAGAGCTGTTGGCTGCTCGTCGGGAGTCCGCTGCTGCTCGCCAGGAAATAGCCCGTGCCATGGACATTATGGCATAGGCTATCGCGGGACTCGCCCACGGAGGCCACGGGGGTCACGGTGGGAATAGGGGTGGTGCCCGCCACCCTAAGGGATTGTCCTCTTACCAGGACTTCCTCAAGACTCACCCGCCCACATTCACGCCGTCGGATGAGCCTCTGGAGGCAGGATCACTGGCTTCGCACGCTGGAGCAAAAGTTTCGGCTGCTCGAAGTGACCAATGAGTAGAAGGTGTACTTTGCAGCCCAGCAGCTTTTGGGGTCTGTAGGTGCATGGTGGGAAACTTTCTAGGCCACGGAGCTATCGGATCATCCGACAACATGGCAGGAGTTCTCCACCGCCTTCAAGAGTTCTTTATCCCTGCTGGTGTCATCAACCAGAAGGTCACCGAATTCCTAGAGCTGCGCTAGGTAAATAGGACAGTAATGGTGTATGTGACCCAGTTTAACCTCTTGGCTTAGTATGCTGGCAGTCAGGTGGATACGGATGACAAGAAGAGGGAATGTTTCTTCCGGGGTCTCGCTCCTCTCCTTCAGGAGAAACTATATCTAGGGGAACTATCAAACCTTTGGGGCTCTGATGAACGTCGCCGTTGCTCTTGAGGGTTTTCAGCGGGCATCTTAGGTAGATTGGAAGAGGAAGTGGGTGGCAGCTGGATCCTCCAGCCACCCTCATACACAGAAGGTACAAGTTGTTAGGCGGGGGCCCTATCAACCATCCGGCGGGCCTCTGTTCTGGTCACCCCAGCAGACATCATAGACTTCTTCTACTCAGTATCGTGCACCTCCGCAGCAGGTGTAGCCTCAGCAGTGTCAGGGATAGTAGGTCCCACCTCGTTAGGGGTTCGAGAACAAGCCTGGTTCTTATTTCAAGTGTGGAAAGGATGGCCACTATGCCAGGGAGTGTCCTCAACATCAGGCAACTCAGTCATCTCAGCCGTCTGCAAATTCTAGGCTTATTAAGAGGACTATCATCAAGAGGAAGGTGCCCAGCAGATCTGGCTAGGTGCACTTCATGGATGCTCAGTAGGTTGTGCAGCAGGAGACAGTTATGGCCGGTATGTTTACCATCGACTCCCATCCAGCTTTGGTGTTGTTTGATTCTGGTGCATCGCATTCCTTTATGAGCATGGGGTTTGTAGAGCGGCACAACTTATCACTATTGGCTATACCGTATGCCTATAAGATCTGTACTGCGGGTTTACAAATGTTCATCAATACCCGCACGGATATAGTAAGTTTGGTATTAGCCACCCACACTTACCGTCTACAGTTCATGATAATGCCTGGGTAGGGCATTGATGCTATTCTAGGAATGAACTGGTTGCGGGTGTATGGGGTAGTATTGGATATGTAAAGAAGAAGTGTGGAGTTACGGCTTCCTTCTTCTGAGGATAGGATGTCTCTTATTATACCCTTAGAACCAATCTTACCTATTGCTGCCCATGCTGAAGCTCTTCCTAATCTTACCTCTATTCTGGTGGTATGTGAGTTCCCGGATGTTTTCCCTGAAGATCTTCCTGGATTGCCACCAAACAGAGAGGTAGAATTCTCCATTGAGCTTGAACCTGGTACTGGTCCCATCTCCAGACACCCGTACCGCATGGCTCCAAGAGAACTAGCAGAAATGAAGAAGCAACTAGAAGAGTTGATGGACAAAGGTTTCATCCGCCTGAGTTCTTCACCATAGGGTTGCCCGGCTATTTTCGTGAAGAAGAAGGATGGTACCTTGCGGATGTGTGTGGATTATCGCCCTCTCAATGCGATAACAATTAAGAACAAGTATCCCTTGCCCCGCATAGATACTTTGTTTGATCAGTTAGTTGGTGCCAAGGTGTTCTCGAAGATAGATCTCCAATCGGGCTATCATCAGATCAAGATTAGGCCACACGATATACCAAAGACAGCCTTCTCTACTAGGTATGGGCTGTATGAATACCTAGTGATATCTTTTGGTCTCACCAATGCCCTGGCCTTCTTCATGTACCTGATGAATTCAGTCTTCATGCCGGAGCTGGATAAGTTTGTGGTGGTTTTCATTGATGACATCTTGATCTATTCCAAGAATGATCAAGAGCATGCCCGACACCTCCGGATAGTACTGACTCGACTAAGGGAGCACAAGCTGTATGCTAAATTCAGCAAGTGCGAGTTTTGGTTAGATCGAGTGCAGTTCTTGGGGCATGTGTTGACAACTGAAGGTGTTTCTATAGATCCTAGCAAGGTGCAAGATGTATTGGATTGGAAGTCCCCTAGGTCTGTACATCAAATCTGCCTAGTTCCTTGGTCTAGCTAGATACTATCGATGTTTCATTCCTGATTTCTCCAAGATAGCTCAGCCCATGACCAAGCTGCTCTAGAAAGAAGCTAAGTTTGATTGGAACCCCTAGCTTGTGAAGAAGCTTTTTAGTCCCTGAAGACTTTTCTGACCACTGCTCTTATGTTGGCCCAACCAGATATTGATAGTCCCTTTGATGTATATTGTGATGCCTCGAAGACTAGGGTTGGGGTGTGTGCTTATGCAAGATGGGCGTGTGATAGCTTATGCTTCACGCCAACTGAAGAAGCACGAGGTGAACTACCCCACCCATGATTTAGAGCTAGCTGCTGTAGTCAACTCTCTGAAGATTTGGAGGCATTACCTATTGGGCAACAAAGTGCATATCTTTACTGACCACAAGAGCCTCAAGTATATTTTCACTTAGTCTGAGCTGAACATGAGGCAAAGGAGATGGTTAGAGTTGATAAAGGATTATAATTTGGAAGTCCATTATCATCCCGAAAAAGCTAATGTGGTAGCAGATGCTTTGAGTCATAAGTCACATCAGGTTGAGGAAATACCCTTGTCGCTCCACCACACAGAGGTGCTAGCTCTTATTGCATTGACCTCAGAGTTGCTAGGAGCAGATTATTCCAGAGCAGAAGGAAGACCCCGAAGAGATTCCTCACATCAGGAAGTTGCTTGGCTGAAGGGCGTGGCCCTCATTTTAGCATGGATGAGCAGGGGGTCATGAGATACAAGGATAGGCTGGTGGTTCCATCCAATGAAGAGCTAAAAAGAAAGATTTTGAATGAAGCCCATCATTCAAAGCTGTCTATCCACCCTGGTAGCAACAAGATGTACCATGATCTGCGCCAACTGTACTGGTGGTCCTACATGATGCAAGATATCACCCAGTTTGTTGCGGAGTGTGACACTTGCGATAGAGTCAAGGTAGACCATATGCATGCTCCTAGATATTTGCAGCCTTTGCCCATTCCTATTTGGAAATGGGAGGATATTTCCCTTGATTTCATTATGGGCATACCCCGCACCTCCATGGGCTTTGATTCTATTTGGGTCATTGTGGACCGTCTCACCAAGTCTACCCACTTCCTTCTGGTGGATACTAGATACACTGCCAAGAAGTATGCGGAGATATACTTTGATCAGATTGTGACCCTACATGGAGTTCCTCTCACTATCATCTCTGATAGAGGGTCAGTTTTTGTCTCTCAGTTTCTAGGAGAAACTCCTAGAGTGTCTGGGTACTCGTCTTCTCAGAAGCTCGGCATACCACCCACAAACTGATGGTCAAACAGAAAGGGTGAACCAGGTGCTCGAGGATATGTTGAGGGCTTGCACCATCTCTTTTCCTAAGAAGTGGGATAAGTGTTTGAAGCTAGCTAAATTTTCATATAATAACAGCTACCAAGAGAGTATCCGCATGGCACCATTTGAAGCTTTTATATGGACAGAAATGTAGCACGCCACTGAACTGGGTTGAAGTAGGAGACCATGGGTACTTCAGGCCTGATTTCATAAAGGAGGCTCGAGAGAAAGTAAGTATTATTCGTAGCCACTTGAAAGCAGCTCAGAGCTGACAAAAGGCTTACACAGACAAGCGAAGAAGGCCTTTGGAGTTTGTAGCTAGGGATTATGTGTATCTCAAAGTATCTCCTATGAGAGGAGTACATCGGTTTGGTGTCCATGGCAAGTTAGCCCCTCGCTATGTGGGTCCATACAAGGTGTTGCAGCAGTGTGGCCCTGTTGCTTATCGTCTCTAGCTCCCTAAAATTCTCTCAGTGGTTCATAATGTGTTTTATGTATCACAACTGAAGAAGTGTTTGAGGGTTCCTGATGAAGCGGTGGAAATAGAAGGACTTCTCCTCCAGCTAGATTTAACTTATGTGGAGCACCCTATCAAAATCTTGGATGAGAAGGAGAGAGTGACCAGGAACAGAGTGATAAAATTCTACATGGTGCAATGGCAAAATCATTCAGAAGATGAAGCCACGTGGGAATAGGAGAGCTACATATTAGAGCATTACCCCCACCTCCTCGCCGGCTCTGATAGTTAGTGCTGCATCGAAAATGTAATTCCTGTCTCTTTCTCACACTTGGCACGCGAAATCTCGGGTCAAGATTTTGTTTTAGGGGGGTAGATTTGTAACACCCTTGGTGCTACATGTACTGTTCTTGTTAAAACATCCATGAGCATCATCTTTATGTGCATATGTGTATAACATAAATTATAAATCAAAGTTCGGTCCTTGAAACATTTTTATGAAACGAGAAAGCGAATGTTATGTTTCGTGTCACATAACGTTGTTTTTTATTCTAATTGAATTCTTGTTAAAACAAAAAGGCTATAAACATTTTGTGAACTGCGATAAATCATGTGCGGTCAAGGACAAGGTAACTAGCTAGTACATCCCGTGGGGTCGGATTTGGTTTTCAACGCGAAGTTGTTCATAACGAAGTCGTTCGCGTAAGTCTTAGAAGGGGTCGACGATGTCACTTTTGGCAAGCTCTGTGGAGCGATTGGCTTAAGCAGTAGCGCGATGTCATGACTGCGATGGATAACTTGATGTACCCTCTCGTGCATCGAGCAAATAGTTTGGTGTTTGGAGCATCGGGTATGACTTTTCTAGCTACTTTAAAAATCGTGCATGGCACCTAGCTGAGTCCTGGGCGCGATCACCACCCCTGCTGGCTTGCCAGCGTGCCCTATCACGAGGGCCACACCCACTGCCACGCCGACTGTGCCCCACTGCCATGCCTGTATGTGCGCACACCCTACGCGCCAAGGCCAAGACCCCGCTGCCGCTGGCCATAGTCCCCTGCTGCTCACCTACCACCGGCTGGCTCGCCCTACGTGCTGAGGCGTAGGCCACATCTCCTTGTCGCCGGGATGCGACGCGCACATCCTGCACTGCTACCTTGGCTGCTTGCTGCCCTCGCTGGCGCACGGGTTACCTCACCAGCTAACGCGCTGCGCCCTGGACGCCAGCCGAGTCCTACCAGTGCCTTGCCCTGCCTTGGTCGGAGACACGCCGGGTCATGCACTGCATGTTGCCAGTGGCCAAGCCCGGCTCTGCTCTGTTGACTCCACTTGTGAAAGGTCCTAATGGCTAGAGGGGGGGTGAATAGCCTAATAAAATTTCTACAACAACACTTAACAAAATGGTTAGACAATTATGAGGCGAAGCAAGTATTGCGCTAGCCTACTCAAAATGCAAGCCACCTACCACAATTCTAGTTTAGATAGTGTCGCTTCACACAAGAGCTATGACACTACCCTATGTTAGTGTGCTCTCAAAGTCTAACTAAAGAGCCACACTAACCAAGCAAGCAAGCTCTCACAACTAACTACACTAAAGAGCTTGTCAACTAGTTTGCGGTAAAGTAAAGAGAGTGATCAAGAAGGTTATACCGCTATGTAGATGGATGAACCAATCAATCACAAGGATGAATAACAATGAAGACCAATCACCTCAGAATCAATGATGAACACAATGATTTTTTACTGAGGTTTACTTGCTTGCCGGCAAGCTAGTCCTCGTTGTGGTGATTCACTCACTTAGAGGTTCACGCACTAATTGGCTTCACACGCCAAACCCTCAATCGGGTGCCGCACAACCAACACAAGATGAGGATCACACAAGCCACGAGCAATCCACTAGAGTACCTTTTGGCTCTTCGTCGGGGAAAGGTCAAGAACCCCTGACAATCACCATGATCAGAGCCGAAGACAATCACCACCCTCTGCTCAATGATCCTCGCTGCTCCAAGCCATCTAGGTGGTGGAAACCACCAAGAGTAACAAGCGAAATCCGCAGCGAAACACGAACACCAAGTGCCTCTAGATGCAAACACTCAAGCAATGCACTTGGATTCACTCCCAATCTCACTATGATGATGAATCAATGATGGAGATGAGTGGGAGGACTTTGGCTAGGCTCACAAGGTTGCTATGTCAATGAAAATGGCCAAAGATATGAGCCATAGCCGGCCATGGGGCTTAAATAGAAGCCCCCACGAAATAGAGCCATTGTACCCCTTCACTGGGCACACTGCGCTCAGACCGGATGATCCAGTCATACTGATCGGACCCTAGACTCAGCGTTCGGTCCACTGATTTATGCCATGTGTCACTCTGAGTTAAAACTGAATTGTTAGATCACAACATCTAAGTGCCAACCGGACGCTCTGGCAAAACTAACCGGAACGCTGAAGCCCCAGCGTCTGGTCATTTCTAGTAAGCTCCCCAAGGCGTATTTCTTCGACCGGACATGTCCGGTCCACCTTGATCGGACACAGACCAGCATTCGGTACAATACCCTAGGTACTGTGTAGACCCGTCAGTTTGACCAAACGCAGCCTTTTAGCGTCCGGTCGCTGAGTGACCCAGCGTTCGGTCAGTACACCGATGCCAGCATCATTTCGACCAACTCCATTTCAACTCTAACTTCTTCACCCTTGCTCAAATGTGCCAACCACCAAGTGTATCACCTTGTGCACATGTGTTAGCATATTTTCACAACTGTTTTCAAGGGTGTTAGCACTCCACTAGATCCTAAATACATATGCAATGAGTTAGAGCATCTAGTGGCACTTTGATAACCGTATTCCAATACGAGTTTCACCCCTCTTAATAGTACGGCTATCTAACCTAAATGTGATCACACTCTCTAAGTGTCTTGATCACCAAAACAAAATAGCTTTTACAAGTTATACCTTTGCCTTGAGCTTTTTGTTTTTCTCTTTCTTCTTTTCAAGTTTAAGCCCTTGATCATCGCCATGCCATCACCATTGTCATGTTATGATCTTCATTAGCTTCTCCACTTGAAGTGTGCTACCTATCTCATGATCACTTGATAAACTAAGTTAGCACTTAGGGTTTCATCAATTCACCAAAACCAAACTAGAGCTTTCAACTTGGCTGTTTGTGCGAAGGACAACGGCCTACTTCCCCCATCACCTCCATGTCGCTCATGCTGTGTCGTCCTTGTCTGGCGCTGCCCATTGCATTGCCATGCCGCGCCTCATTGCCTTGCGGTAGCGACCATGCGGACAGCCATCTGGGGCACGTCCTGCGCGTCTCGCTGTTCCCCTCCATGGCGTGCGCTTGTTTATTGCGTTGACGACTGCAGCCATACCGAGCCAGACCGCACCATGACCTCCCCTGCCTCCACTGTCTCCATGCCCGTCGTGACAACTCCTTCTGGTTCGCCGTGGTAGCAGTGCCTCATTTCAAATTGAGCAAGTTTCCGACTTCGCTAGGTAGCCTGCTACCCTACCGACCCCACATCATCGTCTGTAGCTCCACCATAGGCCCCAATTTTGAAAAGCCGCGCCTTCGGGTCATTAAGACCAGGAGTGCCCGCGCTGTCGGCTACCACCGCCACCTAAGCATCTCGGTCCAATCCCTCATGCTACTAGCCTCTCCTCTAGTTGGGTGTCACCGTGCTCACCTTAGTTGAAGCCCTACCACCGTGTAGTAGTCTCTGGCACAGCCGTGCCACCATCGGGCACCGCTGCACCACCTCATGCGCACGTGGCTAGCTCTGCTTAGACCACCTCCATCTGCACCGTCAACGCAAAGGTATCCGTGAGCACTCCCTGGTGCTCGCTAGCTCTTGTGCTGGCTTTGCCTTCGTTGTTGCTTACTAGAATGCGCCCGCCTTTGTAGGTCAAGGGCCACCGTTGGGGTAGGAGTTCGGGACGATGCCCCTGTCCACCATAGCACTTCCAGCCACCGTGTTTTGTCTCCGAGGTAATCATTGGCCTCTTAGTTGAGTAGTGGGAGGTCGGGTGGCGCCGGCGTGGCCGTCCAGTGCCCGTGCCATCGCGCCAGTGCGCGCCTTGGGGCCAGGGACTTCACCGCAGTGAAGGAGGAGAAAAGGGAGGGTGCAGCTGTAAAAGCTCAAACTAGGGAAATAGTGTCCTTGAGCTCACTGTGATTTCGTAGTAGTTCGGGGGTGCCCATGCATAATTGCCTGCGTGTGCGGGCCTTTCCCTGTCGTAGGCCGTTGGCCGGCTGGGCCGTGCCACCGTGTGGGCCGCGCTGTTGTCTGCTGGTGCACGTGGGTGGGAAAGAGGAGTGGGCCAAGCCAGCGCGTAATGGGCCAAGGAGGAGAATTCAGTTTTCTTAATTTCCAGAGAATAGAAATGCTTATTTATTTTTAGTAATGAATCCAACTTCAATAAATCGTAGTAAATTGCGTAGCTGTCCAAAAATAGTGAGATTAATTTTGTTAGGTTCGTAAACTTATTATCTACATGTTAGTATAGCTGGATTGTAGTGAGCTGTGGTAAGTGTTGGGTCATAAATTCAAAGCAAGATAGTGAATATTATGTCAAAATATTTGTGGACAATCGGTGATAGCTATCGGCATGAAAGTTTTACAGTAGGTTCCGTAGGCCATTATGTACTTGCTGTAAAATTGGTAACCTTAGAACGAGTTGCTTAATAGCGTAGTTATTATCCTTGCTTTATTGTATATATCATAAATCAGCATTAGGAGTAGGAATATCTGTAGTTGCTATAAGATTGTATGTCACGTTCATACTTGTTAGTGGTGGTGGTACGTAGCTTAGCCTTAGTGGGTAGACCTCACTTAGTAGTTTAATAGATGTACATTGCATCATCATTTCATGTAGATCATGAACTGGTAGACTTCGTACCCGTCGGCGAGCCTGAGTACGACAAGGTAATCGAGGAGTATGAGGAGGAGATCTTTGCACAGGAGGACGTTCAGGAGCCTGTTCGTGCTGACCCTGCTGACCCAGCGCCTGCCCAAGGCAAGCCCCGGTGCATAACCCCTATTTTTAAATGATCACTGAATATATATATGATGTGCATTTAAGTTATAGGCATTTTATGGAAACTACATGCATAAATATATTTACCTATGAGTCCTACTAGCACAGGTCGAGTAGCTGCTATGCTCAGGATATCGGTAGTGTGAGTAACCTGCCGTTACTCACAAATAGGTGATTAAATATGATCACTCATGATAAAATGTTGGAAAGGAAAACGGTGACCGAGCAGGGATATGGATTGGGTACTACTGGGTTGAGGGGTTGTGTCCTGTGGCCTACATGGCATAGCTCGATTATACTTTTTCCCTGTCTGTGTCGATTAAGGACCGATCATTGCATATGACTCTAGGCAAGTCACAGATTATTGTCCCGAGCGCATACTTGGGTATGGGCGCAGGGAAGGCTTGTTGCTCTCTTGTCATGGATTCGGCTCTTTCCAGACCGACTGATGGGAAGAGGAGGTGGTGGAGGTCCTTGCGCCACACTGAGTCTGGGACTCAGGGGTGGGAGCTTGGAGTTCAAGTTTGGACAGGGACCTGGACACCTAGGACAGAAGAGTGGTGGGTTAGTCCTGCTTGTGCCTAGGGTACAAGCAGGGCATGTGTTTTCAGGGCACCCAGCTGGGCATATTAATTCACGAATCGCCGGGCGATCCGGTACGGCTTGTCTGCGGTTTAGCACCGTAGTAAGAACTGAAAGTGGAAAAAAGGAGAAGAAATATAACTGATTGCTCAACCCTTGCTTGAAAGTAGACAGGTGCATATATAGACTGGCTAGATGATAACTTAATATGGCTGATAATAATAATACATAAATAAGGACCCACTATTAGTACTGCTTTCTGCTAAAGAAAACCAACAAACCATAAAGCCTAGCATATTCCTTGGAGTCGAGAAATTATTCCCACTATTCAGGTAAGTCTTGCGAGTACATTGTGTACTTAGGGTTTATTTACCCCTGTTGCAGGTGATGCTTGAAGAGTACCTTGTGTGGAGGATCCTTCTGGTGGGCTCAGATGGAATCCTCGCCCAGTATCGCTAGATGTTATCTTTTTAAATTCCGCTGTTATTCATTCTGCACTCTGGTATTTGGTATTGTAATAATGTACTTTTTAAGAAAACTCTAATGTATGAAATGGACTTGTGTTGTAACTCGTTTTCATTATTGGATCCTTGGGGGAAATGTGGATATTTCGGGTTCCCCCTCGGGGTGTGCCCGACGGACACCGCTCGCTGTAGCTTGCTTTAGGGGTGCTTAGTCTCTGGCGGAAGACGAGCACCTCCGTAAGTACACTATGTCGGGCGGTTCTGCCATAGTTGGTACCAGAGCCAATAATGGTTACGAGTTCATCACTCTTTTCAAAAACTTCAAAAATTTGACCAACAAAAGTTTTGCGAAAAAGTAGGATGCGATTATATTAGGTAAATAAGTATAAGCCCTAGCAATATGGTATATCTAGGATAGCGGCACCGGTTTTATCTAATCAGTTTTCTGCAGGTACACTGACTTACGTTGTGTAAGAAATCGCTTAGTATACGGAAAGTGAGTGTGCGATGTGCCGAAAATTCTATGAATGCCGCTATATTTTTGGCTTGAATGAACGTATAGGCCGAAGCATGCATCATGATAATAGCATCTTACTTGAACTAAAAACCCCCCTTCACGTATAATTGAATTAGTAAATTGGTAGGACTAACTAAAGAAATGCTTTAATAATTGTGCTGTCATCTCTCTAATCCCTTGGTTCTGATCAGAAGGGTGTTCTAATGGATGGTTCCTATCTCTTTCAGATGAACCTAAGGTCTGGACACGGGAGCACCAGTTCTGGGGCGGTTAACGAGGGCCACGGTGATAGTGGTCGAGCCTTTGAGCGTGGCAACGGGGGAGGTCAGGAGGTTCCACCTCTGGTTCCTCATCCTTTCCCACCGCTGCCACCGCCTCCGCCGATGACTCCCGCTGAGATAATGGCGGAGCTGTTGCCTGCTCATCGGGAGTCCGCTGCTGCTCACCAGGAAACAACCCATGCCATGGACATTATGGCGCAGGCTATCGCGGGACTCGCCTATGGAGGCCACGGGGGTCACAGTGGGAACGGGGGTGGTGCCTGCCGCCCTAAGCGACAGTTCTCTTACTAGGACTTCCTCAAGACTCACCCACCCATGTTCACGCCATCGGATGAGCCTCTGGAGGCAGAGCACTGGCTTCACACGCTGGAGCAGAAGTTTCAGCTGCTCGGAGTGACCGATGAGCAGAAGGTGTACTTTGCGGCCCAGTAGCTTTTGGGGTTCGCAGGTGCATGGTGGGAAACTTTCTTAGCCACAGAGCTGTCGGACAGGCCACACCCCTGCTGGCTTGCTAGCGCACCCTGTCGCATGGGCCACACCCGCTGCCAAGCTGACTACGCCGCACTGCCATGCCTGTATGCACGCACGCCCTGCGCACTAAGGCCACGACCCCGCTACCGCTGGCCACGGTCCTGCTGCTGCTCGCCTGTTGTTGGCTGGATTGCCCTGCGTGCCGAGGCGCAGGCCACGTCTCCTTGCCACCGGGATGCGACGCGCACGTCCTGCACAGCTGCCTTGGCTGCTTGCTGCCGTCGCTGGTGCGCGGGTTACCTCGCCAGCTGACGCGCTACGCCCTAGACGCCAGCTGAGTCCTGCCAGTGCCTTGCCCTACCTTGGTCAGAGATGCACTAGGTCATGCGCTGCATGTCGCCAGCGGCCAAGCCTGGCTCTGCTCCATTGACTCCACTTGGCTGCTTGCGCGAAGGATGACGGCTTGCTTCCCCCATTACCTCCACGTCGCTCGCACTGTGCTGTCCTTGTCTAGCGCTGCCCGTTGCGTTGTCATGCCATGCCTCATCCCCTTACGGCAGCGATCATGTGGACAGCCATCTAGGGCACGTCCCACGCATCTCGTTGTTCCCCTCTGTGGCGCATGCTTGTTTATTGCGTTGACGACTACAGCCATACCAAGCCAGACCATGCCATGACCTCCCCGGCCTCCACTGTCTCCATGCCCGTCATGATGACTCCTTCTGATTCACCGTGGCAGCAGTGCCTTGTTTCAAATTGAGCACGTTTCTGACTCCGCTAGGTAGCCTGCTGCCCTACCGACCCCGCATCGCTGACTGTAGCTCCGCCATAGGCCCCAATTTTGAAAAGCCGCGCCTTCGGGTCCTTAAGACCGGGAGTGCCCACGCCGTCGGCTACAACCACCACCTAAGCATCTCGGTCCAATCCCTCATGCTACTAGCCTCTCCTCCAGTCAGGTGTCACTATGCTCACCTTAGTTTAAGCCCTGCCACCGTGTAGCAGTCTCTGGTGCAGCCATGCCACCGTCGGGCACCGCCACACCACCTTGTGCGCACGTGGCCAGCTCTGCTCAAACCACCTCCGTCTGCACCATCAACGCGAAGGTATCCGTGATCACTCCCTGGTGCTCGCTATCTCTTGTGCTGGCTTTGCCTTCATTGTTGCTTATTGGAATGCGCCCGTCTTTGTAGGTCAACGGCCACCGCCGGGGAGGGCATTTAGGACGACGCCCCTGTCCACCATAGCACTTCCAGCCGCTGTGTTTTGTCTCCAAGGTAATCATCGGCCTCTTAGTTTAGTAGTGGGAGGTCGGGTGGCACCGGTGTGGCCATCTAGTGCCCGCGCTGTCGCACCAGTGCGCGCCTTGGGGCTAGGGACTTCGCCACGGTGAAGGAGGAGAAAAGGGAGGGTGCAGCTGTAAAAGCTCAGACTGGGAAAATAGTGTCCTTGAGCTCGCTGTGATTTTGTAGTACTTTGGGGGTGCTTGTGCATAATTGCCTGCGCGCGCGGGCCTTTCCCTGTCGCAGGCCATTGGCCGGCTGGGCCACGCCACCACGTGGGCTGTGTTGTAGTCTGCTGGCACGTGCGGGCTGGAAGGAGGAGTGGGCCGAGCTAGTGCGTAATGGGCCAAGGAGGAGAATTCAGTTTTCTTAATTTCCAGAGAATAGAAATGCTTATTTATTTTTAGTTATGAATCCAACTTCGATAAATCGTAGTAAATTACGTAGTTGTCCAAAAATAGTGAGATTAATTTTGTTAGGTTCGTAAACTTATTATCTACCTATTAGTACAGCTGGATTGTAGTGAGCTGTGGTAAGTATTGGGTCATAAATTCAAAGCTAGATAGTGAATATTATGTCAAAATATTTGTGGACAATCGGTGATAGCTATCAGCATGAAAGTTTTACGGTAGGTTCCCTAGGCCATTATGTACTTGCTGTAAAATTGGTAGCCTTAGAACGAGTTGCTTAATAGTGTAGTTATTATCCTTGCTTTATTGTATATATCATAAATTGGCATTAGGAGTAGGAATATCTGTAGTTGCTATAAGAATGTATGTCACGTTCATACTTGTTAGTGGTGGTGGTACGTAACTTAGCCTTAGTGGGTCGACCTCACTTAGTAGTTTAATAGATGTACTTTTAGGTTAAGAGTTGCTGTTGTCATCTTACTAAACATTGCATCATCATTTCATGTAGATCACGAACTGATAGACTTTGTACCCATCGGCGAGCCTGAGTACGACGAGGTGATCGAGGAGTACGAGGAGGAGATCTTCACACAGGAGGATGTTCAGGAGCCTGTTGGTGCTGACCCTGCTGACCCAATGCCTGCCCAAGGCAAGCCTTGGTGCATAACCCCTATTTTTAAATGATCACTAAATATATATATGATGTGCATTTAAGTTACAGGCATTTTATGGAAACTACATGCATAAATATATTTACCTATGAGTCCTACTAGTACAGGTCGAGTAGCTGCTATGCTCAGAATATCGGTAGCGTGAGTAACCTATCGTTACTCGCAAATAGGTGATTAAATAAGATCACTCATGATATAATGTTGGAAAGGAAAATGATGACCGGGCAGGGATATGGATTGGGTACTGGTGGGTGTGAGGGGTTGTGTCCTGCGGCCAACAGGGCATAGCTTGGTTACACTTTTTCCCTGTCTGTGTCGATTAAGGACCGGTCATTGCATATGACTCTAGGCAAGTCACAGATTATTGTCCCGAGCGCATACTTGGGTATGGGCGCAGGGAAGGCTTGCTGCTCTCTTGTCATAGATCTGGCTCTTTCCGGACCGACTGATGGAAAGAGGAGGTGGTGGAGGTCCTTGCGCCACACTGAGTCCAGGACTCAGGGGTGGGGGCTTAGAGTCCAAGTTTGGACGCGGACCTAGACACCCAGGACAGGAGAGTTGTGGGTTAGTCCTGCTTGTGCCTGGGCTACAAGCGGGGCGTGTGTTTTTGGGGCACCCAGCTGGGCATGTTGATTCATGAATCACCGGGCGATCCGGTATGCCTTGTCTATGGTTTAGCACCGTAGTAAGAACTGAAAGTGGAAAAAAAGGAGAAGAAATATAACTGATTGCTCAACCCTTGCTTGAAAGTAGACAGGTGCTTATAGAGACTGGCTAGATGATAACTTAATATGGCTGATAATAATAATACATAAATAAGGACCCACTATTAGTATTGCTTTCTGCTAAAGAAAACCAGCAAAACATAGAGCCTAGCATATTCCTTGGAGTCGAGAAATTATTCCCACTATTTGAGTAAGTCTTGTGAGTACATTGTGTACTCAGGGTTTATTTACTCCTGTTGCAGGTGATGCTTGAAGAATACCTTGTGTGGAGGATCCTTCTGGTGGGCTCAGACGGAATCGTCGCCCTGTATCGCTAGATGTTATCTTTTTAAATTCCATTCTTATTCATACCGCACTCTGGTATTTGGTATTGTAATAATGTACTTTTTAAGAAAACTCTAATGTATGAAATGGACTTGTGTTGTAACTCGTTCTCATTATTGGATCCTTGGGGAAAAATGTGGATCTTTCGGGTTCTCCCTCGGGGTGTGCCCGACGGACACCGCTCGTTGTAGCTTGCTTTCGGGGTGCTTAGTGTCTGACGGAAGACGAGCACCTCCATAAGTACACTATTTTGGGCGGTTCTGCCACAGTTGGTACCAGAGCCAATAATGGTTACAAGTTCATCACTCTTTTCAAAAACTTTAAAATTTTGACTAACAAAAGTTTTGCGAAAAAGTAGGATGCGATTATAAGCCCTAGCAATATGGTATATCTAGGATAGCAGCACCAGTTTTATCTAATTAGTTTTCTATAGGTACACTGACTTACGTTGCGTAAGAAATCGCTTAGTATACGGAAAGTGAGTGTGTGGTGTGCCGAAAATTCTACGAATGCCGCTATATTTCCGGCTTGAGTGAACGTATAGACCGAAGCATGCATCATGATAATAGCATCTTACTTGAACTAAAAATCCCCCTTCATGTATAATTGAATTAGTAAATTGGTAGGACTAACTAAAGAAATGCTTTAATAATTGTGCTGTCATCTCTCTAATCCCTTGGTTCTGATCGGAAGGGTGTTCTAATGGATGGTTCCTATCTCTTTCAGATGAACCTAAGGTCTGGATGCGGGAGCACCAGTTCTGGGGCGGCTAACAAGGGCCACGGTGACAGTGGTCGAGCCTTTGAGCGTGGCAACGGGGGAGGTCAGGAGGTTCCCCCTCTGGTTCCTCATCCTTTCCCACCACCGCCACTGCCTCCGCCGATGACTCCCACTGAGATAATGGCGGAGTTGTTGGCTGCTCGCCGAGAGTCCACTGCTGCTCGCCAGGAAACATCCCGTGCCATGGACATTATGGCGCAGGCTATCGCGGGACTCGCCCACGGAGGCCACGGGGGTCACGGTGGGAACAGGGGTGGTGCCCGCCGCCTTGAGGGACAGTCCTCTTACAAGGACTTCCTCAAGACTCACCCGCCCATGTTCACACCATCGGATGAGCCTCTAGAGGCAGAGCACTGGCTTCGCACGCTGGAGCAGAAGTTTCGGCTGCTCGGAGTGACCGACGAGCAGAAGGTGTACTTTGCGGCCCAATAGCTTTTGGGGTCCGTAGGTGCATGGTGGGAAACTTTCTAGGCCACAGAGCTGCCAGATCATCCGACAACATGGCAGGAGTTCTCCACCGCCTAGCCTATGCATATGCTTTAGAATGATATTTCTGAAATACGAAAATGTTTTCTCTTATCGGTTTTGCTATCATTCCCTCTATCTTTAGTGACACCCGACCTCGACAACGGTAGGGGGTCGGGCATCACTCGAGGGCTGATAAGAGTATATCTACTCAGAGACATTCTCTGCGCCTGACCCTTCCTTATGTTAAGATCTCAATTTAAGGGCTGTGAAACAAACCCTTAGTAAAACTGGTCGGACTGCAGGAAACCTATGCCCCAGCAGCTACGACATTTTTGCTCACCAACATGATCAGAGTAGTTTCGCCTACATCCCAAGTTTTATAGCCTTAACCACGAAAAGGGTCGGAACACATTAACCTTTTTATAAAAAAAGGACAATTAACCAAAAGATTGTTCAACCATTAGCAAAAATTAAAATCTGTCCATTTATTACAAGGTCACTATTTGGCCTAACTAACTAATTTTTCGGGAGGATGATTTCATCCTCTATGTTGGCAGATAAGTCCTACGCCTAGAGGAGATGCCTCCTTCTCGATGTCCTCTATCTCATCATCGGAGTAACCAGGCACGAAGCCCTAGGCTCATCGTCTCTAGATCGATGTTCTCATAGTGAGAACGAGCGATCACGAATGACTGATGAACGCTGAAGCAGAGTGCGTCCCTCACCATCTCGTGCACCTCGATCCATGATCCGAATGGCGTGAACCATGAGCGAGCTCATCTCCCACACCAGGGCTAGCTTGAGGTCATCATAGACCAGCTGGACGATGACACACAGGGCGTCGTGCTCATCGATCCCCTTTAGGAGGGCGGCCTTCACCTCGCCGAGCTCCTTCTCTAGGTTATGGCTCTTCATCACCTCTGTCCCAAGCCTGTGATCAAGACCTGCCCAAAACACGCACCAGCCATGTCAAAAAGCCTACCATGGATCCTAGAGAGAAGGACAACAAAGGAACACCAGGGGCTTACCGTCCACAGTCCGCCCTGAGCTTGCTGCGCCTTGTCACGTCGCCAGGCCACCTTGGCCTCCAAGTTCTGGGCCTGCTCCTGGCGTTGGCTGACCTCCACAATGAGTCTTGTGATCACCACCTCTGCCATGGCCTTCAGACCCTCCTCCCCCCGGAGCTCGCTCTCTAGGTGGTCGATCCGCTACTAGGCATCGTCGCACTCCTTCCGTAGCCTGCTCGATCTCCATGGCATCTGTGTGCATACTCTCGATCAGGCCCATGTGCTTCTCCCTAGCTTCATGGGCATCATCATGAGCCTCTATGTACTTGATCCAGAGGTCGGCCAACTCCTAGCAAATGGGGGCAAGTTCTACCACTTCTTGATGAGCGGACAGCGAGCTGGGTGGCCAGTTCCTCACATAGCAGCTCCCCCACGGTTCATAGATGCTCTTCCACCATGAGGCAATCCCAAACGCCCTTCTTGCGGTGAAGCAATGTAGATTTCTCCTAGCTACGGTCCTTGAGAACCTGCAAAAAGGGTACGAGGTAAAAAGGCAAGAAAATGGAAGACGAAGGTTGGAAATGCTGATGCACTATACCTGGCCAACTAGAGCAATGACATCTTTTAGCAAACTTAGCGTGGTGGTCAGGGCATGGACCATGACCCCCACCTCCATGTGGACGCGCCCCCACTCCCTCTTCTCTACATCATCATCGAGGGTTAAGAGCGTCGCCCCCAGGGTCTCGACGGTCGGCCCACCTAATCTAGGGGTCCTCCTCAGGTGTGAGGGTCACCACCGACCCAAACTAGAGGCCAAGATGCATCCATGCTGACCCCAAGCAGCGCCGACCCCTCTCATGACCACAACTCCTCTAGAGTGGGCCCTCTAGTGGTAGAAGGGGCAGGCGACGTAGACGAGGAAGCCAGCCTCGCCAACATGATACTGAGGGTGCACCAGGCGTAGCCTCCTTCGTCCATCCTGCCACGGGTGCCACCATCTACCCAAACAACAGCCCTGGTTGCCCCATCACCAACGGCCCGCTAGTGTAGACAATGGCTCTGTCTGTGTCATCTTTGCCTGTGGCATCGTGGCCACGCCCAGCCACATCACGCCTACCATGGGTGCCCTAGATGCGCATTCTGCTGCATGCCCTGGTTGACCCCGTGGTCACCCAGCCACGCTCCCGCCAACCTCCGGCGTAGCGCCAGACAGGTCCTGGCACACCCGTTGAAGGGCAAGAGTCTTCTTTGGTGCCAGCTTTAGGAGGGTCCCATGCCCCCAATGCTGGCTGTTGGTTCACGGCAAAAAATTTGTCAAAAAACAAAAGAACAAAAAAACTCTCAGCTTACCTTTACGTCGTTGGGCGCTGATGTTTCAGGGTTGGCCTGCTCGACCCCGGCTATGACTCCTCATCGTGCTACCATTTTGAGCCCTCCCTTTGCTCAGGAGGCTCGGACGAGGCAGAGCCACCAGCACCCCTCGGCTCCGGGGGCACCATAGAAGGCCCAGATGGAGCGGGGTAACTCGCTCCCACCATCTCTGGCGGTGAGTCCCCCCCTCTTGCTCTAGGAGATGCCACGAGAAGGCCTGCCTACAGTGAAGGTGCGTCCTCATCCCCACCGGGCAGATCATCCCATGGGATGGGCGACCTAGAGCCGTCGCCCCCCTCCTCTTCTTTTTCCTCCTCATCTTCCTCCTTCGACGAGCCTTGGCACCGCTTCACCCACTATACCTTCGCTCGCTCCTTTGCTCGACGTTTCTTCTCCTTGTTGTCCTTCTCCTTCTTCTTCCGCTCATATATGGCACGGTTCGCCGCCCTCACGGACGCATGCTCTGGCAGCAGTGTGATAGAGGCTCGAAAGCCCAAATCCGTCGGTAGCTCAATGAAACCTGGCTCTGGCCACATCACAGGATGTACCAGGATTAGGAACATGGCATCGGACTCGTCCGTCGCTTCCTTGATGCTCTATGCAATCTCGCTATTGTGAAGCGGCCCCTGAGCGAGCACCGTCCCACCAAGTTCCACGACGGGCACCATCCCAAACAATGGGAGGGTGCGAGCCATCAGCGGCACCACCCTACTCACGTGATATGCTCCAATGACGTTGGCCCCATGAAGGCCACGGCTCCTCAGTGACACGATGGCCTCGAGGATGTCGCACATCATTTTCTTCTCCTTGATGGGTGGCCCCCATGACCACGTTGGCGGTGCCTCTTCGATCAAGAGCTCGATGAAGTCCGGCAAGGGGGCAGTGGGGTCGTTCTTCAAGTAGAACCACTGTGCGTGCCACCCCTTATTGGTTCTAGACAACTAGTAGGGCATGTACTCGGCCACCCACTGCCCCCGGAGGTGGATGCCCACGCATCCCATCGGCACCGGGATCTCCCCGCCTCTATCCTTCTTCCTATGCCAGGAGACGGCGAAGAAGTACCTCCACAACTCGAAGTGCGGCTCAATCCCTAGGTACCCCTCACACATCACGATGAAGGCTACGATGTGCTGGATCCCATTGGGATTGACATGCTGTAGCTCAACCTAGTAGTGGTGCAGTAGCCCCCAAAAGAATGGATGAGGGGGGAATCGTGAGCCTGCGCTAGTGGAAGGGCACGAAGGAGACAATGTAGCCGTCGGGCAGCATCGACACCTCCTCGTGGCTAGGAACTAGCCACTCCATCATGTTAGTCCTCCCATGAAGAAGACCGCGCTTGATGAGGCCTTCCATGCGTGCATGGGTGATGTCAGAGCGGTACCACGACTCCATGGAAAGCGAAGACGGAGGAGCGAGGACTTTTTGGTGATGGTGGAGAATTGAAAGCTATAGATCTAGGGCACTGGCGGCGGACTAGCTGAGGCAGTAGATCCGAATGACAGTGGCAGAAAGGTGAGAAGGCAAGATTGTAGTTTGGCATGCCAAAACAAGAAGGAGGAGCCCGCTATTTATAAGGTGGGGTGAGACAGGAGGCGAACCGTCTGCCTAGATCGACGCGCCCAGCATGCCCTATCACTTCGCCTCTCCGGGAATCAGGCACACACCACCCCCGACTGCTCCTCGAAGGGTGTGCCGAATAGCGGTTCACCCCCTCGATGGGCTAAAAACCACCGCAGGTAAGTAGGGATATGGAGCTAAAAATGCTCCTATGGCCCATTATGGCCTAGGAGTTCAAAGGTTGGCCCACCAATAGGTTCACAACTGCTCTGGGGCACCTTTAGAGTGAGGGGTGGAATGGGATGGGCCCGCTAGCGGCCAGTACCTGGGCGCACGAGCACCATGGGCATCTCAGCCCACGTTCAAGTCTTGACAGAGCATGGTCGATGGTTTTTTCTCGAAGAAAGGCAACAAGCGCTCGGGACTGGTCGAACAGACCCAAGAACTATTTAGACTAACCGTTAGGAATTTGGAGTTAGTCACCAGCTGACCCATGCTGGACCCACGTGAATGGGAAGCTAGGGCCCCACTCGAACTTGCTCGTTAAAAGCTCACCAAGCACCATAGTTTGTCCATCGAGGAAAGCATGGCACAACTCAGGTCCCTCCATTTTATCGAAGAGAACGCTTGAGTGAGGATGACCTTAGGATGAGCTGACCCCTCGACCAAGCCCTTGCTACGCACGGGGGCTTGATAGTTGGACTCGCAAGGAGACCTGAGTATGCGGTCGCATAACAATGGTGGATCGGTTGGATCCTAGAGAGGAATCATAATCAAGAGAGATATACTCTGATCCCCCAAATCGCGCACCTACATGCTCCCAAGGACTCCGAACACAAGGAATCTCGACCATTTCAAGACATCCCATGACCCGCAAAGGGAGATCAAGATCCCCAAAATCCTTTTGTCCGAAAAATCCTTCGAAGGAGTATCCTACTCCTCTGCAGGCTTGGGGCCTACTATCGGGTATCAGTATCAGGGATACCCGGAAAAGGAAGCTAATGGCCGTAAACGCTAACTCCCTCGAATGGTCAAGAGTGTATCTTGGTCTCGCCCAACTTCAAGGATATGGGATCCAGGTCACCCGACCCCAAGGGAGTGGGCTCCATCTCGCCCGACCCCTCGGGCGAGAGCCTCATCATGTCTAACCTCGAGGGCACGGACTCTGCCTCACTTGATCCCAAGAGCGTGGGCTCTGTCTCGCTCGACCCTGAGGGCACGGGCTCCGTCTCGCCCAACCCCGAGGGCACGGGCTTCGCCTCGCTCGACCCATGAGAGCACGGGCTCCCCCTCACCTAATAGAGGTCTGTACCGCCCCAACCACTATGGGTCTGAAAGTACGAGTCTGGGGTCAAACTTCTGAAGCCAGAAGGGGAGTAGGCGTGTCTTGATGTGACCTGCGGCCACGACGGGCCATGTCTGAGGACGCACATCGCCAATAGCATCGGGCGTGCCGATGCTGTACTACCTACTCCCCACATGGCCTTAGGCGAAGATGTCAATGAGCCATACTGTCCTCTGGGACGGGATGGAGCGCCATGACTAACTGACGATGCCCGTGTACGGTGTCATTGACAAATAGGGCCACGACTTGGAGCTGTCCCCGTCATCATCTACAGGGCCAGCGGGACCCGCATAAAGGAGATGGAAGACGTTGCAATCTCGAAAGCCTACCTCTCTCTCTCTCTCTCTCTCTCTCTCCTGATGTAACATGCATCTTCCCCTTCATCTATAAAAGGGGAAGCAGGGGACCCCACGGAGGGGGCATTTTATTCCAAGACACATCTAACATGTCTAAGGGACTAAGGGCTTAGGCACTCAGTAGTAGACAAAGAGCTCAACCAGACTCACTCTTTTCACTAGAGACTTGGGACCTTCTCCCTCTCTCGTCTGCTTGTAACTGTAACAACCCAAAAATCCATACACCAAAAATACCAACTACAAAATTTTTCTTAAAAACTCCCATGTGTTGATGAGTGTCATGTATAGAAACCCAACCTAAGAGATGCATTAGGTCTAACCCCAACCCAAGTCAACACATAAACATGGCATAACTCTTGGCATAAACATGTGATTAAGTTCCCTAAATAAATGAACCTTGCATGCATACTAATACTACTTGTGAGTTAGATTCTTCTTTTGCCTTATGTTATGCTAATTAAAAATCACCAAACAACTATTAAGCTTGCTAATTAATCCTTTGATGAGCAAATGCCTTAAGCAAACAAACAAAGAACAAAAGGAAAGGAAAAAGAGAGATGAAGAGAGAGGGCCTCACAGCCAGCAGCTCGGCCCAAGCTAGCCAGCCCAGCTGGCCTGCCAACCCCTTCCCTTTTTCCCACCCACGTGCATGGCCCACGAGCTTGCACATGCCTAGCATGCTGGCCCAACCTTGCACCACGCGCGTGTTACGACACTGAGCTGCTCCCACTGCCCACCGGGCCCCACCTGTCGGCTTTCCTATTCATCTTCTTCGCGCCCACACATCAACTGCCCGTGCGACCAGGGGCCGACAGCATTGGCAGGAGTGGGCCAGGGGTCACGCCCGGGTCATGGCCCTTGTTCCCCCTTACGCCGCGCTCACGCAACCTCACGCCACCATCGGATGTGTCGCGCGCCTTCTCGCCGCACGATGCCGATCGCCATTGGAGGCATGGAGCTCGGCTATAAAAAGACCCCGGAGCCTTAGCCTCTCCCTCTCAATCACGCTGCCGCCATGCAGTATCCGCCAGACCACTCAGCACGAGGGCCGAGGGGAGGAGAGGAACAAGGAGGGCAGAGCCACTGCCGGGAGGAGGACTGGGAGCACGCCGGAGTTCAGAGCGCCGCCATGGATCAAGTCGAAGCGTACCACGAGCCAGCGCCATCGTGATCGTCACTGCGTCAACCACATGCTGCATCGCCTAGCCTCATCGAGCATAGCGCGGTGAGCACCTTGCTGAGACCTCTCCCTAGCCAACCGACACGAGCTCGCCGCCGTGGAGACCCTGCCGTTGCCTCTGAGCACTCGGCCTAGCCACTCGAGTAGCGTAGAAGACCGCCATGGCCACCGTGCCCAACGCCGACCACCGGGAGCTTCAAGCCCCCTCTTTGGCCCTTCGGCGAGCACGCCCTGAACCTACAAGACCCTAGCGCCCCGTAGCAGCCTCGCTGGGCCACCACGGCGCGCGCAGCGTGAGCTCGCCGCCGGTGTGTAAGCCGCCGTGGGAGAACAGAGGAAAGGGGTGAGATGGGCAGCGCAGCCCTACGCTCGGTCCACCATGAACCAGACAAAGGGGACAGTAGCGTGGACATGGTCCACCACAGACTGTGTCTGCGGTCCATGGGCCTTGACTATGCCGTCCACCGTGGACCATGAGCCGTGGACTCAAGCCTGACCCGAAACCCAAAAGGCGACGTGGCACTCTGTGATGAGGCCACGTGGCGGGCTGAGCCCAGCCCATACCCAGGCCCAACCGGCCCAGTTCGGACCCGGTCCGTGTTGACCGTTGATCGGTCAACGTTGACGGTTGACCTGGCCCCACATGTCAGCGACACAGAGACTCCGGACCCACTTGTCAGTAAGTGACGTCATGCTAACATCATGACAACGTCACGCGGGTCCCACCTGTTAGTAACGACCCAGCCAGGGTGATGTCATGATGACGTCAATTGCTGACGTCAGCAGCTCTGGCCCCACCTATCAGTGACCATGACCCGTTGACCGTTGACTGACCCATTGACTTGATGTTGACTCTGACCGGACCCACAGGTCAGTGACCCAAGAGACCCTGGCCCCACCTGTCGGAACGGATGACGTTGATGACGTCATGCTGATGTCAAGCTGGCGTCAGTAGGACCCCACCTGTCAGCTCGGAATTAAGATGATGGCATCATGCTGACATCAGCATGCCGCGTGGACCAGTCACAGCATGACACGTGTCAGCCTAGGATTAATTCAGCCTTTTTCCATTTCCAGAGATGATTTAAACTTCAGAAATTCATAACTAATTCATACGACCTCAGAAAAATACGAAACTAGGACCAAAATTCATCTAAAATCGAGCTTTACGCAATGAACCCATGTTTGAGTGTATTTGGCTCTTTTGAATTTTCATTGCTTCTTGTGCTATTCTATAGACGTCGCTAACTCGACTATAATACGATCGTTGCAGACTCGGAGGAGAACCAGACGGACGAGGATCGTGAGTACCGTGAGGAGAACAGAGATGACTACACTAAAGGTGCCACATCCCACCCAATCTCGTAGCACCTATTACGCATGGCTAATATAGAACTGCTATTGCTTTACTTACTGTTATAATCATACAATGATAGGACTTGCATGATAGTATGCTTACTTGATGGCCTTTACCTTGACGCAACCTTACCCCTGCATACCCTGCTATTAGGCTAGACACACGCTTACTGCTATATATCATTGCTTACACTTCTACTACTGCTTATACTACATTAATGAAACTGGTGTTATCTGGACTATGGGGAGAGTGCTGCGTATGTGACTTGGGTGTGTGGAGGGTGAGGGTTGTGTCGACCAAGTTGGAGTATACGACGAGCCTGGGGCAAGTCTTGCCACGGGGTGCTACCTGGGCACCCCTGGAATGGACACCTGTGGTGGGTAAATGGTATATGAGGTGGTCCTAGGTGTGAACCTATGATGGGAGGAGCCTAGGGTGGAGGTGTTGTGGTGGCACGGTAAATGGAAACCCTGATGAAGACATTCTGGCTTGGTCATCCCTAAGAACTTACTAGTACTCAGATTCACCGAGAAGCCTTACGTACCACTCGCCCTATATGGTGCGGGACGGCTGGACTACTTGGTAGGATTTTACCACTACTACTAGGTTGATAGCAGATAGTGTAAGGAGGTACGGGGCGTAGAGGATTTCCCCCACACCCTTCCGAGACTTCATGGAGACCTTGTGGACCCGGCTCATGACTCACAGTTTCAGCCACCCCAGACTAGACTTGGGGTGAACCAGGGCTGAATGGTAGAGTGGCATCATCCTAGGCTAGCAAGCGGTCAGAATCAGCCCAGTTGACGACGGTCAGCAAGGAAGGCGGATCTTGTGGTTATGTAAAACCTCTGCAGAGTGTATGGTTGATCGATCGATACATGTGCCGACTTGTCGGCTATGTACATTTTCTGGGTTTCGCTTAAACTAGATAATGAGATGAGTCCTTCTCTTCTCCCCCATGAGAGAGTGTCGGTCGTAGCCAGGGGCTACGGGCCTTGAGACAGTGCCGAGAGGGAGTTGGCCTGTCGACTGAGCGACGGTATAGTGATGGTGTGGAGATGGTGATATATCGATCCCAGGATCAAAATCTGGCTCTGGACAGGAATGGGATAGAATGTGTTTGGGAATGGTGTTAAAACTTGACCAACTATTATTATATACATGATACGCTAAAACATAGGAAACCCCAGCCTTATAGGTTCCTTTTGATTATATCCAACTTGCATCCAATTTCCACAAAGCAATGCTCATAGGGTGGGAATGGCCAGTACAAATCGTACTGATAAATTTTGGCACACAGGTTCTGCTGAGGAGTATAGCTCCGAGAAGTTTGACGGTTGAGGGGTTCGTTCCTACGCTCGAGTTTGACGATCTTATCTTCAAGCTATTCTAAATGAATGCTACTTTTGATTCCGCCAATGCGGCGATGTAATAATTTATGTAATTCCGCACTCTATGTACTCTGATATTATCGTTGTATGGATGTGGTATTCGACTGGAATTTGGGTAATATGATCTACAACGGTCATAATACACTTTGACTCTGTGGATTTCCCTTCGTGGAAATCAGGTCGCTTCAGTAACCCTACTACAAACCAAGTGCCGGTAACACGAGCAGCAGCAGACTGGACGTAGGGACATTTTGCCCGAATCAGTATAAATCCTTGTGTCCTCCGAACACAGTCATCCGAGTCAAACGTGCAAACTAAAAATTTACTAGCTGGTGATTCGAAGCACTGACACCTGCACCTACGGTCATTTTTCGTGTCATTTCGCGTGCCCACGTGGGGCCCATGCTGCCCCGAAGGTTACCAGCATCGATAAGAGAGGGAGGCGGAGGCGGATGCCCAGCCAGAGAGGAGGATACAACGAGGCAAGGCAGTAGAAGACGAGGAGGGAGTTTCAACACACAATATACTTTTGAAATATTTAGATACAACACTTGCAACATAAGTCTGAAGGCAGATGAAACACTTGAAAAATGCATCTGAAATACTTTAAAAACACCTAAAAACATTTGAAACCATTGTAAAAAAACATACGCAACATCCAGATAAAACACTTGCAAACATATGTGTGAAATATATGCAATATCCAGATAAACAAACTTGCAACATACATCTAAAAAATAGATGAAACATCGGGAATAAAGCTTGCAACATACGTGTATAACCATTGTAATATCATCTCGATCGACGCAATGCATCTACTTGTTGCTTGGACGAAAATGGAGGCTCGTCGATGGGGAGCTCGACGTTGGCGTGGAGCTCGATGCTACGGAGTGGCGCGGAGGCTGCCGGTGTGGAGCTCATCAGCGGCACAGACCTCGGCAGGGTCTGCGGTAGGCAGATGGAGCGCGACCGTAATGGGAGGCGCGAGTCCGAGGGGGCACGTGGGGCGGCGCGTGCGGCGTGAGTGCGCGGTGCGAGGGGGGGGGGGGCGAGGGCGGGGTCCGTCCCACGAACAGGGGCGACGCAAATTGAGCGAGCGACACGGACGCGGGCAGGATCCGCTCGGCGAGGTCCATTCAGACGGACGCTCTATCAAAAGCATTCGTTCTTTTTATAAATGTTTAGTCAAACTAAAATTTTTTACTACTCAAAAATGAGTTTTGATGGGAGTTTGCCGGACTGCTGTTTCTATAGAAGTGGGGTATTTTTCATGTTTTTTCTTGCCTGATATTCTTGATTCTGCAGATTTACACTGGCAGATTTTCTAGAGAAAAGGGCTGGGCTGAGACGCTTGCTCAAAAATTGTATACAACAAATAAAATTTCTAAACCACTCCTTTGGACTATTATACACTGCACGGCTAATTCAACATCTGCGAACACCTCAATGTACAGTAAACACAAATTAGCATCCAGGTCAGTGCCACATTTCCAGGACCAGAAAAGAAATCTATAGTATCCGATTATATTAAAGAGAATGGCGGGAGCATATTTTAGTGATACAACATAGGTAAAATTTTAATGATACAAAAGGACAAGTTTAGGCCTAATCTGAAGCCCTTGTGCAAAAAATGACATCCATAGCACAAATCAGGATCCTTTTCTCCAAATAAAATGGAACAGGATGTTGGATCAGCATTCCTTCGAACAATAATTCAAACCATTCGTGTATGCCTCAGGTACTGAAACCCTAAATACATTGTAGTGATGATTTAGACTTCTCTCCCCGTGCAACCTGTGGACTCCACCAAGTGCTCCGGTAACAGGATTGGGGAAAGCGTAGAACACGCGCTTGAATCTATGATGCACAAGTGCCATTGCACACCTTCAAATTAAAGTAGCACCTAAGTAAGATCAGCAGTAAGAGGAGAAAATATGTGCCAGCTGGACGAAGATTGAACATACATTGTGCATGGTTCCCAAACAATGGTAGATATCAAATCCTGTGCAGAGATATGGTCTGCTGGTTTCAGACAAGTCACCGCAGAATGATTCAGATGCCGATTGCTCATTATCCTGATGTTTAAATTTGACCTTGTCAGAAAAAGGCAGAATAAATTGAATGCATTATTGCCAGTTTCATGCAACACTAAATAAGCAACTGCAATGAGAAATTATAAGAAGCAACAAGCTCACTTTTGTATCCGTCTTTAGCCTTTTCGCTGGTTCATTATCACAACAGTTCTCTGGATTGCCATTTGAATCTGGCTTGGTTATTGAAGTTGAAGACTCTATCCCTCTCAGCAGCATTTTCAATGGCAACCATGGGAGCATGTCTCAGAGGATGCCATGCAAAACAGCCATCACATGGCAATGGCTTCTGCTCACAAGTCCTTTTTTTCATCCACCCCCAAGGATTTATACATGAAATTTCCATGTTCAAACTCTATTTTTATCATAAAATATAGTAAAATTTCATCCACAGGCAACAAAACTATGTACAATCCTGCCAATTTGATGCAAAAGTATGTTACTGACTTACTGTAATCACATCACATGCTGTAGCAAATTTTAACAATATTCAAGGAAAAGATATGATTAGTCATTTGTAAATCATGACCTAGATTTGAAAACAAACCAGAAGCCCACCCATGGTACTATGCATTCACCAAACATTCTAGGCCCTACAGCTATGCGCTACCAGCCAAAGTCAAAGCAACGAGCATTAATATTTTACAAATGCAACTGCCTAAAGAATAACTATGCGGCACATCAGAATGGAGCCATGCCGCTAGATAGCTAGTGTTTCAACATCAGATGGGGCAGATTTCCTGCAACCCTGGTTGGGCATCGAAAATCTTCAGAGAAGTGCTGTGATGGTAACTGAAACGTTATAGCTAGCAATTAGTTCCTTTTGGGCTTCAGCTACAGCATTATTTTCTTTATCTACTTGCAAGTTTGGCCTAGAAAATCTTGTATGTTTGAGTGAACTAAACAGAAGTATCTTTAGAAGACAAGATTAATGATGTAAAAATACCACAGCAAATGCATAATGTGACAAGACAACAAGGTGTTTGCAGAATGGTGGAGCAGGGAAGGTGGACGCAATGTGACGGTCATGCACTAAGAGATTTAATTCCGGGGTCATTCTAGGCACCTGGATGATCTGAAAGCACCGGAATGATGCCATCTCCAAATGGCTCACCCTCGATTCAACTCATGTGGTGCCTTGCCAGAGCTAAGGGCATGTTGTATTGTTGTCACTAGAGGCTACATGGATAGGCTGTGGTCATGTATGTATTAACAACAGGCACACTGTAATATGAGAAACTACTTGTAACAAGCTCTTTTCATCTTAATAATGCAATGACATGCAGTTCTCCTGCGTGTTTGAGAAAAAAAAAAGAGCATAATGTGACACGTAGTGAGGCCATACTCATGTGCAGGATGGTAAGATGTTGGCCAAAGTTTGCACTGTTCCTCCCACTTCTCTTCTGATGTACCACAACACTTGGCAACCTGTTGAAGACTTTTACCAATAATAAACGTCAATATATGACAAGGGCACAAGGAAGCTAGATAACACCAGTCATTCCAAAGGATTCAAATTTTGGTGCATCTAGAGTGGTAAATATAAAAAAGTTAAGAAATTTTTATCAACAAGCCAGAATCACATGCTACACTTTAAATAAAAAAATGACAAAATCAAAGCTTCCCAAAAGATGGCATCATTACTTTTGCAGTGAAAGGACTCAGCTGATAAGTATAAAAAAGGGCGTACCCAGTGTAGAGAGCTCCCGCTTTGTGCAGGGTCTGGGGAAGGGTGTTATTGGCAAGCCTTACCCTCGCCTGTGCAATGCGAGGAGACCGTGACTCGAACATAAGCATCCACTATCTTTTGTAGATCTTCAGAAAACTGTATGCTTTCAGACCCAGTAGAAACACATAGGATTATTGATAACTCAGATTTTCCTGCCAAACATAATATAACATAGAATTAGAGAGTTAATAAAGTTCTGCAACATAATTATAAGTTAAATAGCCAGCCTAGCTTACAAAAAATACAATGAGCTGCTCATTTTTGTTTCCATGCTACAGTGTGGTTCTGCATTTCCTAACTTTAGATTAAGGTTTCTGGCATGATTACTTGTTACATGGAAGATCTAACTTGAAATATTGCTATTGTTAGTTTCTCAGTTTATGTTCCATCTAGAGTCACGATTCTTAGCCTTATTCTTTGAAGTGTTCCGTATCTCTGATGGGCAAAGCAGAGGAGGACACCTTTGAATAAAAGGATAAAATAATTACTTTTGCATGTGCAAACATTTACAGTATAAATAAATAAAAAAGCATCCAGCAGCTTCCTTAAAAAAATGAACCTGCATCCCGGTGAAAAGCCTACTAATAATCATGCGAAAGTAAATTTTAATCAGTTACAAGGTTATTTTCCACTGCAAAATCAATTGTTTTTTATGCATCGATATGCTGGGGAGCATATCACCAGCTATGGCATGAGTATTAACATGTGTATTTAGATAGTCATGGCATGTCTTGCATGAGTAGTGCTCTCAAAAGGCAAATGAAAAAAAGAGAACAATATGAAGTGCATATACCATCACATTCAGTACGTCGACGTACACGCTTTACATGCCTCAGATTCTCCAAAGGGCATACCTGGCTTAACTGCCTGAAAGCAGCGAAACCAAGAAAACATCACTTGGAATGTTATCACACAAATTGGACGATTTTGGGTCAAACAGTGAACCCAGAAAAATGTGTCACAACTTACAAAAGAGAGAGATTAGCATGTTTGCATCATAAAAAAAAATCAAAGACAAAAAAGACCAACATGTCAACTGTATACAACCACCCCCATTCAGATAACAAACATGGGTCATGAGATCATGAAACTTAGCATTGATTTCATATTGACAGAGAGAACTAAATATAAACATTGGGATTGAATATCATCCCAAGTGGATCAAACAGGATTACTGAACTAAAAATGAATGGAGTACAGGAAACACAACAGCTAGTTCCTATCCCATAAGAGTTACTAAAGTTAAAAAATGAGATATCGTTTCATTTCCTGGACACCATTCATCAACTGAAAGCACATCCCACCATCTATTATTTGAGCCAAAATATCATAAAAATAAGCGGATAGTGCCCCCAATTCTTGATAATTTAAGTAAAAAATCCCTAAGCAGTAAAGAGTATTACTAAAATGTTTCAAATTCAGACCAAAAGAACAGGGAAAAAAGGTCCTTTACCTAATGAGAGTATTGGCTAGCTTGGGATCAATCTTGGCAGCCACCACATCAACTGGCAAGGCAAAGAAACAGTTTTTAATAAAATGAAACCACAATAGCAGGAAAAAAACTAACTTTGAGAGCAATTAAAGGGAATACCTGTAGAGTCTTGGAGAGAGGGATTCAGGTTGCCCGGGACCTCAATGAGCTCCCATGCCATGATGACCGATTCTCAATGGAAGAAGCTGAAGTCAGGAAAAAAGAAATCAAGGGAAGATTTGATAGGTAAGCAAAGCAGTTGTAAAGTAGCAGGGCGGCCAATGAGTTGAAAAGTCCTATGGTGTGTTTCGATGCCTGGGAATTTGGCCCAACTCATTTGGTGAGCATGGAAATGAGTGCCAAGAATTAAACTATCTGACAAGGAAACAAACAGCTAGACTGAAGAACAGAGTGGGATTTACTGCCTGAACTGATGGATATTTGGACTAATATATAGATTCAAAATACAAGGAAGCTACTTCACTATACTTCTAACAAGCTAGAGTTTGGTTTTGTTCTTTGATACCCCTACTGAACCAGCCTCCAGCCTTTTATGGTAATGGAACTAAGAACTGTCTGGAATACGAAAACAGGATTAAACTATTGCTATTACAAATGTTTGGTGCTAAGCAAAGAGAAAATCAAAGATAGCTATGACTTCCACTTATACTTTGAACTTGCCTGAAAACACAAATATACTGAACTTCTAGACATTTGCACTCACAAAGTGACGAAACTGAATGCCAAAACTTGATAGTTGCTGAGAATGAGCATCTTTGTTGAAAACTAACTGATTTCCTTACTAAGCTTGAGGGATTAAGCCTAACCCATACATAGTGAAACAAGGCTGGGAAGCAATGAGCTCCCTGCCATTGCCTGCCCCTCACTGAAATTGCTAAACTACTTCCTAAAGCTAGCAATTTTTTTTTATATAACTGCTGGAGACTAATTCACCTCCCATCTCAAGATGAATATGCGATTCCTTTAATTGCTGTGGGAACATTATTGCAAATTTGCAAGACGCAATGGCAGTGGCTTTATCAGATTTCAGTTGCAAAATAGCTAATCACAGGATTTCAGGCTTGTAAGCATAATTTACTTGAATTAAATTAGAAAAACGAAATTGACCTGATAGGCTGCACACCTGTGGCCTACCCGCTGCTAATATGGAGCACAGAGCTTTAAAACTCTGCCACACAGGCCACGCCGGACACCGCTACGTGCTGGAAAGTGAGAGCACCAGCAGCCGAGGGTCGCAGCCTCACATACTACGGGCATGGAGTGAGTGCAGGCCAAAAAAGAATGACGAAGGGAGCAGTGGCGGAGCTCATCAATTTTGAAGCCTAGGGCCACTATCAAAGCATATATACCATCTGCACCGGGTCAAAATACCGCTCGCACAAGATCTAATACTAATAGATAACAAAAACAGTTCTAATATTTATGGTTCTTTGACAACTTGCGTTTCTTCTACTACTTCTTTTTTTGATTGCCTCTCATCTGGGTACAATTGTAGAATCTGTTCGTACACACGCATGCTTACACAACACACGCACACAACTCACACCACCCGTGTACAAACAAACCTACAACTACACTCAGATCTAAAGACCGCGTCCTTGTTGAGATCACCGAAATCCCCTGATTTCGTAGGCGACGGGTACGTCACAATCCCATTGTAGCATCACGCGTGAGAGGCACCAATCCAAACGGAGACTGTTGAAAAATGGGAACAAAGTCCCGGTGAGCACCTGCGTGAGCTGAGACTCGAACGCAGGCGGGCGTGGACGCGCACCTGGCGTCGTTGCCAACCGCACTACGTGCGGTCCTCTTCTTCTGCTACTTCTGATTGTGCTTGTGCAGAAGGTTTGTCTGTGACAATGGCTGTATTATTGGCGTAGGAGCAGCAGAAAAAAAAAAGGATTTTAATGTCTTAGCCCTCTTTACCGCGCAACTCCATAAAAATGTACCTAATCAATTAATCATTCATGGAATGTTTAGATCGGGAAGAACCAGAGAACGGATTTGAGAACGGGAACAGCAATTTACTAGGGCTCAGACAGTCAGATGAGTAGGCGCTCGGATCCTGCGGCCAAAAAGCTAATATTTGACATGTATCGCATAGTTGAAATTTCACAATATATAGGAAATATATAACACATAATTGAGCATGAACTGAAATTGTTTACCACATATTTGAGTATTTGACTAAGTAATTTGGGGACAAACTCCAACTCAGACTAAGCGATTCACAAATGTCTCAATTTGAACTTACAGAATGATGAGGGAAATTCGGACTCGCGCCTCGCTAGTCGCTGCTACGCTGGTGCTGCCGCCCTCTGCGTCCGCCCGACGCGCGGCCCCGAGCGCCCCTGCCGCTGCCGGTGAGCCCCCGTCGGCGCCGACACGCTCCCGGCTGCAGTGGCGGCTCGCGGCTGCCCTGCGCCCTGCGCCCAGCGCCCCTGCCCGCCACTGGCCGCCGCGACGACGCCTTCTCCCCTGCTGCTGCGCGGTGCCGGCAGGTGCGCCCGTGCCGCCACCTCCTGCTCGCTAGGGTTCATCCGTTCGTAGGGCGAGTGCAGCTTTTTTTTTCTTTTTTTTGGGCTGCTGGGCCTCGTTGGGCCTTTGGGTGGCGGAGAAAAACGAGTAAAAATATGTTAATTTGGGCCTTGCCGACCACCCAACTCGCCGCGCTGATGGCGACCTGCATCTGCATCCTCCTGGCCTCGAGCGCTCGCTCACCCGGCGCAGTGCAGTGCAGTGCAGGCGACGTCACCACAAAGGAGCAGCGGAACGCAAGTGCAGAGAATGAAGCGGCGGCCAGGTAGAGGTATTGGAAACAAGGCCTTCAGGCACCAAGAAACCACTTCTGGTTTGGTATCATATAATCATAATAATAGAACGAAAAAAAAAGGAAACAGCATAATGCGCCCGGAAGAAGAGCAGTGATCGATGTAAAATGATAAAACTACAAGCTTGCAAGAACATAAGATCATTATTTAGATGCAAAAGTGTAATTATAGCTATAGAACTAGGTAACCAAAGCAACTGTTGTTTGAAATATCCCTAAAAAAAACTATGCTTTGAAATTAATATAGCGAGCGCTAATTCTGTAACCAAAACAATTATGCTTTGAAATATAGCAAGTACTAGTTACGTAACTAAAACAGTTGATGGTACGTTCAAAATGGGCAGAGACAGTGCCATTTTTGTGTGCACACGTGCATGTGCTGCCATGTGCGAACTTGGCCTGTGGACATAGTTTGAAGTGTGAACTTACCATAAATAAATTCCAAACAATTGCAGTGATATGAATGTGGCATGTTAAATTTGTTGATCCCCTTGCACTCTAAAAACATATAGGAATGTGCATCAAGGTCCAAATCAAATGGCCAATCTGTGCCAAGCAAAATCACTGATACCACCTTGCAGCATGATGAACGGATAAGTATTATCCAACAGAGAGTCAAACACTTCAGGATTTAAGCATCAGCAACATCAGACGTCAGATAAAAAATTGACATCTCCACTCCACAGTTGAGTGCTATAATAACATATTCCACATAGAAGGCATGTAACAGCATCCAAAAGAAAAAAAAATGAAGTGAAAACTGCATCATGGTGGTTTGTTCATCTTGCGCTGGGCAACTTCGGGGTGTCTGGGAATCTGCAAAGTAAACAGCATCATCAACTCACTAGCCTTTTAGTATTCAACAGCGCAAAGGATAATATATACCAATTTTCAGCCATTCAACAGTAAGCTGGCTATTCCTAGTTTTGCTCTTCTGAATCAGCACTTCTAGTTTTGTGCCAGCTGGATAAACGGTTTGAAGGTACCATGATGGACAGAAAAAAGGAACTAAAATAATTAGAACATAGAGAATGTGCTTAAGCTCCAAAACAGACTTGAATGTGTCCATGTACAGTTAATAGCTATTAAAAGAAAGTAATAAAGCGGATGGTTCACAAATCACAGAACACTATCCACAAATTGAGCACAGCAAAGGAAAATTACTTCATGCTGCAAAGAGAAACATGCACAAAAAAACAAAAGGCAGGGAAAAGAAATGCTGGTTACTCCATGGGAATATGGTAGTTAGAAAATAATGTAGAAGGGAAAGCATGATGTTCAACTAGTGGTTGATATGGAATCACTGTAATCGGTGCCTTCGATGGAACTTCACCTGATGTGCTAAATGTTATGTCCTCGGCCATTGAAGAGGTGAGGCTTTGGAGTCTAGCTGGAGCTTAGGGTATCATTTTTGTTGACTGCCCCGCTGCTTGGCAGTGACAAGATCCTATGTGTGTGTGCTGGTGGTTGCCCTTCCTAGTTTTTTTCGTCCATCTACCCCTACTTTGTTTCTAGAGAGAGAGAGAGAGACTTTGTGTGTCTGCACCCCCCCCCCCCCCCCCCCCCACACCCATGGCTTCATGTTAATATAAAGATACACAGCTCTCATGCGTGTTCGAGAACAAAAAAGCATGATGTTCAACTAAAGTACAAAACTACATCCGCAAACTTGGTGTATGGACTAACAAGAAACATTCATAATACTAAAGAAGTTGATGATAGGAATGGGATATAAGAATGTCATACATGTGCTGAAATGTTTAATTGCAAACTTGGTGGATGGCCACTTAGGTATCTCAGGTATCAGTAATGGTTTTGGACTGCATGTTATTACAGGGATAAATTAGGTGAGAAGCTGATGAAATGGTTGATGGCTTATAGGAGGGCCACTATCCCTAGAGATTCAAAATGGGTTGATCGATCCATGCTTAACTAATGTGCCTATGATCGTATGTTAACAAAACAAGCTACTGGGGTGACACCATTTCAAATGTGTGTTTCAAGAGTTGCTTAAATTTTTAGAACTTCTGTATGGACTCGAAGCGTTTCCAGTTCAGTACAGAAGTTCTAAAAAATTAACTGAAAACGCAGTATGAACTGTCAGAACCCATGGATGGTGAAGAAAGTGTTGACACAAAATGTGACACACTGTGCCTCACACACAGCAAGCCGGAAAGCGTGGCTTCAATCGGGTCCTTGGGTGCTTCGTAATCCGGAAACGTGCCAGTCAGTTTGACCTAAAAAAACTGACAAAGGATAAAACAGTTAAATGCCAAACCGGAACATGTCGGGTGAGACCAGACAGTTCCATATATACGGCCCTGAAGCCACTTACAACGACATACAGCTATAGGAAGCTGTCTGCCAATAAGTTTATAAACCATTCAGCTAATCGTAAGATGAGCAAACGTAAAGATCAGATTGCCGAATGCATGTGCATGGGAAGACATATTTGAACAAGTGAAATTAATTATGAGTTAATGCATAACCAAGTTCAGCAGTCCAGCCGAGTTGGGGTCCATGAAGAAGGAACATGCAAATAAACACGATTAAACTAATCTAAAACCTGCATCTGCCGCACGACACCTAGTTTCATTAAAGCTTAAACGTAATTAACATGCATGAACCCACGACATGTGACAATCTAGATTAAAATAATTCAGTCATTATGAGCATGTTATCTATTTGCAAAGGTAATATGAAAAGCAATGATCATTGAAGCGCGAATAAAACCATAAGAGAGGGCCAAACAATATCAATCTAGATTGGGCAGAAGTGTGTTACAAATATATAGTATATTTAAAACATGCAACACAGGATAACTTAATGAATCTATTTAGATTTTGCCGTATCTAATAGAGCCGATAACTGTCTTGCTTTTACTAAGCATATTGAGCAAACGCCTGCCGCACGATATCTACTCATAAACAAAGCATAAGCAAAGACTTCTTGATTGTCAAGCAAAGATCCGCCGCACGATCATTGAAAACAAACAAGACTACTTGCATCACGTCTAAATCCACCGCATGATACTAAACATGATAACAAGGTTGTCGGAACTTACGGAGGTCGACGGATCGATGACTCCTCTCGAAGAACTCGACGACACGACAAAAGGACTCAAAAGTTAGCACGGGGCCGGTTGTATTGATTTGGTTGTGAACCCCCATTACAATGGTCGAGGGCCAATATTTATACCCTAGACAAAACACAAGTCCTAAAAGACTACGATTTACAAAGGAAATCTTAAATAAACTTGGAAACTACGATTCCTTGCCCTAAACTCTCAGAGTCCTTTATTATTACAATTTTCATCTCTTCGATCGGCTTTGCCTGCCATCTTCTACTTTCCCGAATGGAGTCACCACCTTCTGAAGTAACCGACTGCACAAGCATTTAGCCGACCGCTCGTTTTGTTTGCCAAATATCCTTCTTCCCGCATGCGGGTCCACCTGTCATCCTCTAGAGTCGACCAAAATCCAGTGTTAACACATGCCCCCTCAATTTCGGGATAAAAGTCGTTTTATTCTGAAATTGACCACAAGCTCCTTCTTCCTCCTAGGTCAGCACCGTTCAACACCGCAGCCGCTGTCCAAAATTCAAGCTTTCAGCACAACCTCGGACCCACTTTGAATCTTCAATGGCGACCCAGGATGAAATTCCAGAGGTAAACTTCACTTATATTCGGCAATTTCCACTCGATCTTCCCGTTCTTCTTTTGGCTTATTCCTCTTTGATTTCAATCACCCTTTAAAGGAATACAAGAATCAGATTTTGATCCCCTATGCTGTCAACCCCGATTCCTATTTCCTCGGCCCAATGGGAAATCCTGACCCTTTTGAAATTATCGAGAAGGAAACCCAAAGAATCCCTTTCAAATCTGGGATCACCTTGCCAAACCGATGGCCAAACACGTTTAAGAATTGGCCATTTCCCCCAATCGCTGGATGGCGGAATTGGTACAGGAGAATGCTGGAGAAAAGCAGCAGCCACTGGGAAAGTCAAGACATCAATCATTGTCTGGAATTATCCTTAGCAGAAACACCCAGAAACGATTCCCTTTTTATAGCAGCTTCCCATTTTTGGTCTGACACCATTAATGCCTTCATTTTCGGCCATGGTATGATGACCATCACTCTAGCCGACGTGTTCATGATGACTGGCTTGAACGTGTCACTACCAGTATACCCTTATAAGTATAAGAGCAAAAGTAATCAAAGAGCCGTCAGCTCTGGATGTGGATGGGTCAAATACATCCAGAACTACATGAATGCATCTGGCACCATTTCTGATAAAGAATTGAAAGCCTTCATGAATATGTGGCTATGCAGATTCATCTTCTGTGGAAAATCCAATGAACCAACCTTGAATCACATGGTGATGGCTGAAGACTTAGCTGCAGGCACTCAGATCCCACTAGGCAAATATCTCTTAGGGTTGTTTATCATATGATGCATCAGATTACTCTTCAGATGCACCAAGGTGGAGAAATCTCTTGTGTGAATGGTCCCTGGTGGCTAATTCAAATGTGGCTCCAGCTATACATGCATCAGATAACCTCTGTGAGCCTCTTCAATCTAAGTTTTCCTTTAGTTAACTATGCTGAAGGCAGTACAGCAAAGGTTAAGGCTTGTCAGACTTATGGGGAAGCAGCATCATCTATCAGCATTGACATAGACATCGGTCATTTCTTCAAGCTGTTTTTCAAAGGATTCGGCAACGTGCTCTGGTTTCCTTACAGAGAAAATGAAAATTTGACCTTGCCCTGCAAGTTTAGCTATGAAATTGGTTGTTCAGGTCAAGAATCCACAGAGACCTTCAACTCCTTTATCAAACCTTGCACTCTGCCAGCCGAATTTCATCATAGGAGGTTAGTGCAGTCCACCTATGAATTCTACTATCCAAATATGGTGGCCAGACAATTAGGATGTGGCCAGTTGCCCCCAAGATTCCTCTTCTCAACAATCATAAAGTCAAGGGAAGTAATAACAGAAAGAATGGAAGCCAAGAAAATCTTTGAATTAGGATGGGAATTGCCAACATACGAACCATCTCCATTTGGGCTAATAGATGTTGCTCATCCCTTCTTTGTCTCTTGGTGGCAAGAATGGCATGCTCATATCTTCAATATATCAATTCATCCTTTATGCAAAAACTTGCAGCCCAATTTTACTTCTGATAGTGAGGTAATTTCATTATGCTCATCATTTCCTGCTCTTGAATTCACTTCTTATTTTAACATCTGGTTATGCACAGGATCTTGAGTCTACTCCCCCAGCCAAAGCAATCCAGTACTATTCGGCTAGTCCCAAGCCTGCTCTGGGATTTGATGCTCCAAAATTAAAGGAATTCATGAAAACTCCTGCAACTTTGGATTCAGTACCTTTAAAGGCACTCATGAGAACTCCTGCTACTTCAGCTGCTGCATCTTCAAGAGGAAAAAACAAAAGGAAAACACCTGAAAATTTTCTCTTACCCAAGAAACCAAGGACCAAGAAAGCCAAATTATCTCTTAAGGTATGAACCTTTTATTCTCTATCAGGTTAACAACCCCACTTAGCAGTAAACTTGACCACCTCTACATTCATTACTTCCATTGCAGCCACAAGTCGAAATTCCCAGACTAGGCAATACCTCAGCACCTATAAAACCAACCCCTGAAGTTTCTACCGAAAATGAAGAAATCCATGACAGTGAAGCTTCAGAGACTCATGAAGCTGAAGGTTCAAAGGCTCATAAATCTGATGAGACTATAGGTAACATCGTTCAACCAATTCTCATTTTTCTCCCCCTCTTTTTTTTAAATAACATCTATCCCTTATGCTCATTATCATTTACTTTATTGAGAATAGATGAAATCTTAGATGAACTGGTAAGGGAAACTTCTCCTAATCAAGCTCCAAACCCGTTCCTTCTGAACCTTCAGCCAAGTCCTCCAGCAAGCCAGGGTATAACCCATCCTGATGATCAATTAGTTCAGCAGGTAATGCCTTGTCTTACACTATATTTTAGCAAATTCACCCAATCGGCTAACACCTCCTTTCTTCTTTTTTCTTTAGAAGAACATCACGAAACCGACCACCAGCTACTCCTTCTCTATTAAGGACTATATCATTGAGAAAGGTGAAGAGATTACTTCTCAACAAACCTTATCGCTGGAAAATCAGGCTCGGCTAAAAGAGGTGATCATTCTGCTGAACAAGGATACCATTAGTCTGGTTCAGGATGCAGACCAGATAAGAGACCTCCTTGAACTCATTGATCAAGATATTCCTTCTACTCTCAAGGCCCCCTAGAATCTGCAGCCCATCTTGATGACCACTTTGCCATGGTGAGAAGGGCAACCAAGAACATATCTTCGAGGGCCGCTTTGCAGAAGGATAGATCTTTGAAGAAGCTGGAGATTAAAGATCTTCACTCTCACATCCAGACTACAAGAAATTCCTTGACAACCTTGGAGCCTGAACTGAAAGCCATGGAGGATGAAAAAAGTAGACTAGAAGCTCAACTAGCCGAACTGAATGCCACAATTTAGTCTCACAGGGCCCATATAGCTAATTTGCCGAAGAACATAGAAGCAGCTTCACTAAAGATAACTTCGACCATCAAAGAAGATCAGCAAATCAAAACTAAGTTATCCAGCATCTAGAGTTCTGAAGATGAGGATCAGAAAGTGCTAGATAATGTTAGCCGAATCAGAACTGAAGCCATAGAGGCAATCAATCAGCTTCTGAACAAGTAGACATTGGGCTTGTAATAAACTTAAGTGTGATATCCTCTGTCCCTTGATCAATCAACTTTATGTTTACATATTTTTATTCATTCAAAAAAGCAATCGGCCATTTTCCCTTAAATTACTCGATTAGAATGTAGCCGATTGTCTCCATTCTTCCAATAGCCGAACGAATCCTAATTTAAATGTTGTGAGGGTATAGCCGAACAATGCTGGCTCCAACAAATCAGGGAGATAGTCGAACGACGTCCGACTTAATCCATGCCTGGCCTAGCCCAGTAGCGGCCCAGCTGAAAGGGAAAAACCCTACTCCACCGTTCGGCATTCTCGCCCCACGACTCCGTGGAATTCACCATGATTCTTCGCTTCGGCTTATAAATAGACCCTTTCGTTAGCCTTCATCGCTATCTCCGTTTTAGCATTCTCACATCTGTCTCCTCCACTTCCTTTGTTCGATTCATTCCAGAAGAAAACCCTAACCTCAACCAAAGCAAATGGTGAGCAGTGGCGACCGTGGCAAGCGTCCTGCTGATGGAGAGGCGGAAGGAAGCAGAGCATCGCGCTGCCGGCGCCGTGGGTACAATTTGGCTTTTTGCCCCCTTGCGATTTTCTTGTTCATCTCTTAGTTTCGATTTTTTCTTCCTCATTCATCAGGATAAGGGTCATCAGCTCCAGCCAATATCATCTCCTTCCTCCGGCAACAGCAGCTCAACCAGGAACTCCATCATCCGGCTCTTCCAGATCCTCCAGCTCTTCAAGCTCCTATCACTCCAATCCTTGGGGCCCAGCGGAACCAGTAGATGCACACCATCCATACTCTCACGAGGAAGCACTCAAGTTTCGCCAGGAGAGGGACGAGGCCTAGGAGGAGCTAGGCGACGTCTCCAAGAAATTTGGCATTGAGCAAGCCGAATGGGAGGACCAGTGGAAGCAACTCTGCGACGCCATCACCGGTTTGATATCTTCATTTGGTTTTATCATTCTGGCTTCCCCCGCTTGCTGACCCATTTTTTCTTTTCTGCCCAGCTCTTTCTGCGGAGAATGACCGCCTGAAGGCGGCGGCGAACAAGGTTGCCGATAAGGTGAATGCCTAGGGGAAGACATTTGAGGCACGCCTTGATGCTGTGGATGGCCATATTGATCAGGCCGTCATCCAAGGTGTGCACCTTGGCGTTTCTCTCGGGCTGGCGGCAATGACCTCCCGAACCAACGAAGACTATTCCTTCCAGCCAGTCGGCTTCGCTGGAGGACGCCCGGACGAGATCGACGACATCAATGAGCGTCTGGAGGTCTACGATGATCATGCCGCCGCCCTTGCCGAATCCACAAACCCCTAGTCCGTCCTCAACAAGTTATTTGAGGAGTAGTTTGTATTAGGATGGACTTCTATAAATAATCTTGTCTTTTGGAAGAATACTTATTTCTTTGATTCTTTTCGGCAAAATTCTGCCTGCGACCGTCAGAAAAATGCTAAAAACCCCTGGTCTTGCATAAACATTCTTGTGCTAGAGGCGATGCAAACTGCATCGGCTATTTTGTGCTAAAGGCGATATGAACAATATCGGCTATTCTCAGTCTTATCTTTTTTCTTAGGCTAAAGGCGATTTTCCCTTTATCGGCTTTTCTGATCTACATTCATGAACCAACCTCAACACTGGGGTAATATTTCTTAAGAAATCTTCCATTGATAGCTCTGGTAAACTCCTCCCCAAATAAAGTCTTCAATATGTATGCATTACCAGGTACACATTCTACTATTCGGAAAGGACCTTCCCAATTTGGAGACCATTTGCCGAACGCTCTATCCTTTGCTCCAACTGGCAATATAGTTTTCCAAACCAAGTCTCCTTCTGTGAATTGCTTCAGCCTAACCCTTTTGTTATAATACTTGGCAACGCGTATTTTATTTTTCTCAATATTCTCCAATGCCTTAAGACGAATCAAATGTAAATCTTCTAATTCATCCATCATCAGATTCTTATAATCTTCTTCTACCAATTCTTTCTGTAACACAACTCGCCTTGAACCTGACCGTAATTCCCATGGTAATACAGCATGATGCCCATAAACCAGTTCATAGGGAGACGTTTGAATGGACCCATGACAAGCCATTCGGTAAGCCCACAATGCTTTATTAAGAACCAAGTGCCATCTCCTTGGTTTTTCATCAATCTTCTTCTGGATGATTTTAATCATAATCTTATTTGATGCTTCTGCCTGACCATTAGCTTGTGCATAATAAGGAGAAGAATTATACAACTTAATCCCCATATCTTTGGCAAAATCACAAAATTCTGAAGAAGTAAACTGAGTTCCTTAATCAGTTGTTATAGTTTGAGGAATCCCGAATCTGTGAATTATATGTTCCTTAACAAAACTGATCATATTCTTTGACGTTACCTTCTTCAAAGGGATAGCTTCAACCCACTTGGTGAAATAATCCGTGGCCAAGAGTACAAATTTGTGTCCCTTACTAGAAGGAGGATTGATCTGACCAATTAAATCTATACCCCATCCTCTGAACGGCCAAGGCTTGATTATGGGATTCATAGCAGATGCTGGAACTTTTTGAATATTGCTGAATTTTTGACAATTGTGACACCCTTTGTAATATTCAAAACAATCCTCCAACATAGTCGGCCAAAAATAACCAGTTCTCCTAATTATCCACTTCATTCGATAAGCTGACTGGTGTGCACCACACAATCCTTCGTGAACCTCATACATCACTTTCTTGGCTTCTTCTTGACTTAAACATTTTAGCAATACTCCATCGACGGACTTGTAATATAACTGATCATCAAGGAACACAAATTTGAGAGCTTTGTACCTGAGTTTTCGGGAAACTTTTTGAGATGGACCTTTCAGATAATTGGTAATTTCGTATCTCCAATCACCATCTACTTGATCAGTATTTAAAACACCTTCTTTTATAGCAAAAACCTCCCGACTCTCTCGATATCCAGAAGCAGCTTGAGCTAACTTATTTGCTTCTTCATTGTATTCTCTAGGGATATGATGCAAGGTTACTACCAGAAAATTCTTCAAAAGTTCTCTACACTCCTCATAATATTCTCTTAACACATTGTTCTTGCATTCATACTGACCACTCAGTTGATTAATCACCAACTCAGAATCCCCAAAGATTTCAACAGCAACAGCCTTTACTTCTATAAGAAGCTGAAGCCCTCTAAGCAATGCTTCATACTCTGCCTGATTATTAGTAACATGAAATTCAATAGGAACCGCATACTCAAAAGTTTTTCCTTGTGGGGAAATCAAGAGAATACCAGCACCACCACCTTTGTTACAAGATGATCCATCGAAAAACAAGGCCCAAGGAACAATGCTTATCGCCTCAACAGAAAGATCCCGATGTTGGGTAATAAAATCGGCAATAATTTGACCCTTTACCGCCTTTGCCGATTCGTACCTTAAATTAAATTCTGACAGTGCTAAAATCCATTTGCCAATTCTTCCATTCAAAATTGGCATTGATAGCATATGTTTGATTACATCAAAACTAGAAACTACCACGCATTCGGCATTCAACAAATAGTGCCGAAATTTGGTACATGAGTAATACACACATAAGCAAAGTTTTTCTGTAGCCGAATACCTTGTTTCCGGGTCTAGCAGCTTTCGGCTAAGATAAGCTATGACTCTTTCTTTTCCTTCAAATTCTTGCATAAGAGCCGATCCTATCGTTAGGCTATCGGCCGCCACATACAACTTAAAAGGCTTATCAAGTTGTGGAGGTACCAGCACAGGTTGTGCCTTCATATATTGCTTGATCTCATCAAAAGTCTTTTGTTGTATGTCACCCCATACAAATTTTTGATCCTTCTTGAACTTTAATAAAGGAGAAAAGGGTAAAACTCTCTCTGATAGATTGGATATGAATCTTCTTACAAAGTTGATTTTGCCTAACAATGATTGTAATTCTGTGAGATTGGTTGGCGGCACAACTTTGTCTATTGCTTTCATGCTCTTTTTCCCAACTTCAATTCCTCCTTTATGAACTAAAAATCCCAAAAACTCACCAGCCAAAACTCCAAAGGCACATTTGTTTGGATTCATCTTCAAGCCATGCTTTCTTGTGCACTCCAGAGTCTTTCTTAAATCGGCTAAATGTCCTTCATGATTTCTAGACTTGACCACTACATCATCGATGTAGATCTCTACAATCTTGCCGATCAGCTCGTGAAAAATATAATTCATAGCTCTTTGATAAGTTGCACCGGCATTCTTTAACCCAAACATCATGACTATCCATTCAAACAAACCAATATGACCAGGACATCTGAAGGCTATTTTTGAAATATCTTCCATTGCCATAAAAATTTGATTATAGCCAGCATTACCATCCATAAAACTAATGACTTCATAACCTGCTGCTGCATCTACTAATAAATCAGCAACTGGCATTGGGTAACCATCCATGGGAGTGGCCTTATTAAGATTTTTGAAATCTATGCAAACCCTCATTTTTCCATTTTTCTTGTATACCGGTACTATATTTGAAATCCACTCTGCATACTTGCATGGCCGAATGAAGTTTGCTTCTATTAATCTTTCAACCTCCTTCTTCACATCGGCCAATACCTCCTCTTTGTATATCTTCCGTGGAGGTTGTTTGTAAGGACGAAATCCAAGTTTAATGGGTAATCGATGCTCAACAATGGAACGATCTAATCCAGGCATTTTCGTGTAATCCCAAGCAAAACAATCTTTAAACTCTTTCAACAGACCTATCAACTTTGATTTATATTCTGGGTCTATCTTTGCACTAATATACATCGGCCTTGGCTTAGAACCATCACCAACATCAATTTCTTCCAACTTATCAGCCGACATAAAACCACGTCCCAACTTTCCTTTGTTGCCATCGACAGGATTTCCCATTAAAAATTACTATGGGAGCCGACTGCTTGGATCGGCTGTTGGCCCTCGCTGAAAACATTTATAGGACCTTCTTTCCACACTTTTCCAGAGAAACAATCAATGCCTTCATATTCCCAGTAGGTAGATTCTATGATAGCAACACTTACCGAATCATCAGCATGTACAACTTCAACATCATCTCCAATCCATTGAATGAGAATTTGATGCATGGTTGAAGAAATGCAGCAATTAGCATGGATCCAATCTCTACCCAAGAGTAGACTATATGCCCCCTTGCCATCAATGACAAAAAAGGTAGTAATCAGAGTTTTCGACCAAATAGTCAGCTCGACATGGATAGCACCTCGGGTATCAGAAGGGTTGCCAGCAAAGTCCCTAAGCACCATGTCAGTTTTCAACAATTCTTCATTAGTCATCCCAAGCTTTCTGAAGGTAGTATAAGGCATGATATTGATAGCAGCCCCTCCATCAACAAACATCTTAGTTAAAGGCTTGCCATTGACATATCCCTTTAAATAGAGTGGTCTCAAGTGACGATTCTTGATTGGTTTGTCAAAAACAGCCTGCTGTGTTAATACAAGCTGAGCCATCAAATCCTGACATTCACTCTCATCAAAATCAGAGTACACCTCTTCTTGGACATCTTGGCTTTCGAGAGCTATAAACTCTGATGGGAGGAAGAAAGCCATGCAAGCACCAGCCGAAGGACCACATCCATCAGGCTTCTTCTTAGGATGCCATATTTGCTTTGTTTCGGTAACTTCCTGTTTCAACTCCCTATCCCTCAACCGTTGAACTCTTCTTTTCTGACTTTTCCTCAGGCCTGGAGGACACCACTGTCCTTTTTGCCATACGTATCTATAGGAGTCAGCTTCTTCATCATGCACCCTATCGTGAGTCCAACCTTGACCTGCAAATCTTTTCCTTTGCTGATTCTCAAAATCATCTATTTTAAAGTGCCGATCATCTTCAGGAACCTTCGTTCCAAGTCTCTCATAGACGGGACGACGGTTGACTCAAGATTGCCTATACTCGGAGTACTGAGCACTACACTCCAGACAATTATTTCTAGCAGGCAACCTCACGCCTTCATTCCAACAATGTCTAAAGAATGAACAACCCCAATGAGACTGCTCCTGCTCTGTCATGTATTCTTCTTGCTCCCTTCGGTATACCTCTTCCTCATATCTCTGGCATTCTTCCATAAACCATTGCTTCTTATAGTATTCCTTTTCTTGCTCTCTCTGCCACTTGTTTAACAAAATACGTGATGTAACTCTGGGTTTATAAGTTTGACCTTTCTCGGTTTGGCTATTCTGAAACCGAACTCGTTGCTACAGCTCTCTACTGGTGACTTGCCGATCTGGGTCAACAGCACCACTTTTCTTTGCTCTATTAGAAGTCAACACCTTCATCTTGCCTTTACCCTTGAGATCATTGGCAGAGACCATATTCACAGAGAAAGAAATCATATTTTGTGGAAAAGGTTGATCATCAATTCTCATCTTGCCATCAAACTTCAGATGTCCCTCTTGGATAGCTTTCTGGATTCGTATTCTGAACACTCGGCAATCATTGATAGAGTGAGAATTAGTGTTATGGAAGCCACAATACTTTTTGTCTTTCACTCCTTCAGGACGTAGCATGGGATGTCCTTCTGGCAACTTGATGCATCCTTCCTTTATCAATAATGCAAAAAGCCTGTCTGCCTTAGTAACATCAAAATCATAGGTTCCCTTTTGTTGTTTCAACCAACGTTGACTAACTTGAGTAGGCTCCTTTGCCTAATTCAACTCAGCTGCAGCTATCTCATCTTCATCAATATACTCAGTCGCTTCCTCTAGAAAACCTTGATACACCTCATTAGTGGCATTGTTCTTCTGAAAGCGATTATCTCTCCTGAATCCTTGGGCCTGATTACTCATAGCTACTAAATGTTGTGCAAGTTGGCCAAGATCATCAAACTCCATGCCGAACAACTTCTCCCTGATATTTGGCAACATTCCTGCTATAGCTATTCCAGGTAGTTGATCATCTGGTAAATTCAGAGAATAACACATATTCTTGGTCTCCCTAAATCTGTGAAGATATTCCAATGGTGTCTCATTTGTTCTCATCCTCAGACTCATGAGATCGACCAACTTCTTCTCATTAGTACCCGTGTAGAAATATGAATGAAACTTCTGCTCTAGCTCTGCCCACGTACCAATGGAATGAGCTGGTAAAGATGTGAACCATGTGAAAGCTAGTCCTGTAAGAGACAAAGGAAAATATCGAATCCTCCAAGCTTCATCTGAAGCAGCTTCTCCAAGCTACATTAAGTACCAACTGACGTGCTCTATGGTACTAGTATCATCTTGACCAGAAAACTTGGTCAAATCTGTTGGAGGCTTCACCCTTGGAGGTAACGCCACTCTGTTGTACCACTCTAGATAAGGAGACTTGTATGAATAGGATTGATTTTTTTGCTTCAAGCCAAACTGATTCTGCATCATATCAGCCATCCTATGCATCAAAACATCAATGCCTAAATCCTGATTTCCTTGTACTTGCACTCTAGAAGGCAATCCTGAAACACTCCTATACCCTAGATTTAGCATAGCATTGATAGCATTGTAATCAGTAAATTCTTGATACCCATCTCCATACATATTCTTCTGCAATCTGTTTGATGCTGGAGAAACTCTATAAGCTAAAGGTGGCACTTCTCTTGTGGTACCAAATGTCACCTAGCCATAGGTGGGATGTGATTGCTTTTCAGTGTGAGTCAATCCACCTATATTTGAAGTCAACGCTACTTCTTTTCCAACAGGCTTCTCTTGATGCTTTGGAACATTGAAAAGTGTCGGTCCACTGAGTGGGCCAACATTTTCTTCAAAGTATTTATCAACCATTGGACCAAAAGTACTGATCATGATTGCCCGAAAGGTATTCAGAAAAGCTGTGTGATGGTTTGTCATGGTTTCTCCCATAGCTTTATAAACCAGGGCTGCCATCTTCTGAGCATCATCCTCTTCAGTGTAATCAGTTTGATGTGGAAGAAGAACCCTTGGCATTGACTGCTTTTGAAACACTTTGTTGCTCTTGTTTTTGGAAAAAGACATCAAACACTTCCGTTGGTATTGCTCACATGCTTGTAGCACTAAATCCCTGTAATTATCTGGCAATTCTGCCATGCTCACATCCAGAACATGATCATTGTTGATCTCAGACGCCATCTTGAACTAACAGATGGTCCCACTGGGCGTGCCAAAAAGTATGTTGACACAAAATGTGACACACTGTGCCTCACACACAGCAAGCCAGAAAGTGTGGCTTCAATCGGGTCCTTAGGTGCTTCGTGATCCGGAAACGTGCCAGTCAGTTTGACCTGAAAAAACTGACAAAGGATAAAACAGTTAAATGCCAAACCGGAACATGTCGGGTGAGACCAGACAGTTCCATATATACGGCCCTGAAGCCACTTACAACGACATACAGCTATAGGAAGCTGTCTGCCAACAAGTTTATAAACCATTCAGCTAATCGTAAGATGAGCAAACGTAAAGATCAGATTGCCGAATGCATGTGCATGGGAAGACATGTTTGAACAAGTGAAATTAATTATGAGTTAATGCATAACTAAGTTTAGCAGTCCAGCCGAGTTGGGGTCCATGAAGAAGGAACATGCAAATAAACACGATTAAACTAATCTAAAACCTGCATCTGCCGCACGACACCTAGTTTCGTTAAAGCTTAAATGTAATTAACATGCATGAACCCACGACATGTGACAATCTAGATTAAAATAATTCAGCCATTATGAGCATGTTATCTATTTGCAAAGGTAATATGAAAAGCAATGATCATTGAAGCGCGAATAAAACCATAAGAGAGGGCCGAACAATATCAATCTAGATTGGGCAGAAGTGTGTTACAAATATATAGTATATTTAAAACATGCAACACAGGATAACTTAATGAATCTATTTAGATTTTGCCGTATCTAATAGAGCCGATAACTGTCTTGCTTTTACTAAGCATATTGAGCAAACGCCTGCCGCACGATATCTACTCATAAACAAAGCATAAGCAAAGACTTCTTGATTGTCAAGCAAAGATCCGCCGCACGATCATTGAAAACAAACAAGACTACTTGCATCACGTCTAAATCCACCGCATGATACTAAACATGATAACAAGGTTGTCGGAACTTACGGAGGTCGATGGATCGATGACTCCTCTCGAAGAACTCGACGACACGACAAAAGGACTCAAAAGTTGGCACGGGGCCGGTTGTATTGATTTGGTTGTGAACCCCCATTACAATGGTCGAGGGCCAATATTTATACCCTAGACAAAACACGAGTCCTAAAAGACTACGATTTACAAAGGAAATCTTAAATAAACTTGGAAACTACGATTCCTTGCCCTAAACTCTCAGAGTCCTTTATTATTACAACTTTCATCTCTTCGATCGGCTTTGCCTGCCATCTTCTGCTTTCCCGAATGGAGTCACCACCTTCTGAAGTAACCGACTGCACAAGCATTTAGCTGACCGCTCGTTTTGTTTGCCGAATATCCTTCTTCCCGCATGCGGGTCCACCTGTCATCCTCCAGAGTCGGCCAAAATCCAGTGTTAACAGAAAGGAAGAGAACAAACAAGAATAGGATGGCAAAATGGTTTCTTGGATTACGATTCCATCTATCCCTACCTGGTCGGGTCCAAGTTGCTCTATTTCACTCACCCTCTGCTCGAGTTCTCCATAGGGTTATGCGTGCAGCCAAAGCAGGGGTGCCATGGAGGAGGAAAGGACTGGGTGCGTGGGCGGAGTAGAGGTGGGGCGCATGGAGGAGTGAACGGGGTGAGCGCAGGAAGAGCAGAGATGGTGTGCCATGGAGAGGGTGAGCAACAGATGGGGTGCGCAGGCGGAGGAGAGGCGACACGGTTGCATGAGAATGAGGATTGGCTGCTAGGAATCGGTGGTGGTAGGTCACCATTGGGTTTTATGGTGTTCCAAATAGATGGGCTAGTGGGCTTCCACCCTTAGTGGTCTGAGTGGGCTGTTATGGCATTGCTCTTCCTTTTCTATTTATTCTCACACATTTATGCAATTAAATCAATAGATATGTAACTAGTCTTTAAACACTTAATCAAGTTTAATCTACGTTTAGGTGTCCTAGACGCTAATCAGTGCCTTAGTGCCTAGTGCCTTTTTGAACCATATCAGTGGCAATACCGAGTAAATACCTTCAACTTAGGTGCCCACTTTGGTTTATTTAGAAATCACAATCTGTGCAAGCTGGGGGAAGGAGATTGGTGGATAGTTGGCTAGGTTGCTATAATCCGATTGTACAATATATCCCTTTGTTTGCAATTGTGACCGAAATCTCAACAATTTTCACAATTCAAAGTGGAAACAAACAGGGACTAAGGTGTCCCCTCTAGGGTGCTTAATACAATCCCTCCATACAATCCCTCCATACATCACTATTTAGCCTTCTAATTGTAACACCTCTGGTGTTACGAGCTCGCTAAGCATTGAGATTATGGCCTGAGAGATAGATCTAATAATAGAGTGAATTTGTTTACTTAGCGTAAAGAGGTGGTGATGAAAACTCCTAACAAAAAGAATAGAATGCGTTGTGTTAATTGTTGGCATGAAAACAATTTCTATGAACAACGACCAATTATAACTGGAGTGTAGTGTGGAAATAAAGATTTGAGGGCAAATTACGTAGCCGGGCATACAATTTTAAATCTTTGAGAATAATAATATCAGCTAGTATTTTTGGGAAGCTCAGAAATCAAATTGAAATTAAATCCACTCTTCACGGTTAAGTCGGCAAACAAACGATTTAAGTTTAAAGAGCTATCTTTGGTAAATTATATAGTAGAACATACTTAAATAGTGCTTTAATATTTTATTCCTACGAGTTAGTACGAAGTATGGACTAGGTTATGGTATGTTAGTTAGTTGAAATTAATAAGGTTTAGACCTTTTGGAAATTATGGCAAAAGTGTTAAAAGTTGTAGATCAAACTAAACCCTTAATTTTTCTAAGTGGGAAATGATAGACAGTGTCGTTTTTTTGCGGTTAAATTCCAACAAAAACGGAGTAAGCAGTATGTCTATGTTTTTGCATGATCGATTGCACCACGGCGAGTACATCAGCGTAGTATGAGTAGTTGTGGTGTGGGTAGAACGTTGTTGTCACAAAAATTAACCGAAACTCGTCAGAACGCGCTGTGAACTACGTCGTGGACGTTCTATTCGTGAACCTGTGATCGGGCGACGAGCTCATGTTGGCAGGCTTGTATCTTCATCTCTAGTCTCCCTTGGGGCATAGGGATTACTTCGCTGGCTAGCTGATAGTCCCAGTTGCGAGTTGGGATAGCTGGTCGGTCTCGGGTCGGGTTAGGCATAGTTTTTTGTTCGCTTTAAAACTCGTGCACGTCACCCTTGTCACTTTCCTGTCTAGGCACGCAGTCACTGTGTGCACGCGCGTGGCGGGCACTAGGCTCGGCTATTGCCGGCTATGGCTTTCTCCTCGGGCCTGTGAGTGTGTCGTTGCCGCGTGTCGGCCAACGCTGCGGCGCGTCCCTCGCCTTCCTACGCCCTCGTGCTGTCCTGGCTACGCCATGCCGCGGTGCCGCGCATAGGGCCAGGCCAGTGCCTTGGCGGCCGCTGTCGGATCGACGTGGTGCTCTTCTCGCCGTCCAATCCAGCTACCATCAAGTCGCTAGCGGTTTTCCCTGCCTCGTTGCGTGCCTGTCCTTGTCGGGATGTAGTCGCTCCTCTCGCGTCACGTCGCGCCTTGACTCCGCGTGACGGCTTGCACTTGGCTCTGTTTCGCTGCCGCAGACATTGTCCACCCGGATGAGCCGTCCCATCCCGGTAGCTCGCGACCATTCCCTCCGAGCTACGCTGTGAGCTTGTCCTCGTGTATTTATCGCAGCCTCGGCCGAGTTTGGCTGGGTCAAGCATAGCAGTCGCTGTCTTCCTTGATCAGTAGAGTTGCGTCATTTTCACCTTGCTCGCGGTCTGTTGCACGCCACCCTAGATTAGCGCTCCAATAGCTAATTAAGAGCGACCGCTTGCGGGCCAACTCGTATCAGGGCACGGGTGCGCCTTGTAGGCGGCCAATTTGGGAATTTGGTCGCCGCCGGCCATAGGCACCGGCCGTAGCCATACGTTTCGGGTAAGTCCCACTTCGTGGGAAAAGAATCAAATTGAGGGTGTTTCTGAGCTCGTGTTAACTTCCTCTATCCGGTGCTCGTTTCTGTTTGGCCAGGGCGTGCGTCGTCGACGTGATGACGCCACCTTGTCCGCATCGGAGCACCGCCGCGCCCACCGGGCGCACGTGGCTAGCTCGACTCGAACTCCCTCCAACTCAACCGTCACAACAGCACGAACCGTGGTGAGCTCCTAATGCCTCCCCGCCAGTTCGATCGCCTTGTTTGAGCTCTAGATCGTCGGAACAGCATCGCCATCGCGTGACTCCACCCGCCGTCGTGGATAGCATTCAGTGGTGCACCGTGGAGCTCCGTTTTGCTCCTCGTCGTTGCGCGTTGGCTCGTAGTTCCCCGCCGGCCCGCTTATTGTGCCGAGTCGGTCCCTGGGTGGCCGGTTGAAGGGTCGAGATGGCGACTAGAGGGGGGTGAATAGTCTTTTCTAAAATTAATCGCGTCGGCTAACCGATACAAATGCGGAATTAAAACTATCGGTCTAGCCAAGACTATACCCCACTATATATATTCACTAGCACCTTGCAAAGATAACAATTATGCAACAAAGGTGCCGGGCTAGTTAGAGCTCTCCTAAACAATTCTAGGAGCAAGGTTAGACAAACCTATGCCACTAGTACTTTAAGCAACAAGGGAGCTCCTACACATGCTAGTAAGCAAAAGCACAATGCTAACTAAGCTCACTAGCAATGCTCAATAACAAGGCAACCAATGCCTAATTAGAGAGCACAAATACTTAGCTACACAAACTAAGCAATGTGACTAACAAGGTTACTAAAACCAAATTAGCCACGCAAGGGAGCTACTTCTATGCTACACAAGCAAGAAGGTAATTAGCAAGCTACACAAGCTATCTAATTACAAGAGCAACTACACAAGCTTAATATGTATAAAAGTAATTGCAAGCTTGTGTAACGGGGATGCAAACCAACGGGAAAAATAAGGTTGACACGATGATTTTTCTCTTGAGGTTCACGTGTTTGCCAACACGCTAGTCCCCGTTGTGTCAACCGCCCACTTGGTGGTTCGGCGGCTAATTAGCATCACCCGCTAAGCCCACACGTCGGGTGCCGCAAGAACCTATCCCTTAAGTGAGGGTAGCTCAATGACACGCTTTACTAGAGTTGCTCTTCGTGACTCCCGTGGGGCGAGCACAATGCCCCTCACAAGCACTTCTCTGGAGCGCCGCACAAGCTTCTTGCGCGCTTCGACAGAGACCACCACCAAGCCATCTAGGAGGTGGCAACCTCCAAGAGTAACAAGCACCACCGGCTTGCAACTCGATCACCTAGTGCCACTCGATGCAACCTCACGATGCAATCGCACTAGAATCGCTCACTCACACAATCGAATGATCACTATCAAGTATGTGTGTGATGGAGGGCTCCCAAGCACTCTCAAGCATGGACACAAAGTCCCCCAAGGTGCTCCACACCAGCCATGGCCGAGGGCCACTTCTATTTATAGCCCCAAGGGCTAAACTAGCCGTTACCCCTTCACTGGGCAACGGTCGGGCCGACCAGACGCTCCGGTCGTGTTGACCGGACGCTGGACCTCAGTGTCTGGTCGCCCACAGACGACCACGTGTCCTGGTTCCAACGGTCACTTGACCTGACCGAACGCAGCAGCTTCAACTGACCGGACGCTGAACCCCCAGTGTCCGGTCGTTTCCAGTAAGCTCCCAAGCATGACCGGACGCGTCCGGTCAAACGCGATCGGACGCAGCCAGCGTCCGATCACACTCCAGCTACTGCGTCACCGTACATCAGCCTGACCGGACGCAGCCTTCCAGCATCCGGTGCATTCAGATCCAGCGTCCGGTCAGTTGACCGACGCCGGCATCTTCGTGACCAACTCGTTTTCACTTCTAACTTCTTCACCCTTGCACCAATGTGCTAACCACCAGAATTTGCATCCGACGCAATAGAAAATAGACATTCCATTTTCTCGAAAGCGCCTCCTCTGTAAACACCACCTCCTTTGTAAACACCACCTCCTTTGTAAATGTGCCAAACCCATCTCAACCCTGCAAACACCACCTCCTTTGTAAATGTGCCAACACCACCAAGTGTACATCACCATGTGTATGTGTGTTAGCATTTTCACAATCATTTCTCAAAGGATGTTAGCCACTCAACTTGCCACGCCACTCGATCCTAGCGATAATGCAAAGTTAGATCACTCGAGTGGCACTAGATGACCGATATGCAAACAAGTTTGCCCCTCTTGATAGTACGGCCATCTATCCTAAACCCGGTCATAAACTTCTCTACACACCTATGACCGGTGAAATGAAATGCCCTAGGTTATACCTTTGCCTTGCACATTCCATTCCATCTCCTTCAATGTCGATGCAACACATGCACCAACACGATCAACAATGATATGATCCACTTCATATCATCACATGATCATATTGGTTCATCGATCTTGACTCTACTTGTTCTTCACCGTTGCCATCGTCCATCGGCGCCAAGTCTTGCTCAAGCTTCACCGCCACGCGGTCCATCACTCCAAAGCCTTCGACTTGCCCTTCACGCTTGCAACTGGTCCATCAAGCCAAGTCTTGTCTTGATCTTCTCCACCTTGATCACATGACTCAATGTCATGTCTCATGTGCATTTAAGCTCCTTCATCATCACATGTGTGAGCTTTGCAACATCTCCAAGCCATTTTCACCTTCATGGCATATGTTGCTCACACACATGTACCTGTGGACTAATCACCTGTGTATCTCACATAAACACAATTAGTCCACCTAGGTTGTCACTCAATTACCAAAACCAAACAAGGACCTTTCACCGGTGTGGCCGCGCAGCGCCGTCCAGAGCGGCGCTGGCGAGTAGTGGGTGTCTCAGGGACTAGCTCAGTGTAATGATGGGTTTGTTGGGTGTGCTGGATGAAAAATGCGCCTCTTGTGCAATAGTGAGCAAAGGCGCCGGGAAATAACCATGTAGTACGGGGACTTTTCTACAAAAACGCGGGCATGGGCGCGGGCTCCCCGCCACGGGCCGCTTGCTTGGCTAGCCTGCTGCGCGCGTGGCCGCTCTGCGTGGGCCACGTTGGACTGCTGGGCCAAAGTGGTTGTCGCCGGCCGTTTCGAATTCTAAAACATTTTCTAATTTAGTTTCTAAGGAAAATTATACATTCAATATAAATTTGTGTTGTGGACCAAAAATTGTGAAACCAATTTTGTTTAGCTTCTAAAATCATGATATACCTGCTAGTGTACTTGGTTCACGTGGTTCTAAAATATTTCATGGATGCTTTAAATGTTTTAACATGTCTAAAATTATTAAAGTATGAACTTGTAGGAATTTTTGTGGCAAAATCATGATAGTGTTAGCTTTGAAAATTTTACAGTAGCTTCACAATATTATTATGTGCTTTCTGTAATTTTTGCAGCTCTAGAATAATTAGTTTGCTATAATACCTATTAAGCCTTGGTCTAAAAGTATATTAAATCAATAAAATGAATTGAGGATATGTCTGAGAGTTTTGTAGCTAAAATACTTATTGGGAAGTAATGCCTCGTCTGACAACATGGATACGTAGCCTTGTACGTTAGTCGCTAGAGCCAGCTCGTTAGTTTAGCAGCGTAATCGTATTTTAGGGTTGCGATTGTCGTGATCATTTATGTTTCTGTGTTGCATCCACGTATATCATAATAGGAACAACGATGTATCACGAAGACATCTGGAGTAGCAGAAGCAGATGGTGACGTGGTGATCATGCCACCATGACGAACAGCTAACTTGGTTATATTTTACCTAGGCAAGCTCCGGTGCATAACCCCTATTATTCTGCACTTTATCTTATGTTTGTGCATTAAGTTTTAAGAAGTTGAATGAAACCACTTGCATATATATATCATTATCCTATGAGTCCTACAAGTATGTCAGGATCGTGTAGATTGCTATGCTATATGACCCGGTAGAAGTCGAGTGATTACCTATCACTCGCGAGAGATAGAAAAGATATTATTGTTGTTATTATATTACTATCACATGGAATATATATGAATAATAATTTGAGACCTGGCCGAATGGTACTTTGGATCTGGACTTGGTTAGGCATTCGAGCGAGGCTTGGATTGCACTTGTTCCGCCAGTGTCGATTGAGGATCATCCGTTGCTGTGGATGGTAGTCAAGTCACTGACTTATTATTCTGAGCACATACTTACTTATGGGAGCGGAAAGGCTCCTTGCTCTCTTGTCATGGGTTTCGGCTCTTTCCGGACCGACTGATTAGAGGCGGGGATGGTGGAGGTCTAAGCACCACACTGAGTTTGGGACTCAGGAGTGGGGGCTTGGAGTCCAAGTTAAGAAGGGGACCTGGACCCCTTGACAGGAGAGTGGTGGGTTGGTCTTTCTTGTGCCTGAGGTACAAGCGAGCGCGTGTGTTTCGGGGTACCCAGCTAGGATACATCGGTTCGCGAATCGCCGTGTGATACGGTACGACTTGGTTATGGTGTAGCACCGTAGTAAGAACTGTAACTTGAAAGGTGATAAAATGGTTCTGATTGCTTACCACCTGTTTGAAAGTAGCATAGGTGCTTACATAAAATGGTTAGTTAATGAACTAATGATGACTGCTAATAAAATTGAATATAAGGACGCACGTTTAGTAATGCTCCTACAGATGCAATAAATCCACAAGTCAAATAGCCTTGCATATCCTTGGAGTCTTTTCTTTTCTCCTGACGGGTAAGTCTTGCGGAGTACAATTGAGTACTCAGGGTTTGTTCTACCTTGTTGCAAGTCACATGAACATGTGAAGCTGACATTTGTGTGTGGAAACCTCCTGGTGGGCTCAGCGAGGATTTTCTTAATGTTGCGGACATAGAATTTATTTGAAACTTCCACCCAAAATGTTTTCCAATGGAAAAACTTATAACCTATTATGATGTATATAACAGATCATCATTTTAATGTTTAACTTGTCATTAAATGTTTTTATTTCCGCTGAAACTTTGATAACATGGTTATATCCCGCTGTTATGAACAATAAATATTATACTCTGATGTTGCATGAAAAGGGATGTAAGAAATGGCTAAAATGTTGTAAGTTTTATTCTCCCATTTATGATCCTGTTGAAAAATGTAGATTTCCGGGTTCTCCCATGGGATGTGCTCTACAGAACTATTTAAATTAACTCTACCTTGGGATGTTTAGTGTCTAATGGAAGACAAGCACCTCCGAAAGTGAGTTATTTTAGATGGTTCTGCCACACTAATGACATTAGATATACTGTTTAATAAGTTTGGTTAACTCAAATGAACACACTAGGAGTTCTGTGTCCCACTTGAAACAACACTGTTTAGCAATCACTGATGGTATAGTTTGCTTAAATTTATCAATCAGAAGTTGCATGCAAATAATGGTATTTATTACAAGAATAGCAGCAAATAAATTTGTATTACCTGTTCAACCACCACAACAGGTTGGTACCTGAAGACAGGCATCTCATGTGTTGATCAAAATTTCAGCTCCAATGACTCCACTGCCAATGCCCCTGCCAACGAGAGAAATAAGGGCCTGTTTAGAATCCAAAAATTTTTGCGCAGTAATCGTCACATCGAATCTTGCGGTACATGCATGGAGTACTAAATGTAGACGAAAAAAAAAACTAATTACACAGTTGGTCGAGAAATCACGAGACGAAACTTTTGAACCTAATTAGTCCATAATTAGACACTAATTACCAAATACAAACGAAATGCTACAGTGAGCCAAAATCCAAAAAATTTTGGATCTAAACGGGGCCTAACTCCAAGCAATAAGGAAACCAAAATGCACAGCAGGATTCAGACCGAGAAATTATTCTGTACCCGATATGGATTTTTTTTAAGAAATAAGCATAACTCCTTTGATCTAACTGATATTTGGCCTTATAAATGATAAACAAGGTACAATTTAGAAGTTACACTACTGTAGAACAGACTTTAGAATGATGTCCCAATTTGGCATTAACCTCGGCATTTGACCCTTTAGTCCCGATTGGTAATATCAACCGGGACTAAAGGTCTCTGCTCAACGGTCATCCGCGGGGCAGGGATCTTTAGTCCCGGCTGGTATTACCAACCGGGACTAAGTAATACCAGCCGGGACTAAAACTTTTAGTCCCGGTTTAGGTGATGTCCCGGGAATAAAGATTAATCTTTAGTCCCGGTTTGGCCCCCTAACCGGGACTAATTATCTCGGCCTATAGACCAGCTCATTTCTTCCTCCCCGAGCCCGAGCCATTCCATTCAAACTCACTGCCTCTGTTCTTCAGCTTGCTGTTGTTCTTGCTCTCTCCCCCTCTATTGGTGTTGCTCTTCGATTTTGGAGGTAACAAACTTAATCCTCTTATGTTTTATCAGTAGCTTATCTCATTTTGCGATGTAGATGCATGTGTAACTTTATATGTTGGACTTTATTATGATTTTATTTCATTTTTAGCTCAAAATCACATGATCATTTGCATATATGTTTGGATAAACAAAAGTTAAATTAGTTCATCAAAATCACGCCTCGCTCGTCCTCGCTGGAGCACGCGCCATCCTTGTCCCCGGCGGCTTACGTGATCTTAGAATTAATTTTTCCATGAAATAAAAAACTTAGAAAATAGTTAGAAAATTGTAGAAAATCCATACTAGTTGAACTTGCTGACCGTGTTCAGCTCGGCCAGCATGTTCTCTGCCGAGCGGTAACGAACGTCAAGGAGGAGCTTTGATTCTACGAGAGAGAGCGGCAACGGTCGTGGAAGACCGTGCTCCTTTCCTCGTAGAATCGGAGCTCTTCCTGGGCCAAGTACGGTGCCGTCCGGTAGAGAAATGCTCGCCGAGATGATCACGTAAGCAAGGTCAATTAGTACGGATGGTTATTTATTGAAACATGTTTTTGAGCTATAATTTGATGGATATTTGATAACTTCAGACCTACAAATGTTATCTACAAATGTTACTATCCTCGGCAACCTAAACGTCCGCGAGCTCGCCGATATCGAGCAGGTCACTTAGAATTATTTTTTTCATGAAATGAAATACTTAGAAATCATGCCTTTTATTTTTTAGAATTAATTTTTCCATGAAATGAAAAACTTAGAAAATAGTTAGAAAATTGTAGAAAATCCGTACTAGTTGAACTTGCGGACCGTGTTCAGCTCGGCGAGCATGTTCTCTGCCGAGCGGTAACGGACGTCAAGGAGGAGCTTTGATTCTACGAGGGAGAGCGGCAACGGTCGTGGAAGACCGTGTTCTCTTTCTCGTAGAATCGGAGCTCTTCCTTGGCCAAGTACGGTGCTGTCCGGTGAAGAAATGCTCGCCGAGATGATCACATAAGCAAGGTCAACTAGTACGGATGGTTATTTATTGAAACATGTTTTTGAGCTATAATTTGATGAATATTTGATAACTTCAGACCTACAAATATCATCTACAAATGTTACTATCCTCGGCAACCTAAACGCCCGCGAGCTCACCGATATCGAGCAGGTCACTTAGAAATATTTTTTTCATGAAATGAAATACTTAGAAATCATGCTTTTTTTAGAATTAAATTTTCTATGAAATGAAAAACTTAGAAAATAGTTAAAAAATTATAGAAAATCCGTACTAGTTGAACTTGCGGACCGTGTTCATTTCGGCGAGCATGTTCTCTGCCGAGCGGTAACGGACGTCAAGGAGGAGCTTTGATTCTACGAGGGAGAGCGGCAACGGTCGTGGAAGACCGTGTTGCCTTCCTCGTAGAATCGGAGCTCTTCCTTGGCCAAAGTACGGTGTCGTCCGGTGGAGAAATGCTCGCCGAGATGATCACGTAAGCAAGGTCAACTAGTACGGATGGTTATTTATTGAAACATGTTTTTGAGCTATGTGATTTCTATGTCATTCTTAGCTCAAAATCACATGATGATTTACAATAGTAAAATCGCTTGATAGTTTGGTATTTTACTATTATACATAGTACATATTTCATGGTTTAGTTAGATAAATAAATAATTTTAGTTTTCTTTAAATATATTATTTTAGAAAATGTGAAATTTACACTAGTTTGCAAAAATAAATATAGAAAGTAGATGACAACTGATACCGGATCCTCGGCCTCTCGTTCGGTTGTGAAACGACTGAGGCCAGAACTCCCTCTCATTATCTGCGGCAAGTGTAAGCAGAAGATTGTGATGGAGTACCGAGTCAAGAGAGAGGGACCCAACAAGGGTCGTGTTTTCTACAAGTGTCCGGATCGCGATGTGAGTTTCTTACGCATTTGATTATTATGGCTAATTGACCTGTTTTTCTTGAATATTTTTTACTAAATATTTTTTGGCTTTGTTTCAGTGGGAGAGCAATGGATGCGATGGTTGGTACTGAGAGGAAGATTATGCTACATACGTGTAGAATTTGGGTGCGCTTGAGGTAGCGGCTGCTGATGATGAGGCAGTGAGCTAGCAGGAGAAGCTTATTGATATTCAATAGAAGAATGATTTGTCTGTTTTAGTTGCGTACGGTCACAAAATAATTATGTTACTGAAGTGCATTGTAGTTTTAGTTTGTTTAGTGATAGTTGGGATTGCTTACGTTGTAGCCAGGCTTAGTTAATTAATCAACCGTGTGTGTGTCATCTATGTTGTGTAATAAAATACTTAATTATGTTCAAGGTTTTCATAAGTTATCGTGTAATGCAGATTATGTCACGCCATTAGATGTACAATACCGATCGCCGCTCCCAAGACTTTATTGAGGGCGTGCACTATTTCTTAGGTGTGGCCGAGGCAAATAAGCAGGATGGTTTCATGTGCTGTCCATGTGCCATATGTAAGAATTTAAAGGAATATTCAAGCTCAATGAGTCTTCATTCACATTTGCAAATGAGGCTAGAAACTTAAGGTTCGCCTTAAGTACAGATGGTATGAATTCTTTTGGGGAGCAGAGCACTAGTCATAGCACTTGGCCAGTTACTCTATGTATCTACAACCTTCCTCCATGGTTATGTATGAAGCGGAAGTTCATTATGATGCCGATCCTCATCCAAGGTCCGAGGCAACCTGGCAACGACATTGATGTCTATCTGAAGCCATTAGTTGAAGAACTTCTAGTTTTATGAAATAAACCAGGTGTACGTGTCTGGGATGAGTACAAATAAGAACACTTTGACCTACAAGCAATGTTGTTCGTAACAATCAATGATTGGCCTGCTTTAAGTAATCTTTCAGGTCAGACAAACAAAGGATATAATGCATGCACACATTGTTTTGATGACCTTGACAGTATATATTTGAAAAGATGTCGAAAGGTCGTGTACCTTGGCCATCGTCGATTCCTTCCTTTGAATCACCAAGTAAGAAAGAAAGGTAAGCATTTTAAAGGTAAGTCAGACCACCGGAAGAAGCCTCATAACCGAACCGGGGAAGATGTACTCGCAATGGTCAAGGATGTGAAAGTAGTATTTGGAAAGGGACAAGGCAGTGAATCTGTTCCCAAAGATGCTAAGGGACATGCACCCATTTGGAAGAAGAAGTCCATCTTTTGGGAGCTACCCTATTGGCAAGTCCTAGAGGTCCGCAACGCAATTGACGTGATGCACCTGACAAAGAATCTTTGTGTGAACCTGTTAGGATTCATGAGTGTGTACGGGAAGCCAAAGGATTCACTTGAAGCACACCAGGACTTGCAGGGCATGAAAGAACGAGACAACCTTCATCTAGAGAAGACAAATGATGGACGTCATTACTTAAGTCCTGCTAGCTACACGCTTAGCAAAGAAGAGAGGGACAACATGTTCGAATGTCTAAGCAGCATCAAGGTCCCATCGGGATTCTCCTCCAATATAAAGGGTATAATAAATGTGCTAGAGAAGAAATTCCTAAACTTAAAGTCCCACGACTGCCACATGCTTATGACGCAATTGCTTCTAGTTGCTTTAAGAGGAATTCTACCTCCACATGTACGTCTAGCCACCGTGAAGCTATGTGCATTCCTCAATGCAATTTCTTAGAAGGCAATCAATCCAGTGGAACTAGCTACTCTACATAATGATGTGGTTCAATGTCTTATCAGCTTTGAGTTGGTGTTCCCTCCATCCTTCTTTAATATCATGACACACCTCCTAGTTCATTTGGTGAAGGAGATTAGTATTCTTGGACCTATGTTCTTACATAACATGTTCTCCTTCGAGAGGTTTATGGGAGTCTTGAAGAAATATGTGAAAGTCCGTTCTAAGCCTGAAGGAAGCATCGCCCAGGGCTATGGAACAGAGGAGGTCATTGAGTTCTGTGTTGACTTTATTCCTGACCTTGTCCCGATTGGCGTTCCCGAATCGCGACACGAGGAGAGACTCAGTGGTAAAGGAACTTTAGGGAAGAAAACATATATTGGCATGGAAGACAATTATTTCAATAAAGCACACTACACAGTTCTTCAGAACTCGTCATTGGTGCATCCATACATCGAGATACATAAGGAGTTCTTACGATCCAAGTTTCTAGGGAAGACTGAAGCTTGGATTAGGCGTCAGCACATGGAAAGTTTCAGTGGTTAGTTGCGAAAAGAATGTCAAGGCGATGACAATATTGATGAGCAACTGTATTTGTTGGCTAGGCAACCATCATGGCATATCCTCACGTACCAAGGGTACGAGATAAATGAGAATACATTTTACACAGTTGCCCAAGATAAAAGGAGCACCAATCAAAATAGTGGTCTTCGCATAGATGGCACAGATCTAAATGGGAATATACAAACATATTATGTCCGCATAGAAGATATATGGGAACTAGACTACGCACCTAATTTTAAAGTCCCTTTGTTCTGGTGCCAATGGGTGAAGCTGACCGGAGGAGGGGTAACAGTCGACAAAGAGTATAGAATGACAATAGTGGACCTCAACAATATTGGTTACAAAGACGAACCATTCGTCCTTGCTGCTGATGTGAGTGTGAGTCAGATGTTCTATGTGAAAGATATGTCTACAAAATCAAAGAGAGGAAAAATGAAGACATCAACTCAATGATCAATGAGTCAAAGCGCCACATAGTTCTTTCTAGGAAAATAAATATAGTGGGAATTGAAGACAAGTCAGACATGTCAGAAGATTATGAAAGAAATGTCCGAATTCCACCCTTCATAGTGAAGAAAGATCCAAGCATCATGTTAAAAGATGAAGACACTCCATGGTTACGACAAGATCATAACCAAGGGTCATACGTCAAGAAGAAATTCACTGTTGTGCCCGCATGATACAACGATGCACTGTTGTGACATAGTTTTAGAAAGTCTATATGAGATTCAAGAATTTGTGACTAGTGTTTAATAAAACTTTCTCAAATGGGAAAATGAGATATGTAACAATTGTAGACCTTGCTGAGATGATCAAACTTGGTATTCAGAGTTTTTTCATCTGAGGTCATTTAGTGTCTCATTTGAGCAAGTTTGACCAAGTTAAATTTGGTCAAATGAAAATCAACACTTTGACTCTAGTATTATGAACTCTAAATGACTTCAAATTGAAAAGTTTTGAATACCAAGTTTGTTAAAATCATCAAGATCTACAATTGTTGTTTTGGTCAACTTTCCATTTGAGATAGTTTGGATGGTTCAAATTTATGATTTTTAAATTTCAACGCCTACAAACTAGTTTTCGGAACCCTAGATTGTCTCAAATTGAAAAGTTTTGAATACCAAGTTTGTTTAGCTCATCAAGATCTACAATCCTTATATAGGCCATTTTTCATTTGAGAAAGTTTGAATAAAATATAGTTCAAATTTCACAAGTGTGTGACATAATTTTAGAAAGTCTATATGAGATTCAAGAATTTGTGACTAGTGTTTGATAAAACTCTCAAATGGGAAAATGAGCTATGTAACAATTGTAGATCTTGCTGAGATGATCAAACTTGGTATTCAGAGTTTGTTCATCTGAGGTCATTTAGTGTCTCATTTGAGTAAGTTTGACCAAGTGAAATTTGGTCAAATGAAAAAACAACACTTTGACTCTAGTATTATGAACTCTAAATGACTTCAAATTGAAAAGTTTTGAATACCAAGTTTGTTAAAATCATCAAGATCTACAATTGTTGTTTTGGTCAACTTTCCATTTGAGATAGTTTGGATGGTTCAAATTTGTGATTTTTAAATTTCAACGCCTACAAACTAGTTTTCAGAACCCTAGATTGTCTCAAATTGAAAAGTTTTGAATACCAAGTTTGTTCAGCTCATCAAGATATACAATCCTTATATAGGGTATTTTTTCATTTGAGAAAGTTTGAACAAAATGTAGTTCAAATTTTACAAGTGTGTGACATAGTTTTAGAAAGTCTATATGATATTCAAGAATTTGTGACTAATGTTTGATAAAACTTTCTCAAATGGGAAAATGAGCTATGTAACAATTGTAGATCTTGCTGAGATGATCAAACTTGGTATTTAGAGGTTTTTCATCTGAAGTCATTTAGTGTCTCATTTGAGCAAGTTTGACCAAGTCAAATTTGGTCAAATGAAAAAACAACACTTTAACTCTAGTATTATGAACTCTAAATGACTTCAAATTGAAAAGTTTTGAATACCAAGTTTGTTAAAATCATCAAGATCTACAATTGTTGTTTAGGTCAACAATACATTTGAGATAGTTTGGATGGTTCAAATTTGTGATTTTTAAATTTCGACACCTACAAACTAGTTTTCGGAACCCTAGATTGTCTCAAATTAAAACGTTTTGAATACCAAGTTTGCTCAGCTCATCAAGATATACAATCCTTATATAGGGCATTTTTTCATTTGAGAAAGTTTGAATAAAATGTAGTTCAAATTTCACAAGTGTGTGACATAGTTTTAGAAAGTCTATATGATATTCAAGAATTTGTGACTAATGTTTGATAAAACTTTCTCAAATGGGAAAATGAGCTATGTAACAATTGTAGATCTTGCTGAGATGATCAAACTTGGTATTTAGAGGTTTTTCATCTGAAGTCATTTAGTGTCTCATTTGAGCAAGTTTGACCAAGTCAAATTTGGTCAAATGAAAAAACAACACTTTAACTCTAGTATTATGAACTCTAAATGACTTCAAATTGAAAAGTTTTGAATACCAAGTTTGTTAAAATCATCAAGATCTACAATTGTTGTTTAGGTCAACAATACATTTGAGATAGTTTGGATGGTTCAAATTTGTGATTTTTAAATTTCGACACATACAAACTAGTTTTCGGAACCCTAGATTGTCTCAAATTAAAACGTTTTGAATACCAAGTTTGCTCAGCTCATCAAGATATACAATCCTTATATAGGGCATTTTTTCATTTGAGAAAGTTTAAATAAAATGTAGTTCAAATTTCACAAGTGTGTGACATAGTTTTAGAAAGTCTATATGAGATTCAAGAATTTGTGACTAGTGTTTGATAAAACTTTTTCAAATGGGAAAATGAGCTATGTAACAATTGTAGATCTTGCTGAGATGATCAAACTTGGTATTCAGAGTTTTTTCATCTGAGGTCATTTAGTGTCTCATTTGAGCAAGTTTGACCAAGTCAAATTTGGTCAAATGAAAAAAACAACACTTTGACTCTAGTATTATGAACTCTAAATGACTTCAAATTGAAAAGTTTTGAATACCAAGTTTGTTAAAATCATCAAGATCTACAATTGTTGTTTTGGTCAACTTTCCATTTGAGATAGTTTGGATGGTTCAAATTTGTGATTTTTAAATTTCAACACCTACAAACTAGTTTTCGGAACCCTAGATTGTCTCAAATTGAAAAGTTTTGAATACCAAGTTTGTTTAGCTCATCAAGATCTACAATCCTTATATAGGCCATTTTTCATTTGAGAAAGTTTGAATAAAATATAGTTCAAATTTCACAAGTGTGTGACATAATTTTAGAAAGTCTATATGAGATTCAAGAATTTATGACTAGTGTTTGATAAAACTCTCAAATGGGAAAATGAGCTATGTAACAATTGTAGATCTTGCTGAGATGATCAAACTTGGTATTCAGAGTTTGTTCATCTGAGGTCATTTAGTGTCTCATTTGAGTAAGTTTGACCAAGTGAAATTTGGTCAAATGAAAAAACAACACTTTGACTCTAGTATTATGAACTCTAAATACTTCAAATTGAAAAGTTTTGAATACCAAGTTTGTTAAAATCATCAAGATCTACAATTGTTGTTTTGGTCAACTTTCCATTTGAGATAGTTTGGATGGTTCAAATTTGTGATTTTTAAATTTCAACGCCTACAAACTAGTTTTCAGAACCCTAGATTGTCTCAAATTGAAAAGTTTTGAATACCAAGTTTGTTCAGCTCATCAAGATATACAATCCTTATATAGGGTATTTTTTCATTTGAGAAAGTTTGAACAAAATGTAGTTCAAATTTTACAAGTGTGTGACATAGTTTTAGAAAGTCTATATGATATTCAAGAATTTGTGACTAATGTTTGATAAAACTTTCTCAAATGGGAAAATGAGCTATGTAACAATTGTAGATCTTGCTGAGATGATCAAACTTGGTATTTAGAGGTTTTTCATCTGAAGTCATTTAGTGTCTCATTTGAGCAAGTTTGACCAAGTCAAATTTGGTCAAATGAAAAAACAACACTTTAACTCTAGTATTATGAACTCTAAATGACTTCAAATTGAAAAGTTTTGAATACCAAGTTTGTTAAAATCATCAAGATCTACAATTGTTGTTTAGGTCAACAATACATTTGAGATAGTTTGGATGGTTCAAATTTGTGATTTTTAAATTTCGACACCTACAAACTAGTTTTCGGAACCCTAGATTGTCTCAAATTAAAACGTTTTGAATACCAAGTTTGCTCAGCTCATCAAGATATACAATCCTTATATAGGGCATTTTTTCATTTGAGAAAGTTTGAATAAAATGTAGTTCAAATTTCACAAGTGTGTGACATAGTTTTAGAAAGTCTATATGAGATTCAAGAATTTGTGACTAGTGTTTGATAAAACTTTTTCAAATGGGAAAATGAGCTATGTAACAATTGTAGATCTTGCTGAGATGATCAAACTTGGTATTCAGAGTTTTTTCATCTGAGGTCATTTAGTGTCTCATTTGAGCAAGTTTGACCAAGTCAAATTTGGTCAAATGAAAAAAAACAACACTTTGACTCTAGTATTATGAACTCTAAATGACTTCAAATTGAAAAGTTTTGAATACCAAGTTTGTTAAAATCATCAAGATCTACAATTGTTGTTTTGGTCAACTTTCCATTTGAGATAGTTTGGATGGTTCAAATTTATGATTTTTAAATTTCAACACCTACAAACTAGTTTTCGGAACCCTAGATTGTCTCAAATTGAAAAGTTTTGAATGCCAAGTTTGTTCAGCTCATCAAGATCTACAATCCTTATATAGGGCATTTTTTCATTTGAGAAAGTTTGAATAAAATATACTTCAAATTTCACAAGTGTATGACATAGTTTTAGAAAGTCTATATGAGATTCAAGAATTTATGACTAGTGTTTGATAAAACTTTATCAAATGGGAAAATGAGCTATGTAACAATTGTAGATCCTGCTGAGATGATCAAACTTGGTATTCAGAGTTTTTTCATCTGAGGTCATTTAGTGTCTCATTTGAGCAAGTTTAACCAAGTCAAATTTGGTCAAATGAAAAAACAACACTTTGGCGGGCTACAAAAATTTTAGGCCTTCAGTCCCGGCCTAGGCCAGGAACCAGAACTAAAGGGTGGGCGGAATTGCCTGCCCAAAAATACCTTTAGTCTCGGCTGGTAACACCAACCGAGACTAAAGATCCTTTAGTCCCGGCTGGTAAGCCGAGCCGGGACTAAAGGGTTGGACCTTTAGTCCCGGTTCGGCTTACCAGCCGGAACTAAAGGATCTTTAGTCCCGGTTGGTGTTACCAGCCGGGACTAAAGGGTCCCGGCCTATATATATCGAACGGTTCCTCTGTTCATCTTCTACTTTTCGATCTAATGTCGATCTCGTCGTCTCTGCCACGCCCGATCACGTTGAGCTCTATCGCGCCGCCGTCGTCGTCTACCCCCGCCCGGCCTCATCGTCGAGCCCCGCCCGGCGGCCGTCGATATTGTCTCCGCTGTACGTCGTCCTCGCGCGGCTCAGCTAGGCCCCGTGGCCGGCCAGCACGCCCCGCCGCCATAGCGCCCCTAGCCTGTTGCTAGCTATAGTGCTCGGCCATATTTTTTTAGATACTTTTTTAGATAGTTTTTTTAGGTAGTGTTTGATATATATGTTAGATTAAAATGTATTAAAATTTAGTTAGTAGTTTATTCTTTGTTTTTTAGATAGTTTTTGATATATGTTAATTAGATTTAAATGTATTAAAATTTAATTAGTACTTTATTTAGATAGTTTTTTATTATAGTTTTTTATATATTTAGTAATTATTATTCTATCTCTCTCTCTATATGTGTTAAATTTAATTTTGATTTAGTAATTCTATCTATGTATATATGTTAGGTTTAATTAGATTTAGTAATTAATTCTATCTAGAGATTCTATATGTATACATATATATGTACTTAATTATTTCTATGTGTATATATACATATACTTAATTATTTCCATGTGTTGAGAGAGAGAGAAAATTGTATCTAGAGAGACATTCTATATGTTATCACATGCATATCTAGAGATATATACATATGCACTTATTCTATGTGTTGAGAGAGAGAGAAAATTGTATCATTCTATGTGTATATATACATGTACTTATTTCCATGTTTTTGGATCGAAAGTGTTTTTTATTCGATTCCAAAGACTATACCTTATTATTGTTTATCCTTATGAAATATTATGTGTAATTATATTTAATTGGATTTAGTAATTCTATATGTGTTATCACATGTACTTATGTTATGTGCCATAGTAATTCTATCTATGTGTTATCTTGAAGATACAAATGGCTGCTCCGGATGATAACTTAAATGATGACATAATGGCGAATATTATCAACGCTGGCACCAATGTGGATGTAGATGACACAAGTCAGTACTTTGCTGATTATGAGGATATCCTGAATATTCCGGTGGTTGAAGATCAATAAATTGTCGCGCAAGAAAATACTGGCGAGGTATATTCGATTATCTATCATCTCTTATAGATGCATGCGTACGTATATTTATTGTTAATCGTTGTGTTTCTACTCATGTAGCCGGTCTCTGGATCTACATCAACCACCGGCAAGAGTAGGAAAGTCCGAGGGCCAAAAAAGTCATTAGAGGGTCGTTTCATAATATCAGAATTCGACGCCGACACCGGCAAACCATTGGGACCACATGCTCAGACATATGTCAATCAATATGGGTTCATTGTAAGGGATAGGATCCCAGTTAGTGCTCGTGAATAGAAGCAGAAGATATCCGCTCCTAATGTTAGTTTTATATCTGATCATGACAAGAACCTAGCTTGGAGAGATATCACTCAGCATTTCACATTACAAGCAGATGATGCTTTGAAGGAGCTAGTGAGGGATTGGACAATGAAGAAGATGGCAATATTGTTCCAGAGTTGGAAGAAGACATAGTATAAAAAGTTTATCTTGAAGAATGAAACACCGAATTTCAATGCTAAGGCATTTGTCAAGTTGGAGTCCCATTGGGATGACTTCGTATAATACAAGACATCTCAATAGAGTGAGGAACGTGTGATGAGGAATCAGCAGAATGCCCAACAGAAGCAATACCATCATCGCATGGGATCAGATGGTTAGAGGAGTGCTATTCCCAAGTGGCAGAACCTAGAAGCAGAGATTACTACCAAGGGAATCATACCTGAAACAATAGAGAAGAACTGGCCTCAACGCGCGAAGAATTGGTTCTACGCTCATGGGGGAAGCCTAGACCCAGACACTGGCAAGCTAATTTTCAGCCAAAAAATTGAGAGAGCAACATAGAGACTAGCTCGTGCTAGGGAAGAAGCTAATAGTGGTGTTTTCAAGCCTAACAAAGAAAATGATGAATTGACATATGCCCTAGAGAATCCCAAACACGGTGGTCGAACAAGAGGCTATTGGGCGGTTCCGTGGCTACAAGCATTCCCAGCAGACAAGGATACCTACAGAAGTCGCCAGAGAAAGAAGGATGAGGAGGCAGACCGAATCCGTGTATTGGAGCAATTTGTTAATGAGCCACGACAAGCATTGCTTGAATCACGTGAACGAGAAAAATCTCTTGAGGCAAGAATGCAGGAGGAGATCAAGAGGCAAGTGCAGCCAGCAATGAGTCAAATGCAATCGTAATCAACGCCGAGAGTCACCATTAGCCCCGTTGGTCAGATGAAAAGCAGTTGTGCTTCCATGGAGCTGCCAGTTATTCAAGGTGACGCTGGGTTGCGCTTCCCTATTGATGACATTACCGAGCCTCTAACAACATGTGAGCTGCACATTCCAGCTGGTAATAATGCATCAATCATGGTGGCTGTCGGGGTTGTATCTCCAATAGACCGAACGAAGACACCAAGAATCCATGGGTCAGTTATTCAACCTGGATATGCTAGCGTCTCGGTCGATAGAGTGCTCAAAGGTTACAACAATGTTCCTCTTGACATTGAAGGCGGTGATGGGGAGAAGACACTAGGAGAAGCAGAGAAATATTTATTCAATGGCACAAACGCTTCATCATCATTCCTGGGGCGCCACCGCTTCCCCTACCTCACCCTAGGTACGAATGAAAGTGAATGAAATATTATTTTCCATTAATTTTATATTGGCTTCAAAAATAATTGACCCACAACTTGTTTTTGTAGCAGGGTCTCCCCCCAGCCTAGCCCAATCATTCATTTCCCATCTCATCACAGCATCGCGGGGGGCGAGACGACTTCATCCCCACGGCGATCTCCAACTCCTACATCGGCCCCATCGCCTCCACAACGATCTCCAACTCCTACACTGGCCCTACTGCCTCCACAACGATCTCCAACGCCTCCACGCCGGACTCCAACACCGGCCTCATCGCCTCCACGCCGGTCTCCAACACCGCCCCCACCTCCTCCACAGCGACGCACTACAAAGACGTCTAAGGTCCCGGCGGCAAAGAAGACCAAAAAAAGAGAGTTATTTCTCAAGAAATACTTCCTGAAAAGACTGATGAGCAAATAGCAGCTGAAGAAGACAAAAAAGTGAAAGATTTTTTTATAGATATCCAAAAGCAGAGACAAGCGAAGTTTAAGGAGAAATCATACTTTTACATACCACGAGATCAGCTGAGGCAGAAGGTCGAAGCTCACAAGAAAAAGTTGCTTAAAGTTCGTAAGCCTCCGCCACTATCAGACTATGACCGCTCCCTCGTGAAGTCATATGATGCACATAAGAAAAGGAAAAGAGCATCAGGGAAGGATGTCCCACAGCTCGGACAACAGAAGCAACCAATGTAAAATCTTGTTGTTGCTAATGAATATGGTTCCAACATAGAAGTCTATCGACCAAACAACTCTGGAGAAGTGTCGGTTCAAGACCTTAATGCTTTTTTTGAACAAACTGGTTTAACCTTGGATCAAGTGACGAGCAAAGCTCCAATCCAGAACCTAGAAGTTGATACCTGGAAGACTTATAAATTTGGCAAAAGTCTGTAAAACCCTGCGGCTCTGAATGAATTGGGTACGCAAATGTACTTGCTCAACAAGTGGTACATGCAGACGTGTGGCAGGGGTGAGCAGTGGATCTTTGTCAGATTTAGAGACCATCATTACTTCCATGGCGATGACATCTTACATATTAGTTTTGAAGAATTACATCAACTATACTACTTGGACACTCTAGACAAATCAATCATTAGCTCCTTTTGTTTGTAAGTGATTCTTACTTTTATTTAATAAACTCACTTCCATGCGTACGTGTATATAATTATCCTCACATGTAACTTATATTTATATACAGATTCCAGATGTCAGTGCTCCAAAGAATACAAGACACCAGTGTTGGCTTCATTGATCCTTATATCGTATTCAAAACCGATATTATTGTCAATGAGCACTGGGTATCTGAAGCACAGACGAATATCATGAAGTTCTTCGTGAAGCAGCACGACAAGACAATGATACTTTTCCCGTACAACTTTGAGTAAGTGTTAATAATAATGTAGTCTACATATTTTATGTAATATCAATACAACTTATATGCATGTACGTGTGTGTATAAACCAATGCAGGTTTCACTGGATACTCATTGTCATTGAGTTAAACTCAAGTCAGTTAGTAATCTTGGACTCATTGAGAAAAGAGCGAGCACTATACCAAGATATGATAGACATTATCCAGGGGTAATTTTGATCTCTCGCGCACAACTATTATTGAATAGACTTTGCCATGATTTATTAACGATCGTACATTATTGGTCGCGCAGGGTTTAGAAAGAGTTTATTCGGCAACACCGCAAGGATTGCAAGGCACCACTTAATGTAGTTGAAATACCAGTAAGTTGTACTATATATACTTTCCCATATGTTTAATTACTATATCGTACTTCAATTTACGTGTGAGATGGTGAGAATAATCTTCTTCTCGTACAGTGGTGTTTGCGGCAGGAACCAGGTAATAACTTGTGTGGATACTACGTTTGTGAATTTATCACTGCACACATAGGAAGAACTCCTGAAAATGTCCTCAGAGTACGTATATATCAATTTTTTATTTATTTTTAAATGAATATATATATATATATATATTAATACTTTTCCTTTTATTTCAAATGCAAGACTGAATGGTTGAAACGAAGGGTCATGCAAAAAGACCATCTGAAAGCAGTTCAAGAGTCAATAGCAGGATATCTTCTAGAAAAAGTGCTAAATCCCAACGACGAGTTCTACTTTGATCCTAAGGAACTAATGATGTAAATTAAATGTTTATTGATATCGTTATTTTTGAGAACAAGATTATGAAAGTGTTGTATATATACATATATATAGTTTCATACTTTATTCGAATATAATAATGCTCGAGATGAGAATTAGATGTAATTATATGTGTGCGTGTATTTATATTAGCAGCGTAGAATACGTACATAAAAACATATTATATATTAAACAAATATGTGTAACTGAACTGAAAACAAATTAAACAAAAAAAAAGAAAAAGAAAAGGAACCTTTAGTCCCGGTTGGGGTTACCAACCGGGACTAAAGGGTGCGGCCACGTTTGCTCGGCTGGAGGGCCTTTAGTCCCGGTTGGTAACACTAACCGGGACTACAGGTCCCTCTTTAGTCCCGGGATCGTTGTCCCAGCGCAGTAACCGGGACTAAAGACCGTTACCGACCAGGACAAGTCCATCCTGTAGTAGTGTTAGAACTATTCATGTGAAGCAAATGCCCAAAAGAATATATTTGTATATTTCATATGGCAGGATATATTAATGCGACTTGCCATAGAGGATGTACTGTACCAGATAGGGCAGACACAGAACCCACACTTATATGTTTAAAAAAGTTCTTCATCAAACAAAGAAATATACATAAAAATGGAGGCAATGGACAAACTAATCTCTTCATCTTCTTCGTATGTATCACGCATATCATAATTAAGATTAGCGATTGTACCCATCAGACCTTCTAGATGGATAACCAAGACGACTTGCGGCTCTTACATGTATAGATGATTAATGTAGAGATAACCAGGATATAAGTATCACATGAGAGACTACAGCAACATTTGTGGTTCCATATGTAATGTATATTTCAGATATCAGATGGTTCATGTTTAGTTTTTTTTTTCCTTTATTCTTTTTCCAAAAGTTAACGGCAATGTACCTTAGGTGAAAAAAAAACACTTCTAAAGATTTGCACACAAAAAGTAAATTGCATAATTTACATGTACAGCAATAGACAGTTGATGATGAATTTCTGTGCTATACTGCTATCTTTCACACAGTTCAGTAACAGCAAAATAAATAAAAAATTGGCTGTATGTGACAAAGAAAGATATTATCAATGGACATGGTTCTTGCTATCAAGTTTAAGCACATGGAAGATTGTACAACAACGAGATACAGGAGAAACAGAATTGGTACCTGTAACATAGAAACTTGTGAAAGGATGATAGGTCTCGATGATATTTTTTCTTTTAAAAAGTCTTTTGAATTGCAGTGACTTGAGTTGGATCATGAAGACTTGCAGACCAGCTGATACAAAAATAGCATTACCATCCTCATCATACCCGTGTATCACTATCCAGGATCTATCCACCGTTGGTCCTAGTGAAAGGAGCTTGTCAAGATTGATGGTTTTATGAAGCACCCATTTGGCACCACCCTCAGAATTGGGCTTCTTCTCCCATACTTGAATGCTGAACCCTGTCACAAAGGCAAAGCCGAGCCTGCTATCTTCCATCCGCAAGATCTGAGACCGACTGCTAACTTGTGCATCTGGTGGGGTATCGATCACAGTTAGATTCTTCCTATCCAAATCAAACTTAAGGATGCCGGTATTCCCATAACCAAGAAGCAACCAGTAGAGTGAATTCCCAACTAGGATGCTAGGCTTGAGGAACCAAAGTGGAGCCCTGATGGATGTTGAGATGATGTTGCTCCACACACCGGTCTTGGACTCGTAGAGGAAGGCAAGCGCATGAGGGTCAGCATCAAGTGCTACATCATCAGTCCGTAAGAGCACCACCTTGAAGGATTCGAGTGGCACCCGGCCGGCGTGGTCGTCGCAGAGTAGTGCGCCGCAGCAGACAGCCCAGCGTGGGAATTCGCTGTTGAACCCCGGCGGAAGGGCCGCGCCCCGCTGGTCTCCGGTGACGGGGTCCCACATGGTAATCTCTAGGCGCGTCCGGTAGAGGATGAGGACGAGACCGTGGCGGCAGCCGAGGAATCTCCAACTCTCGTCGCGGGACAGTGCCAGGGATAGGCGCGCGGAGGGGATGCGATCAGGCGGGTCCAGCGTGGGGATGAAGTAGGGGCTGCCAAGCCGAGAAGCGGGGCTTCCCTGCGGTGAAATGCGCGGAAGCGGCGGATCTTGCTGACGAGGGAGGCGCGGGGGGGGCGAGGATGGCAGCGGCGGGAGGCGAAGGAGGATCTCGCGGAGGAGGTCGTCGTTGTCCGGCAAGGGCGGCCCTCGCTCATCTTTTTATTGATCTCAAACTTCGGCTCTATGGACTTATATTATGCAACGAGAGCTCAGCTAAACCGCGAGCAACGGCAACGATTACACAGTGTGGAAAGGAATCCGACATTTGGCCCGGTTCCCATCCTTTAGCTAATTCAGCAATCTCGTGCGCAGACGAGTTACATGAACGAGAAACACATCTAAAATTCAAAACAACAAAACGAAGTTGAAGTAGCTCCCGGATCGCTTTGAAAATGTTGCTGCTTGGACTTAGATCCCTGGAACCAGTATGGATTGCTTCCTCAAGCTGAGTTGAGTCCGTTTCAAGCTGGATGTGGGATATGCCAAATTGATCTGCCAACTCCAGAGCTCGCAGGCACGCTGTTGCTTCAACCATCAGTGCATCACATGCCAGCCCCATATTCCCTGCGCTAGCCAATACAACCTCCCCGGTCTGATCACGAGCCAGAAAGCTCCAAGCACCCTTCTTGGTCGTTGGTGAAAAGGCACCATCAAAGTTTATCTTCACCTGATTGCTAGCTGGAGGACACCAAATTTGTTTAGTCCTCGACGAGGGAGCGCATCTTGGTTGCTGCTTCTTCTGAAAGTCATGAGCCATTATGGAGACACTTCTTATCACGGATTCGGCCGTCATCAGTTCATCACCGGCGTTCACCTTATTGCGGGCATCCCACCATTTCCAGAGAAGCAACACCACCCTGGAGCATAAAGGTGGCGTCAGTTTCAGTACCTCTCTCACGAAATCCAAGGCATTTTGTTGCTGCAGTAGATTCTGCCTGATCGGCTCCATCTGCATGTCCCGCCAGCATTGCCGCACTCTTTTGCATTTGAGAAAACTGTGACCCCCATCCTCATCAAAATGATAGCAGACCGGGCAACGTGTATCCAAATCAATGTGACGGCGCTTGATATTAGTCTTCAGCTGCAAGCTGTTATGAGCAAGTCTCCAGATGAATTGCTTTACTTTCGGAGGGCAGGATAGTTTCCAGAGATATTGTTCCAAAAGGGATCAACCATCATTGTCGACCGGCTGCTTGAGCCTTCACCTCGCTGACACCGCTGGGACCTCTGAACCCCATCATCAAGCACATGGTATGCCGACTTGACTGAAAATGTGCCCTTCGAGTCAAAGTGCCATGCTAGCGTGTCTTCCAACTCCGGACCGACAGGAATGGCTAGGATATTGGCAGCATCTTCTTCCCAAAAAACCTCATTAACCAACTCAGCATCCCATTGATTCGTTATTGGATTGATGAGCTCGGAGACTTTGGTCAAAAGAATATTGCCTCTTGGAGTTCTCGGTCTTCTAGTAATATCAGCCGGTATCCAGGGATCATCCCATATGTTAATCTGGCGGCCATTCCCAACTCTCCATATCAGTCCATTCTCAAGTGCTCGCAATCCCCGAATGATACCTCCAAGTGTAGCTGATACCTGGTTTTTCCTGGACAGCAAGAAGGTTTCCATCAGGCCAGTACTTAGCACGCAGCAACCTTGCACAAAGAGAGCCCGGCTCCTGTAAAATTCGCCATGCCTGGCGTGCCAACATCGCTAGATTAAAGAGATGGAGATCCCTATAACCCAGCCATCCTTTTTCCTTCCTGCTTGCCATCATAGTCCATGCCACCCAATGAAGTTTATTCTCCTTTACTTGCTGCGCCCACCAAAATCGACAAATCATTGAGCTCATCTCATCACATAAACCTTTTGTGAGGTCAAAACAACTCATTGCATAGCTCGGCATAGCTTGGGCTACTGATTTAATCAGTGTATCCTTCCCTGCCCGAGACAGCAACTTTTCTTTCCACCCCTGTACACACTTCCAAATACGATCTTTGAGGTAGGCAAACATTTTCGATTTTGATCTGCCCATATGAAAGGGGCCGTGACGTCTGAGAGGGGGGTGAATTAGGCAACTTAAAAATCTACTCTAAACTATGGCCTCTAATTCCACCTAGTCAAAACCTATGCAAAAAAGTAATCTATCTGGATATACAGTTACAGTTTTGCTAGGTGTGTTGATATCTCTACCACAAAAGAGTTATACAACCTAGGTTCCAATCCTATCAACTAGTCTATCAACTAAGCTAGGAAAGTAAAACAATCAACCAAGGTAGCAATCTAAATGCGGAAAGTAAAGATAAGGTAGAGATTCAAACTCTCGTCGATGACTCCGGTATTTTTATCGAGATATCGAGAAGCGCTCAAGCTTCCCCCTAATCCTCGTTAGAACCCCTCGCAAGGAATCCCTCGCAAGGGCCAAGCTCCCGGTCAGGTAACTCCGTGGATAGCCCCGGTTCTTCCCCACGCACAAGTGGGTCTCTGGTGTGCCTTTCGGCAAGCCTCTCCCGGAATGCTCCCCGTCGTCTTCACTATCAAGCTTCCGACCAAACTGCCGCGGGCCTTGTTCCTTTCGGTACACGGTGGCGGCCACACCATAAATGTAGTTGGTGTGATCTCGCAAGATTACAAGCCCCTCCGATGTATAATAATGGTGCGCGTAAGCAACGAGTAATAAGAGGTGTGCAAACCTCACTAAACACTAGGCCTAAACCTAGAGCAAGAGCTAAGCGGTGGTCTAATCAACCTAAGTATTTCGCAAAGCACCTACGCTAATCACCTAATGAATCACTAAGCACTATGCAAGTAGAGATCACTAAAATGGTGTATCAACACTCTTGATATTGTTTCTCAGTTCTCCACACCTCAAATGGCCGATTGGCGGGTCTATTTATATCCCCACAAGTGAGAACTAGTCGTTGGACCCAAGACCCAACTTTCTTGCTTATGGTGTTGATCGTCGGATCATCATGTTGCCTTCGTCCAAGTCACGTCTTGCTACGTTTTTGTTATGTGTGTTGATATCTCTACCGTAAAAGAGTTATGCAACCTAAGTTTCAATCCTATCAACTAGCCTATCAACTAAGCTAGGAAAGTAAAGCAATCAACCAAGGTAGCAATCTGAAAGCGGAAAGTAAAGATAAGGTAGAGATCCAAACTCCCGTCGACGACTTCGGTATTTTTACCGAGATATCGAGAAGCGCTCAAGCTTCCCCCTAATCCTCGTTGGATCTCCTCGCAAGGAATCTCTCGCAAGGGCCAAGCTTCCGGTCAGGTAACTCCGTGGATAGCCCCGGTTCTTCTCTAAGCGCAAGTGGGTCTCTGGTGTGCCTTTCGGTAAGCCTCTCCCAGAATGTTCCCCGCCGTCTTCACTATCAAGCTTCCGACCAAACTGCCGCGGGCCTTATTCCCTTCGGTACACGGTAGCGGCCACACCACAAATGCAGTTGGTGTGATCTCGCAACTTTACAAGCCCCTTCGATGTACAACAATGGTGCGCGCAAGTACCGAGTAATAAGAGGTGTGCAAACCTCACTAAACACTAGGCCTAAACCTAGAGCAAGAGCATAAGCGGTGGTCTAATCAACCTAAGTATTTTGCAAAACACCTACGCTAATCACCTAATGAATCACTAAGCACTATGCAAGTAGACATCACTAAAATGGTGTATCAACACCCTTTGTATTGTTTTTCAGTTCTCCACACCTCAAATGGCCGGTTGGTGGGTCTATTTATATCCCCACAAGTGAGAACTAGCCGTTGGACCTGAGACCCAACTTTCTGTTAGTGACCGGACGCTGATCACGTCCTGATCGGACGCGTCCGGTCCTACCGATCGTTGGAGCGCGCGTGTTCATCAGACTCTGGGCCGAGTCCGGTCTCACTCGATCAGACGCGTCCAGTCGCTCTGGCACCGCTCTAGAACCTTTCTGGACAAGATCGAACGCCACTGCCTAGCGCGTCCGGTCATCCACAGCTACTACGTCCGGTCCTCACTGAGTTGTTGCCGCGACGATGAACAGTGAAGTCCGTGCGTTCGGTCGCTGCCTTGCTAAGCGTCCGTCGCTGCTGCTGATGCCTGCTATTGCCGAGCAATTGATCGGACACGTCTGGTCCTCATAGGGCCACCTCTGCCGAGATCGTTTCTTCGTGATCTTGCGTCCGGCTTGGTTCCCATCTTCGTGCTTGAACTTTGCTTGATATCTTGGGTCTTCTCTTGTGCTTCTAGGGTCTTGCTTATGGTGTTTATCGTCGGATCATCATGTCGCCTTCGTCCAAGTCACGTCTTGCACCCTATTAAATTACAAAATAATTACTTGCAAATTCATTAGTCAAATTGGGTTATGTTGGTCATCAAACACCAAAATCCAAAGTAAATGGACCTAGGATCCATTTTCCTTATAATCTCCCCATTTTTGGTGATTGATGACAACACAACCAAACCAAGCAAATAATAAAAAAATTGGAATTTAAAAACTATCTACTTGCTAGGATGCAATACAAAGGACAAGGTTATATGATGCTAAAAGATACCACATGTAAACATCTTTGGAAACCTATCTTGCCCTTGCAAATTTCCCCATGTTGTATTATGGATTTAAGGATTTAAGCTTCCCCCTAACTCCATAATCCACTATCCTCCCTTTCTCAGACCATTACCACTTGTAAATTATTACGACCGGGGCTTGCTTTTGGTCCTATAAATTCTCCCCCTTTAGAATCAAACACCAAAAAAGAAGACATTAGTAGCACAAGGGAGGGTCAAATTTTATGATCCTTTACATGTGGAGTGGAATAGATCACAAAACTTGACTCTCACATTACATAGACGAGGCTCCCCCTAAATATATGCATACATATGATGGAGGGTGAAATATATGCATAATCGGCAAATTAAGGCACAATGAAGTTTAATCTATATAATGCATGAAAGAAGCATATAAATATCAAATTGAAGTCAACACAATGATATCGGTTAGGAATGCCACATGTAGAAACCAATTTGATTGACACCACTTGAAATGGGTGGTGATCATTTGAAGTTTGATGCTTATCTCCGGGGTCTCTATTTTCCTTGCAATGAGACTACTACACACATGATAGGCTTGAAAGGGTGTTAGTCTTAAAGCATCCAACTTGTAGAGTAACATCTCCCTAAATTTGTGCACACAAATATAGAATACTTGTAGTAGGAAATATGCACATTGATTTTGGAATAAAAAATACTACTTGAAAAATGACATCACATGAATGTGAGAATTATTTTCAAAAATGATATTTTGGGGAAATTATCTACAATTTGGACTTTGGCACATATTAGATAAATAATTATAAAACAAGCTATGTGTCATGCTCCTATGCAATTTAAACCATGTAGGTTTGCTTAAAGGGTAAGAGTGATACCGAGCAAGCCTACCATAAGATATACCTAGTGTATGCATGACAAAAGATTAAACATGCAAATGCAAACCTAGGCATGAAAAGGAACTAGATGCTAATTGAGATTGTAAGAAATTAAATCTAGTTCCTAACATGGGGAGGGGAATTTGGGTCCATAGTATTCACTAACATACTTGGCAATTACCTTGACCATCATGATGCACCCCATGAAATGCACCCAAATTATGCCAAGTCTCCAAATTCCTCATAGTCCATTGGACTTCTCACTTCCCCTTCAGAATCCAAACCTTCTTGGTGCTCTTCATGTTAGAAATGATCTCCTTTGGCACCCAAATATGTTTGGCCCCATTGTTAGCCTTCTTGTTCACCTTGATGACCACCACCTTGTTATTCTTCTTTTTCTTCAGGAGATAAGGTGTGGAGGTCTTCTTGTCCACCTTATTGGTGTGGGTGTTGGAGAGCTTGCTTGTTTGTTTTTTGTTTTTGTTTTTCTTCTTAGCTCCTACGTCATTCTTCACCTTGCACTCATAGGACTTGTGGCCTTTCTTATGGCATACATAGAAAACCACGGTTTATCCTTCATCAAGCTTCTTCACTCCCTTGACGGTGTTATCTTGATGAAGTTGGACTTGTTCCGTTTTGCCTTTTACTTGAGTCAAGTCCTTGGTAAGGCGAGCCACTTCTTGCTTGAGTTGCTCATTCTCCATTGCAACCTCTTGTGTGCATGTATCTACAATAACTTTCTCAACACAAACTTGGTTGCACAAGGGTGAGTCTAAACATAAATCATTGCAAGCAGTAGAGGCATCCTTTTTAGGCCTGTCAAAGATTGAATTTTTCTTTTTAGGTGCCTCGGTGGGGATAGTATCGACGGCTTCAAGATTAGCAACTTTATTAGTTAGCTCATCATAATGTTTACACATGGTTTCCATTTTAGCAAGCAAATATTTATAGGCATCTTATAAGCTAGCTAATTTTTCTTTTAATTTTTATTTTTCTTTACAAGTTGCTCATCATTGATTGTGCATGTATTTGTTGTTTCACTAGCCTCAAGTTACTCAATTTTAGTAGATAGTTCAATATTGAGATTAGCAAATATCTCATATTGTTCAAGCAAGATTTTATATGCTTCTTGTGAACTATCTAGCTTTTCTTGCAATATGTTTAGCTTCTTTTGTCGACTAGTGCAACTTTTAGCATATTTAAGATTTTCTTGCACAAGTTGCTCATAAGAAGGTAGCTCATCATCACTCGCTCAGTTCGCTGGTCTAAACTAAAAAGTTCAGCTGGCTAGTTCTCCTCCCATTGCACTGTTCATCAAACCAGCCAACAGTGTTTCTCTCTCACAACAATTCAGTCGGAACAGTGTTTTTCAGCCAAATTTCAGACTAGCGAACGGGGCCACTATCACTATTATTGTCACTATCACTAGGGATAGACTTTTTGTTACCTTGTGCCATAAGTCACACTCGTGAAGTGCTTGATGATGAGTGCTTGTACCCTCGCCTCTTGTGATGGTCTTCTTCTTCACTTGAAGAATTATCCCATGACCTTAATGATGTGAGGGCTTTGTCCTTACACGCCTTCTTCTTTTTTGTCGTGGGTGTAGGCTTATTTGGATAAACTTCCATAAAGTGCCCCAACTCGCCGCATCCATAGCATCATTTCTTCCTTTGCTCATTTCTTTGATTGGTGAAAATGAAATCTTAAATTTGGATAGGCACACCCTTGACATTGAGCCTTTGAATCATCTTTTCCACCTTGTTGATAAGTTTGATTGATTCTTCATCAAGGTCGGAGGTGGAGGAGGAAGATTGATCATCATCACTTGATTCATCATCATCATCCTCATCATCTTCTTCTTCTTCTTCACTTGAGGAGCTTGACCTTGAGCGTGTATCAACTTACTTGCCCTTCATCTTCTTGTGTTCACTACAAGCGAGAGCTTTGTCTTTGCTTGATGAAGAGGCTTCTTCGTGACCCATCTTACATGACATCTCAAATGCCACTATCCTGCCAATGACTATGGGCGGGGTCATGGTGCTCAAGTCCTCCATGTTGTGAAGGATGGTGATGATGCTTGCATATTTCTTTTGTGGTAGCACGAAGATGATCTTCCTCACGATGTCCGTATAACCTAGCTTTGTTAATCCTATAGAATTGAGCTCATTGATAATTAGATTCAAACGTGAATACATATCACGAACAAGTTTATCATCATTCATTTCAAAAGAATCATAACTTTGTTGAGCTAGGCAATATTTTTGCTCACGGACATTACTTATGCCACCATGGAGCTCTTGTAATTTTAACCAAATTTCATGTGCCGTATTTAAAGCGAACACTTGGTTTAACATATCCATGCTAAAGATTCAAACAAGCAATTTTTAGCTCTAATATTGAAATGAATTTCTTTTTCTTCACTCTTTAAGGGCTTATCGGGATTCTTAATGGGTTTCATCTTGTTATGAGTGACTCTCCAAATACCCAAATCTACCGCCTCAAGGTGACAAGCCATTCTAGCTCTATAGTAGGGGAAGTTAGTGCCGTCAAAATGCGGAGGTCTAGAAGTATCTATCTCAACCACTCTAAATAGCGTTGGCTCAATGGCGGTGAAGCCAAAGATCCAAATTAAGCCAACCTGCTCTGATACCACTTGTAAGGGACCGTGACACCTAAGAGGGGGGGTGAATTAGGCAACTTAAAAATTTACTCTAAACTATGACCTCTAATTCCACCTAGTCAAAACCTATGCAAGAAAGTAATCTATCTAGATGTGCAACTACGGTTTTGCTAGGTGTGTTGCTATCTCTACCGCAAAAGAGTTATGCAACCTAGGTTCCAATCCTATCAACTAGCCTATCAATTAAGCTAGGAAAGTAAAGCAATCAACCAAGGTAGCAATGTGAATGCGAAAGGTTGGCACCTAAGAGGCGGACGGTGACCTGGCGCGTCCGGTCGTCTACAGCTGCTGCGTCCGGTCCTCACTGAGTTTTTGTCGCGACGATGAACAGTAAAGTCCGTGCATTCGGTCACTGCCTTGCTCAGCGTCCGATCACTGCTGCTGATGCCTGTTGTTGCTGAGCAACTGATCGGACGCATTCGGTCCTCATAGGGCCATATCCGGTCACCTCTGCCGAGCTCGTTTCTTCACGATCTTGCGTCCGGCTTGGTTCCCATCTTCGTGCTTGGACTTTGCTTGATATCTTGGGGCTTCTCTTGTGCTTCTAGGGTCTTGCTTATGGTGTTGATCATCAGATCATCATGTCGTCTTCGTCCAAGTCACGTGTTGCACCCTATTGAACTACAAAACAATTACTTGCAAATTCATTAGTCAAATTTGGTTGTGTTGGTCATCAAACACTAAAATCTAAAGTAAATGGGCCTAGGGTCCATTTTTCTTACACCATATACACTGGTAGGCCCAGATATCTGTCTGATCTTGCTTCATGTGATAGATTCATATCCTGCAAGAATATCTGCCATGCTTCGTCACCCGTATTTCTACTAAAGATCACTGTTGATTTCTCCTTATTAATAACCTGTCCCGAGCACTCCTCATACACTTGCATAATATGTTGCAGATGGCTTACATTCTCATCATCGGCTTTCATAAGAAGTAAGGAATCATCAGCAAACAGTAAGTGAGTTATGCTCGGCGCACCTTCACATATTTTAACCCCTTTCAACCTACCCTCCCTTTCTGCTGCGTTCAACAGTGAGGAGAAACATTCAGCACATAATAAAAATAAATATGGTAATAGAGGATCGCCTTGTCTTAAGCCCCTCGTTGGGATGATTTCATCAGACAGCTCACCATTGATCTTCACTCGATAAGATACTGTTGTTATGCACTTCATTATCAGTTGGATCCACCCACTAGAAAAACCCAAACGATCCATTATTTGTTCCACAAAGGCCCATTCGACGCGGTCATATGCCTTGCTCATATCTAGCTTCAAGGCAGCAAAGCCATCAGTACCAGTGCGCTTGTTCTGCAGATAGTGTGTTAATTCATAAGCAATCAAAACATTATCAATGATCATTCTTCCTAGTACAAAGGCACTTTGATTCTAGGACACAATATCTGGGAGGATGACTTTCAAACGATTGGATAGTACCTTCGAGGCAATTTTATACACCACATTACATAAGCTAATTGGTCTCAGATCTTTGAGTTTCTCTGGATTTTGTACTTTGGGGACCAGCACTACATCCGTCTCATTCCATTTTTCTGGCAATGCTCCTCCATTGAGAAAATGCAGCACCTCTCTTGTAACATCAGTACCCACAATGTCCCAAAATTTCTTATAAAATAGGGATGGCATACCATTGGGTCCAGGAGCTTTCAGATCACTAATGGAATTCAACCTTGTTTGATCTCCTCCGTAAAAGGTCTCATCAGCATTTCATTCATATCATCAGAGACTCTAGGTAACACATGTTGCAGCAGGTCCTCCATGTGGGAGCCTGCATGAGAAGTGAAAAGATCTTTATAGAAGTTAGCAATTAGGAGCTTTATCTCCTCTTGCTCCACTGCAGCCCCATCCTCCTTCACTAATGTGCTAATTCTACTTCTTCTCTTCCTCTTGCTAGCATAAAGATGGAAAAATTTTGTGTTACGATCACCATTCACCAACTAGTGAGCTTTTGCTCACTGTCTCCAATACATGTTTTTTCTGCTCCTCTAATCTATGAAGTTTAAATTTCAGAATTTCCTCCTTCACAACTCCCTAAGAATTAATGGCTCCCCTTCTACACTCCTCCAGCACCTGACGAGTGCGCTTAATACGTTTCTCCAGATCACCTAAAACATTCCTACTCCAATCCACTAACTCCTGCGCCACACTCCGGACCGCCTCCTACACTCCTCCACCATAAAACTCCACCGACGCCCTCCAGGCGTTCTCAACAATAACCGGACAGTCCTCCTCCTCCACCCACCCAGCTTCAAAGCGAAACTGATGTGGGGCAGCACGACTCCTTCCCCTTGGCACTCCTTTAGTCTCGACGATAATAAGGCGATGATTTGAGTGCCTTGGTTCCCCATTGATCACCTTGTAAGTAGGGAACCGTGTGATCCAGTTAGTTAAGGCTACAACTCTGTCCAGTCTCTCTCAGACATAGTCAATGCTATCATGAGAATTGTTGCGCCACGTGTATGGATCACCAGTGAAACCAAGATCCGACAACTCACACTCCTCCAAAGCCGTTCTAAAACAGTCCATCTGAGCCCGGGATCTCGGTGTCCCACCCTCCTTCTCACACCCCATGAGAATCTCATTAAAATCTCCCAAACAAAGCCAAGGCCTCCGTCTCGCCGCATTCAACACCCGCAACGCTTTCCACGACAAGACCTTTCTGTCAGTGCTAGGTTCACCATAGAAACCTGTACGTTAGGCGCCAGACAAAACCCGGCACCTCTGTGACATCAACATATATGTACAACTGCGATATCAACCGCACATAACCGCACATGCATATCAATATCCTTCCACCAAAAAATTGTGAGACCACCACCTCTCCCCAAGCAATCTTTCACCACCATATTGGTCAAACCCAATTTCCACCTCAAGCCTTTAATCCTACGCTCATCCATTTTAGTTTCGGACAAGAATAGGATGTCGGGGTCCTCCTCCTTCTGAATATCAGAAGGCCACGAATTGTCGTGTCGTTCCCCAACCCGCGGCAATTCCATGCTATTATCTTCATTTTGACTCGCAGGGCTGTTCCGACAGCCCCGCGTCGTTCTTGGATTCCTCAGAAGTTGCCTTCCCCTTGCTTGCAGCACGCACCTTTTTATGAGACATGAGAGCATCACCATCCTCATCCATCCAATCCTCACCACCTCTCTTCCTACCAGACTTCGCACCAGGACTAGCTTGCCCCCCTTCTGCCTCTCCCCCTGTGGTCTTTTCTTGTAAGTACGTTGCTTGTGCTTCTGCTTCTCTGCTGATCCATCAGCTGCACCTGTCCCCTTCATGGATTGCATGGGGCTATTCACGTTCCCTCCAACAGCCGACACCTCCTGCAACTTCTTCTCCTCCAAAGCTAGTAAACGTATTTTTTGCGACATGCTAGGAGACCCCACTGGGATTTTGGAGTCAGTATTCTTCGGAGGGCTCGTCATTTTCTCCATTGTGCCAGGCATCTTCTTCCCCAATTTATCTATATCCATCTGCTCTTCCTTCCTCCAAGACGGCGCGTCGCTCTGTGACCGACGACCACCGCTGTCACTCCTAGAAGCACCTTGGCCCCATGAACCTGAGCCGCCCCTTCTTGGCTGAATGGAGAAGTGAGGCTCCTGGTTCCTTGAAACTTCACTGCCAAATCTGTGCTTTGGAGGGATGAAGCGCATATCCTTGCCAAAAGGTTTTGAAACATTTGGCCCCAGCTTCACCGAACAAACTTTGTCAGTATGGCCGATGATCCCGCAATTGTAACAGAAGTCAGGCAAGTATTCATAGCAAAATGGACACCACCGATCCTCCTTGTCCTCCCCAATGATCATCGTCATACCTCTTATCAACGGTTTTCTTATGTCCAAGCGGACTTTCAGACGAAGGAATCTACCAGCAGCATAGTCTCCATTCTCAACATCGGCCTCCATGAAACTCCCCACCACATTTCCAATCGTAACCGCCATGGATTTGTTCATCAGTCCCATAGGGAGGCGGGACACACGGAGCCAAATTGGGATAAAGGAAAAATTGATCTCATCAATAGATTTTGTACCATCAAACTCCGACACCACCAGAAGCTCCTTAGAAATCATCCACGGACCCTCCTCGAGCGCCCTTGTTTTGCCCGATGCCTCACTGAAGATGATCAGGAAGGTGTTGTCTCCCAGATCCTTGCATTCGATCCCTTTCGCTGGACACCAGATCCAGCCCACTGCCTGTTCAACCACAACGATCCGACAGAAGCTTCCCCACAGCCTGTGGTGGCAGTTCCTCCTTCTCCTTGCCTGGATTCAGATCAATCCGGACGCTTCTCTTCTCTGCCGCCGAGAGTTGCAACTTCTCCATCAATCCCTCCACATTCTCCATCACGAACTCCTCGATGAGACCGGGATCCCCTAGATGAGGCCCTGACGATCGTGCAGACTACGCGCTAGCAACTGGATGTGGGGTTTAGGGAATTTTGTGGACACTGGGTGCAGCACGATCAGCAGGAAGGACCTAGGGAGGACCGAACAAGATCGTGAGAAGGAAATTAGGAGGGAGATCCATGGAAAGAGAGCACGAAGAAATCCTCCGGTGCACTATCGCCATGAGATGCTCTCGAGTCGCCTAGGAAGCCTAGGCGCCGAGACAACCGCCGACGACGTTGTGAACCCTCGCTCATCTGGACATCTACCGAAAAGAAAATCTAAAAAATTATTTACGGAAAATAGCTGCGAAAATAGATGGTAGGGCGGGCATCGTTCCTCTGTTCGGTGGGGCCACTCACTATCGTTTAGTGCTCCTCTTCCGTTGAAGCTGCGTGTAGCTACCGTGGGATGGCGGATCGACGCTGCCTCGTTGGCGGAGCCGATTCCGCTCCTGGCTCCAGGCACCAGGCTGCAGCTCAGCTCGCCTCGCCTCCTTCCCCGCGCTCCGCTGCCACCCGGCATCCGCTGACCCGCTAGCTGCTGCTGCTGCTTCCATTTCCCCTTTCCCTTCCCCGTCTTTCCACTGTGAAGAAGAACGGTTGCAGCCAGGCCAGCCGCTGGTGATTCCACCGCAGGAGAAGAAGGGAAGGCAGCCAGAGCCAGTTCAAGTTGGCACTACCACTGTCGACCCGTCGATTGGATTCCTGATCCATCCCAGCCTACAGTCGATCCTTCCGCTGGTAACAAACCTTAGCAAGGTGTATTTTTTTTTTCCCTAAGACTTACTTGTGCTGGGGGTTGGGGCATAGATGGATCTATTTACCTAGTACCTGCTTGTATGGGCAATCAAATCTATTCTTCTTGAAAAGAAAAAAAAAATGCCTATTTAACCGTACAACCATGCCCAACGCAATTCGTCCCTCCCTCGTAGTCATAGAGGTAGATGACGATTGCACATTTGCACTCTCTCATTTTCCAAGATTTTTTTAGGAACAGGAACACTTCAGCATTCCTTGGTCCGGTGCAAAGCTCCACCACTGGTAGTGGAGATATAATGTTCCTCGTTAGGCACGATGGCATGTAAACAATGCCACAGAACCTCATGGGATTCATTGCATGATAAATACGGAGGTAACAAAGTTAGCTACCTAACCGCACCTTTTGGCAAATTTTGTAGTGCTACCTATTGCAATATTTTTATTCTTTTTCAACATGCTGCTATTAAAATGGGAAGTTACTTCTTATCTTTGTTCCATGCTTATACAAAATGACAACTTTAAATTGCAACGTGGGTCCTAGTCAAAACTTTTTCTAGTATATGATATTAATGTGGAGTTGTCTCAGCTCACAAACTGTGTTTTTATTGTAATGAATTAGGAAATAAATATAAATAACAGCACGGATGATGAAATTATACTAGTGCCAGTTTCTTGTGTAAAGCCAATACTCTCAAATTGATCAATTAGCTGAGCTAACATAGTTTGACAAGTCCATGTACATAAGAAACTTTTAATTTGATAACTGGATGGACTAGTTAATTAGTTACAAGGTGCCTGCAGCAACACTTTTACTCTTTTCTGCCCCTATTTGCTTCCCCAAATCCTAGACAAGTGCAACTCCTGGTTATTCTTGCTAGCGTATCTTGTGAAATTTGTATACCTCATTCGTTTATGTGATTTAAAATCTCTTGAATTGCATTGTTAACTCAATATATCATTTATTTGGTAAATTGCATCCTTAACTCTCTTGTGCTTATTATAACCTAGAATAGACAGCCAAGGTTCAGTATTTCCTGATTTTGATATTTTCTCTTGAATTTGGATAATAATATAAAAATGCTAAAAAAAAAGATGCATCTCTTTCAGTTTCCACTGAAGTATGATCTATAAACAACTGAGGAGGGTACGAAGGAAATAGTGACATAAAACTTGATTTGGCCAAAAGATCAATTGTTGGCTCACAATGGCTCAGCAGACAGCTTCACCGTTGAATGATTCAGCAGTTCTTGATGCCAAGCCCTTGCGTATGTTGACCCCCATGTTCCCTGCACCACTAGGTCTTCACACATTCACCCCTCAAAACTCACCTTCAGTTGTCTGTGCGACCCCATTTGGACCGTATGCTGGAGGCACTGGATTAGGGATGGCTGCTGGCGTTCCATCAATGTTTGCAGCACCAGCTTCTCCTACAGATCCCAGGGGAGAGCTTGATAGAGTTAATACAAATGGAGCTGCTCATGCTAATGGTACTGCAACCAACAGTTTGGCCACTCCTTCCTTACAAACTCCTCTATCAGCCGGGACACCGGAATCCAGTAAAAGGAAGAGGGGCAGACCCAAGCGTGTGTCAGATAATATGGTTCCTTCAGCTACTTCAACTCCTCTGGCTCCCACGGTTTCTCCAATTTATTCACTTCCTAAAGTTCCTTCACCTCCTCAAGAAAATAATAATGTTGTTTCCCTGACACCTTCTTCAGCCACCCCACAGGAATCTGGCAAGAGGAAGAGGGGACGGCCCAAGCGTGTGCAAGACATTCATGTCCTGGCAACTCCTTTAGCTCCTCAAGCTGATAATACACCTATTCTTGAGATGCCTCCTGCACCCACTGTACATGAATCCGGTACAAGGAAAATGGGACGTCCCAAACGTTTACAGGATAGTTTGGATACTTCAACACCTTCAATTCACTCAAAAGATAGTGAGCCCACTTCCCAGACACCTGCGACCACCTCACCTGAATGTGGTAAAAGGAAAAGGGGACGTCCAAGGCGTGCGCCCAATGGTTCGGCAGCCCCAAGTCATTCAGGTTTCTCGATAGATGATGACACTGTTGATGCAGCAAAACGTGGACAGCCTAGGAAAATTGATACCAATTTGTTGCAGCTTCCAACTTTGTCTTCAGATGATCCTAGGGAAGCTGCAGATAATGTACTCATGATGTTTGACGCACTGCGGCGGAGGCTTATACAGCTGGATGAGGTGAATCAAGCTGCAAAGCAGCAGCATAACTTGAAGGCTGGGAGCATCATGACTAATGCTGAACTTCGTGTCAATAAGAACAAGCAGATTGGAGAGGTTCCTGGTGTTGAGGTTGCTGACATGTTCTACTTCAGAATTGAGATGTGCCTGGTGGGGTTGAATAGTCAGAACATGGCAGGTATTGATTACATGTCTGCCAAGTTTGGTAATGAGGAGGATCCTGTGGCTATTAGTGTTGTGTCAGCTGGTGTGTATGATAATACCGAAGATGATCCATATGTTCTAGTTTACACTGGACAGGGCATGTCTGGTAAAGATGATCAAAAACTTGAGAAGGGTAATCTTGCACTGGAGAGGAGTTTGCATAGAGGCAATCCAATTAGAGTCATTCGCAGCGTAAGGGATTTGACTTGTCCAACTGGTAAGATATACATATATGACGGCCTTTACAAGATCAAAGAAGCCTGGGTGGAGAAAGCGAAATCTGGTTTCAATGTTTTTAAACACAAGTTGCTCAGGGAACCTGGCCAAGCTGAAGGCATTGCAATGTGGAAGAAAACTGAAAAATGGAGGGAAGATCCATCATCTAGAGACCATGTTATGTTAGGCGACGTGTCATATGGTGTGGAAAATAAGCCTGTTTGCCTTGTAAATGAGGTTGACGATGATAAGGGTCTTAGCCAGTTCACCTATATGACCAAATTGAACTATGGGAACCTGCAGAGCTCGATGAGAAAGATGCAAGGATGCAAATGTGCAAGTGTATGCCTCCCTGGTGATAACAACTGCCCTTGTACACACCGAAATGCTGGTGCGCTTCCTTACAGTGCTTCAGGTATACTTGTTAGCCGCATGCCTATGTTATACGAGTGTAATGATTCCTGCATTTGTTCAAATAGTTGCCGGAACCGAGTTGTACAGAAAGGTGCCCGGATCCATTTTGAAGTGTTTAAGACAGGAGATCGTGGTTGGGGCCTTCGTAGTTGGGATCCAATTCGAGCTGGAACATTTATCTGTGAATATGCAGGTGAAATCATTGACAAAAATAGTGTGAATGAAGAAGATGACTACATCTTTGAGACCCCTCCTTCTGAGCCGAGTTTAAGGTGGAACTATGCACCAGAATTACTGGGTGAACCTAATCTTTCTGACTCAAATGAGACACCCAAGCAACTGCCGATCATCATTAGTGCAAAACGAATTGGCAATGTAGCTCGCTTTATGAACCACAGCTGCTCGCCTAATGTTTTTTGGCAACCAGTTTTGTATGATCATGGTGATGAGGGACATCCACACATTGCATTCTTTGCAATGAAGCATATTCCTCCAATGACAGAGCTCACATATGATTATGGTCAGAGCCAAGGTAATGTTCAACTGGGATCCAATTCTGGTTGTCGGAAGTCTAAAAATTGCTTATGTCGGTCCCGCAAGTGCAGAGGCTCCTTTGGATAATCAATCCTGTAATGAATGGATTTGGTCATATTTTGCCATACAAGGTTAGTGATTTCTTATTCCTTCCTCAACAGTACTCCAAAAGATGTTATTGTTCCATTTCCTGCTATCCCTATGATTCTGTAGTTCATGTGCCTAAGAATTGTGATGCTTCTGCATTGAGGAGCTGTGTGATGCTTATGATATATTGGTTAGGTTATATACATTCCAACTGGGAGTTCGTATGTTAGTTCCTTCCATTAAAATGAAATTTCAAATTTGGTATTAGTTTGTTCTTTTTTTACACTTTGTAGTCAAATCAAAACTCACAAGACATTGGAATTAATTTTTTTTCCACGACAGGATACTCAAATTCCATTACCAAGGCAATGAAATTAAAAAGCAATAAGTGTATAGATTGTGGAAACAAAATATTAAACGCTAAAACTACCAATGCCCCTGATCAGAAAGGGAACATGACAATATGGCAAAGTCCAACTTAACCAAGACAGCGAGCAACTACAGCGAATAAATGCTGCTTATTTACTCAAGAAATTTGACTTGGCCCATTTATGGTTGTACTCCTGGGCTGATAAAGTGTCCACAACAACAACATAGCCTTTCAGTCCCAAGCAAGTTTGGCAAAATCTAGGAGTTGGAGAATCCGAAATGTATATACTGTTGATTACTAGTTGTTTTTAACACTTAAACTTGAAACGAGTATTATTTATCTGTGTAAGTACTACCATTATCTGTTCTGGAAGTTACGTCTGCTTGTTACTTGAAAGCATCCTTTTGAAAGTTAAGTTCTGCTCATTGCGGATAGTCACAGAAGCTTTTACATATGATTTTTTTTTTTTTACAAAAAAAAAGGCAATCATGGCAGAAATCAATACCCCTCTCAGTCCCCAACTTTGTTGTCATACCTAACATCTACAGATCTGTTTTAACTTTTAGCAAGTCATCCAATACTGCTGAGTCACTTTGCAGTTTTCCTGGTCTATGCAATCACTTTTCTAAGTGATGTTTCCACGCAATATCTTTACAGAAGCCTTTCTTAGCTCGAAGCTCCCAGCATCATTCACAAAAGACTCATTCAGTTTGGTCAAGTCTAGTGTTCCTAGAAGCTCTTTTGCTTAGGTATGTGACAGTTCACATGATTTTTATTTCATAATACACCCAATCTGCTGAAAGAAGTCTCTTCTCATTTGTTCCATTTTTCTTAGCACAATTTTAGGAAGCTGGATTGACATGTGATAGATGGGCACGCTAGTTAAGCTCAGATCATTTCTAACCTTAGGAGTAGAGACCATCGCTGCAATCCGTTCAACTTTTTTAGTTGAGTTAGCACTATCAAGGCCATGTACTCCCTCTTTTACAAAATGTAAGGTGTGGTTTGACTGGATACTGTCTCCAAGATTATACTTTTGTCCATTAATCTCTCATGGTATATAGCCATGACCAAAGAAAAAAAAGCATCACACCATACTTTAAATTTGATCTAAGGTACTAATCTTGTATCGTATAATCTACAAAACTTTCGGCGTTAATCAAAGATTATGAAGGTCGGGGCATGATATGCATGTGCACCTTCCAAAAAGGAGTTGTCTTGATTTATTGATGAGTGTGACATTTTGGTTTTGTCCTAAGTCAAAAGATCTTATGTTTGACCAAGTTTATAGAAAAGATTGTCAACATTTCTAGCACCAAATAGATTTACTATGAAATGTCATGATAAACTTAGTAATATTTATTTGATATTATAAACATTTGTATTTTTTGTATAAACCTAATTAAATGTAGGATTGTTTGACTGAGGACAAAACAAAAATGACACTCCATGACGGAGGTAGTACCAAATTTGCAATTATAGTTCCACAATTATCTCCCATTCCAATGATCCCCTTCTTTATATGATGTATACTACCTCCGTCCCAACAACTTCTACAGTTTTTTTAAGTCAAACTATTTTAAGTTTGACCGAATCTATAAAAAAAACTTTAGTATTATGACACCAAATTAATATCACTATATACCTCATGAAATATTTGGTGCTTAAGATAGTTTGACTTTAGGTGATTTTAGGAATTAATTTATTTTAGGACGTCAAATTTAAGATGGTTTGACTTTAGGAGATTGTAGGAATTAATTTTTTTTTTTGGACGGAGGTAGTATCTTAATTGAACATACTCTGATAAAATCACTACACAAAGGGGAATTTGAAGTTTTGAATTTCAGTTTTTTTATACTGAGAATGAAATGAACTAATAATGCTGTTTCGTCGTTTTCTTCACAGATTAATTCTCAGGCCAGAGTTTCCCAGACGAAGTTGTGGAAAGACGTCATTATGCAGCTCCATTGTTTCTGTATGCCTTTACGTGGCATTATGACCTGTTGAATCTACTGTTGCACAAAACTAGTGAAAAATGCCAGTGTGTGGAATGTGGACAGGTACAGATGTTGATACAGAGTGTGGAATCTGTACAATAGCCACAAGTTTCACGAACTTCATCAATGTTGTGTAGATCTGTTTTTTTTTTCTTCAAAAAAAAAAAGAATTAATTGGAGACTGGTGTGTATGGGTCGATGGACGGCCCAAATGTCTTTTAATATGAAAACTGAAAGGATCAAGATGTCCAAAAGAGAAGGGTGAATTGTGCTAATTCTAAAATTCTTTACAATAATTAAACCCCACACTTAACCCACTTCACCCCTTGTGTCTAGAAAGTGATTCTATTGATCTAGCGCATAAAAGTTTAGCACCCTAAGTTCTAATCCTACTCTACCATGGCAATTCTAAGAATGTAAAGATAAGAATTGAATTGTTCAAAAGTAAATGCTCAAAGTAAAGAGAGGAGAAGGAACGCGGCGATGTTTTGCCGAGGTATCGGAGAGTCGCCACTCCCCACTAGTCCTCGTTGGAGCACCCGCGCAAGGCTGTAGCTCCTCCTTGATCCGCGCAAGGATCAAATGCTCTCTACGGGTTGATTCTTCGACACTCCGTCGCGGTGAATAACTCACAACCGCTCACAACTTTAGTTGGGTCATCCATAAGCTCTACCGGATAATCACCAAACTCCCAATCACCACTAAGCTATCTAGGTGATGGCGATCACCAAAATTAACAAGCAAGAACTCTCACTTAACCACAACAAGCCTAATGAGAAGGGTAGATGCACACTTGCTACTCTCCTTTTGCTAATGAGGTCTTAATCTTGGATTCTCAAATCGCAATCACCTCATTAGGCTCTTGCTCTCCTTGGCACTCTCAAGGGTGTTTCTTAGCGCTATTGAAATGGGCAAGAGTACCCCCTTGAATGAATAGAGGAATATTTATAACCCCTCATTTAAAACGAACCGTTATGTGACTCTGCGGGGTGACCGGACGCTCCGGTCAGTTCTCCCCGCCACTGAGCCGTTAAGTTGTGACCGGACTCTAACCTGCGTCCGGTCACAAAAACTGCTCTCTGGAACCTTACTGATGTTGACCGGACGCTGACATCCAGCGTCCGGTCACTTTGCTGCTCAGCGTCCGGTCAGTAGCCGGAACCTGACCAGCGTCCGGTCAGCACTGACCGGACGCGTCTGATCAGGATTCTCCCTCTCTAGAACCTTACCGGAGTTGACCGGACTCTGGCACCCAGCGTTCAGTCATATTTCACTCAGCGTCCGGTCACATTTCACTCAGCATTCGGTCGCATCCAGACGACTTCACTTGATCAAATGAACTGACCGGACTCTACTACCAGCGTCCGGTCACACCGGAACCAGCGTCCGGTCAACATTTGACCATCCATTCACTTCCAACTCGAAATCATATGTGAATGAAGTTTACTCCAATTGATCTTAGGGCTACTTAGGAGCTACCTAGCGCTAAATTTGACAAGTGTGCATCACACCTAACCCATTACACTCACTTAGGTCAAGCTACTAGTCCATACCCCTCTTAATAGTACGGTCAAAGGAAAAACAAAATCATAAACTACTCTAAGTGTCTGTTCAACACCAAACGACACTTAGAACTAGTCCATCCTTAACCTTATCGTCCATCCTTTGAAAACCGAAACGATTTTCATTGTAGGAGCATGACAATCATGATTGGCCAATCAATTGTCATTACCAGATCTAACTTAATTGCCTCTGTAAAACACACGTTAGTCATAATAATCTCGTATTGTTATTAATCATCGAAACCCAACTAGGAGCCTAGATGTTTTCAAAAACCATAGAGGTAATCGTAAGCAACTTTTAGTTCAACAATATTCCATGATAGAGGTCCAGCACACAACCAAGACATCAAGTGAGTTCAGAAACATGTCACAGTCCACATGTACACAAGCTCAACAGTCAACACGTCCAGACTAGTATACAACAGCAGCTAGAACTAGAATATATACAAGGTCGAGCAGCAGTCTGATTCGACTGATATTTACAACCAGCAAGGGCAACATCTGGCGAGAACAAGCCTAACAGGGGACCTCACTCATGCTTTGTTGTTGGGCTCAAGAGTCTGGAATACGTCCGAGCGAGTCACAATTCCTGTTACCATCATGAAAGGTAAACAAAGGTTATCATGTGGCCATGTGGGCATTATTTGCAGAATCAGAGCATGAAACTTCTTATATGTACTGCTATGTATCCTCATAAAATTCGCAGGGAGTAAAGCCAGGAGTGTCAGTAGCAGGGTGGGTAATTTCATCTAGGTACATTTTCAACAAAAAACAACTGGATAACAGGTTCCTGAAACAAGATCAACTATGTTTAGCTTCCACCTGAATGAATTTAACTAAACCACTAGCATTGTATTGATTGCATCTTGATTGCTTTAGTGAAGCCTTATTATCAGTGACTCACAGTTTGCAGTTAATTTTGTCAAGGGCGTGTTTTAAAAAGTTAGCACTCCAAAGTCCAACAAACCCAAAACAGAGCTCTGAACAAAGTGAAACAGTATTCTCTGGGCCAGCTAAGTAAAAGTTTTGTTGCTCTATTGAGATATAGACTTTATTGAAAGTAAGCAATCTGGAAAACCTTACCGATCACGTAGTGCTGTTCATTCACAACCGGTATCCTGTGAACCTTCTCCTTAAGCATTAACGCTGCAGCCTCTGCTCACATAACCAACAACATGTTAGCAAATTCTTTTTTTTTTAACTTCATGTTAGCAAATTCTTGTAACGACTTCAAGTGTCCATGTTGGTTATTATATAGGGTAGCTAGAGGGGAGTAAAGCTTATTACCCAAGACAGTCTTATACAGTGTTAGCGTTATCGCAGGAGATGACATGACTTCACCTACAGTTGACTCCATCTTCAACATGACAACAAGCATGAAAAATTAGTCGATACAGCATGCAAACCAAAAGATATCAAAAATGGCTGCATCTTCATTAACATGCTCAGACTGTACAGGGCCCTTAAATATTTAGGGCCTCAAAAAATCAGCCCAGCAGGAGAAGGCCCATGTATTCGTGTGAGACTGGAACTGTTTGTATAATTTTAATTTTGTTCTTTTCATCTTTTGATCGAAGCCATGTCTTCCGCAAATCGATTTAGAAAATATAAATCTAGTTCCCAAAAGCGTAAGAAGAAACAAAGGATCGGGTAGTCAACTCAATCTCAGAAAAGAGCAATGGATAGTTTATTTATTATAAAAGAATCGCAAATGTCTTCCGGTAATCAGACACTTGATCAAGCTCCTGCACTTGATAGTAATATTGAAAATGATCCTAGAGATCATGCTTAAAGAACACACTGTGAAAGGGCGATGTAAAACATTTCCATTTCCATTTACAACATCGATCCACAGTATGCCAAATGCAGGTCATGCAGTTTGCATTTAGGCCTTGTTTCCACCTCAATCCACATGTGTTGGAGTGAAATGGAACGAAATTTAGTTTAATTTCACTTTAATCCACTTCAACACATGTTGATTGAGAGGAATAGATATGCATCCAAACAAGGCCTTAGTGAATGTGGTATAGTTGTCCATCCCCATTTTTCATGATTGGATAACTCTATCAGTAATTAAGAACCTCCCAGCTAAGCAGCAATTAACAGGCATAAAAAGGGTGACAGGCACCAAGGAGAGGAGCAGCGAGTGAACTGACCCCATTGGGCGCCTTGGCCTTGTCCTTGTAGGAGATGACCCCAATGCACCTGCCGTCGTCGTCGACCACGGGCAGGCCAGAGTACTGCTGCGCGGCGAAGAATGCATCGACCTCCGCGAGGCGCTGCCCCGGCGTGGCCACCTGCACGGGGCGCGACATCACGTCGGTGAGCTTCGCCGCCGGGCTCATCTGGATGCCAACCGAACGATCGAGCAACCAATCAAATCATACCGAATTAATCCGAGAGCGGCCGGGTCGAGGAATCGTCGGCGGGTGTGGAGAGGAGGGGACGTACCGTACCTGGCCAGAGGTGACGATCTGGGACTCGAGGTAGGCGCGGCGGTCGGCGTCGATGATGGCCGGGCGCAGGTCATCGAGCGCGGCGGACGCCACCAGCGCCGCGCCACGCCGCGCGTTGCCGCCCTGCAGGGCGCGCAGGCGGGCCGCCGGCACCGGTGCGCGCCGCTGCCGCGCCACTACTGACACCAGTGCCACGGCGGACGGCGGCGGGACGGGAAGGACCGCGGCGGCCTTGACGGCGGAGGGCGTGGACGCCATGGGCCGGGGCGAGCAAGGAGCGCGGAAGGTGATGGGCGGACCTGCTGCCGTTTGGCGCTGGAGCGTCGCGTCGACCGTCGTCGTCTGTTGCGTGCTCGCTTTCTGCGGCGGGCGCTGCTCTACGTCTGCTCGTGCTTCCTTGTATGTGCGTGTTCTCAGCCCGATTTACGTGGTGCGTGTTTCTGTTTACGTACACGATTTTGTCCATCCGCACGGTCTGTCCAGTTTTTGTTGCATGTCTGATGCAGTTTGCGTTTCCTCCGTTTTCAGTTTTTTTTTTTTTTGAGGGGCGTTTTCAGTTTTCGGTGTCGGCTTGGGCAGTTTGCGTCCCATTTTCCTTTTTCTGTCTCCATTTTCTTTCCTTTTTTTCTTCGTTTTCTTTTTTCTTTCTGTGTTATAGATGCAGTTTCGATCCGTTCCCTCCGTTTTTGGTTTCCAGCGCCTTCTTCTGATTTGTTTGTTGCGCCTGTCCTCATCTAAAAAAACAAAGATTTTCACCGTCAAATTAATTATTGTATTGATGTAGTTTTGATATAAAAAATAAAATTTATTTTATTCAAACCTAAACGAGCTGATACTTGAATTATTCAAACTGTAAACTAAAACCTTGAGTAGTCTATTATCTAATCTGGTCTAAATAAATATATATCCATGTGCAGGTCGCGCATAGTCCAATTAAATAAATGTATATCTTGAGTAGTCTATTAAATATATTTTATTCAACAAAAATGAGCTGAAAGTTCAATTAATCAAACCGTAAACTAAAATCTTGATTAGTCTATTGTCTGGTCTAGTCTAAATAAATGCACATTTGCAATCTACGACGAGGACTTCCATGTGGATATTTGATACTTTTTCTCCCGTTGCAATGCACGGGTATTATCTAAATGTAGTGTATTTTTTTTAGATAAGACCTAGATGTAGTATATAGGTTGTAGAGGATTGAAGGTCGTCGCTCTGGACATATTCACAAAGAACGGATGGAGAAACAATAATAGAATTTGCATATGATCTTTTCCTTTAGTTTATTATTGTCATTTCTCTTTTATAATTGATTAGCAACTAAGTTAAAAACTTGTAAGACTTGGTTGTGTGTGATTGCAGAGGCCGGATCTTTTTCATTTTCTAAATTTTTTTGGATGTACCGTATTTCTAACGTATAATAAAAAACAAGACAAAATGATATAGTAATTGAGATGGAAGGAGTAAATTTTGGATAGAAACCTTTACAAACATCTAAATTCATGCATGAGTAAGTTAAACCTCACATTGCTATATGATGAGTGAAGGACATATGGATAGCGGTGAGCGCATGATTAGACTAAGGGCATGTTTGGTTTCACTGGACTAAACTTTAGCCCTACACTTTTTTGCCTACTTTTAGCTTTTGAGGAACCTAACAGGTGGGCTAAAAAGGGGAGCACTAATTTTTACTCCCATTAGTCCATTAGCCCCTCAAGGTGGGCTAAAAGAGGCTAAAAATGCTTTTACTCTCTTTCTCTCTCCTCTCCCTTTCACATTTTAGTCATGTTTTTGCACCTGGATCCAACAGTCATCTTGACTAAACTTTAGCGGCCTCGTTCGCTTGGCTGAAAAAACAAGCCAAAGCTGAATTGTTGTGAGAGAAAAACACTGTTCCAGCTGAAAAAAGAAGCCGAACAAGCCGGCTTTAAAGGTAAGCCGAACAGGGCCAGCATCTTTAAGCCATGGTGTAGTCTTTAGTCCAAAAACTAAAGAAAAGATGGCGCTTCAACTTCAGCGTCCGGCTTCTACTTCTCTTTCCTCTGCATAAAAAATAGGAAGATACACAAACATTCAAATAGGGATAGGAACAGCTCATTCATGGAAGTGCTCACACCGGTAATCTTGTGCGGTGGTCACTAGCTAGTGTATGTGTGACTTGAGAGAGGGGAGGTTTTGTTTCGTTTAGAGCAAGTATAATAACAAGCTGTAAGTCGACTAAATGCTGAGGTGGAGGAGAGAGGGGAGAAGAGAGAGAAGAAGCGGGCTGTAAGCTTATAGCCGGCTTGGGCACAAGAACCAAGAAAATCTGTGAGAGAGACAAGTGGGCCATGTATTAATTATAAACAGCTAACTACTGTATGAGTGGGCTGAGAGAAGGCTACAAGGAACCTTACAGCCAACAAACCGGCTGTATTATTAGCCTTGCTGATGCTACATCCGCTGGACGTTTAGGGCGCGCGATTGGTTTCTTCTATCTCGACGTGGCTTGGCTCGCACAGTCGCACCAGCGACACCGGCGGCCAATGGCCAGGCTTTTCAGCTGCAATGTCTGCTACTCCATCTGTCATATGTTAGTTTGTCTTATATCTAGGGTGCACTTATTTTAAATTTTTTTTTGAACTTTAGAAATGTATTTATTATGGGACTGAAAGAGTAATTTGGTTGGCGTTCACGTGCAGCCAGGGCACAAAAGGAAAGGTGTTGGTTGGTTGTACCCGTTCGGCAGCTTTCGCTCTCACATCACATGCATTCATCCGCGCGCTTGCGTTGCCGTCTGCATCGAGCGAGCCACGCTCACCAGAAACCAAACTCGGTTTCGTTTGCTGGGAGCTACACCGCGCCATTCGTTTTGCATCGCTGGGGACTGGACCAAGTCGACAACCAAGAGACCAAACACCCGTAAACTGCACAAGACCAGCCAAGCCAGGCCAGGCCAAATTCATTCGTTGGCTTGTCTGAAGATTTGCATCAAAATTCTATGGCGATAGTTCAATGAGGTAGCATGATTTTTTCCCCATGGGTGTGTGGCGATAGTTGAACGAGGTAGAATGGATTTTTTTTTTTCGAAGGGTGTGTGTGGCTGAAAAAAGGCAAGCCGACTTCTAAAGGCCACACACCCATTTGGACTAAAGACCCATTTGTCCGGCTGAAAAAAGAAGCCGAACAAGCTGGCTTTTTTTCGACAGTGCCCCAAATCACGTGTTGCCCCTTGGCTATGCCGGCCCGGCACAAATGGGCCGCGGAGTGTAGCATCGGACAACAGGTGAAGCACTGCAGCCCACGGCTTCATATAGTAATGCAAACACATGATAACACAGCAATAAAACGAAGTCGGGGCATGAGCGCCACAGCCACATAGCTAACACAGCAAAGAGTGTTTGGAGTCTTGGCACATGTTCAAGGATTACACCATGCAAGGTCAAAGGTACTGGTAGTTCGGGGAACAGTCTGAGGTCATCATCATCTACATAATCTTCGAGCCTTCTTTGTAGCACACCTAAGGTCTCGCCATCTCAAACCTGTTCTTCTCATCCTGAAAAAAAAAGGCCTGAATGTCAGCAGCACATAGGAATCACCAGGTTCCAAACAGACTATAATGCTCAGCACTAAAAAAAAATATTACAAATGCTTCCCTAAACAAATAGTAACTGTATACAGATGCAGGAAAAGGGGATCTGTATATCTGAATTCTGTTATTTATGATTTTATATACAAGAATTCCACTAGTGGCCATGCCAATCAAAAGCTTCAGCTACCTGTTCAGATCTCCTCGGTTGTGGCCCAGATCAGATGCTTTCTTTTAGAACGCATATGGTGTTTCCTTAGCATTACAAACTTAGCAGAAGATGCATTAAAAACAGCATGGAAAATAATTGACTTGCGAGTCTATAGCTTTCTCGTCTTAACTATTTCAATGTAAATATGTGGTTGTCAAATGTTTCAACGCCAACTGCTCCCAGGACATTGGTGCTGCTTCAGACATCTATGTTCAGGAACTAGGAAAAATACGATTATTCAGAATTAACATGAATGCTTTATATTGTTCTTCCCAAATACTTCAAAATGGCCAAGCTACATCAAATTTATATCAACCAAAGCATTTTTTTTCAGCTACCAAATCAACTACTCGTATAACACAGAAAGCAAAAGCAAAATGGACAGAAGTTCCAAGACAGGAATTGTAGAATGTAGCTGACAATGTCGAAAGGAGAGGGGGGGAAAATTTCAACATATCATATAAACTCAAATTACCAAAAAGAAAAAGGAGCACAGCAGATCCTAATAAAGGAGCACAATCCTACTAACAGTGTTTCACTATTGTACAAAAGTAGACAATTAAAACATAATGCAAAAGATGCCAGATAATCAGCAACCATCAACTTGGGTGTACTAACAGTGTCTCCTAGTCCTAGTAGCAACAGATGGATATTAAAGCCTGAACAATATTTGGGGCACTATGATTTTATTGTTTGTCTTTTTCCACACTTCTCCAACCAAAAGAGTTACTGCATAGAAGAGGAACTGATATGGAAATGGGATCTATACATAAGCATTTGAATTCTAACGTTTCTTTAATTATTCAGAGATGTCCACTAGTGATCCAAGTATTCTATATGCCAATTGTAAAAAACTGCTTAGAAGTGTGCCTAACAGGAACACCATCACTTCGTTAATGTTCTGAACAGTAATGCCACATTAGAAGTCTCTGCTAGCCATTCAGATTTTCCATGGTTGTTGCCCAAGTGCTTTGTTTTAGAAATTATAAAGCAAAAAAACACAAACTCTGTCAAAGACCCATCAAGAACAGAACAAATAACATACAGTCCCAAAATGCATGCCCAAGGCTTTGTTGTACTATTGGAGACATGAAAATTTTGAAAATTCACAAACAAAAGTTTATAAAAAAATAACATAAATCATCCAAATTGTCTTTCCAAATACTTCAACATGAAAATCCGCATTAAAGTTATAGAATATGAAGCAAGTTTTCACTCAATAAGAAATATTCTTAACACAAATTATTCTTAAATGCTTCCCACTCTTCCATACTCAGCATCGTGATTCAGTACAAACTAAAACTTTTCCATAAAAAGCAAAATAGCATTACTGATGTCATGCCATGTAACCCAGAAAAAAAAGCAAAGCTCATACTAAAAACTACAGAATGACAAATTTCCTAGTGCTCTGAAGATTAACTTAACAAGTTGTACATGGCTAGCAGGAAAAAGCAAAGGTAATGAGACTCCTTTGGAAAGGGAAAAAATCATAATGAACTTAAAGGTATAACAAGAGTTTGAAGGTAGAATGAGTATGCAAATTCTATAGAAGTCAGGCACTTGGCGGCTTGGCGTATCTATGGATGATTCCTAGTTCATGCGTGGCATTTTTTATATATATCCTAAAACCAAAAAAGGGGCGTTCCATGATACTCAGTAGCAGTATTTCCAAAAGGACAACAATGGTTGGAGTATGCAGTCACAATTCAAGGTATTGTATAGCCAAAATTCTTCATTTAGAATACCTAGTAAAGATTTTATAACGCTGAATATTTATAGCATGTAAACAATCAGGACATCCTATATGGCTACATCCCATGGCATGACTGCTTCAAATCAAAGAGAATAAAAGATTGTAATGTTGTTTTTCTAAATTTGCTTGGTCAAACAATGACCACACCTAAAAGCCAATGATCATCATATCAATGAACTTTCCATGAAATGTAATATCAAAGCAGAAGGCTCTTCATTTTATACAGTAGAATCAAGTCAAACTGTTGCTTTTCATTTTCCCGTTGCTACTCCATAGCAGAAGGATGCGTTACAGGAAAAATAACTAAGAACTTGGGTGGGTATTTCAGAAACAGACCTCAAAAGCTTGCTTAAGGTACTCGAGCTCCTTGTCTAGATCATTGATTGCCTGGGTGTAGGCCTGTGTTGGGGAGGACTGGCTGGTAGTATGGATCTGTCCACGCAGGGAAAAATTAGACAGTAGATGGATAAGCTGGTGAAGTGAAACAGAAGAAACAGCACAATATGTACCCTACCCTCACGATGATCTTGTACTGAAGTGGATGAGGGAGCTTATAGCCAGCAAAGAGCACATTTGGGTCTCTGTGCAGCTGCCTGCGAATTCGACAACCATATGGGCATCATACATTTATAAAACAGAAAAGAAGATAACAATAAGGTCACCAAGAGAACTATGCTCACATGCGGACGATGTTGCCGATGGTATGGTCCTCACGCTCAATAGTGAAAGACGCGGCATTCACAATCTTTGTGTCTCTCTCATACGACACCCTGAAAGGTTAATTATCAGTACCAAAACCAAAACAAAAACCTATAAGTGTGCATTCAGCAAATTTATAAAAGCAAGAGCACGAGCAGGTTAAGCATCACAGTTCTACAAGTTGATGCTGAAAGCTCCACTTCATATTATAATTCAGGAACAGGAACAGGATTTGTGGCATTGCTTAACATTGGTATTACTATTTTATAGAGAAACCAGGCACACCAAAACAGGCTGGTCAACAATGATCATTGATACTGAACCGATTTCATGTGGCAAGTGGTGGGTGGGGGCGGGGGGGCGGGCTGGGAAAACTTACTTCTTGGTGCCCTCAGGCACGACAAAGCGCTCGTAGCGATCTGGGGCATTCATCTCTGATCAAGCCCTCACTCCTGTGGTTTCATCACGAAAAATTCAGTCAGACAGACTTTGGTCCCTAAATTTTAAATTAAGAGTAAAATAAAAGGGGTCCTAAATTTATGTCTGTCCAGCATGCCCACCGTCGTTCCCAGCGAAATAGGAACTGAAAAAACACATTTTAAAGATGGGACCCTTTTCCATACAGGATACACAAATGAATTTTTATTTTATGACTTAGACCTAATAACATGGGGAAAGAATAGGGTTTAGTTGAGCCCAAAACAAAATTGGTAGACGAAAGGCTATTAGTAATCCAACCACGCAGCTAGCGAATCCGGCACAATGTGGACGGATTGGAGCGAGGAGGAGCATTCGGATTCTAGGGCTCGCGAAAAAACAAGGAAGACGATTGGTTGTGCAGGATAAGGCGAGCAATCCATCCATCCATCCACTCAACCAACAAAGTTAGGGATTCGATTTACCAAGAGCAGTTCAGACGAAATCAATCAATCTGGTCCTGGGTGGATGACGTACCTGCAGAGCACGAGGGGAATGGTCAGGCGCAGGGGAATGGATAATGGCCCGACGGTCGGCGGGGGACGTAGGTTGCTGCAGTCGCCGCTAGCGGGGACGAAAGGGGGCGGCAATTAAGGTCTGACCAGGTCGGCGGCACTCGGCACTATGCAGTAGTGAGCCCTACTACGCAGGTCGCCGGTCACCAAAATTTTCGGCAGCTCGCGCAAGGGCCGGGCCGCTCTGCAGCTTGCCCATAGGCCTCAATTTTTTAGCCTTTTTTTAAAGAAAATTTACGTTTGGAGACGTAAACTCATGTTTGAACCTAGAATCGATGCCAGGACTCATAGCGTCGAGGTAACATGTCTCGGCGCCACAGATCTTCGCTTCAAGGTGCCTGACCGTGCACAACAGGGCATTCTAGGTGGCATTGACGTAGTCGGTACCTCAGCGCCAGAATACATGGCGCCGACCTTGGAGCCATATATTCTGGCGCCGAGCATGGATTCAAAGCGTGTGGCCGCAGCTCTCTCTCGTGCTCTATCTCTCCCTCTCACCGTCACCACTAGCCAGCCCCGCCGTCACCCGCGCCTCCTCCGTCGGCTGCCGCCCGCTCCACCGCAGCAGGCCACCGCCCGCCGTCCCCCGCTCGCCGGTCGCCTCCCTCGCACCCCCATCCACTCCCTCAGCCACCCTCGTCTCCCCAGAGCTTCCTCCGCGCGCACCGGCAAGGAGGGCGGCCCCTGCTTCTCCCCAGCGTCCCTGTCGGTCGGCAGGTTGCCAGCGATCGAGTCTAGCGGCACCCCCGCGCAACCCCCCACCGGCCCCCACCGGCTCCCAGTGACGCCACCAGCCCCAGTGACGCCACCCCCTCCCTCTAGGAGCCATCTCAGGTAATTTTTTCTTTAGTTTTTTTAATTGAGTTAGTTTAGATAATGTAGTTATTTATTTTATATAGTTTTGTAGTTTGGTAAAGCTTTTTTAGTTATTCAGTGATTTAGTGATGTAATTTAGTTAGATAATTTAGGTAGATATTTATTTAGCTAATTTAGATAGATAGTTAGGTAATTTAGTTATATAGATAGTACTTGTAGTAGATGTAGTTAGATAGATAGGTGGTTTAGATTAGATACTTATTTATTTAGGTATGTATGTAATTTAGTTATACCCATATTAGTTAAACCCGTAATAACTTTGGTGTTGTGCATACAAACTAGATGGACAACGTAGTCACCCTGTATCATGGAGGAAGTGTGGAGGAAGATGAGTTTGAGAATATTAGTTTTGTTGGAATGCAAAGGGTGCCAGTGATATTCGATGATCGGCCATTGTTTTCTGAGTTGTTTGGTAGGGCTCGTGATGAGCTTAAATGCAATTCAAATGAAGATGCCATCTTAGTTGAGGGGGTACTTCACCATGGTAGGTCAGGGACAATTTTGAGGCAGTTGGTCCCAATTGCATCAGAGGCTCAATGGGACAAATATGTCAAAACTATCATGAAGAATGAGTTCCAATGTTTGGATTTGGTTGTACGGAAGTTGTCCAATGGTCCCACCCCTCATAGGTATTCATCCCCTAATGTTCATTCACCCCCTCATGGGTTGTCACCAGCACCAAAGAATCTAGCACCCTATAAGCCTCTGTTACCCAACCGTGAGGTGGATGTGGAAGATGTGGTTGTGGTGCCCGATGCGCAATCCGCCCCGAATGAGGTTGGTGTATGTCTTGGTATCCGTGCAGAATGTGGGACTGATGATGTTGTTGGTGCCCCTCAGGAGATCCATTTGACCCAGAATCTTCCTAGTAAGTGATTTAGTAACACTTGGCTTTCCTTATTCTTTGTTCATTCCATTCCTTTGTCTCAGTGTTATCCATATTTGTGCTTTAAATGCAGGAGACAATCCTGATAATGATGGTTGTGCTCCTTTTCCTCCATCAAACAACGTGGACCTAGGGTTTATGGCCTCTAATAGTGTAGATGTTGATATTACGGATGATGAGGAACCTTATGGCACAGCAAGGGCCATTAATTCTGATGATGACCGCCCAATTGCAGCTTTGAGCGAATAAGAAATGGAGCTCATCAGACGCTTGTGTCTTGATCATGATCCACTAGTTCATGAATTCAACGACCTTAGTCATTCTCAACATGCTTATGGAGAAGGAAGAGATGACGAGCTGCTAGAGGCTCCTAAGGCCAATGACAACATGGAAATTCAGAAGGGCATGGTCTTCAAGGACTTGCCCACCTTCAGAAGGTGGCTACAGGAATATTCTGTGAAATGTAAGAGACCATTCAAGGTGAGGCACTCCTATGTGGAGCGTCGTTACATGGTGGTGTGCGAGATGGCAGATTGCAATTGGAGGGTCTGTGCTTGCAAACAGATAGCCACAGGGAAATTCAAGATCACCAAAATTATAGGTCCACACACTTGTGCCCAGACAGATCTAAAATAGAAGCATAGACGATTGACCTCTACCCTCATTGCTAGAAAGTTATACACAACTTTGAAGGGGTCAACCAAACTTGAAGGTCAGGACAATTATGGAGATGACTAAGGAGATATTTAAGTATGACATAAAGTATGGGAAAGCATGGAGGGCAAAACAACGATCCTGGAAGATGATATATGGGGACTAGGAGGAGGGGTACGAGCAGTTGCCTACGATGTTCAATGCAATGAAAGCAGCAAATTCAGCATGCATTACGTGTATATCCCGAAGCCGAATGAATGGAAGGATGGGAGGCATATATTCTTTCGTGCATTCTAGTGCTTTACCCAGTGCATCGAGGCCTTCAAGCACTGTCGTCCAGTGTTATCTATTGATGGTACTTTTCTGCTTGGCAAGTACATGGGCACACTTTTGGTAGCCATTTCGTGTGACGCAAACAACACATTGGTTCCTTTGGCTTTCGCTTTGGTGGAGAGGGAGAACAAAGATAGCTGGGGCTGGTTCTTGTGGCTTGTTAGGATCCATGTCGTTGGCCCTCATAGGGAGGTAGGTGTCATATCTGATAGACACCATGGCATACTCAGTGCCGTATAGGAGCAGATTTCAGGGTATGCACCTTTGTACCACCGTTGGTGCACTCGACACCTTGCCGAGAATTTACTTCGAAAGGATGGTACGAAGGACAACTTTCCTCTATTCGAGGAGGTTGCTCACATGCTTGAGGTGCCGTTCTTTGAGGAGAAGTTGGAGCAGCTAAAAATGGCAACAAATGCAGAAGGTAGGCAGTGGCTGTGGCAGAACCTCCTAAGTTATAGGGCCCACATGCACCTGTCACTGTCCGACGACCTTTGACATTTATGCATATGTTTCCGTTAACTTAAGAAGACCGTCGGGTGTCCTCGGGGAACCCCAAATCATCTACGATTTTTTAGCAGGATCACGTTACAGAGTCATTGCAGTATTACCACATTTATTCAAATATCAATACCAGAGTAAAAACAGCGGAAGTCTTACAATAACATAATTTACAAAACAGTAGTTTCAAACCTCGCAACTAGGTTCGATGTTTATTACAAAACGAAATAGTGGAGTGGCATTATAATATAATACAAAACACACAATGAAACTATCTTGCCCACAGGCCACACATTTACTTCTCATCGTCATCACAAGGAACAACTGTCATGCAGCATGATCCAAAACAGATCTGCTCATGAGGCTCACCTGCAACAAGGGGTCAATGAACCCTGAGTATAAAAGTACTCAACAAGACTTAACTGAAATAAAACTGATAGAACTCAGGAATGCTGGCTCATGGGATTCAAGGTATGGCTTTAACAATAATCAAAGTTCTTTTGCATAAAAGCTCTTTACAAAATTCTTTACTTCAAAGGTAAAACTTTATAAGTACCACATATGAATCTGCCATGATCCGTAATGAGAACATGAACTTCATATCAATCTCTTTCGCAGACCTTTCTCAAGTTCTAGTTATTAATACTACGATGATGAATAGTGAGTTGAGTCTCCATAACCGAGGAGCAACGACGATTCGAACCGATTAAAAACTCAGCTAGGAATTCCAGACCACACGACATATGCAGATCCCTGACCTCCATATACCAACCTACCCTCGGATCCTCTAAAACAAGAATGGGTCTGCACCACCCGAGAATACAGTACTCCACCATTCCAGCCCATGGCCACGTGGATACACGCTATTCCAGCCATCTCTCCACTCCTAGTGCGTGAGTAGCCATTCTCGTACTAGAATCACCAAGTTAAGGCTTACCAGAGTATGTGGTTAGTACTACAAATTCTCACCTCATGCAATTCAACAACGAACGTGCCTTAATCGACACAGGCGGAAAGAACCCGCTCACAAGACCTCCATGTCTTGTGGCGCACACACACCGAGTCCGCCCAGTCTAGATTTATTACTCCACATTCCCATATCACATGATAACATGAGTTAACCAAAATTCCGTTTAAAGTTCACAGGTGACAGGTAATCACCCGACTTTCATCGTTCTAAGCATAGCTAAGCAAAACTAGGCATATACAAATTTAAAACTAGTAATATGGTAAATATGGAATAACAAGGTTGGTAATGCACCAATTTGTTTTTCACTTGACTCCTAATCACTTAATGTAGTAACGAGAAGCAAAAGCGAAATCAATTTGTAAAATACAAGGTAGGGTTGTATGCATCCGGGGCTTGCCTTCGTTGATGGAAAAGTCTGGTTCCTGCGATGTCTCACAAGTATTCGATCCGACCTCAAAAGATGGATTAACCTCCTCAACAACTTGATTAACTACCATGTGTTCACCTTCGTTCACTACACGTAATAACAATGCCATGTTTAACATGATGCGGAATACGAAACATGATGCTCGATGATGGATGCAAAAATTAACAATTTGAATACAACTTTCCTTTACGGTATAGTTGCAAGTCAAACAAACTAAATCTTTTTTGTAACACATACATCAATTGTCATGGATCATTATTAACAAATGATCCAAGATCATCACTCAATCCAAAATTTCAAACAAAACCTAAATTATTAAAGGTTACTATTTGCTTTTATGAATTAATTATTTAATTCAAAATTATGAAATAAATCAACTTATTCTAATTGAGCTCAAAATTTTAGTATATGTTTATTACATGATAAGTAAGTGGCAAAACAAAATTCATAATTTTTGGACAATTAAATAAGCATAGAAAAATCATGGAAATCCATTTATTAATAAATTGAGCAATTTTTATCACATTCAAAAAGTACTGAAAAACATTATTTCATATTTTTCTTAAATATTATACATCACAGAGAAGTTACACAAAAATTTTCATAATTTTTGGAGCTCTAAATAAATCTACACAAAAATAACAAATTACATCACTATACATTCAAATATGAAAATAGAAAAAATCCATTTGAACGCTGAGTCGCTGACAATGGGTCCCACCTGTCATCCCTAACCTCGCGCGTTTGACCACGACGGCGATGGCGCTGACCGACGTAAACCCGTCGACGGTGAGTCCAACGGCGACGGCCAAAGTACCAAAACGATCACCTAGACTAGGCGTATCGATTGATGTCACTATCAGCACTGATTACGACCCTATACTAGCTCGACATCGGCCATGGCGGATGCGGTGGCACGGCAGCGCTACGTCGGCGACGTGAAACCAGTAGGGCTCAAACAAAGGATCTAGGAAGCACCAGTAGCTCACCCCGAATGCGTTGAAGCAAGGAGCGAGGTCGGAGAAGCAACGGAGAGGCGTGACGACGACCACGGTGATCACGGCGGAGCAAAGATCGTCGGTGAGGAAGAACCGGCGACTACAGTGATCAAAATGAGCAAGCAACATAGGATTAAGCACCACAACATCGAGACAAAGCCATAGGTACACCGATCAAGGCCAACGGCTCACCGAAGTAGGCTGGCCGCGGTGAAACGGAATCTCGGGTGAGGTTGCAGGCCGCGAGGAAGAAAGCGACGAACGGCGAACTCATGGTGAAATCAATCGACCAGAGCTAGCTGGCTAGGTGCGCAAGGAAGAGGCGAAGCTATCTAGCACTATGCCGTGATAGCGCAGACACTGGTTCGACGGTGAGGGCTCAACTGAGTAGCGGCGGTGATGACTGGAAAAACAGAGGAGAAGAGAAAGCGAAGAACGGCGACGGTGGCTGGCTTATAACGCGACCAAGGAAGCGTAAAGAAGCCATGCGGAAGCCTTCTCCACGCCAGCGCGAAGCCGAGGACGTCCACGCGCGTGTCTGGAAGCTAACCGAAGCTCGCCGGCGGTGTAGCACAAGTGGTGAACACTGTTCATCGAAATTATAGAATTGCCATTCGCCAAATTTCACAAATTACTCCCAAATTTTCATAACAACTCAAAAATCTCCAAAAACAAAAGTTGTTCAAAATCAAAATTTCTACAACTTTGCTTTTTAAACCATACCCAAATTCGGTCTACATTTTGAAATGAACTTTTTGAATTCAAAGCGGGGATATTTAAGGAATTTCGCCTTTTTAAATAACTTCAATTTTTACTAAACAACTTGAAAAACTCCAAAAACAAACTTTGTATAACATGTCAAGCTCTACACTTTTGCTTTTGGGCTCAACCCCAAAATACGCTTAGATTTTGAAATAAGTTTTCAGGGCAGGAATTAAATACTGAAAATCAGGGTTTTCTGAAAAATTCAAATCCAAACCAAATTTTTACAGGATTCAAACAATTCAATTCAACACACCTAACACAAATGTAAACTTGTTTTAGTGAATGCATATCAAAGTTTGCAATTTGACCAAATGCCTTGCAATGCATATGATGACATGTCATGTTTTTAATATTTAAACACCCGGGGTGTTATAGTGGCTGAAAGGATTGATGAGAGAACCTGAGAAATGGACAAGAGCCTACGACGATGGTGGATGGAGGTACAAGTTTCAGAGTAGCAACATGGTGGAGTCATTTAATAGTGTACTCAAGGGTATACATGCCATGCCCGTCAATGCCATTGTATCATTCACCTTTTATAGGCTAGTTGCATGGTTTAACGAGAGACATGCTCAAGCAATGGTACTACAGAGTAATAATCAGAAATGAGCACCTAAACCTAAGAAGCATCTTGACAAGGCAAAGGAAAGGGCTGCCACACATGACGTCGATTGCTTTGACCATATCACCGGCAAGTACCAGGTCACAGAAAAGGGGTGGTACAACGTCCGATGGTGAGGTCCGGCCATCAAGGAGTTATATTGTGGTACTTAGTAATTTCTCATGCGGATGTGGGAAAACTAGGCAGTACCACTTTCCTTGTTCTCATTATGTTGCAGCATCTCATCATCGCAACTTTGCCTATGAGACCTAGATACCGTGGGAGTTCAGTGTTGTCAGCCTTATACAGACTTGGTCTCCTCGTTTCGAGCCTTTCCTAGATGAGGGTCAGTGGGCACCTTACACTAGGCTGAAATACATTGCCAATCCAGGTACATGTTGGGACAAACATGGAACCCAAAAGAGGACGAGGCACAAGATGGTCATGAACCAGGTTTCCGGTAGAACGAGGCGAGGGAGAGCAACCCCCTTTCTTACTGATCTCGAGCAGAACCAATGTGGCAAATGTGGTAGACTTGGGCATAATTCACGTACATGCCATTGGCTGCTTAGTCAGGTGAAAATAACTGATGTTTCGCATGCATGTTTACTAGTACCAAAAAGTTATTTATTCCTTCATATAAAACTAATATGTACTTTCTCATTATATTTTGTAGGATGGAGCTGTTCCACCTGCTGGAGCCGTACTATGAGGAGAACCACCGAGGATGACTCACTATGGAGGAGGGGTAACGACTTTACTTCTGCTTGTTATTTTTCCTCTGCACATGAATTTAATAATTTATATTCTTTGCAGGAGTTGTACCCTCTTCGTCCTCGAACCCACGATAAGTTCGAGGACATGCGATACGACGACAGGTACACTCCTCTTCTTGAGAGGGCTGGACTTGACGTTGTATCATTCCAGGTTCACCGTGGGTTGCCTGCCTTCAACCCTGCGGTGATCTCAGCTCTAGTCAACAGGTACTATAAGTATGAATAGATTCACTTCCATTTATATTTTTGGTTCTCGATGTGCATATAACCATAGTACTTTGTTCTTGTTTTGTAGATGGATGCCGGAGACTTATAGCTTCCACCTACCTTACGATGAGATGATTGTTACTCTTCAGGACACACAGAAGTTCCTGGGTGTCCGTATAAGTGGCCATCTAGTTATCGGGCACTACACTGCTGCTGGTTGGACAGGTAGAGTGGAGCTCTTCCTTGGAAGAGAGCTTCCTCTAGAGACACCGGGTACCCACTCCTCTAGAGTACTTATTAGTTGGTTGAGGCATAACTTTGGTCAGTGTCCTAATCATGCAGATGAGCAGACAGTTATCTACTACTGCAGGGCATGGATCATGCACCTTTTTGGTTGTGTTTTGTTCCCTGACAGGACGAGAGACACCACGTCATGGATGTACCTTCCCAATCTTACTGACTGGCTCACGGCAGGGGGCTATTGCTGGGGTTCCGCAGTGCTGGGGTACTTGTACCGGCAGCTTTGCGAGGCGTGCCACCGGAGTTTGCCAAACTCTTCATTAGGATGATGTGTTTACCTGCTTCAACTTTGGACGTGGTCTCGTCTATTGGTCGGTCGGCCCAAAGTTCTTGATCCTTGTCCCTGGTTCGAGGTGCATGGCCTTCAACGTCGACCGACGTATGCCTACCTTTGGGACTAGGTTAAGGGTCCCTTCACCCGGAGTAAACACGCCTACATCGAGTTTGCGAATGAGCTCGACGCACTCACGCCAGGGCTGGTGAGTTAGCTGCATTTCACATACTAATTTGTTTTTCTAATGTAAGCACTACTTGACTAAAGAATCAAATGCAGGTTAGTTGGGAGCCGTACGACGACAAACAGTACGAGCACATTGGGTTCATCATCATGTGCAAGATGGACGAAGACCTATACCTAATGCGGTGCCCGTTGATCTGTTTCTACACGGTTGAGTTCCACCTGTCACATCGGGTTGCACGCCAATTTGGGTTAAGGCAGGAGTGGCCCGTGGAGCCGTTCTCGGTGTCAATAGACTTGCACAAGTAAGCGTCTTTGAACTTTTGTATACTTTATTGAATATTATGATGTTCACACATGCCAAGTTCTAAATACAGTAAATGAGGTCACTGTTGCACTTTGGCTTGACAGTAGCTTGTCCCATGCCATTAGTGTAAGTAATAATAACCGTCCTCCTGCCATGATGATGTACGAGTACGCTGCTCCAGCAGCTATAGACAGTAGTAGTCACATGCATGCAAAACGTATGTATAGTATATTTTAATTATTATATATAAATGGTCCTATCCTATTGATCATTGAGCGCACTACCTGCTGTGTTTAGTTCCTAAAAAGTTTCTCAAAAAGTGCTACAGTAGTCATCATATCGAATCTTGCGATACGTGGATGGAGCATTAAATATAGACGAAAAAAAACTAATTGCACAGTTTGGTTGGAAATCGCGTGTCGGGTACCATAAAATGGGGTACCCCGAGCATATACCAAAAGAATCACTTAGACCCCATCGAAAACAAAGCCAAAAGGCAAGCCATAGGTTAAACCCTGGCCTCGTCTGAGGCCACCGATTCTCCGCCTCGCCCGAGGCCTCACACGGGAGGCCTCGACGGCCTACCAAATCTCCGTCTCGCGCAAGGCCTCGCACGAGAGGCCTCGACGAGGAACCAATTTTCCGTCTCGCCCGAGGCCCCGCGCGTACAGCCTCAAACAAGACGGCGATTCTCCGTATCGCTCGAGGCCGGCTCAGTAATAATCCGTCGCTCCTGCCTCGACCAGTCTTCCCGACAGCGCGTCGCGTCCCATTAACGCGTCAACCACTCCCGCAATCTCAGCCGAACGACGGCTCGACACCGCGGAGTGGCCGATGGGACAAGAAGTCACATCAATGCCATACCAACCAGGACAGGGCACGGCTAAGATTACCGGCCACTGTGCTCTGGTGCTGTGCCCACGACCAGTGCCTGCACTACACTATGCCACGCATCCCCCCGCCCTAGAGACAACGCGGCATGGGGAGTCTAGTCCGGGTCACCATAGCCTCAGAATCAGCGTACGAGACCAACTGTTCCCTCCAAGCCTCGGCAATCTACATAGGGGTCTTGGCAACCTCGGGATTCACGTCTCCCAAAACCCCCATGATGGCTCGGCCTCGGCACCAACTGAGCCTCGGCTTCTCGCGTGGTCAACACGCAGTGACCAGCACTCCAACCGCCGTGCCCGCTTCAAGATAACACTGGAGCTCCCATGACGCACAAGATCGGATGTGACCGACGTGTCGCCCCAGTACTTCAAGGACGAGACCACTCCATCGCCCACGTCGCCACAGTAACAGGCTACAGGGCTTGGACATGCCGCCTCCGTCCGCATGACGTTGTATAGCTAGTGAATGTATTACCCTTGTCCCCCCTTCAACTATAAAAGGGAGGGACCTAGGCCGTTTCTAGGAGAGGGACGATTAGGCCTAGACCCGCGCGACGAACTTGAGCAAAACCACATGGATGAACACACGGGCTCTCCATGGCTTGAGATCAACATCTCAAGCAACCCACGCCGCACCACGTAGAGACCTAGGACTAGCTCCCTCTCTCACCCTACTTGTAACCCCCTACTATGAGCATTTCGGTGCAAGGAATACAAGATCGATCTCTCAAACTGGACGTAGGGTACCCATTACCCGAACCAGTATAAACCTTGTGTCTCTTTGCATCACCATCCAGGATTGAGAACACGCAGTACAAATTTACTAGTCAATTGAGGACCGCCGGTCCAAAACACCGACAGTTGGCATGCCAGGTAGGGGCCTCTGCGTGTTAGCTTCATCATCCCAACAAGTTCTAGATGGTAGACCCCGTACGACCACTACGTCTCGGCACGGTGATCTGGTTTGGGAGGCTAGAGTTCATGTCTCTAGGATCTGAGTATGACATGGTGCTCCTCACACCTCAAGCCCCACCAACCGACGACGACATCACACACCGGCAGCCCAGGCGTAGGCGGTGCCGGGGCCGCCGTCCTCGTCATGCCCACCAAGCGCGACACGGACGGGACCACCTTGACACTGCGCAAACCCAGGGCGACATGCCACGCCCCACCGGTATCCCACGCCCAGCTGTTGGCACAAGGTCCCTGGTCGAGGACCTGTCCAGCCTAAGCCTGGACAAGGGGAAAACGCCGGTGGTGTGCGGCAACGCCCCGTCATCAAGCTCTGCTCCACCACTCCCTGAGGAGCCAACTTCGGCGGAGTAGAGCCTGGCGATGGCACCATCCCCATACCCCTTTGGGTTGAGAAATGCCGCCGCCTCCTACGCTTATGCCTATGCTTCCGCTCACACGGATAACTCAGGACACCGCCAGCGCTTCGTCCTCAACTTCGACACCGCCACGTCGACCCACACCCACGCTGAGTCCTCGGAGGAGGACAAGGCATGGGCCAGAGCGGATTTCTCTGAACTCCATGACCCTAAAACCATGCACCGCTTTTTGGCCACAAGCGACTACTGCTTCGGCTACTCTGAACTCCACGACCTTGAAACCATGCGCCGCTTTTTGGCCGCAAGCGACTACTGCTTCGGCTACTCCGACTCCAACGACGAAGGTGCTTATGACCCCACTCGCGAGTGTTTCCACATTGGGCTCAGGATGCCGAGGATAGGCGAGGAGGACGAGGGGGTAGGTAGCTATTCCCCGCTTCGCCCGGGTGCAGGCACCGCCACACCTCCGCGCATTGTCCAGTCGGCAGCACGAAACGAGAACCTCGCCCTCGCATGACCTCAATGCCTAGACCTGGAATAGCTCCATGAGTTCTAGGCCAAGGTCGAACAAGACCGACTCCTCCTACAGTAGCTTCGAGACACACTCGAGCAGGAGCAGTGAGGTCGTGGCGAGGGCGGAGGAACCCGATAGAGGGCCCGCGACGTGCACCACCGCATCAACGACGATGAAGGGAGTGAGCAACCCCCAATCTTCAATCGCGCTAGCCAGAACATCGTGGCTATGGCAATGCTAGTCCGCACGATGCCCGAGCCCTCCACTACAGAGGGGCGACGGGTCCACGGTGAGCTCCGGGATCTCCTCGAGACCACCATGGTGCAGCAAGCTAACAGTTCTGCCTCTCGACAGTGCAGGGGCGCCTCGGACCTTCCCATGGCACCGCCTTGGCAGAATAGGGAGGCCTCGATACGTCTCGAGCCCGCTCAAGCACCGATAGCCCACCAAGTCCCCTTGCTGCTCGACTGCTTTGGCAACCAATGCGAGGCGTAGGGAGACCATGAGGTGGTCAGCAGGCGACGATGCCATGACAATGAGGGGCCCACCTGGGGCAACCATCTGCACCGAGGTGGCCGTTATGATAGTGAGGAGGACCACAGTCCTTCTCTTGAACCGCCTAGCCCTCGAGTCTTCAGCAGAGCCATCCGCGCTGCTCATTTCTTGGCCCAGTTTCAGCAACCAGCCAACCTCACGAAGTATAGCGGCGAGACCAATCCTGAACTTTGGCTTGCCGATTACCGCCTGGCTTGTCAGCTAGGTGGCGCAGATGATGACCTACTCATCATCCCCAACCTCCCCTTGCTCTTGTCAGACTCGGCACGAGCCTGGCTCAAGCACCTTCCTCCCTCATAGATCCACGACTGGCGCGACTTGGTTAGGATCTTCATCGGGAATTTCCAGGGCACATATGTGCGCCCTGGAAACTCCTGGGATCTTAAGAGCTATTGCCAGAAACCAGATGAGTCTCTCTGAGACTTCATCCGAAGCTTCTCCAAACAGTGCACTGAGTTGCCCAGCGTTGGTGACTCAAAAATCATCCAGGCTTTCCTCTCTGGCACCACCTGCCGAGACTTGGTCCGAGAGTTAGGCCAGAACATGCCGCGCTCCTCGACATCGCCACCAACTTCGCCTTAGGCGAAGAGGCTGTTGGGGCCATCTTCCCCGACAACGATGCCAAAGGGAAGCGGAGGGACGAGGCCCTCAAGGCCTTGGCTCCCCACCTCCCCAAGAAAAAGAAAAAGGGTTGCTAGGGGAAGCAGGACATCCTCAAGGCTGATCTGGTCGCGGCCGTAGAGCACAAGAATCCCCGAGGCCCTAGGGGCCCCAGGCTCTTTGACGACATGCTTAGGAAACCCTGCCCTTACCACCAGGGCCTGGTAAAGCACACCCTCAAGGATTGCTCCATGCTTCGGCGTTACTATGCCAAGCTCGGGCTCCCTGACGACAATGCCAAGCAGAAAGACACCGACGACCGGGACGATGATAAGGACGACGGGTTCCCTAAGGTGCACAATGCCTTCATGACCTTTGACGGACCCTCGGCGTGCCTTACGGCGCGCCAGCGAAAGAGGGAACACCGAGAGGTTGTCTCAGTCAAGGTGGCCACTCCCTGATACCTTGATTGGTCTCGGGAGACGATCACCTTTGATCGAGATGACCACCCCGACCATGTCCTGAATCCTGGGCAGTACCCACTCGTTGTCGAGCCAATCGTTGGCAACACCAGACTCACCAAGGTGTTGATGGACGGAGGCAGTGGCCTCAACATCCTCTACGCCAACACCCTGGAGCTCCTGGAGATCGACCGGTCGTGGCTCCGGGGTGACGCCGTGCCTTTCCACGGCATCGTGCCAAGGAAACACACGCGACCCCTCGGATGCATCGACCTTGCTATTTGCTTCGACACCCCCTCCAACTACCATAAAGAGGTCCTTACCTTCGAGGTGGTTAGATTTAGGGGAACCTACCACGCCATCCTAGGGTGACCGTGCTACGCCAAGTTCATGGCAGTCCCCAACTACACCTACCTTAAGCTCAAGATGCCAGGTCCCAACAGCGTCATCACAATTGAGTCCACATATGAACATGCATACAACTGCGATGTCAAGTGCATCAAGTACGCCGAGGCTCTCATGGAGGCCGAGACCCTCATTGCCAACCTTGACTGGCTCGATGGCGAGGGGCCTGACTCCAAGCGTCGCGCCGAGACGTTCGAGCCTGTGGAGGCCATCAAGCTCGTCCTAGTTGACCCCGCCTGCCTCGATGACTGGGCGCTGAGGATCAGCGCCACCCTCGACATCAAATAGGAAGCCGTGCTCGTTGACTTTCTCCGTGCGAATGCCGATATGTTCGCATGGAGTCCCTCGGACATGTCGGGCATACCGAGGGAGGTTGCCGAGCACGCCTTGGACATCTGGGCCGGCTCCAGACCAGTGAAGCAGCGCCTACACCGATTTGACAAGGAAAAACATAGGACCATCGGTGAGGAGGTGCAGAAACTCTTGGCGGCCGGATTCATCAAGTATCCCATCCAGAGTGGTTGGCTAACCCTATGTTAGTTAAGAAGAAAAATGGGAAATGGAGGATGTGTGTAGACTACACCGGTTTGAATAAAGCCTGTCCAAAAGTCTCCTTCCCATTACCTTGAATCGATCAAATCGTTGACTCCACTGCGGGGTGCGAGACCCTGTCTTTCCTTGATGCATATTCTGGTTACCATCAAATCGAGATGAAAGAGCCCGACCAGCTCGCGACTTCTTTTATCACCCCATTCGGCATGTACTGCTATGTGACTATGCCTTTCGGCCTCAGAAACATAGGGGCCACATACCAGCGGTGCATGACCCAGGTCTTTGGCGACCACATTGGGTAAACCGTCAAGGCCTATGTGGACGACATCGTGGTCAAGTCCAGAAAGGTCAGGGATCTCGTCGACGACCTGAAGATAGCCTTCAAATGCCTTAGAGAGAAGGGCATCAAGCTCAACCCCGAGAAGTATGTGTTCGGGGTCCCCCGAGGCATGCTCTTGGGATTCATAGTCTCGGAATGCGGCATCGAGGCCAACCCGGAGAAGGTCTCGGCCGTGACCAGCATGGGACTGATCTAAGACCTTAAGGGAGTGCAGAGGGTCATGGGATGCCTTGCGGCCCTGAGCCGCTTCATCTCACACCTTGGCGAAAAAGGCTTGCGTCTGTACCACCTCTTGAGGAAATCCGAACGCTTTTCTTGGACCCCCGAGGCTGAAGAAGCCCTCTCCAAGCTCAAAGCACTGCTCACCAATCCTCCTGTCCTGGTACCGTCGGCCAGGGATGAGGCCCTCTTACTCTACATCGCTGCAACGCCCCAAGTGGTTAGCACGGTCGTAGTAGTAGAGAGGTAGGAAGAGGGGCATGCTCTACCCATCCAACGACCAATCTACTTCGTCAGCGATGTGCTCTCTGAGACCAAAACACGCTACCCCCACATCCACAAGTTGATCTACGCCATAGTCTTGGCTCGGCGCAAGCTGCGTCACTACTTCGAGTCCCACCCAATAACCATGGTGCCGTCTTTCCCCTTGGGAGAGATAATCCATAACCGAGAGGCCTCGGGTAGGATAGCCAAGTGGGCCATTGAACTCATGGGGGAAGGCCTGACCTTTGCACCTTAGAAAGCAATAAAGTCTCAGGTCTTGGCCGATTTTGTGGCTGAGTGGACCGACACCCAGCTGCCGCCAGCTAAAATTTAGATGGAGTGCTAGACCGTGTACTTCGACGGGTCCTTGATGAAGATCGGGGGCAGGCGCGGGTCTGCTCTTCATCTCGCCCCTTGGAGTACACATGCGCTGCATGGTTCGGCTCCACTTCGCTGCCTCCAACAACACAGCCGAGTACGAAGCCTTCGTCAATGGCTTGCAGATCGCCATCGAACTTGGAGTACGACGTCTCGACATCCAGGGTGACTCGCAGCTCGTTGTTGATCAAGTCATGTAGTCAAACTACCTCGACCCCAAAATGGAGGCGTACTGCAAGTTGGTATGTCACCTAGAAGACAAGTTCGACGGTCTCGAACTCAACCACATCGCGTGGAAATACAATAAGGCCACGGATGAACTGGCAAAGATGGCCTCGGCACGGGCTCTGGTCCCCCCGAACGTCTTTGCTAGGGACCTCCACAAGTCTTCCATTGACTATGCCTCGGCAGCAGAAGAGGGCCCATCGGCCGAACCCACCTCGGGGCTCGATGCCCCCTCTGCCGCCGAGACTCCTTCGGCCGAGCCCGAGGTCATGGAAGTCGACAAGGAGCCTCCCTAGACCGACCAGGACATGGACTGGTGAGTCTCATTCCTTGATTGGCTCACTTAAGGAGAGCTTCCTAGTGACAAGACCAAAGCCCAACGGCTTGCGCGACAAGCCAAAACTTACATCCTCTGCAACGGCGAATTATACAGGCGAAGTCCATCCGGTGTCCTCCAACGATGCATCACCACTGAGGCAGGCCAAGCCCTACTTTGGGACTTGCACATGGGGGCCTGCAGGCACCATGCGGTGCCTCGGACGCTCATCGGAAACACCTTTCGCCAAGGGTTCTACTGGCCGACGGCGGTTGCCGACACCACCAAGTTAGTATGCTCTTGCAAGGGATGCTAGTACTATGCGTGGCAGACGCACCTCCCGGTCCAGGCCCTCCAAACCATCCCCATTACATGGCCATTTGCTGTGTGGGGGCTCGACATGGTTAGGCCTCTGCAAAAGGCCCCCGGGGGCTACACCCATCTACTGGTAGCAATCGATAAGTTCTCCAAATGAATCGAGGCTCGTCCGATCAATCAAATCAAATCCGAGCAAGCAGTGCTATTCTTCACTGACATCATCCACAGGTTCGGGGTCCCAAATACCATCATCACTGACAACGGGACGCAGTTCACCGGCCAAAAATTCCTGACATTCTGCGACGACCACCACATCTGTGTGGCCTGGTCGACCGTAGGACACCCAAGGACAAATGGCCAAGTAGAACGTACCAACGACATGATCCTACAAGGCCTCAAGCCAAGAATTTACAACCAGTTGAAGAAGTTTGGCAAGAAATGGCTCGCCGAACTCCTGTCGGTCATCTGGAGCCTGAGGAACACACCAAGCCGAGCCACGGGGTTCACACCTTTCTTCCTGGTCTATGGAGCCGAGGCTATCCTCCCCACTGACTTGGAATATTGTTCCCCGAGGCTACAGGCCTACAATGAGCAAAGCAACCGCACCACCCGCGAGGACGCCCTCGACCAACTGGAGGAAGCCCGAGACGTCGCGCTACTGCATTTGGCCAAGTACCAGCAAGCCCTATGGCGCTATCAGGCCCGGTGCATTCGAAGCTGAGACTTGAAGGTAGGCGACCTAGTGTTGAGGCTGGGACAGAGCAACAAGGGCCGCCACAAGCTGACCCCACCGTGGGAAGGACCGTACATCGTTGCCCAAGTGTTGAAGCCCAGGACCTACAAGCTAGCCAACAAGAAGGGTGAAATCCTCACCCACGCTTGGAACATAGAACAGCTACGTCACTTTTACCCTTAAATTTCCAAGCATTGTATATATTATTTCTCGGAATACAATTGAGAAGCGTTCTTTAGTTGTTCTAATTTTTCGAGAAACCCCCCCTGAGTCCATCACGGGTCTCGGCAATACGATAACACTATAAGGGAGACTCGGCTCTGCCTCTGCAGAACTGAGCCTCCCTCGGGGGCTAGATGGGGGACTCCCCCCTAAGTTCCACGCATCATTTTTTAGTCGTTTTTTGAAAAAATTCCAACGCCAAACTCTCTAGCACGCTCTGACGAATCGGTTGTAAAAAACCCAAGGACCAAAAAGTATGTTCCAGGGACAGAAGGTCGGTAGAGTCACGAGACAGCCTATGCCCCTAGGCTACGACACTCCCTCACCACCTTTCGCCCAAGGGGCGGCTTAGGTTCTAAGGAGGTTTTTTGCAAAAGAAATCTGATCAGAGACAACAGAGGGCAGAGGCTCAGAAATACAAGAAAAATGATTAAGAAACATGAGTACTTTAAGAAGAGGCCTCGACGGCCACAAGCGTTACGATACAAAGTTAATCCCTATTCTATTTACATGGCCTCTAGGGCCTAGGTCAAGGCTCAGGGCCTCCAGCATCGGTAGACGGCGGGGGAGGGACCACCTCCTCTTCGAATAGCTTTGCCAGCGCCGTGCTAAGACCCTCCGCCACCTCCATCAGCTTCGTGACCACCTCGTCAGCCTCCTCGTCATTGTTGGGTAGGACGTAGCCATCGCTGATGGCTTGGAGGTCAATGCCGATGTAGTGCGAGGCGATGATGGCCAGCGCGCGCTTGACACCCATGTGCAGCGCTCCTCAGAGCCGCTCGTGCACTTGGTCGCTCAGCACAATTAGACGGCTCCCAAGGGAGCTACCTGACTGAACCCCCTCGACCTCCAGGGCCTCATAGGCGGTATGGGCGGCACCTTTCAGTGCGTCGTGCTCCCCGATCTCGGTCTCGAGCACTGCCTGCACCGTGACAGAAGCCTCGGCTGCCCGAGTGACCTCCGCCTCCAACTCTGCGCCAAAGGAAATGGAGTGAGGTTGAGCGCAAAGGAAAACAAGCCAAAAAGGGATGGAAGCTTGTGGGACTCACCCTTGGCCTTCTGCTCCTAGCGTCGGGCCTCGACCCGAGAGGCCTCGACTTTCTCTCCCCAGCGCTAGGCCTCGACCCGGGAAGCCTTGGCCTTTTCCTTCAGGCGCTGGGCCTCAACCCGAGAAGCCTCAGCTGCCCTTGAAGCCTCTCTCCCCAGCTCTTCATTACACCAGGGAGTTAGGAGGTGAACACAAGAAAAGCGAATAAAACGAGGGGAATAGGACTCACCCTCGGCCTTTCCCCTCCAGACCATAGCCTTAGTTCGGGAGGCCTCAACCACCGTAAGGGCCTCATCCAAGGCACCTTTCATCAGCTAGTGTGCACTCTGCTCTGCTCCTAGCTACCCAGCAAGGACCTTGCCCAAGGTCATCAGTTCTTCAACCCAGGACCTGAAGGCATCCCAATCACCAGCGATGTGGGTCAGCTCCTCCTCCGACTCCTTGACCCATGCCACCAAAGGGGTGACCTGCTCCTGGGCCATGGCCGCCTCAACCTTCGCATCAGCACAACAAAGATGAAGGTCCTCCATGTCCATGCTCTGCACCGCCAGAAGCTCATTGGCGCCCGCAAGCAGGCCCTTTTGCCGCTGGAGTTGGTCCCAGACATCCCTCTCCCACTGGAGAAAGACCGACTTCCCAAGGGACCGGGTCTCGAGCTCCTGAGGAAGCAGAATAGGGGTCATTTACTACAAGAAAACTCAGAAAAAGACAACACTGCACGAGAAAAGAAAGCGCAAACCTAGGTGACTCTGGGCAGATCGTCGGCCACCATGGACAGCGCCGTCCATAGTGACCACTCCGCCAGCTGGTGGTATTGCTCAAAGGTGTCCCAGCGCTCGCCCTTGGCCGCATCCTCAAGGGCGAATAGAGGCTCCCCCTCAGGGTTGTCCCGACTCTACCATAGGACACACGGGTGATCCCACCCGTGGGGCTTGGGTCGTACCCGCATGAGGGCCGAGTTTCCCTCGCTCGGGGTCCGAATCGGCTATTCCACGGCGCCGACCACCTCAGCGTCGACCACCTCCTGCGCCCGGGACATATCATCGGAGGAGATCGAATGGACCTCCACCTCCCAGGTGCCCTCCCGCGACAACGGTGGGCCTTGAACCAAGGGTGCCACCGAGGCCTCCGCCGCCTTCATCTCCACTTCTTGGGCCGACAGCCTCACCGCAATCATGTCGGCCTCGGTAGTCCCGGGGGCTCCAGCCTCTGCCATCATGGCCTCGGTGGTCCCAAGGGCTCCGGCCTCCGCCATCATGGCCTCAGTGGTCGCAGGGGTCCCGGCCACCGCCGCTGCAGCCTCGATGGTCTTAGGCGCCCTGGCCTCCGTCGCCTCGGCCTCTAAGACCTCGGGGACCTCGATCTTGGTGGCCTCAGCAACTAAGGGCACCTCGGCCCCATCCGACTCATGGGCCTCGCCATCGTGGGGCAGAGGCGCTCCCTCCCCTGTCTATGTCGAGGCCGCCTCGGCAGCCCCTCCTTGGGTGGCCGGCTCCTTCGGGTCAGCCCTCGCCGATGCCGTGCCATGTTGTAGGGCAGCTTGCACCTCCGCCACCCAGTGGGCAGTGGAGCCAGGGTTCACCTTGAGCGCCTTAAGGGGCACCAAGGTAGGCACCTCCATAGGTCGCTTCCGACTAAGGACAAAACACTTACAGGGTCAGCACAAGACAAAAGAGCAAATGGAAAACGCTGTGGCTCCACCAAAAATACGCTTACCTCGAGCGGGGCTGCAACCGCTTTGGCATGGCGACCCTCATCTACAAAGGCGGTGGCGGCAGTAGAGGCACGGCCTCTGTATCCGCCAGCGCCGGCCGGTCCTCGATGGACCTCGGTGCCCCCTCGGTCCTCTGCGGGGGCAGTTGCGTCACCCCCGCCGCCACCTGTTTCACCGATGCCGTCGAGCCCACCGGGCTGATGGCACGCTTTCCCAGCGCCCGTGCCTTGGGTGTGTCGGCCTTGGCCCCGAGGCAGGCAATCGCTGACCCCAGGGTAGCTCCTCTTCCTCCTCCTGGGAGTGCCGGGCTGCTTGCCGACGCCCCAGACACTGTCTCCTCAATGTCAGGGAGATGGTCTTGGGGACCCCGCCCCATCTCACCCTCATCATCTCCATCCAAGGCATCCATTGATAGCGATGGCAACGGGGACTCCTCCAACAGGAGACCATCCTTCCTTTGCTGCCGGTGGCGCTTATCCAGTTCCTCGCGCGCAAGGATCTTCTTCATGCGCTTCGCCACCTTGGCGTTCTTCTACCTTTTCTGTGCCTTGGCGTGCACTCGGTTGACCGCCCACCACCTTGCATCCTCGAGAACGGGCGGTGGGGAGGCTCGCAAGTCCCTCATCCCCTGTAGGAATAGCGAACACGGATAAGGGAACAAGAAACAATGAGAAATGGGGAGGCCCCGGGGGCTACAGCGGCACGTGACTTACCAGCGAGAGGAACCCCCATGATGGGCGCATCGTGAAGGGCGTCAGGCCACCGCCCCTCAGCTTCGCCTCCACCGTCTCCCTCACCCAGCGAAGAATTTCCTCTTCAAAAAGGGCGGAGGCAGACATCCGGATGCCCTCGATCGGCCCATCCGGCCTCATCTCAAACAAGCGCCGCCATCGAGCCATCAGCGGCAGCACCCTCTGGCAGTAGAAGGTGGCCACGACCACAGTCGTAGTAAGGCCATGATCTCGCAACCTCTCTAGCCCCTCTAGGAGCGGCTGTAGCTTGGGCTGATCCTCCCTCAGGACGCCATACTTCCACCTCTCTGGGCAGCTCCCCATGATTCGCCCAGTGTAGGGGGGAGTCCACCATCGTCATTACGAAGATAGAACCAGCTCGTGTACCCGGTGATTGGTTGATGAGAGCTGGGCTGGTATGTAGAGGTGCTGACGGTCCTAGCGCACTTGGAGAGTGCAGCCACCAGCCCTCACCGCCTTCCTCATGCCCGACGTGCACATCGGCTTGGTGGTGTGCCTCGCCTGGAAGAGGTGGAGCCATAGCTCCCAATGGGGAGCAATCCCCAGATACCCCTTGCAGACAGCAACGAAGATGGCCGCCTGCACGATGGAATTGGGGTTGAAGTTGTGGAGCTCCACGCCGTAGTAGTGCGGGAGCGCCCGCATGAACCGATCTGCCGGAAGGCTGAGGCCGCGCTCATGAAAAGACATGAAGCTCACGATATAACCGTCGCGGGGCCTCGGCTCCAGCTCGCTAGATGGAGCGATCCACTCCGGCCTGTTGGGGTCGGTAATTGGACGAAGAAGTCCACCATCGACGAGCAACTGAAGCATCTCCACGGTGACGTCGGATGGACCCCAAGGGTCCGCCTCGATGACAATGATGTCACTGGCCATGAGTGCAGTGGAGGGTTCGACTATGGCGGTGAGTCTCTCTCCCCCTCTCTCTCTCTGCCTCACCTCTCTCCCTTCTTCCTCCTAGGGCTCTCTGCTCTAGCGATGGCTCAAAGGGCGGCAGAGCTGATGCAGGCAAGGTAAGGAGGGGAGGGGCAAAGCTTATTGTGTATTTATGCAGGATGAAGGCAAAATGGACGGGCGACGAAACCAGAGAAGATTCCCTCAGATCCAGCACTGTTAATGCCGATTCGATTTTACCGCCCATGAGCCCACCTTTTCCTCATTAATCGTGGGAACAATTATGTCCCATCCACTAACACCACGCCGCATCCCACCGCTGCAGCGGCAGGCATCGTACTGCCTCCTCGAGAAAATCACCTCAAAAGGCATGCCAGCCATTGTCGAGCCGAAGGGGGAGATATCCCCTCACCCTATTCCTTTTAGACGAAGGAACTAGGCACCGAGCCCATTATGGTCCAGGGGTTCGAAGGCTAGGCCCCTAGGGGTTTCGATGGCCACCCCAGGGCAACAGAGTCAGGGACGACCGTGGGCGAGCCCATACGGGGCCAAGACCCAAGCAAGCAAAATGCTTGGGACGCCCAAAGTTGTGTCCGAGACCAGCAGGGAGGTCTCCGAATGGGATCCCACCATAGGGAGGCGCCGAGCCACCGGGGCCCAGCGAACGGCCCCGGCACCCACTAGAGAAACCCTCTGGTACTCTTGGAGTGCATCTCTGGACCGCTAGCCGACCCCCAGCGAATGGGGCATGGGCCTCCATTTGGACTTACCCGATAATAGCTCACCAGAAGTGCCACCACTCGTGCCCACCGAGGGTAGCCTGGCACATTCCACCCCTCCTTCCAAGCAAAAAGGAAGCGCAAGGGTCGTACAAAAAGCTAGGGGAACCCCCGATGGCCCTCTTGCTCCGTGCAGAGGCTAAGGGGCTCTTCCTGCAACCTTGCTGAGACCCAACGACCCCAGCTCGCACTCGAGGGGGCTCGGCAAAACAACCCCTCCTTCCGAGCGAAAAGGAAGCGCGAGGGTCATACAAAAAGCTAGGTGAACTCCTGACGGCCCTCTCGCTCCATGTAGAGGCTAGGGGGCTCTTCCTAAAGATATGCCGAGACCCCGCGACCTAGGCTCGCACCCAAGGGGGGCTCGGCAAACAAACCCTCATGTGCGAGGGGCATACAAAAAGCCAGGGGAACTCCTGATCGCCCTCTCGCTCCGTGCAGAGGCTCAGGGGCTCTTCTTGCAACCTTGCCGAGACCCAGTGACCCAGGCTCGCACACAAGTGGGCTCGGCAAACAACCCCTCCGTCCGAACAAAAAGGATGTGTGAGGGTCGAACGAAAAAGTTAGGGGGACCCCTGACCACCCTCTCGCTCCGTGCAGAGGCTCGGGGGCTCCTCCTGCACCCAAGACAAAAACAAGCGACCTAAGCCCGTGCTGGAAGATTCGAAAAAAACACGATAAAGGGCATCGAGCCCGTTACAGTCCAAGGGTTCAAAGGCTGGGCCCCCTAGGGTTTCGACAGCTGCCCCAGGGCAATAGAGTTAGGGACAACTATGGGCGAGCCCATGTACGGCCAAGGCCTGAGCAAACGATCGCTCGGGACGTCCTAAGTCATGTCTGAGACCGATAGGGAGGTCTCCGAATGGGATCCCACCATAGGGAGGCACCGAGCCATCGGGGCCCAGCGAACGGCCCCGGCACCCACTAGAGAAACCCTCTGGTACTCTTGGAGTGCGTCTCTAGACCGCTAGCCAACCCCTAGCGAATGGGACACGGGCCTCTACTCGGACTTACTCGATAACAGCTCACCGGAAATGTCACTGCTCGCGCCCACCGAGAGTAGCCTGGCATATTCCACCCCTCCTTCCGAGCGAAAAGGAAGCACGAGGGTCGCACAAAAAGACAGAGGAACCCCTGATCGCCCTCACTCCGTGCAGAGGCTCAGGGGCTCTTCCTGCGACCTTACCGAAACCCCGCGACCCGAACTCGCACTTGTGAGCTCGTCAAAAAATGATAAAATCTCTCGCTCAGCATGAGAAAAAGACCCTGGAAGAATGAATCCACTACCCTAGGGCCTCGGGGGCTACACCCGGCGGGTGCGCTCGCGCGCACCCACCAAGGCCTCAAAGTACGAAACACTATCCTGCCAGGAGCTACCGCAAGTCGAGCCTCGTCAAAACCTTAAGAAGAGCGCTCATGCTCTTCCTAAGGCTCGGGGGCTACTGTCGGGTACCATAAAATGGGGTACCCTGAGCGTATACCAAAAGAATCACTTAGACCCCATCGAAAACAAAGCCAAAAGGCAAGCCATAGGTTAAACCCTGGCCTCGTCCGAGGCCACCGGTTCTCCGCCTCGCCCGAGGCCTCGCACGGGAGGCCTCGACGGCCTGCCAAATCTCCGTCTCACGCGAGGCCTCACACGGGAGGCCTCGACGAGGAACCAATTTTTCATCTCGCCTGAGGCCCCACACGTACAGCCTCGAACGAGACAACGATTCTCCATATCGCTCGAGCCGGCTCGGCAATAATCCATCGCTCCTGCCTCGACCAGTCTTCCCGACAACACGTCGCGTCCCATTAATGCATCAACCACTCCCGCAATCTCAGCCAGACGACGGCTCGACACCGCGGAGTGGCCGATGGGACAAGAAGTCGCTTCAATGCCATACCGACTAGGATAGGTCGCGGCTAGGATTTCCGGCCACTGTGCTCTAGTGCTGTGCCCATGACCAGTGCCTGCACTACACTATGCCACGCATCCCTCCGCCCCGGAGACAACGCGGCATGGGGAGTCTAGTCCGGGTCACCATAACCTCGGAATCAGCGTATGAGACCAACTGTTCCCTCCAAGCCTCGGCAATCTACATCGGGGTCTCGGCAGCCTCGGGATTCACGTTTGCCAAAACCCCCACGCTGGCTCGGCCTCGGCACCAACTGAGCCTCGGCTTCTCGCGCGGTCAACACACAGTGACCAACACTTCGACCGCCGCGCCCGCTTCAAGATAACACTAGAGCTCCCACGACACACAGGATCGGATGTGACCGACGTGTCGCCCCAGTACTTCAAGGATGAGACCACTCCATCGCCCACGCCGCCACTAGTAACAGGCTACAGGGCTCGGACATGCCAGCCTCCGTCCGCACGACGTCGTATAGCTAGCGAATGTATTACCCTTGTCTCCCCCTTCAACTATAAAAGGGAGAGGACCTGGGCCATTTCTAGGAGAGGGACGATTAGGCCTAGACCCGCTGCGACGAACTTGAGCAAAACCACATGGACGAACACACAGGCTCTCCACGGCTTGAGATCAACATCTCAAGCAACCCATGCCGCACCACGTAGAGACCTTGGGACTAGCTCCCTCTATCGCCCTGCTTGTAACCCGCTACTACGAGCAGTTTCGGTGCAAGGAATACAAGATCGATCTCTCAAACTGGATGTAGGGTATCCATTACCCGAACCAGTATACACCTTGTGTCTCTTTACATCACCATCCAGGATTAGGAACATGCAATACAAATTTACTAGTCGATTGAGGACCGCCGGTCCAAAACACCGACATCGCGAGACGAACGTTTTGAGCCTAATTAGTCCTATGATTAACACTAATTACCAAATAAAAATGAAAGTGCTTATAGTAGCCAAATTGCCAAATTTCATGAACTAAACAGGGCTACCATAACTAAACAACTGGGCCAGCCGGTACCGGTAGGTGTGTCATGTTTGTGCGGTGTCGTCAGCTACGACGTCTAGCTATAGGCTCGGTTCGGCTTACCCTATATTTGGCTTATTCGGCTTCTTTTTTCAGCCAGAACAGTGTTTTTCTCTCACAACAATTCAACTAGAACAGTGTTTTTCAGCCAGTTTCAACCAAGTTTCAAACCAGCGAACATGGCCATAGTGTCCTAAGATGTTTTTGTCTTTTCTTTGTACTTATGGATTTGAGCGCACTGTTAATAATAGAGCACATTAATCAACATAATAACATTTGAAGTACATGACAATATTTAAATTACATGACGACAAACTAAATAACATAGAATATGCCCTAGGTACGTTCATACTTAAAGTGCATTACATGACAACACAATGCAAAGTCCAAAATTAGACAACATTGTTCATGAATAAACCATAGAACTAGCAAGTCATGAAGACTATTGAGTGCAACGAGGCCACTTTTCCTTCCTCTGGGCATCGGAATTCTCCTCCATCGCTGCCTTCACTCAGAGCGCATGCTCAAGCTTCCTTCTCCCTCTCCTCCCTGTACGAAGCAACACGCCTCCTTTCCTCCTCTTTCCTTGTGCTCCTTTTCTAGAGCCTCCTCTCTGCATCTCTTCTCCATCATCGCCTTGTCCTCTGCCTTCCATCAGTAACAGTTCCTTACATCCACTCCTTGTCTTCCGACTTGATTTCAGTGTCGACCCACTGCTCAAAATCACAGAGCGGTGGAGGGATCTGCAACAAATGCAATTGTTATAAAACAAATAAATCATGCAAGACTTTATTTGACACAAAATAAATATTAAACAACATCAATTTCTCACCATCTTGTTAATGCGGCGCTGACGAAGTGTAGGCTCAAACGCAAAATTGGCATACATCCAATGCCTTTGCCTATACGTGTCATCTTTATCAGACTTGGCTACCTTGCAAGGATCGCCGCAAAAGCACATGGGCACTAGAACACCACTAGGTAGAGGCAACGGGTCGAATGCATTTTCGGTCACCCTAGCCATAACTACAATTAAACCAAATTTGTTCTAAGAACCGAAAGCAATGAACATTAAACCATAAACCTAGGGTTTTTTAATTTGTTGCACATAAATGAAAACATAATATAACACGATGATAAGAGATTACCTTGGCTTACTAGCTTTACCACGCCTTGGCATCCTACCGTTACATAATACAAAAAATAAAAAATCACTTCAAACATTAGGTAATAACGTATCTAGGGTTGCAAAATAGACGTAATATATACCAAATCAATGCATAAAAAATAATAAGGGGAGAGAGGATACCTTGCTCGCGAAGATGTATGGATCAAATCCAAGTATCCAAGGTTAAATTCGTCGATTCAAGAGATTGGGCGGGTTATGAGAGAGAAGAAACCGAGAGGGGAGGAGAAAGAAATGAAGAGCAGCCTAGGCAAGGGAAACTTGGCCGTGGGTTTTGAATCCATGCCCGGTGCCAGAATACATGGCTCCGAGGTCGACGCCAAGATCTGTGGCACTGAGCTCGGCATCAAGATCTATGGCGCCGACCTTGGCGCCATGTGTTCTAGCGCCGAGGTACCGGCCACGTCAATGCTACCTAGGATGCCCTGCTGTGCATGGCCAGGCACCTCGGAGCCAAGATCTATGGCGCCGAGACGTGTTACCTCGGCGCCATGAGTCTTGACGTCGACCCTCGGGGTCCAAAGATAAGTTTACGTCTCCTAGGAGGCTAAACGTAAATTTTCTTAAAAAAGACTAAATTGTAAAAAATTGGACCCTTGAAGGCATAAGAGAACTACATGCATGCCCAGCTGCCGACGTAGCAAGATTGATATGTATTAAAGTATCTTCAGTTTTGGAAGATTGAAGCGAACACATCAAGATTCAAGAACCAAATCAATATTAGATTTAACGTAGCTTGGCCCATATTTTATTTAATGAAATCAAATAAAACATAAGTCCATATTTAATGCTACGGTGCAATATAGTTTTAGTTCCCTATAAGATTTTTACTACATGTTGACTCAATTAAATAGGTGGAGTTAAATAGGTGGACTAGGTATGCTCCTGGTGAGAAGTTGAGCGAGGCTATAAACATGCCACATGCGCGTCGCCGAGTCGTGTGCGTGCACGGCCACTAACTACGTACTCCACAACGTGATGTGGTGTGGGCCAGGCTTGGTTTTGTCACTCAGGCCGGTTGATGGAGGTAGTATCAGGATTTAGTGCGTGGTCAGTTTCAAGGAGTAACCGCGGGAGTTTTGGGATTGAGTGCGTGGTCCGTTCACGGAGTAATCGCAATCACGGGAGGCTGATTGATGACTGATTGATGGAGGTATTACCGGGATTGAGTGCAAGTTTCAGGATTGAGTGCGTGGTCAGTTTCACAAAGGGCCTGATTAGATTCCAAAAAATTTTGCGCAGTACTCGTCACATCGAATCTTGTGACACATGCATGGACTATTAAATGTAGACGAAAAAAAACTAATTGCATAGTTAGGTGAGAAATCGCGAGACGAAACTTTTAAACCTAATTAGTCTATAATTAGACACTAATTGCTAAATACAAACGAAAGTGCTACAGTGTCCAAAATCCAAAAAAATTTGGATCTAAACAGGGCCAAAGCAAACACAATCGCGAGAGGCTGATTGATGGAGGTATTACTGGGAATGAGTGCGTGGTCGATTTCATAATCATGGGAGCATGATTGATGACCGATTGATGGAGGTATTACTGGGATTGAATGCGTGTTCCATTTCACATAGTAATCACGAGAGTTTCGGGATTGAGTGCGTGGTCGGTTTCACGGAGTAATCGCCACCGTGGCAGTTTCAAGTGCCCGTTCCCAAAATTTTGCAAAATTTTTTAAGATTTCCCTGTCACATCGAATCTTTGGACGCATATATGAAGCATTAAATATAAATAAAAAATAAAACTAATTACACAGTTTAGACGAAATTCACGAGACGGGTCTTTTAAGCCTAATTAGACTATGATTGGACACTAATTGCTAAATAACAACGAAAGTGCTACAGTACCATTTCCCAAAAAATTTCGCCAACTAAACAAGGCCCAATATTGAGTGCGTGGTTGGTTTTACGGAGTAATCAAGGGAGTTTCTGTTTCTACTTGGAACCACGCTCGCGTCCGCAACACTTGCTCGGGTGTGCCGTATTGAGGTGTCCACCCTATATTGAGGATCGGAAGAGTAGGCCTCCGGAACCACGCCCGTGTCCACGACACTTGCTCGGGTGTGCCAGGCTGTAACAGTCCTGAAAATTCCAGAGCCAAAAAAATCCCTACTTTCAAAAACTTTTTCAAAAACCTTACATGGTGAATGTACGTACTAGGAAACCAACCCTCGATGCACTAGGTGAACCCAACTAGATGTTTGAGCATGCACAGTAACACCAACTCGTGAGTTGCTTCTCATTGGATCTTATGATTTGATTAATAAATTGATTAATCACCTCCTGTAATAAAGTTGTCTAGTGTGTGTGGGCTTAAGGCCCTAGTGTGGCAAACCCCCTTAGTATGACCTAGTGGACCCACCCTAAGGGTGTGTGCATGTATGGGCTTACATGTATACAAGTTGGACTTAGGAAATTAGAAATTATTAGAATTAAAGAAGATTAGAAATTAGAAAGTGTCAGGTGTAGAAAGTGACAACTAGTAAATATTTATAGTTTTGCTGTACGTTGTGATCGGAGGTGGCCTAGCACTCAATGACATAGGATTTATACTGGTTCAGGCAACGTGCCCTACGTCTAGTCGGGGTCGGTCGGCGACTTTATTCCTGAGCCCAGATGCTCAAAGTCTGTAGTGGGGGTACAAACGAGAAGGAGGAAGAAGGGGGTGTACAAGAGGTTCGGTCGGCTCCTGACCGGAAGGGTCACGGTCGGAACTTGGCGGTCCTGTGGTTGGGAGCGTTGATGTCGATCTAGTGAGTCTGGGCTTGAAGAATCGATCTCCCCTGGTTGGAGGGAGCGCATCCCCTTTTATAGATGAAGGGGATGGCTCTTACAGGTGAGAGGGAGAGAGTACAAATATTTCTAAGTATTGCTGCCTACGGTGATGAAAACTGGATAATGGTTGGAGCCCCCCAATACTATCGATGTCACTGTAGGATGCCAGATGTGTACGGAAGGTCGAGCTATCTTCTTTAGGAAGGATGACGCCGGTACCTGCAGAATACTTCTGGATATCTAGTGACATGTGATGAGTTGTGCTATGTTCACCCGGTATGGCAAATCCTAGAGCCCATACCGCAATCAGTGTCTAGAGACACGCGGAGGGGGTTTACCATATGGGAGTTTCTAGCGGCCCCTACAATACTTTGTGTCAGGGTGGCTGCAGAGCACTGTTTCGTGCAGGGTATGGTCCCTGGTACAGTGGTGTTGACTTATGATCCATGCCTTGCCTTTCTCTGCACGCCTTCTGGTTCTTTCCGAGCGGGCGTCCCTAGTCGGATGGTCCCCAGTCGGTTCTGGCGCGCCAGTCAGAGAATAGTGATGGTGGTGTTTTTCTATGAATCCCGGTCGGAGACACAGGGTCGGAGTCGGAGGCGGTCCTCAGGGTCAGGCTTCCTGAGCGGAGGCCATGTGAAGGTAGCCGAGGCTTGACGCTAGCGCTCCGATCGGAGAGGCCGTTCGGAGCCGACCTGAGCTTGAGCCTGAGCTAGCGCTCCGGTCGGAGAGATGGGCCAAAGGCGGCCTAGGCCTGAAGCGAGTGCTCTGGTCTGTTGGTTTTAGACTTTTGGGCTGGTCCAGAAGAAAGAAAGGCCGTTTTCCTAGGCCGAGCCCTGGCGTGGAAGCCGGTCCCCGAGGGACCCCAGGTTTATGAACCCGACAGGAGCCCCCTGAGCCCTCGGGTGATTCGGATAGAATCATTTGGGGGGTTTTTGTCTTGCCGGTGGGTGTGCGCGAACGCACCGGCGGGTGTAGCTCCTGAGCCCTAGGTGGTTCAGGCTGAACCAATTGGGGGTGTTGTCTCAGCAGGCGTTTATGCATGTTTTTTAGTTTGAGACGGAATTTTGTTTAACCATGGCGTCAGTTGTGCAGCCGAGGTGTTTTTAAGCACGGGGATTGGTTTGAGACAGAACTTAATGATCCCGGTGTCAGTGCGCACCAGGGGATCGGATGAGGAAGTTTTTAGTTTTTGAAACAAGCCCTGGCGTCGGTGTGCGCCATGAACAGAAATAACTTAGTTTCGGATGCAACAGAGTTCGATCTTTGGCGTCGGTGCACGCCATGGGATCGGGTAAGGTGGAGTCGCGAGTAGACCCAGGCATCGGTGCTCACCGTGGATCAAAAGAGTTAGTTTTAGTTAGTGAAGCCGTCTGAAGCCGTTATGCGAGTTAAGGAGTCACGGTCCCAAGCCGTAGCCGGATGTCGCCTATCCCGTCAACGCGAATTAAGGAGTCACGGTCCCAAGCCGTAGCCGGATGTCACCTATCCCGTCGACGCGAGTTAAGGAGTCGTGGTCCCAAGCTGTAGCCAAATGTCGCCTATCCCATCGACGTGAATTCGGAGTCACGGTCCCATGGCGTTTAAACCCCCGAGCCCTATCAGGCCTTCGTGGGGGCTGTGAGTCATTTTTACGCTACCCCATCTGGTTCCTCACAACCAGAGGGGCTGAGTTTCATCGCCTGTCTCGATCGCTCAGGCTCAAAGACTAGCTCAGTGAGCTCGCTAACGGGTGTGATCAAGTGGAATCTAGGTCCATCGTACGTGATGGGGTCAGCATAGCCCTCTTGTGGCATTCCACTACTCCTTTACCTACAGCCCGACGATGCCTAGGTCGTTCCATAGACCGACCTGGGTGGCCTGACGGCCTCCCCTTAGATGGAGATTCTATGGGCTTGGCGAGAGGTTCAGGATCGAACGAGAAGGTTGAGATGACCCGGTTTGCTAGACCGGGCGAAGGCCGCACGGTGCTCATCTACGGTTTTCTCCCCTAGCTCTGTTTGGTTGCTCATATCGAATGAGGCAAGCCACTGCTTTGTGGCACAACACGAAGCGTTTTGGTGCATTTCGCTGCACGTGCGATGCTTAGTTCCCGAGCCCCCAGGCGGTTCATGCCCTAACCGTACAGGGGGTTCAAGCGTATGAGATGAATGCGCGTATGGATGTATGAATGATTTGTAATGAAAATAGAGGGGCTTTGATTGTGTTTTACCTTGAAGACTGGAGCGACGGGGTTCAAAGAGCTCTAGTTAGAAACGCCTGTCCAAGACCTGCGCTTGTCAATCGTGGGTTAGCTCTTGTGTGAACAGTTTTGTATTTAATGAACACATGCTTACCTTGATGACCTGAGAGGCGGGGTTCGGAGAGCTTCAGTTAGAAATGTCTGACTGGGACCCGTGCTCGTCATTTGAGACGGAGTCGGTATGGCCCGCATGGGGCGCCCCTTTGCTTCCTACCTATATCTCAGGTGCTTATCCTGAGTGAATTGATCGACTCAGGAGGCCGATTGATCTCTCCTAGGTGACTCGATCAACTTAGGGAGGTCTGGTGGTCTTTTCTAGTAGAGATTCCTCGCTCTTCCTTCCTTCTTCTTTCTCACCGAGAGTGCCTATACGTTGCGGTGGTTCCTTAGTGAGAGGAAGAGTGAGCGGGGGGGGGGGGAGGACTTATGGATCCTTTTGCAAACCTAGAGCGTGATGTCGGATTGGAGGTGAATGTCACCCTGGTCTTGGCTGAGCCAAATGCCACGTCGTCAGGAAGTGAGCAGCTCGAGCCTTCGTCGGTTGCACCGTCGTCGGATGTCGCCGGGTCGGCCCAGTAGCATGTAAAAATATAATAGTAGTTAGCAAATGTAGGAAGTTTTAAGTTCATAGGGAAGCCCCCATGTAAGACGTTTCATGGTGTGTTTTAATGACTGTAATTGGTTTTTGTTCTTGTGATGGAGTTGCTCTGTTCGGGGAAGCTTGTTCCCTTTCGTTCCTTAGTTTTCCCTTAGCATAATTTTGTTTTAAATTTCTTTCTATCTCATACCTGCCCATTTGTTCCGTAGGTCACAACTTTGTGAGCCCAGGGCGTGGCCCGCGAGGCTCGGCCGGTCATAACCGTAGGAAAAGGCAGGGTGCAATCAGTCGAAACGTTCTAAAGCAAAGTTACGTAAGGTAAAATAAAGGACCGAACTACCCTTTTGTTCAGGTAGGAAGGAGTTTCTTCATACAAAACCAAAATAGTTCTTAAGGTAAAAACAAAAACAAAGGGGTAGTAGAGCCCCCTAGTGCAGCCCCCCGAGCGCCCCGAGCCGAAAAGTGTTCGAATCGGGGTGCTCTTACGGGAGCGTTCGCTAAGTAAAGGTAAGACTGAAACTTAGGAAGAGAAGAAGAGACATAGCCATTCCAAGGTCATCAGAGAGAGCATCATCATTGTTGTCCTTCAGTTGGTAGGCTTTCGGTTGGATCCTTTCATGCTCTAGTCGTCTGGATCCTTATCCGCTGCGCCCCCTTCTTCGGTCGCTGCCTCCTCGCCCTTTTCTTCCCTTGGCCTACCGGCCTACCTCAGCAGGCGCCTGAGGAGCTAGCAGTCCTTGTAGAGATGGTTGACAGGATAGTTGTGGTTGGGGCATAGATCATCCATGAGTTTGTTGAAGTGGTCAGGCAGTCCCTATTAGGGCTGCCTAGGTGCAGCGATCAGCTGCGGCGATCAATGCGTGTCGTCCGTCCGGCGTCGATCCTTCCTATTCTTTTTGCCCCTCTGAGTGGAGGGGCCTTCGTCTAGATCCACGCGCTTGGGTTTGCCTTTGTCCCGACCTTCCGTTGAAGACTGCTCCGACTGCCTCCTTGCCTAGAGGCAGTGGTTGGTGGCGACGTCGAGTAGATCGCGGGTGGTGCGGGTTTTAGGCAGCCAAGCTTGTGGATCAGGGACTCATAGTTTGTCCCTAGAGAGGAAAGCGCTAATGACATCTACATCAATGACATCAGGGAGGGAGTTACAACATTGGGAAAATCTGTGGATGTAATCCCGTAGGGATTCGCTGGGCTCCTACTGGCAGCTCTTGAGGTCCTAGGAGTTTCCCGGGCAGGACGTACATCCTCTAGAAATTCCCGACTGAAGACCCTCTTAAGGTCTATCCAGTCGCGGATACTGTTGTGTGGAATGAATTCGAGCCATGCCAAACATGCTCCCCTATGCAAATGGGAAGATTTTGGATGATGAAAAAGTCATCATCCACTCCTCCGGCTCGACAGGCGAGCCAAAAGTCTTCAAGCCAAATACCTGGGTTTGTCTCCCTGGTGTATTTGGTGATGTTGGTGGGAGGCTGGAAATGCTGTGGAAACAGCGCTCTCCGGATGCGCTGGCTGAAGGCCCATGGCCTCAGGCCCTCAGGGCTAGGGCTCCGGTCATCTGGGCGACGATCATGCTTGGGGCGCTGTTTCTCTGCTTCCCTCGATGATTCGGCCAGGGTCCATGTCGCCTGCTGCTGTATGGCGGATGTTGTTACCGTGTCGGGCTCGACGACGGTTGCTATCAACGCTACAAGCATCTCGGTGCGGTCGGTGTGGAGCAGGCGCCTGGTTGGACCGTGGCGCGGCTGCCACTCCCCGAGCCGAGCCTACCGGCTACGGCGGTGAGCAAACAGATTAATCCAGCTAGTGCGTCCCCGTCCCCCAGTGGGGAGAGAGGACGAGGGTCAGAGTCACGATGCGGAGCTTTCCGCCTATTGGATGGTGGTGGCCTCTACTAGAACCCAGAGGTTTCGATAGACTGCCCGCTCCTGAGGGTCGACGGGCTCAGAAACACCGTGGAGAAGCATTGCTGCAGCAGCGATATTCTGGCCGCCCCGAGCGAATTGTGGGACATCGTTCCCTTCACTCATGATGTCGTGCTGAACCTAATGAGCGTGACCACGGGCGCCACCCGCTAGGCCAGGCGCGTGGGGCGCAACGTGTTGTACCAACGGCGCCGGTGCAGATGGCGGCTGATTCTGCCGTCGTTGTCGTAATTCCTCAGCATGTGCTTGCGTAGACGCGAGGGCTCCCGCATGCGGGTTCGGAGGGGTGTGAGTCTGTACAGACTCCGCAACCATCGGTGGTTGTCGCGGAGCGTCCGCCATAGCGCACTCCTAGGACGGACAGTGGCGGGGTGCCACGTCACCGATGCTTGAATCGTCGCTCTCACCATCATCATCCGGAAGTTTGTGAGGAATGGCAGGAACGAAGCCCACTACTCCCACGAACTCGGACATGAGGGGGGACGGTGCCAGCATCCTTTGGAGCCCCCGAGCGTAGGCGCCCGCGGAGGACGCAAGGCCATAGGGGAACCGATGACCAAAAGGTGTTGAACGTACAACGTCTTCCCCACGGACGGCGCCAACTGTCGGTGCAGAAAGTGACAACTAGTAAATATTTGTAGTTTTGCTGTACCTTGTGATCGGAGGTGGCCTAGCACTCAATGACACAGGATTTATACTAGTTCAGGCAATGTGCCCTACGTCCAGTTGGGGTCGGTCGGCAACTTTATTCCTGAGCCCAGGTGCTCAAAGTATGTAGTGGGGGTATAAACGAGAAGGAGGAAGAAGGGGGTGTACAAGAGGTTCGGTCGGCTTTGACCGGAAGGGTCGCGGTCAGAACTTGGTGGTCCTATGGTTGGGAGCGTTGATGTCGATCTAGTGAGTCTGGGCTTGAAGAATCGATCTCCCCTGGTTGGAGGGAGCGCATCCCCTTTTATAGATGAAGGGGATGGCTCTTACAGGTGAGAGAGGGAGAGTACAGATATTTCTAAGTCTTGCTGCCTACGGTGATGAAAACTGGATAATGGTTGGAGCCCCCCAATACTATCGATGTCGCTGTAGGATGTCAGATGTGTATGGAAGGTCGAGCTATCTTCTTCTGGAAGGATGACGCCGGTACCTGCAGAATACTTCTGGATGCCTAGTGGCATGTGAGGAGTTGTGCTATGTTCGCACGGTATGGCAAATCCTAGAGCCCATACTGCAATCGGTGTCCAGAGACACATGGAGGGGGCTTACCATATGGGAGTTTCTAGCGGCCCCTACAATACTTTGTGTTAGGGTAGCTGCAGAGCACTGTTTCGTGCATTGTATGGTCCCTGGTACAGTGGTGTTGACTTGTGAGCCATGTCTTGCCTTTCTCTGCATGCCTTCTGGTTCTTTCCGAGCGGGCGTCCCCAATCGGATGGTCCCCAGTCGGTTCTAGCGCGCCAGTCGGAGAATAGTGATGGCAGGTGTTTTTCTATGAATCCTGGTCGAAGACACGGGGTCAGAGTCGGAGGCAGTCCTCGGGTTAGGCTTTCCGAGCGGAGGTCGTGCGGAGGTAGCCGGGGCCTGACGCTAGCGCTCCGATCGGAGAGGCCGTTCGGAGCCGGCCTGAGCCTAAGCTAGCGCTTCTGGTCGGAGAGATGGGCCAAAGGCGACTTGGGCCTGAAGCGAGTACTTCGGTCTAGTTGGTTTTAGACTTTCGGGCCGGGCCCGAAGAAAGAAAGGCCGTTTTCCTAGGCCGAGCCCTAGCGTGGAAGCCGATCCCTGAGGGACCCCAGGTTTATGAACCCGACAGAAAGGAAAAAAGGGAAAAGGGAAATGACCAAGCGAGCCACAGCTGACCAGCATAGACGGCCCAGCCTATACCCCGCTCCCCTTCCCCTACACGTGAGGCCCAGCGACAGCCAGCCCACGCCGCGACCTCGCCCCAGCCTGTGCGAGCTCCAGCCCGAAGTCGTGCTCTCCGATGCAACCAGCAATCCGACTGAAAAAAAACTAGATGCACCTAGGGTCCATGCAAGGTCCCATGAGCCTCTCCACTCAATGGCTGTTCACGAGACCTTGCATGGACCCAGGGTCCATCCTAATTTTTTTTCCAATCAGAAACACTCGTGCCTAGTGCGCCACCCGCTAGGCGCTAGAGAGAGCCGCTCCCCTCTCTCACCGTCACTAGCTAGGTGGCCCCTAGTGACCTACCTATGATCGTGGACCCTCTGTACTTTTCCCTCCCACGCGTTCAACGGCGTAAAGCGTTCGCCCCCATCCACACCAGTCCGCAGCGCCCCGCTCCCGCCAGCGTGCACCAGTGATGACCTGTAAGTACTGTTCATCACACACACTGTGTTATGGGTTAACGTTCACGTGCCTTTTTTTCTCCCTTCACCTTCCAACTGACCAGTAACTTCTTGGTCCGAACTCTGAACGGTGCGTATGAGTAGTCAAACAAAATATGATCGACGAGCTGTACACATCTATGATCTAATAGTCCTTTCGAGCAATAGATAAAAACATTATTTTTTGTCATTCATTAAAACTCCTAAGTAACTATTTATCACTTTTCACTTTCTAACACCCAAAATGTTTTTACGGGTGTTACAAGAACATAAAACATGGGCCACGTTATTGCGGTACGGCACAGCCAGGCCTAGGCCCATTAAAGGCACGACCTGATTAGTGTCGGGCTAAGATGGCCCGCTTGTCCCTTCATGTCATGCTGTGCCAGCCCACGGGCTGTGCCTACGGCACAAGCATGACCCTACAAAGGGTCAGGTCATGTCGTGCTGGCCCATTGCATCGAAACCAGTAGAGCTAGGACTTGGGCTGTGCCATTTGAGGGCGGGTCACACTGGTCTTTTAGCACTGACACGAAGTACGGTACGACACGAAATATTTTGGACCGTGCGGCACGAGAAGAACACGAAGGGCGTGTCGTGCCTAGGATCTCGGCATGGTGGGCTACATGGCACGGCCCGTATTTTGGGCCGTGCTTGGGCCGGCATGGCACGCACACACATCTACAAATCTAAAATGCAATTTCCTAGCATTTATTATACTACATCTCATATAATTCTTGGATAGATTATGAAAATCATTAAAACTTTCATGAAAATAGTACACATAAGATATATATTTTTTATATCACGAGCGAAAAAAGAAAACTAGCAGAGATATTTTTAGAGTCGTTCACGAGATCCTAATATATGGGTATGTTAAGCCTCGGGTTCATAGGTTCCCAACCAAGAGACCCCCCAACTGACTCTACCAGGGTCGCGCCGGGGCTCGAGGGCTTGGGGCTATACCCATCGGGTACGCTCGCGCGTGCCCTCAGGCCAAGGAAACTAGCCGAGTCCGAGCGTGACCGCCATTTTCGCTCGGGGCTCGGGGGCTCAACCTGAGCCTTAGGCTCCCAACCGACCTCTGGCGCTAGCCAAGGCCCGGGCAAGAGAAGGTACGCCCTGAGCCACTGAGGCTTGGGGGCTCCCTAGGCGTTGCCCCGTAGGCATGGCAGTTGTCAACCTCTCCAAATCTCTTTTCTACTGTACATTGTGTTGTAACTCTCAAAATTTTGGGTGCTCTCGAGTATAACGATTATCAGCTGCTGGACAGTAGGACATCGATTGGCCTGAACCAAGATAAACCATTGCGTCCCCTCTATGATTCTTGTGTTCTTGAGTCCATCCGAACCACCGCCATGGTTCCGACCCCGCGCCAGTCGTGCTTGGGCCAGCACAACCCGAAGGCATGCCGGCGTGCCACGGGTCGTGCTTGGGCCAAAAAAAAGATTTGTCGTGCCATATCGGCACGGGCCCAACGTGCCTAGAGGGCATGACCCAAGACGACACAAAGCACAAGGGGGGCAAGTCGCCGCTACGTCTACACCGGGCAAATGGCCACTGTTGCAGCACGTATGTCGGGGCATGGCGCCACATCCGCGCGCGGTGACCAAAGAAGGAGGGGAACATCACGGGGGGAGGGGGGAGGACGAGAGTGGGTGGGGAGGGAAGTGGAGGGAGCATCGTGAGTCGCGAAGGTGAAGGGGAGAGCGTCGCGAGTCGAAAAGAAGAAGGGGAGTCACGAACAGGAAAGGCAAATCACGACCTCTGTTCAACCAGGTGAGGGTGGCAGCAGGATGGGAGTACTGAGCTGTTAGTAGTTACAATTCGGGCCGTGATGAGACAGCGGCCCAGACACAACCCTCTCATCGGGCCGGGCCAGCATGGGCCTAATGGCCACCAGGCCATGCCGTGACTGGGCTGGGCCAAAAACTCGGACCATGGCCCAGGCCATCGTGCCTCAGGCTTTTGGCCATTTTAGGCCCAGGCATATATTCTTCGAAATGCAACATTCTAGAAGACAGAGGTGGGACCATTGACGGTGAGATCGCAGCTGCCCAAGAAAACTAGCTTCCACATCAAAATGAAACTAGCTTTCAGTCTCGAGATTAATTAATTTGCTATTCTTTCCCAATCACTACATACGGCCCCCCTCCGCCTCCGCCGGCCGGCATGATGGCGTCCCGCGGCGAGCCCCCGGCTACGAAGGTCGTCCTCCTTCTCGTCCCACACAAGGACGCCTCCTTCCACGCCGCGCTGCGCGAGCGCTTCCGCGTCCTCGACTTCTTCGCTTCATCCGAGCGCTCGCAGCTCCCGGCCTTCCTCGGCGCCGCAGCGGCCGCTCCGGAGCCCCCTCGTGCCGCCATCGTCGTGGGGGCGGGGCTGATCCCCGTGGACGCCGCGTTCCTCGACGCCGTCCCGTCCCTCCGCTGCGTCATGTGCCTGGCGGCGGGCGTGGACTTCATCGACCTCGACGAGTGCGCACGCCGCGGCGTGGTCGTCGCCAACTCCGGCAGCGTCTTCTCCGCCGACGTCGCCGACCACGCCGTCGGCCTGCTCATCGACGTGCTCCGCCGCGTGTCGGCCGCCGAGCGGTTCGTCCGCCGCGGCCTCTGGCCGGTGCAGGGGGGCCACCCGCTCGGCTCCAAGATCGGTGGCAGGCGTGTCGGCATCATCGGCTTGGGGAACATCGGTTCACAAATCGCAAAGAGACTCCAAGCTCTCGGCTGCATCGTCTGCTACAACTCTAGAACGCCCAAGGACTCGGTCCCTTACAGATACTTCACCAACGTTCACGACCTCGCGGTGGAATCCGACGTGCTCGTCGTCGCGTGCGCGCTGAACAAGGCGACGCGGCACATCGTCGGCAAGGACGTCCTGGAGGCGCTAGGAAAGGACGGGGTCGTCGTGAACATCGGCCGCGGCGCGAACGTCGACCAGGCGGAGCTGGTCAGGGCGCTGAAGGAGGGCAGGATCGCAGGTGCCGGCCTCGATGTGTTCGAGAACGAGCCCGGAGCGCCGGGCGAGCTCTTCTGCATGGACAATGTCGTGATGACGCCTCATGTGGCGGTTTTCACGGCGGAGTCCATGTCCGACCTGCGCGACCACGTCGTTGCTAACCTGGAAGCCTTCTTCTCCGGTCAGCCGTTGCTTACGCCGGTGCTTCCCCACTCACCGGTAAATTAGCAAGTCATGGTGTTCCGCTGCCATTTACGTTACGTGATTGAAGCCAGCGGTTTATAGCTCTGTTTGCAACTTGGCACTGTTTAAACTTCTCATAATGGATTTGTGGTCTTGTGGATCGTCGCTTAGCTTGGACACCGTGAAAAATCAATCACCACAACATAAACAAGCAACCTGCAACATCTGAACTCTGTTTTCAGCAACACTGTAACATCAGTAAGACAGTAATCTGCATCTGTTTCTGAAGATTCAAGCAAACTTCACAACAACCTATTCAAATCATTCAGATTACATCAACTTCTGACCTCTGGATTTATAACTAGGAGACTCCGCGAAAAATCAAACACCATAACATAAACAAGCAGCCTCCACATCTGAATTCTGTTTTCAGCAACACTTCAGACTTGTGGAACAAGAGTAATCTGCATCTATACATATCTATACACACAGGACATGTATTTTTATAAGGTGACTTTAGATTTTGTGTGCTTCTATATGGAACAAATCAAATATATTTCTCAAACTTTTTTTAAATGGGAATATCTTTCTCAAACATTTTTTATTGTGATGAACCTTTTCATTGTACAGCTTGGTCTTTGTTCTTACTAAGAGGACCTTTTCTTTAATGTGAATTAGATTTTACTGCTCCGTAAGTTGAAGATAATATTTTCTTATGTAATGTAAGCCACATTTTCCTCATGAAGTAAAACATTTTTGATTGAACAAAACATTTTTAGTTATCACATGGGAATATTCATAGGCAATAAAAAATTAATAATGGCTAGTGTGGGTTTTTTTGAACTGGGCCGTTTGTGAGCTGAGTGCATAGTCTACCCGTCCATGGGGGACCCCTACAGCAGGAGCAGGGCACGGTCGCATTCGTTGTTTTAAATTGTGATGATGGGTTGTTTCTTTCCAGCAGGTGATACCACGCGAATCAACACAAATAACATAGGTTGTTTCCTTCCTGTATAGTGTACAGTATCTCATCCATGCGATGCAATTGATACTAATTTGATACCATAAACCTTGATGTTTTTTTTCCAGAAATCCGATCAAAGTTTAACAAGTTTGAGTTAAGACAACTCTAAAAATCTGTTTATTCAAAGACAAATGGAGCAATCTACATCATCGCAAAGATGAGAGATTCCCTTTGTGTCGTTGCAGCTAAAAGTGTGGAAGAAGCAATTGTAAGAGTTAAGCCTTGTTTGGTATGGCTCTTTTCTAGGGCTTCTCTGGATGAGCCAAAGCCATTTATGGCTCTTCAGAACGGCTTTGGCTTCTCTTTTTCACTGAAAAATAGCTTCAAATGGGTTCTCCTACTAAACCGTTTGGTAGGGCTCCTCCGTAGGAGCTGGTGCTAAAGTGAGAGCGGAGTCTAACCAGTTAGAGGAACATGATGCAGATGGATTATGACTAGATATTGATGCTTACTTGCTTAGTGCACCATCTTCTACGCCGAGGCCTAAGCCGGCACGTGCCATACCACCATTGGTAGATTTGTACGCTTTACTTGTTGCATTTTAAATTTGTGATCAGGCAATATTTGGAGAATCTTCAACAATACTACTCAAAAAATATCTCCTACTTCCACAGGGGCTATTTTCAGCTGACAACCCTCAAATTAGGGGTCCCAAATTCATCCTAATAGACACTGCCATATGTGACCCACTTGTCATTCTCTATTCTTCCTTTTTTTGAATTATGTGACCCAAATTCAACTGAGCTTTGCCTGCCACGCTTCATGGGAGATCGTGCACATAATCCACCACAAGGACAAGGGTCAATGGAGAGGCAATGTCTGGGAAGGACGAGGGTTGGCACGGTGGCAGCACCCTGGAGGACGAGAAGGTATTGCTAGCTCGGGGTAGCGGTGGGGGAGGCCCCGCGCACGGCTTAGCGGGCATGAAGGCATTGGCTGCCTTGGGACAGCTGAATCCAGCCTCAACGGACCTGGAGAAGCGGATGACGGTAGTGGGTGGTGTCACAGCAAGGGGGGTGTCTCACAGAGTGGAGAAGGGCAAGCAACAGCTATGAAGGCGTGTGAAAGCTCGAGTTTAGTTTTGATGAATTGATAAAACCCTAAGTGCTACTCTATTACTCTAGTGATTATGAGATATGTGGCATATTCCAGTGATGGAGCAAATGAAGATCATGATGATGGTGATGGCATGGTGATGATCAAGTGCTCGGACTTGAAAAAGAAGAAAGAGAAAAACAAAAAGCTCAAGGCAAAGGTGAAACTTGATATGAGCTCTTTGTTTTGGTGATCAAGACACCTAGTGGGTATGATCACATTTAGGATAGATAGCCATACTATTAAGAGGGATGAAACTCGTATAGAAATGCAGTTATCAAAGTGCCACTAGATGTTCTAACTCATTGCATATGCATTTAGATTCTAGTGAGTGCTAACACCTTTGAAAATATTTGTGAGAATATGCTAACACACGTGCACAAGGTAAAACACTTGGTGGTTGCACATTTGATCAAGGGTGACGAAGTTGGAGAAGAGGTGGTGCTATTTTTCTTTGATCGGACTCTGGTCACGTGATGACCGGACTCGGCGCTGGGTGTGTCTGGTCAATTTTAGTGGAGGTGGCGTGCTCGGGCTCAGTCTGGTCCTTGACCGGATGCTGAACAGTAATTGTGACTAGACGCATAGGGTCTGTGTCCTATCAGGGATGATGTACGCTGACGTGAGCGGTTGTGCAAGCAAGAAGAGGATCTGACGTTGGGCGCGTCCAGTCGCTCTTGATCGGACGCGTCCGATCGCAATATTTGTCGCTCAGGGAGCTTACTGGAAACGATCTGACTCTGCGTTGGCGCGAGTCAGGTCAGGGCAGCGGCGCGTGTAACGCCCCGGTGTTACGATCTTACTTAGCGCCGCGCTTTAGGCCTAAGAAAGATTTCCAGAACGAGTTTCTCGGATTTTAAAATTTAAATATCAAGCTTAGTTTTAAAATGCCATTTTTAGCAAACTATATTGAGCAAAGTAATTAAATAGCGCCTAAATATTTTGTCGCTATGGGTTAGTGTGAAGTATGAACTTTTGCGGGAAATAATTATTGATGGTGTTGGCCGAACCCTCACGTTGTTTGCTTGCTGCGGTCCTGGACGAGCGCAGTAGACCAGATGCGTTGCTTCCTCGCGTTTGCTCTTCTCTGCCTCCGTTGTCCCATCGAACTATTAACCATGTCGTGCTGCCTCTGTCCATCTCTGTCCACCTTTGCTTGTTTCATTTTCATCTGCCAAGCTGAGCCAGGACGGCCTTTCCCTCCCTCTTTTTCTCTGCTGCAATGAATGCCACTGCCGGCCATGTCGCGCTGTCCTTGCTATCGCCTGAAGCCAGCTCTCGTGAGTGAGTAGCGTGGAGCTGCATGCATGTGCTCAGAGATAGGCCAGGAAAAGCTAACGTCTCGTCCTGCATGCCTAAGTTTTGTCCACTGGCTTCCATTTTTTTAGCACCAGCAGTCATTTTATTTTACAGCAAGCAGCCGAGCACCGCTGCAGCAGGCCTATCCTCCTTTACCTCTGCTGTTGGTCGGACTGTCTTTGGACTGTGTCTGTGCCGAGCCAGCACCCATTTTGACAGTGCCCGCATCGCCTTGGTCCACTCCTCGGCCCTGTGCTGCCGTGCACCGGCGCCCCTCCTTGCTGCGCCGTTGTTCCGCTGCTCGGCCGCTGCCACGCTCCCTTTCCTCTGCTTGTCCGCGCCGCCAGTTCTCAGCCCGGACGCTCAGCCCCTGTGGAGCTCCTCGGCCGTTGCTCCATCCGTGCCCGCAGTCCACGCCACCTCCTCTGCACGCGGTTGCTCCACGGCGACTCGCCGCCGACGCCCTACCTCCGCGCAGGTGCCAGCGCCTCTCTGCTCCTCCCGCACCCCGTTGCTGGCCGCGCATGTGCGCCCGCCGTTCACCTCCCGTCACCGAGCCACAGCACCTTGCTCCACCTGCGCTGCCACCTTCCATCCACTCACATACGCGCGCACCTCGGCCTCGTGCTGGCCCACACCCTCGGTTCTACAGTTGTGTGCCACATCACCGCCGCACCCCTCTTCTTCCTCTTCCGCTGCAGCCATGCGTGGCCACCATGCCTGCCTAACTGCGCCCATGGTCACGCCGTTTCGCCCGCGCCACAGCAGCTATTCTCCAGGCGCCATCGCCACCTGCCGTCGTTTGCGCAGCCCCGCCTGCTGACCGTACCGGTGATGCATCCCATCACCGCAATAGCCGCATCCGCGGCCATGATGGCCACAGCGCGCTGCTCTACCTTGCCTCTTCTTCACCATGCGCAGGTGCAATCGAGCCCCTTGGGCCACGCCAGAAATTGGCCATGGCGCTGCCCCTGCCGGGTCCCGCTGCAGTGCTCCACCGGTTCCGCCCGGCTGTGCTGCTCCCATCCTCGGGTACGGCCGGAGCCACTGATGCCCCACGCGCCGCCACCGCGTCGGATCCGCAGCGCCACAGCGCTGAGCTGCCGTGCACAGCGCGCGAGCGCCGCCGTTCCTTCCTCCTGTGCCGGTGCTCCCTGCTGTTCCGCGCGCGTCACCACCCCGTTTCTTCCCTGCGCTGGCTGCTGTTTCACCGTGCCGAGGCGTTGCCTGTCGTGCATCTACCGGGGTCACGCGCCATCGTGTCGCGGTGGCCTACTTCTCGCGTTCATGTCGCGCCGGCGTCGCTGGTGCCATGCTGCAGCGCATCGCCGGTCCGCCTGCCGCTGCCCCGCGGCCAATTTTTTTCCGCCGGTCGGTGCTCCCCTGTTCCGTCCTCTGTTTTTGGGGAAGGAAAGTGAAGGTGAGAAAACATGAATTTGACTTGTCTAGGGAGTAAAACGCGAACAATATAACTCACTAGAATAGTGGCCTCATTGGTTTTGCGATTACGAGATAGAACGAGGACTCTTTTAAATATTACCACAACCGCTGTGGATTTCGTGACAGGGCCGGTTTGTTGGGCTGGCCTGCTCATGCTACCGGCTGCCCGACCTGCCGCCCCGCGCCTGGGCCACTGCCTGCCGCTGGGCCACCGCCTGTCCACCGCTGGGCCTGGTCGAACGGGCCACTGGGCCGGCTGATGTCTGTTGGCCCTTTAGTTCTAAGCGATTGCTAATTTAGTCTCGGGAATAAAATTATAAAATCAATATAAAATAGTATAGGGATAAAAAATAGTGAACCCAGTTTTGTTGAGTTCCTAAAATCATGAGCTACCTATTAGTAGATTTTGTTCACGTAGTTGGATAATATTATTGGAAGCTATATAATTAAATTGAGGTACTTAAGAGTATGAAAAGATAAACTTGTAGGAACTTTCATGATAAATTGGTAATATTTTTGAATCTAAAAATTATATAGTAAGTTACGAACAATATTATGTACTCACTATAATGTTTATAGCACCAGAATAATTAGTTTTCTAAATAGATAATGATGTCTTATTTCGAATAATGATTAAATCGATAGAATCAAATGAAGAAACACCGTTGGTTTATATAACTAAAATAGTTGTTGGGAAATAACGCCTTATCCGACCACGTGTATATGTAGCCTAAGTACGGTTGTCGTTAGAATTAGCCGGTTAACTCGAGAGGCGTACGTCGTATTTTACGAGTCATGATTGCAGTTGATTAATTACATCCTTGCACTGCATCGCATTGCATATCATATAGGTATGATGATGGATCAACGGATCAATCGAAGGATGATTGGAAATCCGAAGATGGTGTAATAGTATTCTCTCTAGGAGATGATGCGATGGGCTTGTTATTCAGTTGCTGGTGGATGATCTGAAGATGCAGATACTAACTTTTTCATATCTCTTACCCAGGCAAGCCCTGGTGCATAACCCCTACCTTTCTGCAGTTTAAATTATATTTGTGCATTATGTTTTGAGGAGTTGAATGAAACCCGGGTCTTACTAGTATGACAGGATCGTGTAGATTGCTATGCTATAGGACTCCGGTAGAAGTCGAGTGATTGCCTGTCACTCGCGAGATATAGGAAATATATTATTGGATTATCATCACTTGGAAAAGGAAAAAATGGTGACCGAGCAGGGATATGGTTTGGGTATTGGTGGGTGTAAGAGGTTGTGTCGCCATGGACACGGGGCATGGCTTGGTTACACTGCTTTCCCTGTCTGGTCAGTTAAGGACCGTTCGTTGCATAAGACTCTAGGCAGGTCATAGACTTATTATCCCGAGCACATACTTGTGTATGGGTGCTTGGAAGACTTGTTGCTCTCTTGTCATGGATCTGGCTCTTTTTGGACCGACTGTCGGGGTTTTATTTTGGTGGAGGAGGTCCTTGCACCGCACTGAGTTTGGGACTCAGGGGCGGGGGCTTAGAGTCCTAGTTTGGATGGGGACCTGGACACCCGGGATAGAAGAGTGATGGGTTGGTCCTGCTTGTGCCCAGGGTACGAGCGGAGCGTGTGTTTTCGAGGTACCCAACTGGGGACATTGATTCGTGAATCGCCGGGTGATTCGGTACAGCTTGTCTACGGTTTAGCATCGTAGTAAGAACTGAAAGATGAAAGATGGAAGATGGACAAAGGAAATCTGATTGCTTACCACTTGCTTGAAAGTAGCACAGGTACTTACATAGAATGGTTAGTTAATGAACCAATGCGGCTATTAATAAAAATCAAATGTAAAGACGCACGCTTAGTAATGCTTCCTGCAATGCAATAAGCCCACAAGCCAGATAGCCTTGCATATCCTTGGAGTCTTTTCTTTTCTCCTGTCGAGTAAGTCTTGCTGAGTATAATTGAGTACTTAGGATTTTATTCCCCCTGTTGCAGGTGATAGGTGGATGCTAGAGCTGACTCTTGTGTGTGGATACCTCCTGGTGGGCTCAGCGAGGATTCTTTTATGTTGCGATCGTAGTTGTTATTTATAACTCTCACCAAATGCTTTTATAAATGAAAGTGTCATAATCTGTTGTCGTAGTTTATTTACCAATACTTCATCATGTCACGATTAGATATTCATTTCCGCTGTAATTCTGATCACATATTTATATTCCGTTGTTCAATTAAATTGTTCATAACTCTGATAATATGAATTCATTCCGCTGTTATATTAATAAATATTATACTCTGATGTTGTACTAAAAGTAATGTAAGAAATGGTTCAGAATGATGTAAGCTTTATTCTCTTATTTGTGATCCTGATGGCAAAAATGTGGATTTTCAGGTTCTCCCCTGGGGTGTGCCCGATGGAACATAGTAATTTAGTGTTCTCCCTTGAGTGCTTAGTGTCTAATGGAAGACAAGCACTCTTGTGAGGCATTAGATTAGGCAGTTCTGCCACAGCGCGTCTAGTCATGGTTTTGTGAGGGTGTGGTTTCGTGTGAGCGGACGTCAGGTCGCTGTGTCCAGTCTAATGCTGGCGCGTCCGATCTCAACTTGATCATTAGGATCGCACGACCACGGAACACGGAGGCAACATGGCTTCCATCTAGCGACCGGACATTGCCCGGGCTACGTCCAGTTGATCTGTCCGGTGCGTCCGGTTGTCCCGTGAAGGTAGACAACAGGGGCCAATGGTTCTATTTCGAGGAGATGCCTATTTAAGTCATGTGGCCGAATCTTGCTCACTCTGTTGGCCATTTATTTGAGAATACATTCTAGTGAGCATAGCCATCTCCCTCTCACTCATCCAACTTGATTGATTCATCATTTGGTGAGAATTGAGAGCATCCAAGTGCATTGCTTTAAGTGATTGCATGTAGAGGCACTTGGTGATTGTGTTTCACTGCGGATTCACTTGTTACTCTTGGTGGTTGCCGCCACCTAGATGACTTGGTGTAGCGAGGATCGTCGAGTGAAGGAAGGTGCTTGTCTTTGGCTCCGATCATGGTAATTGTGAGGGGTTCTTGACCTTTCCCCAGTGGCTTAAGTGTGTGAAATAGATATTATAGCAACTAGAATTGTGGATAGGAGGCTTACATTTTTAGTAGGCTAGTGCAACACTCGTTTTACCGTTTAATTGTCTAACCACTTGGCTTAAGTGTTGTTGTAGAAATTTTTATAGGCTATTCACCCCCTCTAGCCATTAAGACCTTTCAAGTGGTATCGGAGCCATGGTCACCTTGATTTGAGGCTTAACAACCTTTGGTGTCCAAATGGCTCAAATCAACAACACCAAGTAGCCACCACAATTTGATGGCTGCAATTATCCTTATTGGAAGGTGAAGATGACAACATACATCAAGTCAATCAATAGAAAGGTGTGAAAGGTGGTGGAGACTAAGATTGAGGTTGTCAATGAGGAGGCTCCTACCATCGCCGAAGAAGTGCTACTCCAAAATAATGACATTGCTCTTAGTGTCATTCATGATGCATTGAATGAGAGGAGATTTGAGCAAATTAAGAACATTGAGATGGCTCATGAGGCATGGAGGAAGTTGGAGGAGTCATTTGAGGGCACTCAAGCCATAAAGGGTGCCAATGCATACATCCTCAAAGAAAAGTTTGCTAGCTTCAAAATAAAGGAAGTTGAGAGTGTACCGGAGATATTCCATAGACTTCAAGTGCTTGTCAATGATCTCAAAGCACTTGGAGATGAGATGAAGTACAAGGACTTCTCCCACAAGTTCTTAAGATGCTTACCATCAAGATTTGACATATTAGTCACTATTCTAGTGAGGAGTGGTTTGGACACCATGGCACCAAACCAAGTGTTGGGTGATGTAATGACCGATGATACATATAGAGATGATGATGAGAAGGAAGAAAAGAAGGAGAAGAAAGATGAGAAGAAGAAGAGTGTGGCATTCAAAGCCACATCATCATCCAAGGGCAAGGCAAAGCAAGAATCATCATGTGAAGATGAAGACTCAAGCTTTGATGAGTTAGATGATGAGAAAATAGCTCTCTTTCTGAAGACATTTGGCAAATTCATGGTGAAGAAGGGCTACCATGCAAGAAGGAAGAAATCTTCATCCAAGAACAAGCAAGAATCAAGTAGGTGCTTCAAGTGTGGAAGCAAGGATCATCTTGTTGCTCAATGCCCCTACAATAGTCAGAATGAAGATAATGACAAGAAGGGCAAGAAGAAGGACAAGAAGGAGAAGAAGAACAAGATGACCTTCAAGAAGAAGAAGAAGGATGGTTCATATGTGGTCACTTGGGATCGTGATGCTTCCTCAAGTGATGATGATGATAGTGATGATGACAAGACCTTCAAGAAGAAGGCTCTCGCAAGCATTGCCATCAATGAGAAGCCTTCCCTCTTAAACACTCCATCTACATGCTTCATGGCTAAGGCCACTAAGGTACAAACTTGTGATGATAGATGTGATGAGGAATATAATAATGAAAGTGAAAGTGATGATGATGATGAGCCTACTAAAGATGAACTAATTGACATGTTAGAAGATGCTAAAGAACATTTTGACATTAAGAGAAGGGAATGCAAAGACTTACATAAGGAACTAAAAGCCCTTAAGCAAGCCTTTGATGAGCTCAATACATCTCATGAGAGGCTAGAGGAAGCCTATGAGAATCTTGGCAAGGCTAACAAGAAGCTTGGAAAGGCTCATTCCACTCTTGTTGAGCAAAATGAGAAAGTGGTAGTAACATGTGATGTAGGCTTAACATCCGACATAATTGATGAATCTTTCTATATGCCTATTGTTGTTGCTCCCGCTAACCCTTCATGTAGCTCATCATCCACTTCCACTTCACCTATGAGTGATGGTTTTACTTATGATGCCTCACTTATGGTTGAAAATGAGACCCTCAAGAAGAAGGTTAATGAGCTCACTCTCACCTTATGCAAAGCCTATGGTGGTGAGGACCGCTTGCTTATGAGCTTGGGTAGCCAAAGAACTTCTCCCTACAAAGAGGGATTGGGATATACCCCCAAGAAAGGCAAGGCGGCCTTTGCTCCTCATAAGACTAGTTTTGTGAAGAACAATGGTCGGTTTTACACTAGTTGCAAGCAAGTTGGTCATAAAGAGCATGATTGCAAGAACAAGAACAAGAATTCTAATATATCCTTAATCACGTTTGATTCTTGTTATTTGCTCACTAAGGGTGCCAATGGTGTAAAGGCTAAGTTTGTTGGTACATCCATGTTGGGCCCAAAGAAGGCCATTTGGGTACCAAAGAGTTTAGCGAGTAACCTTCAAGGACCCAAGCAAGTTTGGGTACCTAAAAAGAATTGATCTTCTTTTGTAGGTCAATTACAAAGCTAGAGGAAGGTATTAGGTTCCTGATAGTGGGTGCACTCAACACATAACCGGTGATGTAAGAATGTTCAACTCAATCAACACCAATGATAGCAATGGTTATGCTACTATCACATTTGGTGACAATGGCAAAGGCAAGGTCAAAGGACTTGGTAAGATTGTAATATCAAATGACATGAGCATATCCAATGTGTTGCTAGTAGAGAGCTTGAACTTCAATTTTTTATCCATGGATCAATTGTGTGATCTTAGATTTAAGTGCATATTTGGAGTTGATGATGTAGAGATCATAAGTGTAGATGGCTCTAATTTGATCTTCAAAGGCTTTAGATATGAGAATCTATACCTGATTGATTTCAATGCTAGTGAAGCTTGTTCACTAAATCTAGTATGGGTTGGTTAAGGCATAGAAGGCTTGGTCATGTTGGAATGAAACAATTAAATAGATTGGTTAAGCATGACTTGGTTAGAGGATTGAAAGATGTTGTGTTTGAGAATGATAAGCTTTATAGCTCTTGTCAAGCCAGCAAACAAGTTGGAAACACCCATCCTAAGAAAAAGCATGATGAGCACTAGTAAAGCATTTGAGTTATTGCGCATGGATTTGTTTGGACCAACACAATACACTAGCATCGGTGGAAACAAATATGGCTTTGTGATAGTGGATGACTACACTAGATATACTTGGACATTCTTTCTAGTGGACAAGAGTGATGTGTTTGCAACATCCAAATCATTTGTCAAGGGCATACACAATGAGTTTGAAATAACTATCAAGAGAGTTAGAAGTGACAATAGTAGTGAGTTCAAGAAAACTAGAATTGATGAGTTGTGTGATGACTTTAGAATTAGACATCAATTCTTGGCCAAGTACACTCCTCAATCAAATGGCATTGTTAAGAGGAAGAATAGAACACTCATTGATATGGCAAGGTCTATGCTTAGTGAGTACAATGTGAGTCAATCATTTTGGGCCAAAGCTATCAACACGGCTTGCTATTGTAGCAACCGCCTCTATTGTCACCCATTGAAAGAGAAGACACCTTCTAAGCTCTTGAATGGTAGAAAACCCAACATTGCATATTTTCAGGTCTTTAATTGCAAATGCTACATATTGAGAAAATGTACTAGATTGAGCAAGTTTGACAAGAAATGTGATTAAGGATTCTTGCTTGGATACTCAACCACTAGCAAAGCATATAGAGTTTAGAATTTGGCAAGTGGTACTCTTCAAGAAGTTCATGATGCTGAATTTGATGAAACCAAGGGTTCCCAAGATGAGAATGAGAACTTGGAAGATGTGAGAGGCATTCAACTTTTAAATGCCATGAAAAACATGGATGTTGGTGAATTTAGGCCTAGATGAGTGATAGATGATGAAGATGATCAAGTGCAAGTACTCTAACTCAAATGTGCAAGATGATACAAATCAAGCAAGTACAAGTGGCTCTTATGACAATGTGCAAGATCCATAAGTGGCTAGTACATCATCTCAACCAAATGATCAAGTAAGTGCAAGCAATGTTCCAATACTCTAACCAACCAATATTACAAGGGATCATCCATTGGACACTATAATTGGAGATATTTCTAGAGGTGTACGAACAAGATCAAGATTGGCTTCATTTTGTGAGTATTTCTTAATTGTGTCATCCATTGAACTAAAGAAGATAGATGAAGCATTGAAGGATGTTGATTGGGTGAATGCAATGCATGAAGAATTGAATAACTTCACAAGAAATCAAGTATGGTAATTAGTTGAGAGACCAAAGAACCACAATGTGATAGGAACTAAATCGATCTATAGAAACAATCAAAATCAAGATGGGATAGTAGTGAGGAACAAAGCAAGATTGGTATCACAAGGTTACACTCAAGTGGAGGATCTTGACTTTGGAGAAACATATACACCAGTTGCTAGATTGGAAGCAATTAGGATCTTGCTAGCTATGCTTGTGCCCACAACATCAAGCTTTATCAAACGGATATCAAGAGTGCATTTCTCATTAGCTACATCAATGAAGAAGTATATGTTGAGCAACCTCCCTATTTTGAAGATGACAAGAAGCCCAACCATGTGTACAAATTGAAGAAGGCATTGTATGGCTTGAAGCAAGCACCTAGAGAATGGTATGAGAGGTTGAGGGACCTCCTACTCTCTAAAGGGTTCATGATGGGCAAGGTTGACACCACACTTTTCACCAAGAAGATTGGCAAGGACTTATTTGTGTTGTAAATCTATGTTGATGACATCATATTTGGATCAACCAATCAAGACTTTTGTGAAGAGTTTGAGAAAATGATGGCTAATGAGTTTGAGATGTCCATGATCGGAGAGCTTAGTTACTTCCTTGGACTTCAAATCAAGCAACTAAAGAATCGTACAATTATGAGCCAAGGCAAGTACATCAAAGATATGCTCAAGAAGTTTAGCATGAATGAGAGCAAAGCTATTAGTACACTATTGACAGTCACTAACATCAATTATAAACCATCAACATAACATGTATTTATACTTAATTCTATTACCAAACATAGGTACAGGGGTTTAAACTAATAAATTCTATAAGTTTTGGTGATTTCGTGTTTTTAACAGGGTTTACCCAGAAAATTGTTAAGGGGGGCCTATTCGTCAAAGGAAATTACGGAATTCCACCACGAAACCGACGCGAGAAGACTCTAGAACACTTCAGAAGGCAAATCACCAAAGCGGAGACCGAGGCGTTGCTAGGTGGGGCTAGATGGCCCCACCTATAGGCTGGGTGGCCCCTGGGCCCACCTGTCAGCCTCCGCGTCATAATGTTGGTTCTCCACCGTCTCCTAGGTTGCATCTACGCCATCCTTTAAGTCGGTTTGATCCAAGGGCTCATGTTGGATGCTCTAGCCTATATATACCAGCCCCTGCCCCCTTCCTTGGGTAGATCCTAAAACCCTATTTCATATCATGAGGATCAGAGCCAGCTATCAAAAAAGATTAGTCCTCTATAGGATCTAGTCTTATAAATAATAGTGAGATATAGAGTGAGGGAAGAGTTTGGAGGAGGTGCCAGCCTGTCGGTGCTCTCTCTACAACTTGTACCTTGGGGGATCCAAGTCTACTTGAGCTTGCCTTCGAGATATCTCTGGTAATCAACTTTTGATTCAAGTAAGCATCTTATTTATATTGTTCTTCAGGTTCACGACTCTCTTTTGAGTGCTTTATTCTCTTCCTAGGGGGAGTAGAGTATTAATCGTAAGTGTAAGCATGGTGCTTAGACTTAGGTTAATCATGGATGCACCCTGCATTCCAGAAGGTGGTAGATCACATGAGTGACATAAGTTCTAAATAGCCTATATTATATAGCTTCGTTGATCTTTTGTAGTCCATCTCCTGTCTATAGGCGCATGTAGGACACTGGTTACGAAGGAAAGCATCCTCTACTGGTGTCTTTCCCTAGTAATGTCCTAGTTGAATAGTAGAAGACATAAGCTTACCCAAGTCAAAACTAGAGAACCTTAGTTATCCTCTCTACGCTCCAATTTATCCAAACCTTGTTGCTACCCCTTGTTAAGTTTGACCAGTAGTTAGTCTCACACATTTTCCTATGGATACGATACTTGGAATACTTTCAGGTGAAAGCTACAGCAGTATCCGTGCATTTGTGGATTTATCTTTGTGCGTTAAATATACCAACAAGCTTTCTAGCCCCGTTGCCGAGGAAACGATTGCTGAATTAACTTCGAGCCTAACTTAACATTTTATTTTACTTTTTCTTTTAGCATGGATTCCACTCCTATCTATCAATATGCTAAACCCATGAGCGCAAGCCTAGAGCCACCAAAATCTTCAGAGCCCATCCTAACACCTGGCTATGAGCTGCACCCATGTTTTATAAAATTGATTCGGGATAATCCTTCTCGAGAGAAGGCGATGAAAACCCATACTCACACCTATAAGAGTTTGAACAAACCTATGCATGCTTACGTATTGTTGGCATGTCTGACAAAACCTTAAGATGAAAGTTGTTGCCGTTCTCTTTGACAGAAGAGCTAAACAATGGTATAGTCAAACCGTAGGAAGTATGCAAGGAGATTGGAAAATGCTATGCTCTAAATTTTGTTTATGTTTCTTTCCCATCTCTAAAGTGGTTAGCCTTCGGAAAGAGATTCTAAATTTTAGACAACTAGAAGAAAAATCTCTTGGTACATCATGGGATCATTTTAAAGAACTCATCATCACTGGCCAAGACCTTGCCATTCAAGACCCTATACTTCTTCAATATTTTTACATGAGTCTTAGCAATGATTCCATGGAATCCCTTGATGCAGCCTCTAGGAAAGCTTTCCTTCATTTGTCTACTAGTCTCCCTACACTAGCATTCATAATGAACTCCCCGAGAAAGTGAAGAAATCATCTTCCCGATCAAGAAGAGGAAGTTCTAATAGCCAAATCACAACCACTTCAATCCAAAGATTTAGCTATCAATCTTGAACCACCAATACCCCCAAGAGAAGAAGTAATTCTACCTTTGGAAATCCCTATTGAAATTAAGGATGGCCTCTTTGGTGCTGATCTTAGGAGAACATTAAATTCTCATCTTCATAAGAGAGCTTCGAGCGAATATAATTCAAATCCTCTCAAGAAGGGATCTCTTAAGAAGCGTCCTTATTCCCATATAGGACATTGAGAAGAATTCAAGGATGGCATTTCAAGTAATGTCATAGAAGGAGAGCCGAGCCATCTAGAAGCCATTCATATTCTATCCCCTTCTATGCCCACATTAGATGTCTTATCTAAACCCATCTCTAAACCTATCCTTGACCCCAATCATTCCCCTGATGCTCTTTTTCCTAAGACTCATGACGATCCTAGAAATCCACCAAGACAACCAAAGCATTGAAATCATGAAGACCACAAGGATGACCAAGAAATGCAACGACAATGGCTGGAATGTATCAAGAACTTGTATGTCATTGCAAAAGAATGGATGGACAAGGACGAAGCCTTATGGGTATAATCCAAACTTGGCTTAGATCCAAACAGTGAGCTTAAATCAATCTCTTTAATAAATATGACTCATCCAAGTTTGGAGGAGGCCTCAGACGAGATCAACCCGAGAGCCACCAATCCATGGGAAATCTTGGACAATAAAATGTCCAATGAATGTCATAGGCATGGAATGGAGACAATGTTTCCACCTATAGACATTCATGAAGAAACACCCTTAGAGCTTGAAAAGAAAGATAACATCAACGAGCATGGAAGTTATTTCATGAACACCTCATCAAATCTATGCTCGCATGAGAATCTTCTAAATCAATTAGTCTCTCTAACATTGCCACACATGAGATCTTCAACCCCCTCGTGCTTCCTGTTCATAAAGACTTTGAAAGGGTAGTTGTAGATACATATGTTTATCATAAATATTGCAAAACTCATTGGCATGAATCTTGAGATAGGCACCCAAAGGTTGGTATTGGAGGGTAAACCACTTCACCAACCTAAAGCGTGATTCGAAGGTTATAATAATGAGCTTCTATCCTAAAACAAGCACTTTCGAGGAGACAACATGAGCTTTCACCTTTTGTTATAATTCCCTTGTGAAGTGAGCATAGAAATATAGTTGTGAAAATATTCCTTTAGGTATTTTTGTCACTAACCATTCTAGGTTTGAAGCAAAAAGGATGAACGATGATGATTCAAGGTATGTCTAACCAATCATCATGCAACATTGAATCACAACCATCCAAACTTGACTTTACCTTGCAAAATTCAAGTGTGGGGGATAAACTTCTCTAAAAAATCTTATGCCATGTTGCTAATTTTGGTTGTCTCTACTTTCAAGTCATGCTCAGTTTGCTAAACAACAGTCATAATCTTTCATCTCTATTTGAATAAATCTCTATAATGCTTTCATGCCACCTTTGTTTACTATAGTATATTCAAGGTTTGGAGTATGTTCATACATCTCATAAATTAAGCATGGCACTTAGTTTAGGAGTGTTAATCCTACTTTCAAAGGCTTTTTAAATTAAGCGTGTTGCTTAGGTTAAAATGCTTTCCTAGATTAAATTAGACAAGGTGTCTACTTTGATTTTTAAACCAAGAATATGCTATAGTAGATACTAGTTATTTTGTTAGACTAACCCCATGTAGGAAACTCTTAATTCAATATTGGTAAGTCACGAGATGAATTCAAATAAAAAATAAAGCAAGGCACATGACGAACCTCAATAACTTGCACAAGACACAGCTCATTCATCATAGATGTAAGAACTACACCTCATTCAACATGGATGAAAGAACTATAAGTACCAAAATTCATTCACTTTGTCTTTTGCTGCAAGTTACCGTTGCCTTGAGCCATGCTTGTATAAAATATGATCTCTATACTAAAGTAATCCCAAAACCATCTTTTCATTAGCATAGAGGGAAATTATAAAATTCTAGACAAACAACCCATGTTTCAAAATTATATATTTCTTCGGGTATGCGTTGTCCACTAATCCTTTGCAGGCATAAAATAATGAGTGAGGCAAAAGGTCTAACAAGGTGTCAAAAGATCGAAGAGCAGAAAGATGACATGACAAAAGGATGAGAAAGAAAAGGTGTGAACTAGGAAACAAGAAGCTCATAAACAACTCAAGCTACGAGACTAGCCGAACAAGGAAAACTTTAAGCAAAAGGGAAGGACCATCATGAGTCATCTACCCTTCATCATATGGTGACATTATGCTCCAATGACAAAGGTAACATCTTAAGGTAAATGGTCATTATTTAAAAAGCTTTTCCTTAATTCTAGTAGGCACATAAATAAGAAACAAAATATGTTTGAGTTACAATTTACCTGATTAGACCTAATTAGCTCAACATGTCTTGTTCTTTAAGCTTGTTCCTAGCACCACTTTCTTGATCTCATAGTTTTAACCAAATGAGCTAAAATATTGCACATCCTATCTCTAGAAAATGATAGTCATAATCATATAAAGTTTGATACATTATGTAAAGATAGACAATCCTTCCAAGGGTTAAGAAACTCGAACCTTTTGGACAAATGAACTTAAATGCTACATGCATGCTCAATCTTCTGATCTTATCACCCATGACATAATTGAACAAAGCACATAGCATCAACTTCATCTTGTTCAATATGCCTAAGGTTAGAGAAGAATAAATAAAGTTTTGATTCTATTGGTGTTCTCCCACCAATAGAGCCCATGCACTTGATTTCTACCTTGTCTTATAAGCAGGAAACACTTCAAGCAAAGTGTGAGGGAAGACAGTCGACTCTCCAATTTGTACAAGTGTTCTGAACCTGTCAAACCAAAGTCCAAACTCACAACCAAGACAGGTTTGGCGGAAGGAGGTGACATCACTATTAGAGGCACCACCACAAGAATCCTCCTTTTCAGAGCAAACCGAGGTATTTGGTCAATAAACTTCACAAGGAGAAGTCCAGTTCGAAGGACTTACAACACCGAACCCTCACCAAAAGAGCTAGCTTGGGGGAGATGCACTCCCATGTATCCAAGTAAGTATTCTTTCCCTTTTTGTTCTAGTTTTAATTTCTTTTGATAGTACAAAAATGATGATGAAGCAAAAACAAAATAAAAATTTATCTTTGCATTAGTCATTTATAATAATGTGTGATCTAGTAAAATTGAAAACAAAATAAAAGCTGTGTCTAGTTTGCTTTAATTTATTTTTAAGAGCTGAATAAAATAAAGAGGACTCAGAATAATCTCTTAAATGGAAATAATGAATAGTTGCTCTGTTGTAATTCCTTTCAAGTACCTAGTTTTTAGCCTCGAATTCTCCCGAGTTTTGGACATGACTGATGTGATATAAAGATTTACTCTGAACTTGAAACTCATGGGTAGCGAATGCTTGATCTAAGTCTAGGTAATTGATGAATATGATATGAGAAGGTCTGAGCTATTGTTTATCTTGTTCTAAGTAACACTAAAGTTCTGGAGATTTATCTTTTGAAAAACACAAAAATGCTACATGATGAGTTCCTGTATGATAAAGCTTGAATTTCCCACCAGAGCCATACATGTTATTTAGGCTAGGAAAACTTCCACATATATGTTGCTTGCTTTTGCATTGAGTTTTATCAAGCTTTGTTGATCCTTATGAGACATTTGTCATGCTCTTAAAATCAAGATCACGTACACACCACCCAAATATGTTTTACTCCTACATTGGGACTAAACACCAAAAACATGCTTGTTAGGTTTCCCATACACCAAATAAATGCTCCAAGTTCTTGTTGCTATCTCTCAAAAGTTTTGTTGTAGAAAAAGAGACATGAGGCTATGTAAAAGTTATTCATAAAAAAGAAGAAAAAACGAGATGAGAAAAAATGGACAAGTGTCTGAGATAGATGCCCGCCTAAAAAAAGAGAAGAGAAAGAGAGATGAATAAGATAGCCCCTGTTCTCTAGTAAATGTTTCTAAGTTTCAAAAGAGAGATAAGTTTTTAAGGAGCATAGTAGAATTAGGTTAGCCACCATATATATATATATATATATATATATATATCCACCATATATCCACACACATGCACATCTTGATTTGATTGTATGACTCAACTCTCTTTGGATCCGTTGTTTGACTTTACAATATATGCATTGCAAGTATGCTCTAGCTTTCTCCCTACCTATGAACTCCACATAAGCCTTAGTAGTAGAAAGAGAAAAGGTATAACATCTTTATTGCCTTGGTGAGGATCCACAAATACTACATATATTGAGAGACATGAGAGTGTCATACAATGGAATCTTTGAGTTTTATTTTGAAAACATATAAAAACTCTAGAACAATGGTGAAACAAAGAACTTAAGACATAGTGCTTGACTTGATCATTCTATCTTTCAATTTCTCAAGACCCAAGTGAAGGTTAAGAAGCCCCATGGTTGAAGGTAATATGGGTAAGTTTGAAAGTCAGATCAGTTTATTCTAATCTGGAGAAGAATTTTTTATTGAACGCATATGTACTTTTGAGGTGTGAAAACATTATAGCAACTCCTGATCCTTTGCTAAGTTTAGCTTTGCTCAGGGACTGGCAAAGGTTAAGCTTGGGGGAGCTTATTGACGGTCACTAACACCAATTATAAACCATCAACATAACCTCCATCACCAAACATAGGTATAAGGGTTTAAACTAATAAATTCCATGAGTTTTTGTGAATCTATATTTTCGGCAGGGTTTATCAAGAAAACCATCAAGGGAACCTATTCATCAAAGGAAATTATGGAATTCCACCACAAAACTGACGTGGGAAGACTCTAGAACACTCCAGAAGGCAAATCACCAAAGCAGAGACTAAGGCGCTACCAGGTGGGGCCGGGCAGACCCACCTACAGGCTGGGTGACCCTAGGCCCACCTGTCAACCTCCGTGTCACAATGTTGGTTCTCTACCACCTCTTAGGTTGCATCTAGGCTATCTTTTAAGTCGGTTTGATCCAAGGGCTCATGTTGGATGCTCCGGCCTATATATACCAGCCCCTGCCCTCCCTCCCTAGGGCAGATCCTAAAACCCTAATTCATATCATGAGGATCAGAGAAAGCTATCAAGAGAAGATTAGTCCTCCATAGGATCTAGTCATATAAATAATAGTGAGATAGAGAGTGAGGGAAGAGTTTGAAGAAGGTGCCGGCCTATCGGTGCCCTCTCTATGGCTTGGACCTTGGTGGATCCAAGTTCTACTTGAGCCTAATTTTGAGATATCTCTGGTAATCAACTTCTAATTCAAGTAAGCATCTTGTTTATATTATTCTTCAGGTTCACGACTCTCTTTTGAGTGCTTTATTCTCTTCCTAGGGGGAGTAGAGTATTAATCATAAGTGCAAGCATGGTGCTTAGACTTAGGTTAATCATGGATGCGCCCTGCATTCCAAAAGGTGGTAGATCGCATAAGTGACATAAGTTCTATATAGCCTGTACTATATAGCTTCGTTGATCCTTTGTAGTCCACCTCCCGTCTATAGGTGCACGTAGGACGCGGTTGCGAAGGAAAGCATTCTCTGCTGGTGTCTTTCCCTAGTAATGTCCCTAGTTGAATAGTAGAAGACATAAGCTTAGCCAAGTTAGAACTAGAGAACCTTAGTTATCCTCTCTACGCTCCTATTTATCCAAACCTTGTTGCTACCCCTTGTTAAGTTAGACTGTAGTTAGTCTCACACATTTCCCTATGGATACAATACTTGGAATACCTTCGGGTGAAAGCTACAGCGGTATTCGTGCGCTTGCGGAATTATCTGTGTGCGTTAAATATACCAACATACACCAATGGGAACAAATGTCAATTTAGATTGTGATGCAAGTGGCAACATGGTGGATCAAAAGTTGTATCAGTCTATGATTGGAAGCCTACTCTATGTGACCGCATCAAGATCGGTGTAACACCCCAGGTGTTTGTCACCAGTTAAGCAGTGGGTTTGAGCTCAAACATGGCATGTTAAGTGATAATCAAGAGCTTTAGTTCCTTATCTCTAAAGTGGTGATGAAGGTGTTGAGGTTAAACCTACGAAAATGAGCCCCAACTTGAACTTGGGCAATACACTTTGCTTACCTATGGACCCTTGTTAAGACTTTGCATGAGTAATGTTGAACATGCTTATTTCATGAACATTACATCAACATGCATCCATCTTGTCAGTGGAAAAAGTTTCATGAAGTTTGGAGCCAAGAAGTCACATGGAATGATAAGTTATAACCTTTCTTGAATTGCTTCATCAGGTAAATGGGAACATGGGATGTCAACTAAACCTTGTAACCTTGCCCAAATGACTCTAATTGGACTCTACAACAAAAGCTATGAAGGGTTCATATTGAACAAATGCCTAGAAAAATACTTCAATGGATCAAAAAGGATGATTTAAACATATTTAAGATGTTTTGACCAAAGTAGAACTATAAGTTCTATACTTATTTTAGTGTTTGACCCTAAATGAAAGTTGTACTTTAGCCTCTGAGGAACAAACTTTACTTAAAGGTCAAGAGCTAGTTTGGCCCCTAACTTAGTTAAACTGAGGCCTTGAAACTGAACCCAGTGCTGCTTTGGATCTCGAAAATTTGGCCAAGTCTGAGATTACAATGTTGATGATGATTGGCATCTCGCGTTCTTGGATTTTCGTTAAGAAACTCAAGTTGAGCCTAATATAAAAGTTGGAGTTTACCTCTTGGAGAAGAGCATGTAAAAAGATGGACTTAGTTTGACCAAGCTTGACCTCCCAAAACCAACAAAACCAAGCTCTAGCTTAAACCTCATTAAGTCGTTGACGGTGTGAACTTAGGGCATATTTAACCACTAATCTATAGCCCTAATGACCATGGCCCCTAAATGAAATTTGTAGAGCTATTCATGGGCTGCAACTTTGCTTTTAGGCCCAAGGTCCAAATCGGCCCGTAGCCAGCCCAATTCGGCGCCCACCGCACCCGCACCATCGCCCGCCACGTGCTCGACAAATTACCGACGCGTCCTCCATGCGCAAGAGCACGCCCCACCATTGCTACCATGCGCCCCTGCCTCTCTGTGCTGATGGGGAGTTGCCGAGGATGCCTAGGCTCACACTCTGCCTCTCCCTCACTCGCTCTCGCTATCCATGTTAATTAGGGTTTTCTAGAAATAAATTCATATCTAAAGTTGTGGTGCTCCAATTGCTATGAAATTGTTATGGTAGGCTACTAATGTCATATGTGTGCTGTAGTAAAAATGTTAGGTTTATTGGTGCATGTGTGACTGAGTTATTGATTTAACTTGTTTAGTGCTTCATAAATGGTTTTAAATAAGTTATATTTTTTATGAAGGTGTAAAAATGGAAAATGTTGTTTCTCTACCTTAGTATGATGTTGTGCTACCATAATAACATATAATATCGCCATGTGTTTGTAGAAAATAGTGTGTGTTTTATTTATTTTGCTCTCACATGTTTTCTTGCATTAGCGATTTGTCTTTTAGTAATAATTAATCTATCAAAAATGAGCATGTAATATTTGTATAGTAATCATATTTCATCATCATCTATCTCTCACAAAAAATTGAGATCCAAATGAGATGTTTGCAACATCACCTATAATTAATATATAGGTTTTTATATATAGAAAAGCTAATGAAAGTTTGTTAGTAGATGCTTGTGTTTATGCCATGTAATACTTCTAATAATTGGTGCTAGGTAATGTGATTGCTTGGTTATAGTTAGAAGTTTCATAGAGCTGCATATATAGCAACAAAATGTTAGTTGTTAACAACATAAATGTTAAATGCATATAGTTGTATCTCCGATGTTATGGCTGCATGTCTAGTTTCTGTGGTGGTGATATTTTTGTGATGCAAATGATGTTTTATGTAGATATATTGAATACAAAAGTTGTAGATAATTTCCTTATATTTATTTTTCTAAAATTTCATGATTTTAGACTTGCTGGTTTATGAGTTATAGATTTTACAAGTTTACTGTCAGCTTTTACATGTGCTCTAAATAGATATGAATGATTGTATTGTTTGGATTACTTAAACATGGAATCATGTATTGGTGATAATAGGAGAGTTGTAGTGCTTTTTCTAGCCTTTCTAAAATGTATAAGATCACTGCTTTTGGTAGTCTAGAACTCTAGTTATTGCTGTTCAAAGTGGAATGGCAGGTTCTGTTCAAATCTGGATAGAGATATCTTCATTGGGTTGTTTAACCTTGTTAGCTGTAGAATCATCTTAAGATGATAATAATAAAGTTATAGGTAACTTAATAATCTTTCCATAAAGTTAAGAGTCATGCTTGTTGGATGATTAGAATTCCAGTTATGCATTTCAGAAGTATGTCAGTTTTCTGTCCTAGTTGGTGCAGATCTGCTTGTTTGTGTTTTTCAACATTGTTAACCTTTGAATCAGTTCTTGATGTAAATAACAAAGTTGTAGGCAATTTCCTAAGCTTTCTAGAAAGTCTAGGATCACCTTTGTTTGATGCCTATACCTCCAGTTATGGTTGAAACAAGTGGCTATTGTGCTACTGCCCAGAATCTAAGCATGTACCTAAAGTTGTTTGCTTCACTTTGCATTCCTTTGTATGCTTGTTAGTTTTAGCTCATGACCCTACTAGAATTAAATTGATCTACCTGAGGTATCTTTATAAATGTGTTATATAATGTTGGTCAAGCACGTAACTAATAAATGGTCATGTATGCATGTTGCCACAAAATGATCTTGATGCATGTTTTGCTAGAGCTTTAATTATCTTGGTGTTGTTCACTGTAGCCCTAGTTCTTATGCGATGCTAGGCTTAATTAGTTCTTGATTGTTAAATGCTTGTGATAGTTTGACTCGAGTTAACTGGTGTGCCATGCTTGTTATGCTTGCTATCCCTATGCTAGACTTGAGTGTTAGTTAGTTAAATGACTTGCTCTCTAAGTGCATATGTCTTGAGGTATAACCTTATACTTGTGTTGAATGCTTTTATATGATGCATCTCATGTTACAATTCTTCGCATTCATGCACTTGCATCTTGCATCTCAATTAGGTATGCTAGATGAACCACGTGGGGAACCAAAGGACATGATGTTGGAGCCAAACCCGAAGATGGTGTTTGGTGGACCTATCCCGAAGATGGAAGGACCCTTGGAGTGCATGCCTAGAGTGGAGATGCCACCAAGATGGTGCAAGCTAATTAAACTAACTTGTGTCGGATCCCAAGCAAGCCCTAGGGCATTCTAAGCCTCCTATGTTTTATAAAAATATCACTTGAGTCCTTTATGTTTGATGCATTAGGTTATAAGAGTTGATTTGGAAACCCTTGATGCATAGAACTACCTTATCTAGATATATACACCTTAAAGCATGTGTAGGTCTAGGATCAAATATATGCTTAGCCATGCTTAGACCGGTAGAAGTCGGGTGATTTCCTGTCACCTACGAGGTATAGGTGAATACTGGAGCACGGTTGGCTACATTTGCTATCATAGAAAATAACCATAGGATGTTATCTAAGTGGAGACCAGGTGGGATCTTATATGCACATGGTGTGGGTTGGCTATGTTGATCCCGTCTGTGTCGATTAAGGACTGTATTGTTGTTGTCGCTTTTATCGAGATTGAACGCATGCCTCTCACTTAGTTGGCCGGATAACTCGTTCCGACCGCGAAGCCGAGTAGCTCAACTCACGCTGTGCCTCCTTCTATTAGAGTGCGCACTCTGGATGGTAGTAAGGATGTGCGGGGAGCCAGACATGAGCCTAAGGGCAGGTCAGGCCTGTACGTCTTGGCAGCTGGTTGTCCCTGGTTGTGCAGCGCTGATCGAACTCGCAAAATATGGACTTAAGTTGTACCAAAGGTGACCCGATGTGACCCCAATAGGGGAAGTGTGGGTTTGTGTTAGGAATAATTGCCCTGCTGGTTGCAACCGATTCGAATTGTCGTCTCTCCCGGATAGTGAGAAACTCGACTAGTCCTAGCATCATAGTAATTGGACTATGAAATTTGATGGTCATATTAGACATGGGAATGCTACACCGGCTATGGTTATTATTATGATGCTACATAATGATATATCACATGTTTGGCATAGGTTAGATGCTAATCTAGAGACAAATAGCTACAATTAACTTGGAATCAAATTATAAAATGTATTGCTCAACTAGTGGCTTTTTATACAAAATGTTGTCAAGCCAGATCCACTTATAAAGCCTTGTATGATCCTTGGTGTCACTTTATTTTTGATTTATGATGGGTAAGTCTAGCTGAGTACATTCGAGTACTAAGAGTTTATCCCACTATGTTGCAGGTGAAGTTCTCGGCCTGCTGAAGATGGTGGCTAACCGTCGGTGCGCTCAGCGTCTCTATATAGTGTTCTTATGATGAGGACATCACTTCTTCATCACATACAAGTCAAGGAGAGGAGGAGGACCAGTATGGGCGTCCAATTCATCTTTCTGATGGTGGAGGCTCAGTCCAACTGAAGTTGGAGCCCATCTCAGGCTTCAGGACTAGTCTGCCTTAAACTGGTCACCCAGGACGCATCCGAACTCCATTTTCGACGATCCACATATGGTTGGAAAGCTAATTTGATAAGGAAGCCAATCCATGTGGTTTCATGTCAAAAGATCTTTGGAATCAATGGGAATCGTCAAAACAAGTTAGCATCTAGAATCTGTCAGGGTGCTGCGACACCATCTTTTGGTCCGTTGGACCGTGTATTGTGTTTGGGCCCATTAGGGGGCACGTCTAGGGGGGTGATGCCCAAGACTGTATAAATAGTAGCCATCGCTCTCCTTAGGGTTTGGGATTTTGTTTAGTTCTTGATTTCCTTGTGAAACAGACGTCATTTTACTGCAACTGTCGCCGCCAAGGCCGCTTGCTATGAACCAGGGCCCCAGTTCTTGATCTTGTTCGCCTATGGCGATTAGTCCTTTCGAATGAAGACTTGAACTCTTTCTCATTATTATAAGCCTTATATTTATTTGCAATTTCAGATTGTGTTATCTTGTTCTTGCTTGTGTTCTCGATTCGCTTGCAGGAAAGCCTTCTCGGCGAGGTCAATCGTGTTCGCGTGGTTGATAACCAACGGAGCAGTGGTGTAACAGTTGCGGGGGTCTGAATCAGTCTTGGTTCGAAGCCTAGATCATGAACGTCGAGTCTCCACCAATTGACGCTATCATACCTTTCAGAAGATCGGGCCTAGTCTACATCAAGTGGTATCAGAGACCTTGTTGCCCATTAGGTATAACTTTGTTTTCCCCTTTATATTGTTACTATTTTTGCATTACCTATAGTCCACAAAAAGCCAAAAAAATATACATCGTCACATATTCCATGTCCTATAGCCTCATTGTGCCATGTAATTTCGTCTCTATTTCGCGTTATTGAGTTTGTGCCCTAGGTCAAGTTCTTGTTGCTGGTTTTAGATCGTTTTTAGTCCAGTTTGCGTCTTCCCTTTGTTTTTTTATCATAATCCATGAACATCTCCAAGTCTTGTTGAGTTTCCTTTATATTCATCAAACCCTAGTCCACGCCATCTTATTTGTTACACTTGTCTTCACTATTTCCATCAAATCCTCACTGTCGTGAGCAATTTTGCACGCATTGTTCCCGTTTTGTCCTCTAATTTGGAGTCTGTTCTTAAAACTTGTCTAGTTTTTGCATACAAACTTGAATTTCGACGTTCCATATATCAAAATCAATCAGAAAAAAATTTTGGGTCTATCCATCCCCTGCTCTATTAGGGTCAAATATTTTTATTTTGGTCAAAAAGTGGTCACAAGATCCTCTTTTCGTGGTCACAAGGTTTTTATCGATTTCGAGCATGTCTTCTAGAAATTCCATAGGCCACGTCTTTCACTTGTTTAAGCTCATATTTTCTGTGGTTACTTCTTTTGTGCTCCTAAGTGAAGAAAAAATATCAAAAAAATAAAAAGAAAAAGTTGAAATTTCTCAAAAAACAACGACAGCCTAAAAAATAGAAAAAAGAGAGGAACAAAAGTGGAACAATATCTAGAGGAGCACATAGAGAGCGTCATTTGAGCTATGTTTACGTGTGCTAATTTCTGCCTTGTTCCTAATCATATTCTTACTGTTCACATTACTTGATACATCTGGTACTTGGAACGTGAGTAGGCCAGCAACTAAGACAAGTACTTGGGATACTTATTTAGCTTTGCTATTCAGTTGTGAATTTTGCTATTCCTTGCTACTATATTGTACCTATCCAAGCTCCATTTTCTTCTAATCAAGTACAGGTTCGCCTTGCAATTGTTACACTCAAGCTACAACGGTATCATAGTCACCGACCGATTGCACCGCCTATTGCTTTGGTAAGAACACTTGTAAGACCGTGGTAAGACGCTTAAGAGTTGAGTGCCTTATTTTTCCTTGTCCACAACCTAAGTAGTTGGTAGGGATAATACTATTTGTGTTGTCTTTTCCTTTCTACTAACCATGTCAGGAAAAGCCAGAGGCAGCGGCCAAGGAAATGAGGACGCACCTACATATTTCAATTACTGTGTTTCTAAGAATGAGCTTCGTGCCATTCTTGATGACAAGTTCAATGAGATCCTTCAACAAATCACCAATTTGGTCAAGAGGATTGAAGATGTTGAACAACAACATCCTGAACCACGTCCTGAAGAAGATGATGATGATCTCTCTAAGGAGGACAATGGTGACGCGGAGGCTGAAGCCGAAGCTCAACGACATGCTGAGGATGCATGTAATCGTAATCGGTTGAACTTTAACCGACGCGGTATGGGAGGTAACAATCAAGGTAATAATGATCCTTTCTCTAAAACCAAGTTTAAGATACCTTCTTTTTCTAGTTCTGCTGATCCTAAAGCATATTTAGATTGGGAGATGGCTGTAGATAAAAAATTTAGCTCCCATCAAGTACTTGAAGAATATAGAGTTAGACTTGCTACTAGTGAGTTTACTAGTTTTGCTCTTTTCTGGTGGAATGATATTTGCAATAATGCTAATGCTAATGCTCAAATACCTCAAACCTGGACTATACTTAAACGACGAATGAAATCGAGATTTGTTCCTCCATACTATCAGCGTGATCTGCGATTAAAACTGCAACGTTTAAATCAATATAGTAAAACTATTGAGGAATATTATTAGGAGCTTTTAATTGGTCTAGCACGTAGTAACATACAAGAGGATGATATGGATAAGTGTTCTAGATTTTTTGGAGGTTTGCGTCGTGAAATACAGAATATTCTTGACTATAAAGAATGGACTAGATTTTCCCAATTATATCATTATGCTATTAAAGCTGAAAGGGAAGTACAGGGACGACAACCTAGGCGATCCACGACTCCATCCGCGACTCCATCCATTCCTTCACATCCAACCGAGGTAAGTAAATTTTCTAATGTGCAGACACCACCAGCGCATGTAAAGAAGAGTTCTCCTATCACACCTCCTTCTAGTGGATCTGCTACACCTTCCTCTAGTAGCTCTTCTAAAGTTGTGTGCCACCGTTGCAAGGGCATGGGACATATTGCTAAAGAATGCCCTAGCAAACGCGCATATATTACTACTGATGATGGTGGGTATGCTAGTGCTAGTGATGAAGAGAATAAATTTGCACTTACAATTGAACTTTATGTAGATAAATTTGCGGATAGTGCAGATGATCCTGATGAGGTAATTAATGGTGTGGCATGCACTGCAGACTACAAATCAATCCTTGTTCAACGTGTTTTAAGTACACAAGTTGAGCCAGTAGACAAGCTACAACGCCATAATTTGTTTCAAATGTTCCTCATTGTCAATAATTTCCGTGTTCGTGCTATAATTGATGGAGGGAGCAGCAATAACTTGGTAAGTTCTGAGCTTGTCAAGACTCTTGGTTTATCTAACGTGCTCTTTCATATTCATACCATGTTCAGTGGTTCAACAATAGTGGTAAGGTAAAGGTAACACAATCTGCTCGTGTGCATTTTTCTATCGGGTCATACCATGATTATGCTGATTTTGATGTCGTGCCTATGCAAGCTTGTTCACTTTTGTTAGGCCGCCCTTGGCAATATGATAATAATGCTCTACATCATGGTAGGCAAAATAGATATACTTTTATATTTAAGGGAAAGACCATTGCTTTATTTCCTTTAACTCCTGCTGAAATTGTGCAATATGAAAAGGAACTTGCTGAGAAGAAAAAGAAAGGCCATGATAAAGACTTTAGCAAACCAACAAATGAACCATCAAGTAACATGAAAGAAGTTTTATTTGCTCTTAAATCTGTTCTTGCTGATCATGATGAACCTTGTTATGCTTTAACTTGTACATCGCCTATATGTCCACTTGGTCCTGCTTCTAGTGCTATGCCTCTTATTGGTACTAACCTTTTGTAGGAGGAGGATGAATTCCCAGTAGGGAAGCCACCATGGCAGCCGCCTTTGCGAAGGATTGGGCACCAAGATGAACGTCTTTTTCTAGAGCCATCGTTGCTGTCATCCAATGGAGGAGATGATCTACTTTAGTCGAGGACGACTTCAATTCAAGAAAGGGAGGATGATGAGGACATCACTTCTTCATCACATACAAGTCAAGGAGAGGAGGAGGACTAGCATGGGCGTCCAATTCATCTTTCTCATGGTGGAGGCCCAGTCGAACTGAAGTTGGAGCCCATCTCGGGCTTTAGGACCAGTCTGCCTTAAACTGGTCACCCAGGATGCATCCAGATTCTGTTTTCGACGATCCATATATGGTTGGAAATCTAATTTGATAAGGAAGCCAAACAAAGTGGTTTCACATCAAAAGACCTTCGGAATCAACGGAAATCGTCGAAACAAGTCAGCGTCCATAATCTGTCAGGGTGCTGCGACACCGTCTTTTGGTCCATTGGACCGTGTATCATGTTTAGGCCCATTAGGGGGCATGTCCAGGGGGGTGACACCCAAGACTCTATAAATAGTAGCCATCGCTCTCCTTAGGGTTTGGGGTTTTGTTTAGTTCTTGATTTCCTCGTGAAACATACGTTGTTTTGCTGCAACTATCGCCGCCAAGGCCGCTTGCTGTGAACCAGGGCCCCAGTTCTTGATCTTGTTCACCTGTGGCAATTAGTTCTTTTGAATAAAGACTTGAACTCTTTCTCATTATCATAAGCCTCATATTTATTTACAATTTCAGATTGTGTTTATCTCATTCTTGCTTGTGTTCTCGATTCGCTTGCAGGAAAGCCTTCTCGGCGAGGTCAATCGCGTTCGCGTGGTTGATAACCAATGGAGCAGTAGTGTAACGGTTGCGGGGGTCCGAATCAGTCTTGGTTTGAAGCCTAGATCGTGAACATCGAGTCTCCACCAATCGACGCTATCATACCTTTTGGAAGATCGAGCCTAGTCTACATCATCTTATCTATATGCTTTTGTCGGAGGATGTCACATATGCTAGCAATGTATTTGGAACTTATATTATTGTAATCATTTGAAAGCTATGTTGTTTTCACTAATCGGTTTTGAAACCCAAACTTGTACCATTATTTGTGAACCCATTTGTAATATTATTTCTGCTGCAACTCCGTGTATGTGATGTGTATTTACTTAATCATACGATCTTGGTTGTGATGTTGATTTACCGAGGTCTAGCATCTGGGTCTCTCATCAATGTGTTAAACATCAATGTGTTGATACAACATCAACGGATGCAACATCAACATGACATCCGGGTTTCAAGAAAGTGCCATTGCTATGTGATAATGAGAGTGTAATCAAGCTATCCAATAATCTGGTTCAACATGCAAGAACAAAGCACATTGATGTCCACCACCATTTTATTAGAAATCATCAACAAAAAGGAGACATTTGCATTGAAAGCATGGGCACCGAAGATCAACTTGCTGACATATTCACCAATCCACTAGATGAGAAGAGGTTTTGCAAGCTAAGGAATGAGTTGAACATATTGGATTTCTCAAATATGTGTTGATGCACCCTCACTAATATGACATGCCTCTCCTTCGAGCAATCCAAGGTAAAAGTTGATTGGCATGAATACATTCTTTGTTCAGGATATGTTTAGTGCATCTAGTTATTCCTCATGTTTTATAGGCTCATTCATGAAAATCAAATAAATTTGATGCTATGGTACCACTATTGCTTCTATGCTTGACTTGATCTAGTGGTAGCATATGACATGTTTGTGGGCTTGTGAACCTAGTGTTTAATCTAAAAAATGAGCTACAAGTGTTTAACTCAACATGGTCAAGATAACCCTTGAAACGAGGTGTGAAGAAGCTTGTCCTTGGATCAAACTGAGTTAAATATCTTTAACAAGTGATCTAGATTGAACCAAATTTAGGAAAATAATCCTCACCCCATGGATTGACTTTGATAATCTTAACCTATCTAAAATTTGAACCTTTGTGGTCATTGATGACAAAGGGGGAGAAGTAATTCACAAAGATAGGGGGAGAGTAACAAAGATAAATAAAAGATGACAAAGGGGGAGAAATATGAAAGTAAGGGGATCCAAAATAAAATTTGAGCAGACAAGTAGGGAAGCAAGCTTATAAACTTGATTGATGCATTTGAATGTGCATTTTCATATGTTTGCTTGCATGGCACAAGTGTTAAATTAAAATTTCATGCTTGTGCGGTGTATCCTAGTTGTAGGTTTGAGTGATGAAATGAGAAACTAGTATGCATAGGATAGTTAGATATGCCTTGGTTTTTGTTTTTCAAGTGGTACTAGAGCCTTGCATATAATGTGATCTCACAAGGTATCTAGTGTTTGTGTTTTGCAAGAAATTCCAAGTGGTATCTAACTAGCAATGGTGCTAAAGATGGTATATTTGGTGCACTCTGATTGGTATCATGCTTTAAAGGTCCATCTCTTACACCTTAGCATCATTTGGTAGACATTGCTTTCCCACATTTCCTATCCATACATATGTGCAAGCTTCAATCCAAACTCTTAGCACATATGTAGGGGGAGCAAATGCTATCAATTCGGGTTCATGAAACTTGTCCATATCCTTTACACATGGTAAATATGCTTGGGCAAGCCACATGGATTCAAATGAATTTTAATTCATATATTTGTGAAAGGGTTGAAGGGCGGGCCTAGTGCAAGCGGTAGAGTCTTACCGCCTGTGACTGGAAGGTCCCGAGTTTGAGTCGTGGTCTCCTCGCATTGCATAGGTGAGGGTAAGGCTTGCCACTGACACCCTTCCCTAGACCCTACACAGAGCGGGAGCTCTCTACACTAGGTACGCCCTTTTATATTTGTGAAAGGGTTGTCAACAATTACCAAAAAGGAGAAGATTGAAAGCTCTAGTTTGGTTTTGGTGAATTGATGAAATCCTAAGTGTTAACCTATTGCTCTAGTAATTATGAGATAGGTGGCACATTCCAAGTGATGGAGCAAATGAAGATCATGATGATGGTGATGGCATGGTGATGATCAAGTGCTCAGACATAGAAAAGAAAAAAAGAGAAAAACAAAAAGTTTAAGGCAAAGGTAAAATTTGATAGGAGCTCTTTGTTTTGATGATCAAGACACCTAATGGGTGTGATCACATTTAGGATAGATATCCATACTATTAAGAGGGGTGAAACTCGTATAGAAATACGGTTATCAAAGTGTCACTAGATGTTCTAACTCATTGCATATGCATTTAGATTTTAGCGAGTGCTAACACCCTTGAAAATATTTTGTGAAAATATGGTAACATGGGTGCACAAGGTGAAACACTTGGTGGTTAGCACATTTGATCAAGGGTGGAGAAGATGGAGAAGAGGTGGTGCTGTTTTTCACTGACCACACTCTAGTCACGTGATGACCGGACTCGACGCTGGGTGCGTTCGGTCAATTTTGGTGGAGGTGGCGCTCTAGAGCTCGGTCTGGTCCTCGATCGGATGCTGAAAAGTAATTGTGACTGGACGCACAGGGTCTGTGTCTGGTCAGGGATGATGTACGCAGACATGAGCGGTTGTGCAAGCGAGAAGAGGATATGACGTTGTGCGCATCCGATCGCTCCTGATCAGACGCGTCCAATCGCAATTTTTGTCGCTCAGAGAGCTTACTAGAAATGATTTGACTCCACATTGGTGCGAGTCAGGTCAGGGCAATGGCGCGTCCGGTCGTGGTTTTGTGAGGGTGTGGGTTCACGTGAATGGATGTCGGGTCACTACGTTCGATCTGTTGCTAGCACGTTCGATCTCAACTTGCACGTTGGGATCGCATGGCCACAGAACACGGAGGCCACGTGGCTTCCATCCAGCGATCGGATGCTGGCTAGGATGTGTCCGGTCGATCTGACCGGTACATCCGGTCGCCCTATGAAGGTAGGCAGCAAGGGGCCAACAGCTCCATTTCGAGGGGATGCCTATTTAAGTCGTGTGGCCGGCTCTTGCTCACTCTCTTTACCATTTCTATTGAGAATACATCCTAGTGAGCATAGTCATCTCTCTCTCATTCATCCTACTTGATTGATTGATCATTTGGTGAGAATTGAGAGCATCCAAGTGCATTGCTTTGAGTGATTGCATCTAGAGGCACTTGGTGATTGTGTTTCGCTGTGGATTTCGCTTGTTACTCTTGGCGGTTGCCGCCACATAGATGGCTTGGTACAGCGAGGATCATCAAGCGAAGGAAGGTGCTTGTCTCCTTCTCCGATCGTTGTGATTGTGAGGGGTTCTTGACCTTTCTCCGGTGGAGAGTCAAAAGGTACTCTAGTAAATTGCTCGTGGCTTATGTGATCCTCATCTTGTGTTGGTTGTGCGGCAGCCGATTGCGGGTTAGACGTGTGATGCCTATTAGTGTGTGAACCTCCAAGTGAGTGAATCGCCACAACGGGGACTAGCTTGCTGGCAAGCAAGTGAACCTTGGTGAAAAATCTTGTGTCATTATTGTCTCCGAGGATTTCATTGGTATTCATTGTGATTGATTGATTATCGCTTGCCACGTCTGTATATCTTCACTACCTCACTCTTGTACTTATATCTCTAGTGTAGCTAAGCTCTTTAGTGTAATTAGTTTTGAGAGCTAGCTTGTGTCTTGTCTAGTGGTTAGTGAGGCTCTTTAGTTAGTCTTTGAGAGATCACTAATTTAGTGGTAGTGACATAGCCTCTTGTGTGTGAAATAGAGATCATAGCAACTAGCATTGTGGATAGGAGGCTTGTATTTTTAGTAGGCTAGTGCAACACTCGTTTCACTGTTTAATTGTCTAACCACTTGGCTTAGTTGTTGTTGCAGAGATTTTTTATAGGCTATTCACTCCCCCTCTAGCCATTAGGACCTTTCAGCGTGGCCAGGCTCAGCGTGACTGGGGGAGGGATATGAAGCGAGCACGGGAGTTAGCGGGGAGGGAGAAACCGTCAAACTAATTTTTAGATGCTTATTTTTGTTGGGCCAACATAAGTGGACAGTGCGAAGAAGAAATTGGGGGGCAACAAAAGTATAGGGCTACTAAAATGTAGCCTGTTGAGTGAATTTTTTTTGCTCTACTACCTAAAAATAGAGAAGGGTCCTGTTTATGTAGCTAGTCTGCTGGAATTGCTCTTTAGATGATACTTTGAGGATGAGGGGAGATAGTCGGGGCCACCTCAAACGATGACGATGATAGTAGATGTGGGGAGCTCTCGGAAGCCATGGAGATGCTAGAGGAGTGAATGAGAAGCAAATAAGGCGATTTCTTTTTTTTTGCATACGGAATCAATTTATACAATCTTAGCATTGTCTTTCTAAATGCTAGACACTAAACAGTTGCAACATGACATTTATGTTTTGTACGTTCCTTGGATTGCCAATATATCCTTTGCCTCTAAAACAAATAAAAACACCCTCTAAAATGAAAAATATCACCAGTTTGCAACATTACTTATGTTTTGTACTATATATTGATTAATCAAACAAGTTTTTTTTATAGTTTTGTCACCATTCAAAATAATACTTACTTGTGAACTAAGATAGAAGAAACAATATATTACTCTCACTGTTTTAAATTATAGTTGTCTTTGTCTTAAGTCAATTTTTTCTTACTATGTCTTTGTCTTAAGTTTAACGGTGAGATATAGTACACAAATATCTATAGCATTAAATTCGTTTTATTAAATTTGCCATAAAATACATTTTCAAAGTGCATTTGATTAAACTTGTAGATGTTAATGTATTTAAAAACTTAATAAAAAATAAGGAACTGATTTAGAATAAAAACTAAAGTGAAATATGAATTAGAAAAAGAGTTGCCCCTTTGATGAAAATAAGGAATAACGAAGTTTTTTTCGAAGAATCACCAATTTTTAGATGTCGTTTCACAAATTTTCAAATCATGAATTTACTTAGTTTGAGGTGATTAAGGCCCCGTTTGGCAGGGCTTCACTTCATTAGTAAAGCCATTTTTTTTTTGCTTCAGCTCCACGAACAGTTCTATCGGTGGAGCTGAAGCGGTTTTGGTAAACCGTTTGGCAAAATGGCTTTCCTGTGAGAGCATGTTTTTAGGGGCCTAGAGGAGGAGCCGGGAAAAGCCACTTTTTTTTTGGCTCCATCCCATCCCAAATTACTATAAAAGCATATTTTTAGTAGCTTCACCAGTAAAACTATTTCACTTTATTCTGTTTGGCAGGAAATGACTCCCTCCTCGAACCGGTGGAGAAGCCCTGCCGGAATGCTTCCAGTACTAGTAGCAGCGGGCTAGCGGCCGACCCCCGACCGTTGTTGCTGATGCATCCGTATCCGACGGCTCTCTCACGGCGGCCACATTGCAGAGGCACACAAACAGTCCCGTTGGATTCTCTCTCTCGTCTCCGGCTGCCCCTCCCCCCTCCCCAATCCTCCCCTGCTTCCGACTTCCCTCGCCTCCTCCGCTTCGCCGCCGCCTCCCTCGGTGGGCAGTGGGCACCACCATCTGGAACCCACCCCCGCTGACGGGCATCCCCATTCCCCCCGCCTGCCATCCCGCGGACGCTCCCTCCCTCCATCGACCAAATCGACCGCCGCGGCGCGCCTCTAGTCCCCGTCTCCGTGGATCTCCGGTGAGTCCTCTAGCACCCGCCATCCGTGTAGCGCAGCCATGACCTCGCGTCCCCGTGACAGCGTGCGTGGTGCTATGGTGAAATCATCTGTGCTCGTGAGCGGGCCCTAAGTCCTCTGTTAGCGATTTCTCTGTGTTGCTATGGGAATGAATGGAGACTGTGTAGATTTGTAGGTTCATAGCCCTTTTGTTGAATTGAATGCAACGAACTCGCTGCATTCGGATTTGGTGACGGACTGTCTCTAACTCTAACCCCCCTCGGGCGTGATAGTTAGGTTCAGAATTGGGAAGCAATAAAAAGAAATGTTTACTCTTGTCTTGTTTATCTTACCATTTGCTGCTGGTGCTGTGGTCAGGAGGCTCTAAAATAAGCACCATCTGTGTATTGCTAGTTTAAATGATGCTGGCCTGTGATGCCATCTTTATGAAATCACTTTAACTTCACTTTTCTGCCTGCTAGGTTCTTAACTGCAGTGCCATTAGTCATTACTAGTCAATAGAAATGGGTGAAATCCCAAGAGTGATTTTTCAGCTTTTGGGAATTCGTTATCTCCTGTAATGCCATTCCATGAGAATATTTGCATTTATTCAAACTTTTACATTGTTTGCGTGACTGTGTCCTGCAATCATGGACTGAGTTTTAATGCGTGCGCTCATCTCTGGTTTAAGAAAAGGCAATCAAATTAGTTACATTATGTCTAGATGGCCTCAGCTTTAGGTATGCTGTCACTTAGAGTTTTTTACTATTTTAGCACAATTTTTGGAACAGTTTTAGGTTCACAACAGGGAAGCAATCAACTCTCTTACGTTATTTATCTTGCCGTTTACTGCTAATTCTGTGGTCAGGAGGCTGGCTTGAGATGCCGGTTGAAAGAAATCACTTGAATTCTACTAGAGTCTTTACCGCAGAATCGTTAGTTATTCCTAAAGTAGAAGCACATGGTTGGTTGGTAAGAGCTTAACATAGATTTTTGAGCTTTCTATTACATTGTTTGAACAAATGTTTCCTCAAATCATGGAATGCGTTCTATGGCATGCACTCAGTGTTAGAAAAGAGAATTAGGTTAGTTACATGGTGGGTGAATGGGCTCAGTTTTAAGCATGTGCTCCGTCAATTCTTTAATATATGGTGCTTGTTAGTTCAGAACTGAACTAACCAATGCCAAACATTAAAGAATGGAGGTAATAATCACTAAAAGCTTGCTATTTTTCACACAATTTATGGACCCAGCGTGATAAAAGCAAATGTGCCTGGCCAGCTGTTAAACCATTTTGTGCACCATGTCAATTTTGATTTCACTTTTCAATCATCAGAGTATATTTTGGTTCTTGTGTCTTACTTTGTATCTGATTCGTGTTCTCAATGCAGCATACACATTTAGGTAGCAGCTGTTTTGTGTGGATATGAAATGAGACCTAAATGGTTTGAATAAAGAAAACACAGATAGGAGTACCCTGCTGATTGCTTTGCAATTTACAGCGAAGCAAATTCATTTATGCTTGATGCATTCAAGTTTCAAGAAGATTTGGAAAAAAAAATACTTTGCTATGTTTCTTGTTCTTATATAAGCAAACAATGTCCATGGGAAGGGAGGCTACTTGGATTAGAGTTGTTGTAACCTGTAATAAGGGTAATCATGAAAGGACCCCAAATTTTTTACCACTCATTTTGGCATAATGGCTGTTACGAATCTTGCACAGTTAACTGCTTTAAAATGACAAAGATGGCTATTCATTTCGTATCATTTACTTGTTCGAGCTGGTTTGTTTTTGCTTAATTGAAGCTTTATTCTCCATATTTTTTATGCTAAAACTGCCGGATTAGTAGTTTATTTGGTCTCTTTCTATCAAACTAAAAACAAGCTATATGATCAAAGATAAAAAGGAACATGTTAACTAGATTATTTCTGGATAATTTTGTGTTATTTTGTTCCCTGGTTGCTCACTAAAAAAAATGGTATTTTAACATATGATTCTTTGCAATTCTTTTGTTTGGAATTTGTAAATTTTGATTAGAATAGCATAGTAGGAAACAGAGTCAGAGGCTGTTTCAAAGGCAGGTGCAGTGGAGGAGGTCTTGAATTGTTCTGTTTTTCATCTTCGCTTTGAAAGTGTTCAACTAAATGCATTGCTAAGAAAATATTACACAAAAAGATGTGTGTAAGAACCTTATTCCATTTATAAGTAGTATGGCTCCTTGTACTACCTCTTTTTTCATTATCTCAATTCACCAATATTTTTTGAGGCCCCTGTCAGTCTTATTGATGGTGATCATCTTGTGCATTGCAGGTTTCATTATGATTAATAAATGTGTGTATTAATATACTAGAGGAGCCAGGCCATCTAGTGTCAAGCAAGTAGCATTATTGGCGAAGAAAACAGCAACAGCTGAGTTGCCAAAGAAAGGCGAAACATTGTAAATATGTCTCAAGGAACTTCTCTGCTGCCAAAAGATAAAGGACCTACCGCAGAACCTGGAAAGGCTATCGGCATCAAACGGCTGCAGACCGATACTCCCTCAGGTCCTGCATATCATAATGTTTATGTACGAAGGAAAGTAGAATCTGAGCATAGTAAAGTGAACCCTTCTCAGGAGTTGAAAGGTAATGGAAAAGACAAAGCAAAAGAGCTGGAGGCATGCCAAGATGTTCAGCATGAGGAGGCCAATAAGCCCCAAGTGGCATCTCCTGTTGCTGAATCTGTAGAACTAGTATCTTCCAAATCTCCTGAAAAACCAAATGCGGAAATTGTGCCGGAGAAAACTGAGCCACCAGTTGCTTCCAGCACTGGCATTCAAGAGGAGGTGAAACAGTCAAGCATAGCATACTGGAATGAGAGATTTAATCGGTTACAGACGTATTTGGAGAACTGTGATAATTCAACCCAGGAGGGTTATTTGCGAAGTAAGAAGTTTTTTTTAACACCACTATAATTTGTTGGTTTTTCCTCCTCGCAGAATACTGATTCCCTCAATTAATTTCAGAGCTTAGGTCCCTTTCGGCTGCTGGGCGAAACATGCATGCAATTGAGCTGGAGAAAAGGGCTATACATCTCTTAGTGGAGGAAGGTGATAATATTACTGTTATTTTTGCTTCCTTACCATATTGAAGGTTATGTTTGTTTCATTTGTACTGTCCTGTCGGGCAGCATATGTATGCTCTGCCATCTCAATAGCTTTCCCCTGTACTAACCCTTCTCATGTATGTGGTGCCTCATGCATCCCCATCCTATATATATACTTCATGATCTTCATCCATTGAAGTATGTTCTTTTACACTATGTTCCTAGCCTCCCTCCACTTACCGTTTGCTGTTGCCCTGCCTGTCCCTCGAGAAAATTCAGAGTAAGCACAAAGGGTCGCATTGTTGCATTCTTTTGACCCCATATGTATCCAAGATTGAATAATGCCTTGTATCCTGTCTAAGCCATTTGAGCATCTCGTGTCATGAGGGATTCACTGTCTGTGGTATCTTGCAACCACAAATGGTACTTGTATTTATAGACATCCATGTTTACACTTCATCTGTCACCTAAATAAATAAATAAACAATTAACCGTTATGACTTTGCTAGTTTGGTTTGATATCTTGGCGATATACTGACAGTTTACTTTAGCACAACCTAGTGCATGTTTTCATTATAAAAACGGTATATGTGATTTTGTAGGGAAAGAGCTGCAGCGAATGAAGTCTTTGAATGTTCTGGGGAAGGTTTCCCCAAATGGTCATCGAAGCTGACACCTTTGCACTGTCTCTATAATGAGATGACCGTGTGACAACAAGAGAGCGGTATATGTGATTTTGTAGGGAAAGAGCTGCAGCGAATGAAGTCTTTGAATGTTCTGGGGAAGGTTTCCCCAAATGCTCATCGAAGCTGACACCTTTGCACTGTCTCTATAATGAGATGACCGTGTGACAACAAGAGAGCTGTATGTGTAATGCTCAAATACATTGCAGAAGCATGTTCTGCCTGTGTAACACCTTTTTATTTTATTTCCTTTTTATATTTATTTCATTCCGTGCCCTTTTGATGTAAGATTGTTGTAATGCAATGTAATTAGCCGTACAGATAAACCTGCCATGTTTTAATCCTAAACTTGACTATTTTCTGTTTGTTCCTTTGTCATGTGATTGTGATTTATGTGACTCTAATGCGGTATTGTTCATAGTTTTGCACGCTTGTGGAATATAAAAGGATTATTCATGCTTGATTTCCAACTTTTGGCCCATCGGGATGAGCACCTAATGGGCTGAAATATGGGTTTTTATCTTGTTTTTTTTTGTTGAGATTCAGAGTGGCTTCTTAACTAAAGGCCCATTCAGCTCTAATTCACTCATGCTCATGAAAAAACATCGTTTACATCGGAAATGCTCCTGCGTGGGGCGTCCGGATGGTTTTTCATACTGGAAGCCATTTTAATTGGATCCAGCCCATAGAGACGGCACAACAGTCTCTACCTGACATATTTCTCTCACACTGCTGCTCGTCTTCCTGACGCAACACTGAGGCCGGGCGTTTGTGGCTGGTGGCGCCGTGCTCATACCTTTCTCCTTCGCTGCTGACCACCTTCCATCAGTACCTCTTCCTCCCTCGTGCCCAGCCTGCTTGTGCCCGCTAGAAGTAGCAGCCGTACAGGCGCTAGCTGCCGCGTGTGGCCAGGCGCCCAGGAGAGGTGGCCGTCGCTGGCCGAGCCTAGACCAGGCGCAAGTGCAGCTGGCCGCTGCTAGGCCGCATCACCGTCCTCGACTGCTGGCTTGCCGGAATCGGGCGTTCCCCACTCTGTTGCGTCGTATGGAAGAATAAGGGTGAAAAACTTATGTTGAACGAGTATGTTTCAAGTGTTTCAGATGATTTAGAGGTATGTTGCAAGTGTTGTATATCGATGTTGCAAAAATAGATGGGGATGTTGCACATGTTGTAATGGCTATACACATATGTTTCAAGTATATGTTCCAAATATTTCATCTGTTCTAGATGTATGTTGGAAGTGTTTTATCTGGATGTTGCAAAAGTAGATCTGGATGTTGCATATACATGCATGTTGCGAAATGTTTCAATACGTATGTTTGCAAGTGTTTATCTGGATGTTGCATATATTTGCAATGGTTTTCAAATGTTTTTAAGTGTTTTCGCAAGTGTTCCAGACGCTTGTTTCAAGTGTTTCATCTGTCTTTTTTTATGTCGAAACTGTTGCATCTTTATGTTTCAAAAGTAGATCGGTTGTTGTACATGGGATGCGCGTGGGAAGCGGCTGGCAGTGGGGGCGACGTGAGCGACGTCCAGAGCAGCGCGGGCGACGTATGGGGCGGCGCAGGCCCACTGCTGATGTGCTCGCTCGCGAGCCCGACGCGCTAAGTGCTCGCTCGCATCCTGTGCGGGTACCATCGCGGCGCTAGGAAAAGTCCGTTTCACGATTGTTTATAATTTGCATGTTTTGTAACGCACGTATAACGTGTTTCCATTTTTATAAAGTGATTCCCTATGGCATAGGATAGTCACAATAATGTGATGATCTTACCTTGCATTATCATACTCTACCAACATGTGCTGTGCCACCACACCGAATAAAATTTCGTGACATAAATAAATAAATTCCAGGTTAGATTTTCCGGCAAAGAAAGAACGAGAAGTTGAGGCCAAAAAAGAACGAGAAGTTTATTTATTTGTTGACCCCATCGTCGCTTTTTTATTCCCACGAGTGCAATGTAGACGGACCCATGAGCTTTCTGTTTTGCCGGCCCATGGGCCGATTTCAGCAAGACACCCACATGGGCAGATGCGAAGACTGCAGAACAATGTATTTTTGTATTTTGCATCAAACATTGTTCAAACGATTTTGCACTCGTGGGAATACTTGGTATAGGTCAAACGATTTTCATCAAACATTGTTCTTTTTTACCAAGTATCCGTTCATTTTCATCGTTGCGGCCATATCCAATTCTTGGTATAGGTCAAGAATGGAGCACTCATGCTACAGTCCCTGAAAACGGCTACGTATGTATTTTTGTATTTTGCTGCGGTGCACATCACATGTAAATTAAATAAACACTTGGAATGGCGAAATATAATTAATTGCATCGATCACATGGCAGATCATGCATATATTCCCTTTTCTAAAAAAATAAAAAAAAATCATGCATGTCAACGAACTGTTGATAGAGAGTGATAGATGACGAACGAAAGTGAAAACGATAAGATCTCACTTTTTGTTTCTCTCTGCTTATATATATCTCGTGGAGTCATGCATGGTGATAGCAATACATATTCATCAATTTCTCTTCTTCATGAATCTTTTCCTTGGCATATATAGTTAGGAGTGTATATGTTTACAACTTGAACTAAATGCAACAATATTTTTTTGGATAAAAGTGTGCAATTAATGTAGGCGTACTCGTGGCTGTGTGCAATTGTAGACACAGGCACGGCATGTACACACACACACACACACACACACACACACACACACATCCCGTGCTCATCACTATTGATCTGTGCAGCCACACTGCATTGGTGATTTGGTGTAGCTAGCTTAGCTAGGAAGATAAGGCTGTGCATGCACTGCAGCCACATGGGCATGCAGATGAGCTGGACAAGGATAGAAACTGGAAACCCGGCCTTGCCATACAAAGTTGGATCGAAGTAGCATTCATTCATTCATTTTCATTTGCACTACTTGCTGGAGCAGACAAGCCATTTGAGCTTGACCTTTTTGCTTGTTGCTGCTTGTGTGGTGTGGGGAAGAGATGCTTGTATGGGTGTCATGTACTCATGTAGAGAATGAGTTATTTCTTCTGCGTGCATGTACAATGGTATCTGCAAGGTTAATTGGACATGGTCATTGCACGTGAACGAAGCTGATGGATGATGGTGGATGGCATCGATTGGTTCACTGCAGCCGTTCTTGGATCCGGCTCCCGGCAACAATACCGATTACCCATCGTTGGATTGAAATCCAACAATAAAAGTCAGTTTAGATATAGAGTTATTACAGTTTGTGGGGTAGTGGTGTGTACACGAAGAATTGGATCCCTAAAAAGGACATGGACAGTGGTCAGTGGGAGATGGGATGCACGGCAAAACAGCTCCTTGACTTTTTTTTTTTACTGTGGTCAATAGCATCCATCATTCTTCATCATGGATAAACGTTCTTGGTCATCTTGCTTGTGGACATGCATACATATATAGCATCGTCTTTGCTTCCAAAACGGTCCTCTTCCTTTCGCTAGCTGTGCTTGCTTGCTATCTACATTCTGCGTTGTGGCTTCACCTCTAAGGTAAATAAAAAAAGTTCACTGCTTTGCATGCATCCTCCTTGTGTGGTATAGTATATGCAATAATTGATCATGTCATGTCGCCTCCAAATTTTACTTGCCAGTAGGCTTATATATATCTGTAACAAGGAGTTTTCCTAATACCTATCCAGCTATCCTAGCCAACACCAGCAGGCAGGCAGGCACATGCCTTGTGTTACAGTCCTGCTGATTGACTGGTTACAGCATTAGCTCATGTTAGTCACTGCCTGCATGGTGCTTACGTCGTCCTTAGATCCACAAAAGGGAAAAGGGAAAAGAGAAAAGGACCGATCAATGCAACAATCTGCCATGGTAAATGTCAACTCATGGGGCCCGGGGACCGGACGAAATAAAGTCAAAAGGTTTACATAAAGCTGACATGACCTGCAATTTATCAGCAGGAACATGTACAGTCGGCCGGGCACGCGGCACGTCACCAGCAACACCGAACGGCTGCTCGATCATGCATGGAGAATTGGAGATGGAGGACCGGCAGGCACCGACCAAGTAGTAGATGCTAGCTACAGGGAAAGGCAGTTGCATGCATGCAATTGCAAGAGATGGAGGAGCTACCTAAAAGCTAGCTAGCTGAGGAACAACCAACAATCTGCGCCGCGACGATCGCCGGGCTGATTGAACGTCCGCTGCCTGCATTTCATTTCATGCGTAATGCAGTTGTTGCGGTTACACCGGTAGTTTCACTGTTTCAGCACAAAGAGGTTCGATCTACGACAGATGGTAGATTGGAGTGTGTAATAAGTTCAGTGCCGATATTAGGTTTAGTCCCACATCGGTAATTGATCATGGGAGCACAACATATAAGGCGGGGGCGCTCATCTATTAGACTAGTCTTTTGGGTTTAGTTAGACCCAAGGCCTGAGTATGTTCTGGTCTCCGGTGGACCTGGGCCCGAGGGTGCCGTCTCGCGGGTATAGCAAGCTGGGCTGGATTCCGCTGCGCACTCTAACACTAGACCTATCCCTTTCAAGCTAATTCGTAAACTCAAATGCCCTTGAGACAGTAAAATTTTTCTAAGGTGAGCAATCCACGAACAAGCAAATCCTGATGTGCATGCTCAAAAGCATTCTAAATGTGGTCGTCTAGTTGTTGTATCATTGTGCTTAGTCTGAGCTTTCTTCTTTTTAATATAATCGACATTTTTTTCTGTCTGATTCATTTAAAAAAACATTCTAAACATTTCGTCTGAAATAATCCTTTTGAGCATGCATGTTTGGGTGTACATGTGACCTCTATTTTGCACGATCTATCGAAGATGCATTTCTCCAACTTTGCAATGCCCTAGCTACCTGCAGTTTCTCTGCTGCTACTTTGCCCACAATTATTCAGACAGCAGTGCCATGCATGTGTGATTGATCATCGTGTCGCCTCCTACATATTTACTCTAGCACAAAAGGGACTTTCTGTTTCATAGCTCGGCAGACACGGCAGCCATATATGGCTAGCTATGAGTGATCTGATGGCTACGGTGTGGATACTGTAGGCCTGTCGTAGCATTATTCTTAGAAAAGTGAAAAGAAAAGCATATTTACCATCTGGCAGGGCCACTGTCAACTCGATTCTAGGGACAAAATACTAGTGAGAGAGAAAAGGTTACCATATACTAGCTTCGAAAAAAGAGGTTGATAGTTGAAATGATGTGATTATATACTCGCTTTCTAGAAAGAATGCAATTACAAAAAATACTGTTTAGTCAAATTCTATATAATATTACTATATACTACCTCGGTCCTGAAAGAAATGCAATTATGGGTTACGTGCCACGGAAAATGGTTCACGTTTGATCAAGTTTTTAATGAATAATATTCACAATTATGTCTTTTAAATTAATTTATTATAAAAATGCATTTCGTAATTAATCTGGTGGTATTTATTTGGTATTATAAACATGAATACTTTTTTATCTATAATTGGTCAAACTTAAGGTGCTAAAACGTGACACTGGGCTAGAATTACATTCTTTTGGTGACGGAGGTAGTATATAATTAGATTCGTTATGAAAAAAATTTCATAGTATACATAAGTTATAAATATATTTGATTCTATTTTCTACATAAATTTAGACAAAAAGGTTTACTATAAAAAATATTTGATGTTATTTTCTATAAAATTTAGGTAGTTTAACTCAGACCGAACCTAAAATATTTTATACTACTTTCTACAAACTTTCTTAAGTTTACTCAAGCTTATACATGTGTATTTGCTATAAAATATATTTTATATAAGCCACATGATATAAGAATTGACCAAATATATATAAAAATACTAATGTTTATGATACTTAATAAATATCAACCAAGGGAAATTATTTTCTACTCTCAAGGAGTAGTTACCACTACGCTAGATTTGGACATCACTGTCGGCCTCATCACTGCCGGATTTGTGACAACCGACAGTGATGTACCTTCACTGCCGGTTATGAGCTTGAAAATAAAAAAATGATTGGGGCTGGGCTAAAACTGACAGTGAAGGACCACATCACCGCCGGTTTGTGGCTTGCACCGGCAGTGTTTTGGCGGCCACTCATCACTGCCGGTTTAAGCCAAGAGCCGACAGTGATTGGGCTCTATCACTGTCGGTTCTAGCCAAGAATCGACGGTGATAAGCCTACAACACAAAAGGCTAGAGCCGTCTTCTCCTTCCTCCTCTCTTCCATCCTGAGAACAGAGACGCGCGTTTGGGCCCTTCCCTCTATTGTTGCGGCTGCTCTTTACCATGAAGCTAGCGTTTGGATGTTGAAGAATCGCTTGATCTTTTTGCTTTAAGGTTAGTAACAAACATCCACTCCTTTGATTTTGTTACTTAATTAGCTTTGTTTTGATGGCTACATTACTTGATTCTCATTCTAGTTCTTTCTCCATTCTAGAGAGCACTTTTCCAATTGGACATTTGGCTCAAATTATGGTGAATCCGTCATAAGAGCTGATGAAATACACAATGAAGATTTAAGAAAGATACAGAAGTACGTCGAAGACAACCCCGAATTAACCATGAAAGAGGTCGCGAACATCTATTATGATGTACAAGGGATGGGAACACCGGCACTAAAGTATGAAATGGGCAATCTTTTGGTTTTCGATGACGAGTATAAAAATTTGACAACATATATGCTCCAGTTGCAAGAATATTACATGGCTCAAGCAACAGAGATGGAGGACTTTGGTTTTGAGGTTATTATCCGTTCGCCGCATGTTTTTCATTATCCTGAAGAAGAGAAGTTCGATGTCGAGTGGGAGTGCTTGTTCCAGCTATACCAAAAACGGTCTCTCGATTCACAAATGTTGACGCTGTGGACTATGTAAGTACCCTACACGCATAATATTATAATTAACTACTCTCTCGAGACACAAATTATTAACTTTTGACCAATTCCCATGATTTTATGTAGGTGTATAGCAAAATTTTGCATACTAAAAAGCAAATGGGATAACATAGGCTTCTTGGACCCTTTACGAGTCAATGAGAAGACATGTTTAGGCCTCCATGGATGTGACGTGGAAGACTTGAAAGAGAGATTGATTGCTGTTTTTGATGAATTCAAGATGAAGAACAAAACCCACATACTTCTAGCCTACAACTGCGAGTATGTGTTCTCGGCTTTTAATTTTATGCTTCTTTTTTCGTTAAGATTATTCGATAATTAGGATTCTATGATTGCAGCAACCATTTTATCTTCATTTGTGTCAATCTTGCTAAAAATCTGATCGAGGTGTGGGACTCGAAGAAAAAACTATTTCATCATCTAGATGCACTGGTGGCAGTGCTGAATTAGTAAGCGATCCTAATAACATATTATTTTCTAATCACATATACCGCTTTCTAATGTTTCTCCTTTTCATGTTGCACAGTGTCCAAAGAAGACATATCGGTGGGACACGGGTCCCATTCAAGGTTGTCGAAATGGAGGGGAAGTACCTAAAACAGCCGGTGGGAAACAATGAATGCGGGTTTTATGTAATGTGGGCAATGCTTCGCTACATCGGCAAAAAATCAGAAGAAGCAGATAAGTTGGTGTGTATAATCTCCATTTTATTTATGTCTGTTAATAATTCAACAAAATGATTTACTAATTCCTCTTTGGATATCATCTTTTTTGAATGATAGCGCAAAAAATATAACCACGAAAGGCTGTTAAACATGGAGATCGTCGCACTGCAATCGAAGCTGGTAAAATTCATCTTAGCCGAGGTATTGGAAAAAGATGGAGTATTTTTCATCACACAATCCGTGAAGTTCAAGGACTAGTATGGCCCAGAGCAGCTCGCTAGATTATTGTAAGAAGTACGAGAAGCATGTTTCATCTTATCGAATAATTTCTTTTTTATTTTGAGGGATCGAGTTCTTGATAAGAACATTTAAACTGTAACCGTAACATTTGTAATGTTTAATATTTATGGGCCTGTCGTCTACATAGCATCTATAAAGCGAAACCCGATTTCACAAAAAAATATAAATTAAAATAAATTATAAAACAATAAAAAATGAACGGGCCATCACTGTCGGTTAGCAACAAACCGGCAGTGTTGTCGTAACCTTCACTACCGGTTAGAAACAAACCGACAGTATTGGCCAACATGGCACTACCGGCTTGATCCACAAACAAGCAGCGTTAGCTTATCCCATCACTGTCGGTTCTTTTCACAAACCGGCAGTGCTCGTTATGACAACACTGTCGGTTAAAACACAAACCGACAGTGTTTGATAGAACTAAACTCTACCGAGTGGTCTAATGAACTGACAGTGTTGGTGGACCAGAACTCTGCCGGTTCTGTAAAGAATCGACAGTGAAGTTGAAGAACACTACCGGTTTGTAGGAATCGACAGTGATAGCTAACCCTCATCACTACTGGTATGGTTGTGCTGGTTCAAAATCCGGCAGTGATGGGGTGTTATGAACTGGCAGTGAAGTGCTATTCTGACGTAGTGTACTCCAATATATATATCTTTAGATTTAGGGTGTATATGACTCGACGAAGCATATGTAGACGAAGTATATGATCATACTAGACCATTTAGGGTAGTAAAGTATGCAAGTATACATAGAGTATATTGTTACTTATTTTATATACTACTGTCATAGTATTATAATAACATATTAAAAATATGGGTTTTTTAAAAAAACTCGCATAGTAAGAATTATAGTATCTTAAAATGAGTTGTCGACGACAAAAAGTGACGTCCTGCCATCGGCACACGAAGCAAGCCGAGAGAAACACGTGGAGCATATCTCGCCGTCGACACACGAAGCAAGCCATTGGCAAACCAAACCGGATGGCTGTGACCTAGGGCATGCTAGTCAATTTGACCATGCAATTGACAAGGAAACAAGATTGATCAGTAATATAAGGAGAAATATGCCGGTGTTTTTCCAGACAGTTCCAAATGTGTGGCCAAGTAGCTGATGAGATAAGGCTATCAACTAGAGAGTCTATATCCAGCATGTTCATAATGCATGGTAAGTAAAAACGAGCATATAAGCAATTGTCAGTTACTCAATTGTATAGATCTAAACAGCCGATGATCATGAAAACATATAAAAGATGTAAAAAGTAGACGCAGAAGCATTCATGTTCAATGATAAACATACAAGCTTTTAACCACGACAAAAACAAGTAAAAGCAAGTAAACAGTCAATATATTCTCAATGTGCGAGCTATCGGCTAAAACAACCGATTCCAGTAAAAGAAGACTCGTAACATGCAAACACTCGACATTAAACGTGGATAAATCCATACACCTATCCTATTATCTCTAATAGTGGGGTTCGAGCTAGACCGATGTAGCCATGATAAAGATAACAGATTAAACTTTCAAAGAATACGAATCTATACGCAGTTAACAAAATCATGAAAACATGTTGCGATCAAGAAAGCACAGGCAATTGGCTAAATAGCCGATGCGGACATAGCATGCAGCTAGAGGCTATGTTCGACCATAAGCAAGACTTACTATTTAATGATTTTTGATCTATAGTGCTAACAGTGGGGGTCGACCGGATCGGTGGCAGCCATAATAGCAGTTCTAGACCAGATTTCATTAACTAGCAAGCTTTACTTAGGGTTTAACACATCTGACCACATGCTATCTTTGATCAAGATTGGACCAAAATAGCTAAGCTAACCAAAACCATCATCAAAGCAAGATGTAAAAAGGGAGAAGCAACAAGACGATGATGTAAAGAGATATAAAGCCGATCTGCTTCAATCTTAATCGGGCAAGGGATGATTTGTTACAAATAGTAAGAATACTAATTATAACAAGATCGATAACTAGCAAATCTATTAAAAACAGCAAGAAAACCCTATCAATCTTAATAGATTTAGCCGATAACTCATCCGTATTAAAATTTGTATGAGATATGAGCCGGACCGATGCAATCGTACAAATTTTGATAAGAATCGATGGTAACTTATATTAGTAATTGTAAGAGATACGAGCATGCAACCTTACAATTAGCTTATGACAACTAACTTGTATCAAGCTTGTAAGAGGTTAGACCTAACCGATGCAGCCTTATAAACAAAGTATAAGTCATGACGGATACTCATAGACAAACTAGAGGTCAGACTTAATAGATAGCAGCCTGCTTGCCAAAGAACTCGCCGAAATCTACTATACTCGTACTCCTAAGGGGTGGCATAAGCCAAAAAGTAAAGGTACTAATTTTTGATTGATCACTGAGATATCTTTTACAATAGTCAGGATCCAATATTTATAACAGAGGCTTGACTACGAGTTTTGGTTGAATAAGACCGATCATAAAACTTTGGAAAAAAACAAAACATCTAATTTAAGATAACTTGGACTCCAAACTTCCCCTTCTGCAGAGTCCGTCATGTTTTCCTGCTCCCGATCAATGCTGTTTTCGCTGCTAGGGTCTCCTTGAGATGACGAAAACTCATCACGACTCTTTTCGGTACATTCTGAATTATGGGATCTCATGCAATGAACCAAATTTTGGTGTCAACACATGCCCCCCAATTTTGGGATAAATTACTTTATTCTGAAATTTTCCCTCGTACCATTTTTTAGAGTCATTGGTACGCCTTTACTGGAGACTAAGAGAACTGCTCTGGGCCCGCTGGTTATGTTCCATCACTTCATGTTTTCTATCATTCATAAGCTTTATGGGCATGTCATTCCTTTGTCATCATCCCACATTCCAAGGCTTCATGGGCGCATAGTTGGTTCACCAGCATCTGGACTCAACTCCCCCGATGAGCATAAATATCGGCCTAACTCCACCGGAAAATCTCAAGCTTCGACCATTGTTGGTATATTTAAGGCACACAGATAAATTCATAAGCGCACGAATACCGCTGTAGCTTTCATCGGGAAGTATTCCAAGTATTGTATCCATAGGAAAATATGTGAGACTAACTACGATCTAACTTAACTAGGGGTAGCAACAAGGTTAAGATAAATAGGAGCGTAGAGAGGAAATCTATGATTCTCTTGTTTTAACTTGGGTAAGCTATGTATTGTACTATTCAACTATGGACATTACTTAAGGAAAGACACCAGCAGAGGATGCTTTCCATAGTAACCGCGTCCTACTTGCTCTACAAACAGGAGGTGGACTATAAGGATTGAACGAGGCTATAAGAGCCACCCTCACGAGCTACCACCGATCCAGAATGTAGGATGCATCCACAAGTAACTAGAGTCTAAGCACCACGCTTACACTGCAATTACTACTTTACTCTTCCTAGATAAAGAATAAAGCACTCAAATGAGTTGTGCACCTGATGAACAATATAAACAAGAAGCTTACTTGAATCAGAAGTAGATTATAAGAGAAATCTCATAGGCAAGTTTGGATAGAACTTGGATCCACCAAGGTACAAGCCGTAGAGAGAGGACCGATAGGCCGGCATCACCTCCAAACTTTTCCCTCACTCTTCATATCACTATTAGTTACAAGACTAGATCCTATGGAGGACTAATCTTCTCTTGATAGCCGGCTCTGATCCTGAAGATATGAATTAGGGTTTCAGGGATCTACTAAGGGAGGGGGTAGGGGCTAATATATATAGGCCGGAGCCTCAATCCTGAGCCCTTGGATCAAACCAACTTAAATAAATGGCGAAGATTGGATCTCAATGCGGTGGAAAACTGACTTACAAAGTGGAGGTTGGCTGGTGGGACCCACATGCCGGTCGGTCTGCAGGTGGGGCCGGCTAGCCCCACATGGCAGCCCCTCAGGGTTTGCTTTGGTGGAGAGCCTCCTAGAGTCTTCTAAAATCTTCCCACACTGTTTATGCGGTGGAATTTCATAATTTCCTTTGACAAATAGGTCCCGCTTGATGGTTTTCTGGATAAACCCTGCTGAAAACACAGATTCACCAAAACTCATGGAATTTATTAGTTTAAACCCTTATACCTATGTTTGGTGCTGGAATTAAGTATAAATGCAGGTTATGTTGATGGTTTATAATTGGTGTTAGTGACCGTCAACAAGCTCCCCCAAGCTTAACCTTTGCCAGTCCCTGAGCAAAGCTACACTCAGCAAAGGATCAGGAGTTGCTACAATAGTTTCACGCCTCAAAAGTACACATGCGTCCAATAAAAAATTCTCCTCCGAATTAGAATAAACTGATCTGACTTTCAAACTTACCCATATTACCTTCAACCATGGGGCTTCTTTACTTTCACTTAGGTCTTGAGCAATTGAAACATAGAACGATCAAGTTAAGCACTATGTCTTAAGTTCTTTGTTTCACCATTGTTCCAGAGTTTTATAAGTTTTCAAAATAAAACTCAGAGATTCCATTGTATGACACTCTCAAGTCTCTCAATATATGTGGTATTTGTGGATTCTCACCAAGGCAATAAAGATGTTATTCCTTTTCTCTTCCTACTACTAAGGCTTATGTGGAGTTCATAGGTAGGGAGAAAGTAAGAGCATACTTGCAATGCATATATTGTAAAGTCAAATAACGGATCTAAAGAGAGTTGAGTCATACAATCAAATCAAGATGTGTGTGGATATAAATGGTGGCTAACCTAATTCTACTTTGCTCCTTGAAAACATATCTCTCTTTTGAAACTTGGAAACATTTGCTAGAGAGCAGGGGCTATCTTATTCATCTTTTTTTTCAGAGGGGCATCTTAGTACCCATTGTTTTAGATATCTCAGACACTTCTCTATTTTTTTCTCAATCTATTTTCTTTTCTTTCTTTTTACTTTTAAATAACCTTTGCATAGCCCCATGTCTCTTTTCTGCAACAAAACTTTGAGAGAGATTTCAATAAGAACCTAGAGCATTTATTTGGTTGATGGAAAACCTAACAAGCATGTTTTTGGGTTCACTCCCAGTGTAGGAGTAGAACATTTTTGGATGGATCTAGAGGGAAGGCATGTTTTTGTGCCTATCCCCAGTGTAGGAGTAGTGCATATGTGGGTGGTGTGTACATGATCTTGATTTTAAGAGTATGACAAATCTCTCATAAAGGTCAACAAAGCTTGACAAAACTCAATGCAAAAGCAAACAACATATATGTGGAAGTTTTTCTAGCCTAAATAACATGTATGGCTCTGGTGGGAATTCAAGCTTTGTCATACATGAACTCATCATATAGCATTTTTGTGTTTTTCAAAAGATAAATCTAAGGAACTTTAGTGTCACATGGAACAAGATAAATAGTAGCTCCGACCATCTCATATCATATGCGTCAATTACCTAGACTTAGATCAAGCATATGCTACCCACAAGTTTCAAGTTCAGAGTAAATTCTTATATCAAAACAATCTTATCCATGACTCGGGAGAATTCAAGGCTACAAACTAGGTACTTAAAAGGAATTACAATAGAGCAACTATTCATCATTTCCATTTTAAGAAATTATTCTGAGTTCTCTTTATTTTATTTAACTCTTAAAAATAAATTAAAGCAAACTAGACACACTTTTTTATTTTGTTTTCAATTTTACTAGATCACATATTATTACTATAGATGACTAATGTAAAGATAAATTTTTATTTTATTTTTCATTCATTATTTTTTAACTATTAAAAAGAAACTAAAATTAAAACAAAAAGGGGAAAGAATATTTACCTAGATAAACGGGAGTGCTTCTCCCCCAAGCCAACTCTTTCAGTGAGGGTTCGGTATTGTAAGTCCTTCTAATCGGTCTTCTTGTGAAGTTCATTGATCAAGTGCCTTGGTTTGCTCTAAAGATGATAATTCTTGAGGTGGCGCCTCTAATGGTGATGTCACTTTCGTTCACCAAACCTGTCTTTGTTTTAAGTTTTTATTTTGGTTTGATAGGTTCATGACCTTCACTTGTAGAAACTGGGGAGTCAATTATGTTTTCCTTACACTTTGTTTGAAGTGTGTCCTGCTCATAAGACAAGGTAGAGATCAAGTGTATGAGCTTTGTTGGTGGGAAAACACCAATAGAACGAAAAACTTTATTTATTCTTCTCTAACCTTAGGCACATGGGACAAGATAAAATTTATGTTATGCACTTTGTTTAATTGTAACATGGGTGGAAAGATCAGAAGATTGAGCATGAATATAGCATTTAAGTACATTTGGCCAAAAGGGTTAAATTGCTTAACATATTGAAGGATTGCCTTTTTCTACATAATATATCAATCTTTATATGATTATGACTATCATCTTCCAGAGATAAGTTGTGCACTTTTTAACTCATTTGGTTAAGACTATGAGATCAAGAAAATGGTGCTAGGAACAAGCTTAACATGTTGAGTTAATTAGGTTGAATCAAGTAATGAAGTTGTAACCCAAACATGTTTGTTTCTTATTTGTGTGCCTACTAGAATCAAGAAAAGCATTTTAAATAATGACCATTTACCTTAGGATGTTACCTTTTTCATTAGAGCGTGAAGGCCCCATATGACGAAGGGTAGATGACGCATGATGATTCTTCCCTTTTGCTTGAAGTTTTCCTTGCTCGGCTAGTCTCGTATCTTGAGCTATTTATGAGCTTCTTGTTTCCTAGATCGCACCTTTTCTTTCTCATCCTTTTGTCATGTCATCTTTTTGCTTCTTTGATCTTGCCACTTCATTGGTCCTTCCGTCTCACCCTTTGTTTTATGCACTCATCTTCTTCCTCTTTGTTCCATAGCTGTAGTGGTGGCTGGGTTTATAGATTCATGCCAAACCATGAACAAGCTTAGCTCATATTCATTCATCCAGTTCTTCCATCCATCATAAATGAGTTGTGTCTTCTTTGCACAATGTTATTGGAGTTCATCATGTGTCTAGCTTCATCTTTGATTTGAATTCATCTCGTGACTTACCAATATTGATGTGAGAGTTTCTTGTAGGGGTTAGTCCATAAAATATCTAGTGCCTACTAAACCATACTATTGGCTTAAAAATCAACCTAGACACCATGTCTAATTTGATTTAGGAAGACATTTTAACCTAAGCACCATGCTTAATTTAAAAGCCTTTAAAAGTAAAATCAGCACACCTTTTGGTTCAAGAATCAAACTATACACCATGTCTAATTTAATTTAGGAAAAGAGTTTAAACTAAGCACCATGCCTAATTTAGAAGATGTAAGATCATACTCTAAACCTTAAGCATACTATAGTAAACAAAGGTAGCATGAAAGCATTATAGAGATTTATTCAAATAGAAATGAAAGAGAATGATTGTTATTTAGCAAATTGAGCATGGCTTAAAAGTAGAGACAACCAAGATGAATTAGCAACATGGCATAAGATTTTTCAGAGAAGTTCATCCCCCACACTTGAATTTTGCAAGGCAAAATCAAGTATGGATGGATGTGATTTAATGTTGCATGATGATTGATTGGACATACCTTGAGTCATCATCGTTCATCCTTTTTGCTTCAAACCTGGAATGGTTAGTGACAATAACACCTAAAGAAATATTTTTCACAATTATGTTTCTATGCTCATTTTCATACAAGAATGGACTGAGTTTGGAACAATGATATACGTGATCGCCTAGAGGTAGCACCAATTGAAGAAAAGCTTGCCCAACATCGGTTGAGGTGGTTTGGCCATGTCCAAAGGAGACCTCCAGAGGCACCAGTGCATTGTGGAGTCCTAACCCAAGCTAATAATATGAGGAGAGGTAGAGGAAGACCAAAATTGACATGGGAGGAGGCAATAAAAAGAGATTTAAAAGCTTAGGATATACCTAGAGATCTATGTTTAAATAGGAGTACTAAACCGTGACTTGGGGCTCTTGGTGGGTTTCAACTCTAGCCTACCCCAACTTGCTTGGGACTAAAAGGCTATGTTGTTGTTGTTGTTGTTATATTTCTATGCTCATTTCATAAGGGTATCACAGCAGAAGGTGAAAACTCATATTATCTTCCGAAAGTGCTTGTTTTAGGACAGAAGCTCATCCTTGGGAAACCTTTAAATTGCGTTTCTAATTGGTGAAGTCATTTCCCCTGCAACACCAACCTTTGGATGCCTATCTCAAGATTCATGCCAATGAGATTTGCAATATTTATGATAAACATATGCATTTATAACAACCCTTTCAAAGTCTTTATGAACAGAAAGTATGAGGGGGTTGAAGATCTCGTGTGTGGCAATGTTGGAAAGACCGATTGATTCATGAGATTTCTCATGTGAGCATGGATTTGATAAGGTGTTCATGAAATAACTTCCATGCTCGTCGATGTCATCTTCCTTTTCAAGCTCCAGGGGTGTTTCTTCATGAATGTCTATAGGCGGAAACATTGTCTCCATTATTCTATGCCTATGACATTCATTGGATGTTTTATTGTCCAAGATTTCTCATGGATTATTGGCTCTCGGGTTGATCTCGTCTAAGACCTCCTCCAAACTTGGATGAGTCTTGTTTATTAAAGAGGTTGATTTAAGCTCACCATTTGGATCTAAGCCAAGTTTGGATTCTACCCATAAGGCTTCATCCTTATCCATCTATTATTTAGCAATGACATATAAGTTCTTAATACATTCTAGCCATTGTCATTGCTCTTTTTGGTCATCCTTGTGGCCTTCATGACTCCTATACTTTGGGTGTCTTGGTGGATTTCTAGGATCATCATGAGTTTTAGGAGAAAGAGCATAAGAGGAATCATCGGGGTCAAGGATGGGTTTGAATGAGACATCTAATATGGGCATATAAGGGGAGAAGATAGGAATTTCTTCTAAATGACTTGGCTCTCCTTCTATGGGTTCACTAGACATACCATCCTTGAATTCTTCCCAATGTCCTACATGGGAATAAGGACACTTTCTAAGAGATCCCTTCTTGAGAGGAATTGAATTATATTCGCTTGAAGGTCTCTAGTGGAACTGGAAGGTTAAGCTTTTCCCAAAATCATAAAAAAGATCATCCTCATAAGAAATTTTAAAAGGTTGAATTTCTTCTTGCTTTGGAGGATTTGGATTTTGGGATATAGATGGTTTAGGATTGATAGCTAAACCTTGGGATTGAAGTGGTTGTGATTTGGCTATCAAAACTTCCTCTTCTTATTCAGGAGATGATTCCTTCTCTTCCTTGAGGAGTTTATTATGATTGCTAGTGTAGGAAGTTTTTCCACTAATCTTATCAAGCATAGACCTTGCTTCATGTTGACGGTAGTTAACATTCATCACAAACCATCAATATAACTTGTATAAATGGCTACAATGGATCACCAATATAGACTTAGGGGTCTAAACTAACAAATTCCATGAGTTTTGGTGAATCTATGTTTCCAGCAGGATTTATTCAGAAAATCACCAAGGAGGACCTATTTGTCAAAAGAAATCATGGAATTCCACCGCGTAATCGACATGGGAAGACTCAAGAAGACTCTAGAAGGCGAATCACCAAAGCGGGACATGTGTCTCTGACACATGGGGCCACCCCGCCCCACCTAGAGGCCACTTGGCCCCACCTATCAGCCTCGTTATTATGTCGGTTTTCTACCTCCTTAAGGATTGCATCTCCACCGTTCTTTAAGTTAGTTTGATCCAAGGGCCCATGTTGGACGCTTCGGGCTATATATACCAGCCTACACCCACTCTCTAGGGCATGTCTCATTTGATCCTGAGAGCTGAGAAGCCAGAAACCCTAATCCATATGTCCACTAGGATCAGAGCTAGGAATCAAGAGAAGATTAAGCCTCAATAGGATCTAGTCTTGTATTAGAGATAGTGAGATAGAGTGAGAGGGAAGAGTTTGGAGGAGTCCTGGCCTGTCGGTGCTCTCTCTACGGCTTGTACCTTGGCGGAATCAAATTCTTCTTGAGCTTGCTTCCGAGATTTCTCTAGTAATCGACTTCTAATTCAAGTAAGCATCTTGTTCATATTGTTCTTCAGGTTTGCGACTCTCTTTTGAGTACTTTAATCCTTGTAGCTCCTAGATTAAAGTAGTATTCATAGGGTAAGCATGGTGCTTAGACTTGGTTACTCATGGATGTACCCTATTTTCCAAATCGATGGTAGCTCACGAGGGTGACTTTTATAGCCTCGTTGAATCCTTTGTAGTCCACCTCCCATTAGTAGGCCTAGCAAGACATTGTTGCTATAGGAAATATACTCTGCTTGTGTTTTCTCTAGTAATATCCCTAGAATTGAACAATAGAAGATAAAGCTTACCGAAGTTAGAACTACAAGACCTTAGCAGTCTCCTGTATGCTCCTATTATCTAGCCTTGATTGTGAAGTTAGGATAAGTTAGATTTTGTTATTCTCACACATGTTTTCTCAAGTTTGATATAAAACTAGGTACTCCCGGTGAAGTGCTACATTTGTACAATATCTGTGGGCTTGCGGATTATTCTGTGTGCATTCATTTATACCAACAAGCATTTTTGGCGCCGTTGCCGGGGAAACGGTTGCCGAGTTAACTTCAAACCTAGCTTATCCTTGTATCACTTTATCTTTTGTTTTTCTTTTTACCATGGATCTAGAATCCACCCCTATCTACCAATATGGTGCACCCACGAGCGCAAGCCTATACCCAAAAGAATCTTCAAAGCCTATCCTAACACCTGGCTATGGGTTGCGCCCGTGTTTAATCAACATGGTTCAAGATCAACCCTTTTTGGGTGAAGATGATGAAAACCCCTATTCTCACCTACTTGAGTTTGAGCAGACCAGTGCATGCCTACGCATTGAGGGCATGTTAGACGAAACCTTACAATGGAAGCTTTTTCCTTTCTCTTTGATGGGAAAAGCTAAACTTTGGTATAATCTCACCAAAGAGAGTAGACAAGAAGATTAGGAAGCCCTATGTTCTAGCTTATGCTTACAATTCTTTCCCATCTCTAGGGTAGTCAAACTTCGTTCAGAGGTTCTATCTTTTAAACAAAAGAAAAAGAATCTCTAGGCGTGGCTTGGGAACGCTTTAATACTCTTATTAATACTGGCCCTGACCTTGCCATTTAAGATCCTATTCTTCTTCAACACTTCTATATGGGTCTTGATAGGAAAACCTCGAAGCTTCTTAATATGGCCTCAGGAGGCTTATTATTGCATGTCTCCACCAATGCGGGGAGAAGCATTCTTACAAAAAACTTAGAGAACATTCCCAAAGAAGTAGAAGAGAAGCCATTAGAGGAAGAATCCCAGATAGTTGAACCTAAATCTTTACCAGACCCATCATCAACTTCAGCTATCCCAAATTCTGAACCACCGGAAAAGGAGGAAACGCCAATTTCGGACTTCATGCTTGAATTCGAGGATGAACTTTTTGATGAATATGGAAATACCTCAAATTACCATACTATGAGGAGACCCCACAAGTCTAGGAAATCATCATCCAATGAAGAACCTTTAGACCTATCTGAGTAAGCTTTCCTTAAAAAGACTATGAAAGAGCTAGTGTCTATTATAAGTAATGAATTGTTAGAAGAATCAGAGCTTTCCTCTGATGTGATTCGTTTAGATTAACCTTCTATATCCATTCATTGCCAAATTAATAAATCTCCTTTCAATGCTCTTTACAATCCTATTGTGGGTGTTAATAGCATGTCTACATCTTTTGCTCTTCATTTATTGAAACACATGCCATTGACTCCAACAACAAAGTTATTGAACAGTCTTTCAGGACACATTCTCCTGAGTTCGTGTCCTCCCTATCTAGGTAAAAGGAACCAAAGTTCATTTGAGCTTCTATATCTTTGATATTATTGAGTTTGGCCCGTTGATAGGACAACCAATCAAAAGACTTATCCAAGAAGGACAAACGGGGAAGTTGAATATAAGGCTTGGGAAAAACTTTAAGCTTTCTATACCCATTACTCATTCTCTAAATGCTGAGAGTGAGCAATTCCTCCTAGGCCTTTGTCTCACCAATACCGAACGGCTACCGACCTGCGTAAATACATGGAGGAGGACGAAAATAGTATATCAGAATAGATCATAAACCATTCATCAATGGAAGAAGAGGAGGGTTAGGGTTAGGGATGTACCTGTGCAACCAGAGCCCGGTGTCAGAGAAGACGAGGGCCACCCAGTGAAGATGACACACCGGTTAGAAGGACGGCGAGCAGCGGAGGAGGGGCAGACAAGGACATGAACTCACATAGTCATCGAGATCTAGAGGGGAGATAGGGATAGGGAGAAGGGAGAGGTGGAGAAGGAGCAGGGAGGGGATTAGGTAGGTGGAGTAGGGAGCTGCTCACCAGTGGTAGGTGGATCATCGAGGTCACCTCACCGGAGTCAGGGAGGATGAAGCCGAGAGCGCGACTATGAGGACGAGACCCAAGAGCGAGGCGAGGCAAGAGCTGCGAGATGATGTGAGCGAGTGAAATGAGCTAGGGTTTGGGTGTGAGTCGTGCGGCCATGGTGTGTGTTTATATATGAGGAGGGGGGAGGCAGGGATGGACGGACGCTGGGCTGCGCTAGGCCGTGGGGAGGCTGAGAGGGGAGGAGTGGAGTGAGGAGGGGGAGGGGGTGGCCGGGTGAAAGTGCATTTGCCACCTATGTGGGTTTTGGTGTATTGATGACATCCAAATTAGGGACTAATGTGATCTTAATGAGATATGTTGCAGCTATTAGTCCCATGAAAGAATCAAAGAGTTGATAAAGATGAAATGGTATCCCTTAATTTATTTTGAAGTTGTAAAGGTGGATGAACTCAAAGCGCTCTCCAAAGGTTTTATTTTTGCTTTTGAGTTTAGGATCCGCCGCACTATAAAGAGGGATGCAAACTTAGTTGGTCTGAGGAACATATAGTTCTCAAGCAAAAAAATAAAATCAATAGAGAGACACTCTAGCACTCCACGAGCACGTAGATTATTTTTTCTATGAATGTCAATGTCGGAAGTCACGACATAAGTCGGAACTCTCGACCGTCAGAAGTCATGACTCATGCTGGAAGTTCTGACTCCCAGTCACTTAGCCTACGTAGTGACTGTGGACGTCGAAAGTCCCAACCCAAGCTGAGAGTCCCGACACCAGTGGTTTTGTTGGCTAGCTGGCTGCGCCCATCGGATGTCACCGACCTTGCTGGGAGTCCTGACACCTGGAGCTTTACCGGTTGACTGACTACGCACGTCAGAAGTCTCGACGTACGTCGGGTGTCCCGACGTTTGTCGGGAGTTCCAACAATAACCTGCTCATGCGTACTTCTGACCATTCATGAACAATGTTTTTGTATTAACGTCGGAAGTCCCAAGATCTGCGTCGGAACTTCCAACGTAGATCTAAACAGTTAGATTTCTACTAAGAGTATAAATACCCCTCTCTTCACTTCTAACCGTTACGGACTCATTCACAGCGGACCCACTTCATGCTCAATAACTCCCAAGCAACTAAAGCACCCCTCTCCTCCCCCTTTGCTCCAATCTTCAATTCCCTTAGGGTTTTGAGTGAAAGGAGAGTGGATTAAGTGAGAGGATTACTTTGGAAAGCTTGAGCACTTGATTTCTTCGTCAAGCCGGTTGATTTCTTCGTCAAGCCGGTTGCCCTATTTAGTTTTACTCGACCCGGTCCTTTAACTGCGGTTATTTCCTCCCTCCTCCCCTCTTGTTGCCCTCTATCTCTCTCCACACGCCACCATCACCTCTCCTTGCGCCGCCCTCGCTCCTCCTCGCACCACCACATCGCGCTCTGCCCGCACCTCCGGCCCCCATTCCCTCTCATTGCGCCACCGAAGGCCTTGTCGGCAATACCAACCTCCCCACCCCCATTCCACCGCCTATGCCCTGGTATTTTTATCAGATCGGTGGTGGACATTGAGTTTGTGTGGTGGAGATTCTGTTGGTGGAGGTGATCGTGTTTGTTGATTTGTTCGTGGCCCATGGATTTCATTCTTCTTCGTCTCCTTCCTTTCTCAATTCATGGTATTACCGTGGCATCCAAACCCTAACTCTAATGTACCTTGCGTTTTGACTCTATTCTTTCTTCCTCTCTACTCCTCTATCTCCCTTGTATGAATGTGTGTCGTGATTTGAAGCCCCATGAATGGGATGGTCACCTTGGGCGTTGGAGGTCCCGGAGACCATCGGAGGTTCTGACTGTCGGAACTCCCAATGCCAGGCCAGAACTCCCGACCCTAGGGTCACCACTCCATTCATGTTTCTTCAATTCTCGATGTTCGTTCGCTTCTCGTTGTCTTAGTTCTTAGTCCCCCTTCCTGTTTTCCACAATCATGGACGGTGGCAGTCCCTCGCGTCACAAGGATAAGAGGTCCAAGAAGAACCAAGATCGTGCCACTGTCCCCAAGCCGTCTGGCCACACCAAGGCAGCATACCAGCATGGTGGTGCTGGTGGTTCCCATGCTGCCCGTCGCCGTGTCGATCAAGGGTCATCGGCTGCTGTTCCTCCTCCTGCTCCTGCCTCTGTTGGGGATGTGCCAATTGTTGATGAAGAAGAGGAAGCTCTTAAGCGTGCCGGCCACACCATTGCTGCTCCACTGACTTGCACCCCGACTCATGGTCTAGGTTTTGTCTCTCAGCTTGTTTCATTCATGGGTGTTTCATGGATCATGCGGGAGCTCGCCATGGCTCCGAATCCTGCTGGTGGCTGGACTCCTCCTCTACCAGTGGACTATCGTCACTGGGTTGAGGACATCAGGTCCATGAGGGGAAGGAACCTTTATGCTGAGGACGAGAAGGATCTATGACTTGAGTATCATTTCTGGCACCCATTCCATTATGACTTTTATGATTCCATTCTCTATCGGAAGTTCTTGAAGAAAAAGGAGCCATCGGTCCTTTAGATGAAGTGCATTGATGCATACTCTCTTGGTAAGTATAAGGAACCCGAGCTAGAGCAGATGGTTTGGGATATACACTCAATGGGGTTGTCCTACCTGCTAGAGTTGAGGAAGCATTGGAACAACGAGCTCATCTATTAGTTTTATGCTTCCTATCATCATGAGAGACCCTACCGGTGCTGTTGACGTTATTCATTGGACCACTGAATGCAAGCATTATAAGGTGGACTTCATCACTTTCTCTCACCTTCTTGGTTTGAGTCACAGTGACCACACTACAACTGAGTTGACTGAGTATGAGGATGTTGCTTGAGGAGTACCAACATATGTATCTTGATGGACACATAGCTGATGGATAGACAATGTTTCTAAAGCCCTACTATTATGTTCTAAACAACATCCTACGTCAGATCTTGTATCCGAAGGTAGGTGACTCCACCTTCCTTCATGATGATTCATAGAAGGTGCTTCAGCGATTTGGCGATGAGTTTAAAATTTTTTCCATCAACAGATACGTTTGGACCAAGATACATGATGCTACTAAGGATCCAGTGAAGCATCTTCCCTATGCACCGTACATTATGCATGTCATTGAGCAAGTATCCGGCATCCGATTTCCCTCTGACACTCAGCACAATCTTCTCAAGATATCCAACAAGACCTCCATCATTGCTGTAAGAGAACTGAGGGAGAAAGGTGATGCAGCCAAAGCAAAAGGGAAAGGTGTTTCGGGATCTCGCTCTCGCCATGGTGCTTCACCACCTGCTGCTGCTGCTCGCTCTTCTAGTGTCGAGCCCCTCTCTTCGTCCTCCTCTGGAAAGAAGCCCAACAAGTTCAAGTTCCTAATGATATATATGTTTGGACAATGTTGTGCTAGTGCTCAACGTGAGCATGATATCCAAGAGAGGCTATATCGTTTGGAGCAGCACGCAGGTATTGTGTCCTCTCCTCCACCACCATTTGTGCCTCCTCATGATCCGTTGGCATTATATGATGAGGCATATGCGGCGTATGAGGATGATGCCGCTTCTCGCCCTCATGGCAAGGGCAAGGCCGCCGCCGACGATGAGGACTACATGCAAGAGGATGATGATGATGACGACAATGACGACGGTGGTGACAATGATGGTGATCAAGATGACGATGATGACTATGAGGATGAGTAGTTGGATATTCACATGGCCTACCCCTTTTGGCACTTGTTGACAAAGGGGGATTGTTAGGCTTTGATTTCTCTTGTAATAAGTTAGTTGGTCTTTTTGTTTCGAAACTTTAAAACCTTTAGCGTGTATGAACTATGTTGTGTGGTGGCAAGCTTGTGATGGACATCTATCTATATGTGTTTGTGATGAATGATTGTAGGACAAGTTATGGTTATCTATTTATCTTATTAGCTTATACTTGTCTCTACTTATGATGGTGAATGTTTTTTTAGATGGCCATGTGTTGCTTCAAATTATATTTTGAAATCTTGGCCATCATATTCTCTTTTACTTGTTGTGTGAAATAACATGTCATATTGCATTTCTTTTCATGGATATATATTTGTTCACACACACTTGTTGCACCCCACGGATTGCAAAATTTAAGGGGGAGCTTTTGTCTTGAGGTATGCAAATCATGTATAGATGATTCTAATTGATATTCAAATTCATGCATACATCAAGGGGGAGCTCTTCATAAATTTTGGGGTTCAAAAGCTTTAAATTCTTTCATTCTTATAAAAACCTAAGTTGGTTGTCATCAATTACCAAAAAGGGGGAGATTGAAAATGCATTTGCCCCCTATGTGGGTTTTGGTGTATTGATAACATCCAAATTAGGGACTAATGTGATCTTAATGAGATATGTTGTAGCTATTAGTCCCATGAAAGAATCAAAGAGTTGATAAAGATGAAATGATATCTCTCAATTTGTTTTGAAGTTGTAATGGTGGACGAACTCAAAGCGCTCTCCAAAGGTTTTATTTTTGCTTTCGAGTTTAGGATCCGCCGCACTATAAAGAGGGATGCAAACTTAGTTGGTCTGAGGAAGATAGACTGCTCAAGCATAAAAATAAAAGCAATAGAGAGACACTCTAGCACTCCATGAGCACGTAGATTATTTTTTCTGTGACTATCTATGTCGGAAGTCCCAATGTAAGCTGGAACTCCCAACTGTCGGAAGTCACGACTCATGTCGGAAATTCTGACTCCCATTCACTTAGCTTGCGCGGTGACTATGGACGTCGGAAGTCCTAACCCAAGCCAAGAGTCCCGACACTGGTGGTTCTACTAGCTGGCTGTCTATGCCCATCGGAAGTCACTGACCTTGTCGGGAGTCCCGACACCTAGAGCTTTACTAGTTGACTGACTGCGCATGCCGGAAGTCCCGACGTACGTCGGGAGTCCCAATCGTTGGAAGTCCTGACATTTGTCGGGAGTTCCGACACTGACCTGCTCGTGCATACTTCTGACCCTTTGTGAACAGTGTTTTCTATTAACATCAGAAGTCTTGAGATCTGCGTCGGAACTTCCGACGTAGATCTGGACGATTAGATTTCTACTAAGAGTATAAATACTCCTCTCTTTACTTCTAACCGTTACGGACTCATTCACGGCTGACCCACTTCGTGCTCAACAGCTCCCAAGCAACTAAAGCACCCCTCTCCTCCCCTTTTGCTCCAATCTTTGATTCCCTCAAGGTTTTGAGTGAAAGGAGAGTGGATTAAGTGAGAGCATCACTTTGGAAAGCTTGAGCACTTGATTTCTTCGTCAAGCCGGTTGATTTTGCGTCTATTACTCTTGGGGCCTTGCCCCTAGCCAACTAGGCATTGCCCAAGAGCTTTCATCTTGTGGAAGAGCCTTGGGAAGTTTGTATTACCCTTGATTTCTTAGTGGAAAGCTCAAGTGACCTTTGTGGTTGATTTGATAGAGGCAAGGAGGTGGAAGAGACTCCGACCTTGGTGGTCACCTCAACAATGAGGACGTAGGAGCTCTTTTGTGGGGTTGCCAAACCTCGGGATAAATCCTTGTGTCCCGTGTGCTTATTGTTGTGATTGCTAGAGTTTACTTGTATTTGTTTGCCTCTTTCTCTCCCAAACTTTCATTTTAGGGTTTGGACTCGATCTACGGTTTGAAGGCATTACGACGTCAAGGGAGTGACCCTACATCTTCACCAAACCACTAGGAAGTGGGGTTGTAAGATTATTTATCCGCAAAGTTAAATTTGGCACTGCTTTTGTAGTTCACGTAGGCGTCGGGAGTGCTAACGTTTGCACCAAAACTTCTGACAACGTCGGGAGTTCCGACCCATACGCCGGGACTTCCGAGATTGACTGACTAATTTGAACTTAGCATTTATAGTTAATTTTTAGATATGCCTACTCACCCCCCTCTAGGCATTGTTAGTAGATCCTTTGACTGGGCCGCTGTCAGGACGGCTGACGCAGGCCGGGACGTGTCATTCCAGCCCACGGGCCTAAGCAGCGGCCTAGGCACAGTCTGCTCCCTCGGGCCAGGCCAGCCCAGGCCTACATGTCACCAGGCCGTGCCATGCTCATGTCGGGCTAAAAAAGCGGGCTTCGTGTCGTGCTGTCATGCCTCGGGCTGCATGGACATTTATAGATGTAAGGAGTAAATCTGTAGATGATATGCCTACATACCAAATATGACTTAGGGACCGCTTGGTTACCGACCACAGTAGAACACGCCTTAGGTGTGGCTACATCGATATTGTGTTGTTCAAGATGCACGCCACAATATGTGGCAACAATTAGACTTGTTTGAACTACATATTTAAGTGGCCGCCTACATCTACTCATGAACCAAACATCGATGTGAACTTTTGTGGTGCACTTGATGTGGCTTTTGGTGGCCGGGAACCAAACAACCCCTTAGATCTGGTCTAGACTCTTTTAGACTTAAATAATTTTGTAGAAAAACAGTATCAATGATTATAAATCTAAATAAGTATAATACGAAAGTATGTTACATGATAAATCTAATGATCTTTATTTAATATCACAAATATTTACATATTTATATTAAAAATCAGTTAAATTGGGCAACCAGAAGCATTCTCTTATGGGACTCAGTATCTACTTTGGATCATCCTCCGATGGAGCTTCGACTATGCAGTACCCTACTCATCCTAACATCCTACCGATGACTCTCCACCCTGGCTACTCCTCCCCACCCTCGCAACTCTACCCCGGCACCTCACCTCGTTCCACACGCACGAAGGAGAGCTATTTCGTGGCAGGTAGGGGTGAAAACGGTACAGATATTTTCCGACTGTATTCGAGACCGAATCCGTTTAATTAGAGGAGTTCAGATCTGTCCGTATCTGAGTCTAGATATTCAACATCCAATACCGTATCCATATCCGAATACTCAAATCGCATATTTATGATGTCGATACCCAATGGTATCCTATCCGACATAGCTGATACTACCCATATTCGAATCTGAATCTGAACTGGAATATGAAAACAAATGTAGTATCAGTAATATCCGTTCATATCTGATCCGTTTTCATCCCTAGTGGCAGGACCACAAGTAAGGACAATGAAGAAGCTTATTTTTTTTTTCCAGCTCCATCCATCCCCGATGCCTCGTGGGATCGGGATTTTCGTGGCTCCACGTGAGGAGCTGTTCATTTTTCTTTTCCTATTTTAGCCTCGGCCATGGGGACGCGAGGAGGCAATACTACTCCTAAGTGGCGATGGCGTGCAGTAGCTTATTCCATTTCCATCTCCGTGTATGTGATTGTGTTGTCGTCCATGGATGAATGGATCTCATGCTCATCTGAGCGCTACTTGTCAAATGTCAAGGGCAGGGCGGGGAATCGAGGTTGTCCGAAACTCACGGCCAAGCGACTAAATTGTGTTGCATGCTGTCGACGTCTACCGTCCGTTAGCTACGCTAGCTAGGGGAGAAGGGATGACTACTATAGCGTGTAATAGAGTTGGATAGCAAGTCGCCATCTCACAATGCAGATCGATTCACACTTGGTACTTGCATTTCCTTCGTAGCACGTCCTCTTGTATGTCACCATCACAACCGTTCCTTCTTTGTCTATACTACACCCGGGCACTACTAGATTCAGGTTTTTTGTCAAGTACCTGAGGCACTCGACAAAGGTTAAATTGCACTCGGCAAAGAACACACGGCAAAAAATTGATCGGCAAAGCCCTCTTTGCCGAGTGTCTTTTATCGGGCACTCAGCAAAGGCTTTGCCGAGAGCCACGGGGGCACTCGGCAAAGAAAAGCGACCGTCATGGCGCCGGTCCCGTTGATGGTGGCTTTGCCGAGTGCCAACCCTGCAGGCACTCGGCAAAGATTTTTTTATTTTTTTAAAAAAATTCTTTGCCGAGTGCCCCCTGGCCGGCACTCGGCAAAGTTCGATTTTTTTAAAATTCTTTGTCGAGGGTCCTATTGCCGGCACTCGGCAAAGTTTGAATTTTTTTAAATTCTTTGCCGAGTGCCCTCTTGCCGGCACTCGGCAAAGTTTGAATTTTTTTTTGAAAATTCTTTGCTGAGTGCCCTCTGGCCGGCACTCGGCAAAGTTTGAATTTTTTTTAAAAAAAAATTCTTTGCCAAGTGCCATGGTCATGGCACTCGGCAAAGCTGGAAAAATGGTTTTTCCGAGCACCCATTTTTCTAGCTTTGCCGAGTGCTGTGACCATGGCACTTGGCAACGGGGTCCTTTACCGAGTGCAACACTTGACAAAGTGACCCAAAACAACATTTTTTTATTTTTTTACATTCCATCATGACAAATAAATTCATACAATCATATATCTCATCCATCACATATATATCTCATTCATCACATATATATCTCATCCATCCACACATCCATCACAATATATATCACATATATAATAATAAGTGCTCAAGTCCATCCAAATAAATCCACAAGTCCATTAAAGTCCACAAGTGCATCACAAGTATATCACAAGTCCATCACCAAGTGAACAACAAATGAAAAAAATACAATGTGCACTCATCTCGGCCACTGCGACTATGGTGAAGGCCTAGTTCCATCATTCGGAGGTGCATGAGGTGGATTATTCGAACCACCGTCAGATGGAGACTGCACAAAGGAGAAAAGATTGCATGTGAGACAAGATTATTTGGATAGCTAATCTAGGAAGGTAGAGGCCATACAAACAAAGCACAAGTGAAAGTAAAAATCTTTTATACTCACAGGAGTAGCTGGAGCTGTAGGACACGTAGGCAGAGGTGGAACCAATAGCCCAGCTGGCAGAGAGAAGCCCACACGTTGCCCAAGCCCTTGTAAGAACTCTGTAATGTCCGTTAGCCTCTACGTCTGGGCCTACCGCTCGGCCTGCTCGGCCTCCCACTCGGCCTGCTCGGCCTTCAGCTGGGCCACCATCCTCTGGTGCTCGGCCTCCAGCTCCTGACGTTGCCTCATTTCTTGTTCCAGCCGGGCCTGTAATATTTCACTCCAATGTTTCAGTAATGCAAAGCTAATTAAGGTGTGTAAAGATCAATGTATGACGAGTAAAACAGGAATAACCTCGAGTGCGTTGACCCGGTGCTGTGCAGTAGTCGGCTGTGTGCGAATGGCCGGGCTCTCGCTCGTGCTCCGTTCTCGGATCTGGGAGAGAGAGGGAGTAGAGTCCGTGTCGATGACGCCGTCGCCAAGCCAGAACCGCCCATGCTTCTTGCCTTGCCCCGCCCTCAAGACGACCTCTCCATCGAAGTCCTGGGTGCTCGGATCATGGTCTGACCCATGGAGCGACCTCTTTAGATTCGCTGCATACCCATCAGGGAACATTAGCATCTTGATCCATTCAAGTACTTCCCTCCTTTGGTCCTTTTTCAAGATGAAATCGGCCTTAGGCCATCTCTAGGTCTTGCCACGACTAGGAGGCTGCATCTCTTGATTTGGTCTATCGCACAACGTTGCCAGGTCCACTCTAGCCTTAGGGTTGTCCTTAGACTTTTTAGTGTCCATGAGTGTTGCCCAAAGTGCCTTGGCGACAATCTTTTTAGTGTGCATTACACCAATGTTATGTGGCAGAAGAAGGCCATCGAAATAGGAGAGCCTCGTCATGCCTGAGATATGAGTCCACATATGTTGCTCACCATATCCCACAAAACCACCTTGTTCATTGGGCATGAGAGCACCTATCTGAGCATGAACCTCGGCACCAGTCATCATCCGTGGTGCAGGGTTTGTCACTTTGACACCTTTCGTAAAGTTCTTGATGTCTTGTCTGAATGGATGGTCAAGAGGTAGGAATTGGCGATGTCTATCGAACGATGAATACTTGCCACCCTTCTGCAACCAAATGAACCTCACACCTTCCTTGCATATTGGGCATGGGAACTTCCCGTGAACACACCAGGCGCAGAATATCCCATATGCCAGGAAGTCATGTAGGGAGTAGTGGTACCAAACGTGCATTTTGAAGATTGTCTTTGTAGCTCCATCGTATGTCCATACCCCTTCGTCCCAAGCACGGACCAATTCATCAAACACGGGCTCCATGAACACACCCATATTACTCCCTGGGTGTCCAGGAATTATCAACGACAAGAATACGTTATGTTGTTGAAAGGAGACACCAGGTGGGAGATTAAGGGGGATAACGAAGATGGGCCAACATGTGTATGGGCAGCCATCATTCCATAAGGATTGAACCCATCTGTTGCTAGCGCGACACGTACATTGCGAGCCTCATCTGCTTTGTCACGATGTTTGTCATTAAAGCGGATCCAAGCTTCACCATCGGATGGATGTACCATCTTGTCAGGATTGTACTGTTTGCCATTTTTGTGCCATGTCATCTATTTCGTTGATTCCTTGGTCATGTATAGCCGTTGGATCCTCGGTAGGAACGGAAGGTACCGTAGGATTTTCACGGGGATCGTAAGTTGCCTCTTCTAACCATCATCAGAGTCTACCTTTAGGTACCTGGAGGATTTACACTTTGGACAGAACTTTGCATGTTCGTGTTCTTTCCTAAATAGGACGCAGCCCTTTGGACAAGCATGTATCTACTCATATGGCATCTTAAGTGCATGAAGGAGTTTCTATGACTCGTACATGCTCTTTGGCAGAATGTGGCCCTCCGGAAGCAGGGTGCTAATCACAGCCAACATCTTATCAAAGCCAGGTCAACTCAAGTTTAACTCGGACTTCAACCCCATTAAGCGTCCAATGGCATCCAATTGAGACACCGTTGACCAATCGTGAAGGGGTTTCTGTGCCGAGTCCATCACGTCATAGAACGCCTATGCGGCTACCTCCATCTCCTCCTTCTCATGTCCCTCATCGAACTGTCCTTGGTGAAAGTCATCTAACATGTTCGCTACCCCAGCATTAGCATCAAAAGCCTCCACCCGTGGTCTCACCACCTTCTCTCTCATACGATGGGCTTCACCATGGTGGACCCACCGGGTGTAGTCTGACGTAAATCCATTCTTCACAAGATGTTTACCCTTTTCCACCTTGTTTACCCTTCTTCTGTTTCCACATTTGCTGCAGGGACACAAAACTAGACAATGTCCTTTAGCAGCCTTACCAAATACACTGTTCAAGAAAGCATCGGTTTTGTTCATCCATTCTGTGGTGTAATCACTCTGACTTCTCTAGCCCGTGTACATCCACTGATGGTTATCTATCCTCTAACATATGTATCAGCGAGTAATGTAACCATCAATTGTATCTACATGGTGTTCCTACTGTCTAATAGGTGAGGATAGGTCCTAATCCCACCCGTAGATGCGTAGATGAGGTTAGTTTCCATGCTCTACTCCTATCCGAGACAGAATTTCAGCAGCACCTCCCCGCTGTTCTCCAGATACACGTCCTACCAAAGAAGAGTGCGTATTCGGAGAACAATAGGGAGGTCATGCCAAAACTCTATCTTGGACCGGAGCAGACCATGGAAACTAACTCATCTACGCATCCGCGAGCTGTCCAAAAAACGTGGACAATCTGAAACAGATACGGTCATATATATGCAAAGATCTGCATACCTCCAACCGTATGTGTTTGAGAAGGTTTGGTGCATGTTGTCACGTACGATGCTTACAAACCAGGACATCTCCACATGTGATATCTGATATCACATGTGGAGATGTCCTGGTTTGTAAGCATCGTACGTGACAACGTGCACCAAACCTTCTCAAATTTTTATCAATCTCCACATACGATATCACGACATCTCAACAAGTTTCATGATTTTCGGACTTCGTTTGCTTTTTATAGAATTTAAAAACACTTCGCACGCAAGTTCACGGTCATGTTTTATAAACAAGATGTCGGAAATTTCGGGTCGGTTTCTGCATACGGTCTCACACTACACTCAATAACATGACTATAATTTTTTGAATCATTAAATTACATTATTCGTACCACGTGTAGTTCAAATTTATATTTTTCAAAAAAATTTAAGTAAACGAAATAAAGTAACTAAATATATTAAAAAACCACAAAAAATCCCCAAATTCTAACTAGGTGTTCCTGATACTTTAAAAGGGCTCCACAAAAAATTTGGAGGCAAAAAAAAAACTTTGCCAAGTGCCGGGGTATGGCACTTGGCAAAGGGGGTTTTTGCCAAGTGCCAAGAATAAGGCACTCGGCAAAGATGGTTTTGAATTTTTTTAAAAAATTTCTTCTTTGCCGAGTGCCTTCATTGGGGTACTCGGCAAAGAAATTTCAAAAAAAAAATCTTTGTCGAGCGCCATGTCAGGGGCACTCGGCAAAGTATTTTTTTAAAAAAAATCTTTGTCGAGTGCCAGATTTGGGACACTTGGCAAAGAAAATTAAAAAAAACTTCTTTGCCGAGTGCCAGATCGGGAGCACTCGGCAAAGTATATTAAAAAAAAATCTTTGCTGAGTGCTAGATCTGGGACACTCGGCAAACAAACTTTTTTTTAAAAAAACCTTCTTTGTCGAGTGCCTCACAGCAGACACTCGGCAAAGAAGGATGTGTCCAAACACCGTTACGATGGGCAGCCTATGCCAAGTGCCGTGTTTTTGCCGAGAGCCTGGCACTCGGCAAAGAACTCTTTGCCGAGTACAATTCGTTGCCGAGTGCGGTACTCGGCAAAGAAGGTCTTTGCCGAGTGTCCAATTTTTGACACTCGGCAAAGCAGTTTGCACTCGGCAAAGATCTCGTTTCCAATAGTGACTTCTCTGCCTTTTCTGTTTATTGGAGCTAGCTAGCCTGCTGGTGGCCTATTAATTAGACAATTAGTGAAGACATTTTCATCTCTTTGTTTTCCCCAAACAACCCACCATCATCTTGCCTTTTTCAACCGGAGATGCTACTCCAATTATTGGAAAAACATGTAGAGGACATGCCATATGTCTTTTTCCCCCTCAAATCTTAAAGAAAACGAAGAAACAAAGAAAACCTAACTAGCATCGCACATGCATGCATAATATATATATCATGCATCTAGGTTAGTCTAGGTTTTAAATTTGAGAAGCTGCTGCCTTTTTCCTAATTTGTCATCTCCTCCTTCCACTATTGGCAACGGATGATACTAAGGGCGTGTCCACCGGTGATCCAAATCACCAGCATAAAGTATATTTTATTCAACACAGAAGAGAGAATGAAGAATCTGAGCGCGCTAGCGAGGTGTGAAGCGCTAAGCTCGCACGAACTCCAATACCATCTATGTCACTGCTCTCCCTTCCTTTTTATTTGCATGTCATGATGCTTTGAATTTTCTCATTATTTTATGTTCCCTGAGCCGGCGATTTGCAAAAGGTTGTTGGAGACCCCTAAAAGGGCCGGGCCTTGAGTCGATTGTTAGATTGATCTCCACCAATTGTTCCTTGGATCCATGTCATGATAGGAGGCGCCCAACCGCTTCATGGTTGGTGCCCCCCGTCACACAGCGTCATAAAAAGAGAGGTGGGGGTCGTGTGGGGGGTATGACCCCGGATACCCACGGCAGGCCACATGGGCTACGCCTCCAGGGGTGGTCCAGCCCACGAGAAGGAGCCTTGCGGGGCACGATTCTGCTCGGCGCCTCCCGCAAGGCATGGGGAGGATATCCGGAAGATGTTACGTGATCTGATAGGATATGTACGATCCCATGTTTCTTGTAATCTGTTATTACTTTCTGGTTATCTCTCAGATCTAACTGACTTGTAACCTTGCCCTCCGGACTATATAAGGCGGGCAGGGACCCCCTACAAAATCACGACAAATCATACAATAGCTAATACAAACCAACAGACCACAGGAGTAAGGTATTACGTCATACTGACGGCCTGAACCTGTATAACTCGTGTGTCTCTGTTGCCTTCTTATTCTTGATTACACGCTCCTCTGCCGATCAATCTACCATCGCGGGATACCCCTCGGTGGACTGTCGACGATATTCTGTCGACAGTTGGCGCGCCAGATAGGGGTGTGTATGCTATTTCCTTGTCAAACAAGATGACTTTTTCCGCAGGCTCTTCGTCCCTCCCGCAGCACGGCCAGATCTTCACGGTCGGATCCATCACATGAGTCATCAACGCCGACGGAGTTGGAGAGCTTCTCGAGCCGGTGCAGATCCGTTCTGCGCTGACCACCTTCGCACCTGCGACTACAGATCCAATCTCGGAACTACTTCCGGTGTCGACTTCATCAGCTACCCGCCGCTCGCTTCCTCGCTACTAGAGGAGGCATGTTAACAATAACGATCTGATCGAGTCTATCGATCGGGTCGGCCTGAAACTCGTCGATTGCCTCTCCATTGCTGAGTTAGCTCTAGACACCCTTGTTCACCACTGACCACCTACCGATCCCAATCTGTCGGTGACCAGTGCTCGGCAGACTTCGGGGACCGCCGCCCTGCCTTTCGGGTTCGCCAACGCCGCCGCTACGTATCAGGATGCCCTGAGGGTCAAATTCGCCGACCAGGTTGCCGACCAGCTCCCACCAACCGTCAACATGCTGCACGCCAGCCGGGGTCCTGGAACATCCCTCCAAACTATCCTGGAGGAAAATCCAGACATCGAGTCTCAAGGCTCCACGGAGCCCCTCGCCGAGACCTTCACCAAGCAACCCCCTCTCCTGCCTTTCTGGGGTGGCGCAATCTTCAACGTCAGTATCGACAGACCCCCTCGGAACGGCGAAACAGATGAGGAACGCGCCATTGCGATGGCCGAGGCCACTCGTGATAACCAGTTCGATTCACAAGGAAGGCCCCTCCATCGCAACCTCAACGAAGAATTCCTCCGCATTGATGGCCACGACGTTTTCAAAACTCTGAGCGCCAATCTGGCAGTGGCTGCCAACGAACTTGCACACCTCCCGCAGACGCCCGAGCTCACCAAGGTCGCCGCTATGCTTAAAGCGGCACACTATCAAGTTAATGAGATCCGAGAAGTTCAGAGACCTTCATGCTCCACAAGCGTGATTCGCCGATCAGCCGATCCTAGATCTAATCGCCGCCCCAGTCAAAGCCGTTTCACCGACCAGTCACTACCTCCCCAGGGGGGAGTTGGAGGCCACCACGCCGAGCATCATCGCCAGCATGACCAAGAGGTCGAACAGGACGCCCGAGTGCACCTCAGTAACCTTCGGGATGCACGATGGCGTATCGATCAACGACGTTTCGGGCGCCATGAAGATGAAGTACGACGCCGCCAGGAGTACGAGCAAGAGTACGGTAACCCAGACTCAGCTCTAGAGCCGATTGTCGCCGGCAATACTGCTGATATCGGCCCCGACAGCCTAGAAGGGCCCCCTACATTCACCAGGGCGCTCCGAACGCTCCAGTGGACCCGTGGTTTCGAAATCACCGGAGTCGAGCCCTATGAAGGGAGGATGAACCCAACTCAGTGGCTGTAGGCTTACGCCACCGCCGTCCGCGCCACCGGAGGAGACACCAACGTCATGGCAAATTATCACCCCGTCATGCTCACGCCAGCCGCCATGAGCTGGTTCATAAGCCTTGCCCCAGACTCCATCGGATCTTGGGAAGATCTGAAGAGAGTCTTCACCGACAACTACATGGCCACATGTAGGTGGCCGGGCACCAAGCACGATCTCAACCGCATCACCCAAAAGCCGTCCAAACTACTCCGCAGCTACATCAGACGCTTCTCCGAGATGAGGAATTCTATTCCCAACATCATGGAAGCCAAAGTCATCACCGCGTTTGTCCGAGGACTTCATCACCGAGAACTCCATTCTAAGTTCAACAGGAAGCCACCTACCGGCATCGGTGAAATGATCACAACTGCCAACCAGTACGCCGACGTCGAGGAAGCGGAGGTGCGTTTTAATGAAGATACGGGCACTAATCGCCCACCTCGCCGCCACGACGATCGCAACAACGACCGATAGCACAACGATCGCCACCACGACGACCGCAATGATGACCGATAGCACAACGATCACCGCTACGATGACCGCAGTTTCCATCGGGACAGCGGACAAGATCGGCCAGATGGATTCAAACCTGGTCAGAATTGCCGCCGCCGACCATATCACTTTGTTGCCAATGTCAATGAGCCGCGCACAAAGCGTAACTATGATGAGCAGTACAAGAAGATCCTTGATGGACCGTGCCCCCTGCACAAGAATGCCAAACACAAGATGAAGGACTGCCTTGGTTTGGCTAAGGAGTTCTAGGAGAAAAAGTACAACAACGACAATGGCGGGAACAGAGGACGTTGACCTCCTAGGGATAATAATAATGCCTTCCAGGACCACAACAAGGTGGTCACCACCATCTTCGGGGGTTTCGCCTCCAACGAGAGCAGAAGGGAACGGAAGCTCGCCGCCCGATGAGTGCTCACCGTTGTTTCAGAGGAAACTACCGCCAACCCCAGCTATCGCCCATGGTCCGAAGTCTCCATCAACTTTAGCAGGGCCGACCAGTGGGCGGACATACCCTACACAGGGCATTTTCCCCTCGTCCTTGACGCGATTGTCCAGAAGGTGCTCTTCAGAAAAGTCCTCGTCGACGATGGGAGCGCTTTGAATCTACTCTTCGCCGGGGCCCTAAGGGAGCTCGGCCTCGGGCCAACAGATCTCATGCCTTTAGACTCCTCCTTCTAGGGTGTGGTACCTAGTAGGGCATCCAGACCGCTTGGGGAAATTACCCTACTAGTACAGTTCGACACGGCAACCAACTACCGAGTGGATCATATCAACTTCTACGTCGCCGACTTCGACACCGCCTATCATGCCATACTGGGGCGACCAGCTCTGGCCAAGTTCATGGCCATTCCGCACTACGCGTATTTGGTGTTAAAGATGCCTTCGCCCATAGGGGTCCTATCTTTGTGGGCCAACCTCTCCGTCGCCTACACCTGCAAGATAGAAAGTCTCGCCCTCGCCGAAGCCACTGACCTCTCCATCCAGATAGCTAGCGTGGTCGCCGAAGCCAAGATGCCATCTGCTGACGACATGGAGATCCTAGAACCTCCTCATGCCTCCGCCAAGTCCAAGGAAGTCAAGGAGATCGGCCTCGGCCTCAACGATCCTTCCAAGACGGTGAAAATTGAGGCTCACCTTGACCCCAAATAGGAAAGCGCGCTCGTCTCCTTCCTACATGCCAACGCCGATGTGTTCGCTTGGAAACCTGCAGACATGCCAGGGGTACCATGGGAGAAGATCGAGCACTCCTTGAATGTCTCGCCGACTGCTAAACCAATCAAGCAAAAACTTCGCCGATTCGCGCCGGACAAAAAGGAGGCCATTAGGGTAGAAATAAAATGGCTCTTAGCTGCTAGGTTTATAAAAGAAGTGTATCATCCAGATTGGTTAGCTAATCCTATTCTTGTTAAGAAAAAGAATAAAGAATGGAGAATGTGTGTTGATCTTAACAAACACTGCCCTAAAGACCCCTTCGGCCTGCCTCGGATAGACAAGGTTGTAGACTCCACCGCTGGCTGTGAGTTGCTCTCCTTTCTTGACTGTTACTCCGGCTACCATCAGATCTCCCTCAAGAAGGAAGACCAGGTCAAAACGTCTTTCATTATGCCTTTCAGTGCATACTGCTACACCACTATGTCCTTTGGACTAAAGAACGCTAGAGCAACCTACCAAAGGGCTATCCAAACATGCCTCGACTAACAGATCGGCCGCAACGTCGAGGCCTACATCGACAACGTGGTCATCAAGACTAAAACCGCCGACAATCTTATCGCTGACCTTGAAGAAACTTTCTCAAACTTGAGCAAATACCGATGGAAGCTAAACCCTTCAAAGTGCATCTTTGGAGTTCCATCCGATATCCTGCTAGGTTACATCGTCAGCGCTTGGGGCATTGAACCGAACCCTGATAAGGTCTCCACCATCACCAACATGAAACGACCGATGTGTGTCAAGGATATATAGAAGCTTACATGCTGCATGGCTGCGTTAAGTCGATTTATCTCGCGCCTTGGTCAAAAAGGGCTACCTTTCTTCAATCTCCTCAAGGCCTCCGAGCTTTTTTCTTGGTCAGAGGAGGCAGACACAGCTTTCGAGCAACTCAAGTTATTTTTAACAAAACCTCCAATCATGACAGCGCCACGACCAGATGAAACTCTGCTGGTTTACATCGCCGCCACTTCTCGAGTTGTCAGTACGGCTATTGTCGTCGAACGCAAGGAAACTGGACACGCCTACAAGGTACAACGTCTGGTCTATTTCATCAGCGAGGTACTTAATGAGCCCAAAACTCGTTATCCTCAGGTGTAAAAGCTGTTATATGCAATTTTGATTACCTCATGCAAGCCCCGATATTACTTCGAATACTACAAGATCACCGTGGTCACCGAGTTCCCTCTGGGGGATATTCTCCGCAATAAAGAGGCCAATGGTCGTATCATCAAGTGGGCTGTTGAGCTCGACACTTACTCTATTGACTTCAGAAGTAGACCAACCGTCAAGTCATAGGTGCTTGCTGATTTCATCGCTGAGTGGACCGAAATCCAAGAACCCATTGCCGCCACTTGCCCCGAGCACTAGGTGATGTACTTCGATGGCGCCCTTAATATCAATAGTGCTGGTGCGGGCATTCTGTTCATCACGCCGACAAAGGATAAACTCCGATATGTTCTTCGCATACATTTTTCGGCCTCCAACAACGCTGCGGAATACGAAGCATGTCTCCATGGTCTCCGTATAGCTATCGAGCTCAGCGTCAAATGCCTCATGGTATACGGGGATTCCACACTGGTTATCAATCAGCTCAATAAAGATTGGTCCTATTCCAGTGAGAAAATGGACGCATACTGTGCCAAAATCAGGAAGCTTGAAGGGAAATTCTATGGCATCGAGTACCACCATGTGGTACGGGATCAAAACCAACCAGCCAACCAGCTATCAAAGATAGGATCTTCTCACGCCGTGGTTCCGCCGGGGGTTTTCGTTCAAGACCTCCTGACACCATCCATTAAAGAAGATAAGGAAGTTGTAGAAGTACCCTCTGCCGAGCAGTTGGTACTCGCGGTACCTTCGCCGGTCGCCGATCGGAGGGAACAGTTCATCAAATACCTCTCCAACGATGAAGTACCCACCGACAAAATCGAAACCAAACGACTAATTCGCCGAAGTAAGCATTATGTGTTGGTAGACGGTAGCCTAATGAGGAAAAGTGCCAAGGAAGGGATACTGCAGAAGTGCATCATCCAAGACGACGGTGTGAAGCTACTTTCCAAAATTCACTCTAGTTCCTGTGGCAATCATGCGGCTTCGAGAACACTGGTCGACAAAGCTTTTCGAGCAGGTTTTTACTGGCCCACAGCCATCTCTGATGCAGAAGATCTCATTCAACAATGTGAGGGTTGTCAGTTTTTTGCCAAGCAAATACATGTACCGGCATAAGAACTACAGACCATTCCAGCTTCCTGGCCATTCGCATGCTGGGGACTGGATATGATCCGGCCTTTCAAACCAGCGCCAGGAGGTTTTCGGTATGTGTACGTCGCCATCGATAAGTTCTCCAAGTGGATTGAGTACAAACCACTCATCTCAGCTACTGCAAAGAAAGCAGCCGAGCTCTTTGAAGACATCATACACAGATTCGGTCTCCCGAACAGCATCATCACCGACCTCGGGACGACTTTTACCGACCATCATTTTTGGGACTTCTGGGAAGACTGGTGCATCTCTGTTAAATACGTTTCCGTTGCTCATCCTAGAGCTAACGGCCAGGCCGAGCGAGCTAATGGTATAATCCTCGACGCCCTCAAAAAAGGCTCTATCAAAAAGAAGAAAAGCATCCGGACAGATGGCTCAAATAACTACCAACTGTGGTATGGGGACTGCGCACTCAAGCTAGTCGCAGTACCAGCGTATCTCCATATTTTATGGTCTATGGCTTAGAAGCCATACTCCCAGCGGATATTGCTTTCCGAGCACCTAGAGTAGAAAATTATGATGAAGAGCAAGCCTCAGCTGTTCGAACAGAAGATGTTGATCGGGCTGAGGAAGAACGTCTGATTACTTGCGTTCGCACAACCAAGTACCTCGAAGGTCTGCGGAGGTATTACAACCACAACGTCAAAGGTCGCTCGTTCGCGATCGGTGACCTCGTCTTATGTAGGAAACAAAAACCCAAAGGGCTTCACAAGCTGTCTTCCCCCTAGGAAGGACCTTACGTCGTCAAAGGTATTACTCGACCAGGGTCTTATCGCTTATGTGACTTAGATAGACTCGATGTTCCTAACTCCTGGCACATAGAGCACCTTATACGTTTCTATCCCTGAAACAACACAGATATGTATTCTTTACCTTCAGATTAATAAAGTTCTGGTCTCCATAATTTTCCTCCATTTTTTCCTCCATTATAAGCTTCACTTACCATTATCGGGCTATACGCCACTCCATGATGACCTCCAATACGCTCGCCATGTACGCCCAAATTGCCGAGCACGATTTCTCCAAATCGCCGAACATGTTAACTCCAAATCACCAAACACGATTTCTCCAAATCGCCGAACACGTTAACTCCAAATCGCCGAACACGATTCCTCCGAATCGTCGAACACAATTCCTCCGAATTGCCGAACTCAATTCCTCCGAAACGCCGAACATGATAACTCCAAAAATCGCCGAACACGATAACTCCAAAAATCGACGAACACGATTTCTCCAAAAATCGCCTACTATGTTTTCTCCGAATCACATAAGTTTTTCCTCCAAAAATCGACGACGATTTTTGCACTCCAAATTTCATAACATAGCTCGCCGATCGTCGAGCAACACATGTTTTTCTTTTCTGTTTTCTATGGGGAAGACCCAGTCTCTGATTACTTCCTACACGCGCTAAGGGGCTCCACGCTCTGCGTTACGGTTGGTCGGCTATGGTTCCTTGGTCATGCCTGTTAATCCTACATGTGTCAGGGTCTCTGCGCTCGACGTTATGAATTATGGGCTAGTCAAGGCCTAGATTTCATGCATAGACTAACTGCTCGGACACCACTTTAACTATTTTTCTCGGCAAGTTACTCAAATTGGCCGCTGGGCAGCATGTGTTTTGCTTTGATAATTATGGAGGAAACCAAGGCTCTAACATCCCACCACACGTGCTATGGGCTCCGTGCTCTACGTATCGGGCGGTAGGCTATGGTCCTATGGTAACGCTTGTTTTCCCAACATGCACACGGGCTACGTGCTCTGTGTTACGAATTACGGGCTAGCTAAAGCATCAGGTTTAGTGCAAACTAACTGATCGAACACTGCTTATATTATGCATAATGACATCGGGTTATTAATACAAACAACTCTTCATCGCTAAAGAAAGTAAGTAGTACAGGCGACAGTATCCGAGCAGTTCGTTAAGATTCGCCACCAGCTTCTGTTTCGCCAAACAGGTCTATATCGCCGACAAGCATTTTTGCTGCATCTTCAACATCATCCTCTAGTTGCTGGGTTTGTGCGTCGCTCAGCCCGTCTGCGAACCCACCACCTATCGACTGGATGTTGATAGACGGATAGTGGGACCGAACCACGGCAAGGGCATGAGTAGCGGCGGTCAAAACGACGTCACGGTTGAAATTTTTGAAATTCTTCCACGCTGCCTTGCATCTCTGAATGATGGTGTCTGGCCCTTGCTGCCTGCTGTCAGGACGGGGTCCCGGTTCAATGTTGACGTAGTCGAGTACTGGTTCTATTGCGGCGGTTATAGTGTTAAAGCTGTCTTTCTGGACTTTAGCTTCCTGCACCAGCACATCGAACTGTGCCTTGGTTTTATGGCGATAATCTACAAAAATTAGAATGGTTCGTCAGACCAGAAAAGTACTACAACATTACTTCCGATCAGGGGGTATCTACCTTTCAGTTCTTTGGCCAGTTTGGCTGCTCGCTCCGACTCTTTCGCTTTCTCTTATCGAATTTGCTCAATGGTCTGGCGAAGCTGGCTGAGTTCTGTGTCTTGCTCTACAAGCACAACAGTTATCATAACAGCGGATTGGCAAATTATTGCAAAGTACATTATGCAATAAGGCATACCGGATTTCTGCTTGGATACATCCTCGAACTACTGGCACTTCCGATCGAGTTGCTCGGATTTATTTTTGAGTTCTCCGGTTTTCTTGCCCAATTGCTCAGACATATTTTTTAGCTCCTCGGATACAATCACCAGTTGTTCGGACTTCTTCTTTAGCTGCTCGGATGCAGCCGTTAATTGTTCGGACAGAACCCCCTTCTGATGTTCAAGGTCCCGTGAGTTAGACTCTGCAAGGTCCCGCTCGCGCTGGGCCCTCTTAATATTCTTTTTTGAAAGATTTAACGCCTCCCGGAGTTTCTTGTTTTTCTCGGCGAGGGGCTCCATCCTCTTCATCAGTTGATGCCGCTGCTCGGCTGTTCGCGCTATCCCCTATGGATGAACAATGCTAGAGATAAGCCATGGTTTCCAACAATATATATTAGTGTTTCAGGTGCGGTACTCACCTCGATTTGAGTCATAACACCAGCAACGGCGGATTTTAACCTCTTTATTTCCCTGGTGGTGTCTTCTTCCTCGACAACTACCACCTCTTCCCCGCGTTTTTGGAGAATCCGGACGGACTGGGGTTTGGGTGCGGCACGCTCGATCTCCACAACCTCGTCCTCCTCCGCCGTCAATTGAGGCACCACTAGGGGACTCCGTGGTCGGATAGCTGCTCCGACCACTCCTGGCATCGCTGCAGGTGGTGAAGGTTGCTCCTCGGCCGTCGACGGAGTTGCATCCTCAGCCTCCGGTGCATCAACAACAGCTGTAGTTTCCGCTTCCAAAGTATCGACGTTTTCAGTCGTAGCCTCGGTCGCGGTCACCGACGCGCCTATCGTGTGCGCCAATGATTCACCGTCGCTAGGACCGCTGGCAGCGGCAGCTGGCCCATCCTCTGTTGGCCGAGCACTCGGGGACTCCAAGATAGGGAGCAGTTGGCATTTTTTTCTACTGAGGGTACAGGCCTCGGCGTTGCCCCGCGTAATATCGGCTCAAGAAAATTCAAAGAGCAATATTATTACTCCAAGGCAAATATACTTACGGTTTGGTCTTCTGATTAAATTTCTTGAACCAGCGATGCCTGCCTGATCCCCCAGGCGCTGCTACTTCATCCACTTGATGGGAGGACTCCTGCTCCTCTACAACAGGGTGCCCCTCTGCTTGGTGCCCTAGGGCCGCCTTTGTGTGCTGCTCTGCGGTTATCCCCTCTTGCTGCTCGGGGACTTTGGTCATCTGCGTCGCTGGGACTTTCGTCGTTGCCCGCACATAGCTTCTCCTCGCTTGCTGCTCGGGAGCTTCAGCATCCGTCGATGGCTCTTTCGTGCTCGGCGGATGCGCTGCCTGGTCCTTGTCATCGTCCAACCACTCCAGCACAGCGGTTCTTCGTGGTCGAGCGGTTCGGTCTTCACCAAGCGAGACACCGCCCGATTTGGGTGCAGTAGAGCTTGCAGTTTTTCTCCTTTTTTGGACTGGCTCATCTACTGCCGGTCTTTTCCCGTGGATCTTCTTTGATGTTGGGGATGGACTATCCAACAAGGTGCTCTGCTCCTCTTCGGACTATAGCGACCGCCGAATGTCCACTCCTTTTAGCCAATTGGCTCTCGGCACGTTTGAAAAGTATATTGCCCTATCCTGCGAATTTATCTTTACATAAGTGAGTCAGTCCTTTGCTCGGAAATTGATGCCTAAACAATGCAAGGTGAAAGGGTTACCTGAGGAGGTGGATTGGTACAGTTGAAAGCCTTCGTTCCTTTTGGCCAACTAAATGAGACATTGGAAGTAAATAGGTCCATGGCATGGTCTATTACTTCTTTCTTCGTCAGACGGTCTGTGTTTTCCCGGGTACCATCGTTGTCACCTTTATAGTCGAACGCCGGGTGGGCCCTCTCTTTGCAGGGCTGGATGCGCCGCACTATGAAGCTAGCTGCCACCAGTTCACCCCTAAGCTCCACGCCCTTAATAAAGTCCAGAAGTTCCATTACCTGCTCCATGTCAGCATTGTTGGGTCTCTCCAACCAGTTACTATGATTAACCGGGATGTGGTGGACGTCGCATCGAATCATTGGGTGACTTTGTTTGATATAGAACCATCCGGCGTTCCAACCTTTAGGGGATGTATTTAGCGGTATGTTGATGTATTTGCTGGCCATCCCATCCCTAAGTTGCAGGTACACGCCGCCGACCACCTTGGAACTGCTGCCCCCCTTCTTCTTCAGATAGAACAGGTGCCTGAAGAGGTTGAAGTGTGGAAGAACACCGAGAAATGCCTCATAGAAATGGATAAAGATAGACACGTGTAGAATGGTGTTGGGGTGCAGATTACAGAGGCTAATCGCCCAAAACTCCATAAGATCCCTTAGAAAGGGGTGGATAGGAAACCCTAATCCTCACCAGAAATAATCTTCAAATACTACAGCCTCATCAGTATAAGGTGTTGGGAAGGGCTCACCACTAGCCGGCCGCCATCCAGTAGTGAGGTGGCCTGGGAGAATGCCCGCCGCCACCATCCTATTGAGATCCGCCGCACCCGTCTTCGATGGCACCCACTCCTCATCGCGGCTAGCTCCGGTGGCCACCTTCCTCAGCTTTGTGGCTCCTTTTTTCAGCACCATTCTCTCCGGATTGGAACTGGGTTGGAGGTGAGTGCTCGTGATGGTGCGGAATGTGGAGCGTAGGCATTGCGAAGGAAGGAAGAAAGGCAGATTGAGTGAGGTAGGAGGAGATGTATGTGGCGGCGCGGTTATAAAGCACTTCCTCCAGTTTTCATTGCGTCTGAGGGTTTTTGGGAAACCATTCCCGCTATTAGCGCTACTTCGACTCCACCAACGTGGTTTAATGGGCCGCAAATTGGGTTATCACATAACAGTAGCCCACGTCGCTCATTTATCGCCGCCAAATATTCACCGATTTCTCCGCAATTTAATGAGGCTTAGTACCCAATGCTGCATAGCCATTACTCCGATTTTTTCTCCACGGTTTGATTTATCTGATATCTACACCCGACACACGGGGACTGGCTACTTGCTCGGGTGGATTACTTTTTTCTGAGCCTGGCACCACGTGACTACGTCACCTACTATCAAGCTTGGGGACTAAGTGGGCACACTTCACCTTGCGGTGAATGTGTTTGTTTTTCATTTCGAGGCTACGCTCAGGGACTGGTTACCTGCTCGGCTGGTTTAATATTTTCTGAGCCTGGCACCACATGACTACGTCACCTACTATCAGGCTCGGGGACTAAGTGGGCACACTTCACCTTGCGGTGAATGTGTTTGTTTCTTCTGAAAGACTCTGAGCCTCTAAAAGTTAAACCAAGGTATCTTTAAACTCGGGGTCGGACTCTAAGTGGGCACACTTCATTTTACCGTGCAGGAATTTTCAATTCTGAAATTGAGCTCCTTACACCCTTATGTCAAGCCGTGCTCAAAACACACTGGTCGGCGATGGTGCACACTGCTCGGCAGCTGCTCACAACTGCTCAGCGATTCATTATGGTGGTCGGACCATGATTTGGACAGCTTGGTTTTTGTTCGCACCTGCTCGGAAAAGTTCAAGACGGCGTTGCTCAATGGGTACAAGGTGCTTGGGGACTAGCTGTGGGGGGTATGACCTCGGATACCCACGGCAGGCCACATGGGCTATGCCTCTAGGGGCGGTCCAGCCCACGAGAAGGAGCCTTGCGGGGCACGATTCTGCTCGACGCCTACCGCAAGGCATGGGGAGGATATCCGGAAGATGTTACATGATCTGATAGGATATGTACGATCCCATGTTTCTTGTAATCTGTTATTACTTTCCGGTTATCTCTCAGATCTAACCGACTTGTAACCTTGCCCTCGGACTATATAAGGCGGGCAGGGACCCCCTACAAAATCATGGCAAATCATACGATAGCTAATACAAACCAACAGACCATAGGAGTAAGGTATTACGTCATACTGACTGCCAAAACCTATATAACTCGTGTGTCTCTGTTGCCTTCTTGTTCTTGATTACACGCTCCTCTGCTGATCAATCTACCATCGCGGGATACCCCTCGGTGGGCTGCCGATGATATTCTGTCGACATGCTGAGTCATAAGGAACGAGAATCACTTGAGCCACCAGACGCCCCACCTATAGTCCCTAAACGTTAAGCCGATCTAGTGAGGGGGCATTGCCAGTGACAAAATACCGCCATCGGCCACTGCTGCCTCTGCATTGCCGCCACTACATCCGTGACTTCACCGCCAGACCTCACCACGCCACCAACAAGCACCCATGGCAAGCTTGTCTTCTATGAAGGCGGCCAATAGTTTACACCTCCACAACCACTCTCTCTCTCTCTCTCTCTTTCTTTCTCACACTAGCATGTTCTAGGGTTTGTGATTCAATCCGATGTCAGTATGTATGCTAGATCTATGGCTAGATGATCCTGTCAAGTCTATCAATGGTATCAATCGTGTAACTAGACGTAGATCTAGCTCATCTAGGTAGAAAACCAAGTAGAAGAGTAGAAGGAGGGGATTCGATTTGAAAAAAACGGATTGGACCCCAACCCAAAACCCTAACCCTAACCCTAGAGTACGGACGAAGGAGGGGAGGACCTATCCGGACTCTTCACCGTGCGTCACCACCACCATCGCGCGGGTAGAATACCGCCGTCGCGTGGGAAGGAGCTCCGCCGCCTCGCTGAAGCGCGGGGAGAAGCCGAGCCGCGCTCATCGCCGTGCGTGCGAGCCCGACAGAGGGCACCGTCATAGGACCGCTCGATGGCGGCACGCTCACCCACGAGGGAGTGCACGCTCTAGCGAGGGGACCTGTGGTGGCGCTGGTAAAATCTAGGGTTTGGGGTCGTGCTCCACCGCAACACGTGTGGGGACGCAAAGTGCACCACCGCGGTGCCACTCGACGGCGCCGCACACGGATCAAGCCGCATGCGTGCACTGGCAAAGGGCACCACGGCGGTGCCACCATGCTTCTCTCTCTGGCCATCGTGGTTCAGAGTGAGAGTGGCAGAGAGAGCCGACGTCGCGGCGAGTAGAGAGAAGAGAAAGTGAAGAATGACCGTCGGATCAAGTTGGACAGCTCCGATTGAATGGGCCACTTTTGGCCTAGGTGGGGAAGGAGAATCTAGGCCTAGCCCAGGTTGTGGCCTAGCGTGGGGGAGTGGGCATGCGCGCTGTGTTAGGCCACTACTGGGCCGCGAGAGCGGGCACGTGGGCGACATTTTGCCGCTGGGCTGAGCACTGTTTCAATGGGCTGGGCCAAATGATCAGTAGAAACTGAGTTATTGTTTTGTTCATTTTAGAAGCAAATTTTAATGATTTTTGTCTAGTTTCAATCTCTGTCAAAATTTGAACCAACGGGATAATTTTTTTAGAGAGTAGATTAGTACATGTAACACCCTCGGTGTTACACCGTAAATCAACTTGCTAAACTATGTCATAAGCATCATGTTTATGTGTTAATGCATGTAATAAAGTATGTAGATCAATTTTCGTAACTCAAAACGATCAACAAAAATGCGAAACGAAAGTTGATTCGATAGTTCATGTATATCGGGAAGGGTTTAAAACTGATTTTTATTAAGCAAACATGCTATAGAACATATATGTGTCACCTTAATAAAGTTAGAAGTACAAACTTTGTAGATGACAATGAAATACTTACGGTCGAAAAATGATATTACTAGCTAATATTTCCACTAGCTTAGAAATCGCAAATGGAAATCAAATTTAGCTAAAAAACTTAGAAATTTTTAAGTCTTTCAACAGCTAGACATTGCTATGTTTAGCAATTTATTGTGAGAGATTGGATTAAAGGGTGGTGTAGTGTTATAGCTCTATTTGGTAGTCTCATGTGCCATCTTGAGCATGGTGAAGACGATTTAGGCTTAGGAGCAATCGTTTGGTCATGTTGAGCGCGATCACCGCGCTCGGGCACCTGGCGTCGCCGCGTTGGTCATGCGTGCGTGTTACCGGTTTCAGGTGGGTTGGTCACGTGGCCGCGATCACCGCGCTCGGGCACCCGGCGTCGCCGCGTTGGTCGTGCGTGCATGTGCATGCGCTGCCATGCGTGGTCGGCCTTGGCCACCTCTGGCCTAGCCATGGCTCAGCTACCGCTGCTGCCACCTGCCCCGTCCCGTGCTGCACTACCGTCACGTCCGCCACTACTCCTCATGTCATGATGCTACCTCTATTGTCGCATCATCGTTGCATTCGCATCGGTGCACTGCATCTCTGCGCGGTTGCTGGTCCTGTGCGTGTCGTCTTTGCCGCGCGCACGTGAGCAAGCTGCTATCGCCATGCCATTTATGGCACTACGGTGCCTGGGCCACACCGGTTGAACGCGGGCACACATTGTCCGTAGCGCCAGCGTGTGGGCCTCCTAAGCTCGCCGCTCACGTTCCACCAAGGCAAGGACGAGCCGAGCCCACTGTCACGCTCCATTTCTCCCTTTCTCTCTTTTCCCTCTGTTTTCGCCGCCGTCGTGTCACGTCACGGTGAGCCCAAGAGCGAGCACCTCTCATCAATTGCTCATGCTCGCATCTCTGCCTTGACACCCCCTCTCCAACTAACCCCACTCTGCCTTGACTCGCGTCACACCGAGCTCTAATTTTTTATCTTTGCCCGCCACCGTGCCATTAAGGCCCGTCACCATCCGCGCCGTGGCTAGCGTCCACCACTTCATCCCGCGCTAATTCCTCTACACCACTAGCTTGCCTTGGCTCCCTCTTCATCATGCACACACTAGTCGCAGCTCTAGTGCCACCTCCTCACAGCTGACACGGCCGTGCCTTTACGGTCTGCCGTTCACCTAGCAGTGCGCACATGGCCAGCCTCACTCGGGTTGTCTCTGGTCGAGCTAGCTTCTCGGTAAGGTCACTGGTGAGTTGTTGTTGCTCACCCACTACCCCTACCGCCTTGTTGTTGCTGCGGCTCACTAGAACGCTGTTGCCATTGCCGTAGGGTGCCCATCATCGTGGAGAGGTCCTTCTATGGCATCCCCGTTCATGCCACCACCGCCCATCGCTTTGCGTCGAACCCTAGGTGAGCGTCGGCCTCGTAGATAGGTCAGCATGGGTCCCGTGCGGCCGACGCAAGCGCCAGTGCCACTGCTCGCCGTGCCGAAGCACGCGAGGAGGGCCAGGGCCTTATCGTTGTAAAGAGGAGAAAGATTTGAGGGTTCCGTTGCAAAGTCATCGTCTGTAGAAATAGTACGTGTAGTGTTCGCGCTATTTTCTGATAACACAAGGGCATTTTTACTAATGTGCCAGCGCGCGTGGGCTTCCTCACCATGGGCCACCTCACGTGCGTGGGCCGTTGCCGCGTGGGCCGCGTGTGAGTCGCGTTGGGCCAAAATCAGTTTAGTTTTTTTATGGAGAATAGAAATAGCTTTTCATTTGTATTTCTGAGCTGATCTTTGGTAAATCATATAAAATCATGTAGGTATCCAAAAATTATGAAACCAATTTTGTTAAGTTCCTAAAATTGTGCTCGATCTGTTAGTGTATTTAGTTCATATATATACATGTTGATACCAGGAGCTATTAAATCATTTGAGAGGGCTTAATATTATTAGGTTAAATATTGTAGGCATTTTTGTCACAAAATGGTGATTGTTGTAGCTTTGAAAATTTTACAGTAGCTTCATGGTATAATTATGTGCTCACTATAATTTTTGTAGCTTTAGAATAGACTTAACATAAGGGTAGTTAAATGATCTTTGTTTCAAATATACATTAAATCATTAGTAGAAATAAAGATATATCCTTCATTTGTGAAGCTAGGTGTATGTTAGTTGAACCCAATACTTTACTTGTTAAAGATGATAGTTAGCTTAGTATCTTAGTCATTAGAACTAGCTTAGTAGTTTACCATGTGTATTCTTATTTTAGGAGCTGCTATTGCTAAAATACTAAGTGTTGCATCATCATCGCATGTATGTAGAGAACGAGTTGGTAGAGATCATGACATCGGAGACCACGAGTTTGAGGAGGTGATCAAGGAGTACGAGGAGGAGATCCTCGTGCAGGAGGAGGTCTAGGGGCCGCCACTGACGAACTAACCTAACACCCCGTCTGCCCAAGGCAAGCCCCGATGCATAACCCTTATTTTGAATAATCACTGGATATGTATATGTGATGTGCATTAACGTTACATGATTATTGTTGAAACTACATGCATAGAAAAACCTACATATGAGTCCTACTAGCATAGGTCGAGTAGCTGCTATGCTTAGGCTATCGGTAGCATGAGTAACCTGTCGTTACTCGCAATAAGTGATTATTATTATCATTCTGATAATAAAATGGTGATAGGAAAAATGGAGAATGGGCAGGGATATTGTATGGGTATTGGTGGGTGTAATAGGTTGTGTCCCATGGCCAATGGGGCATAGCTTGGTTACACTGTTTTCCCTGTTCATGTCAGTTAAGGACCGACCATTGTATTGGATTCTAGTCAGGTCACAGACTTATTATCCTGAGCACATACTTACTTATGGGAGTGGGACGGCTTGTTGCTCTCTTGTCATGGGTTCTGCCTCTTTCTGGACTGACTGATTGGAGGCGGGGATTATGGAGGTCTAAGCACCACACTAAGTCTGGGACTCAGGTGTGGGGGCTTGGAGTCCAAGTTTGGACGGGGACCTGGACCCCCTTGAAAGGAGAGTGGTGGGTTGGTCCTGCTTGTGCCTAGGGTACAAGCGGGGCATGTGTTTGGGGGTATCCAGTTGGGCAACATTGGTTCATGAATCGCCGTGTAATATGGTATGACTTGTCTATGATCTAGCACTGTAGTAAGAACCGGAAGATGAAAGAGAATGAATGGATCTGATTACTCAAATCTTGCTTGAAAGTAGAACAGGTGCTTACCTAGAATGGTTAGCTAATGAATTAATCATGATTGCTAATAAAATACATACATAAGGATGCACTACTAGTAATGCTTTTTGCAAAAAGGGAACCCTGCAAACCATAAACCTTATCATATCCTTTGGAGTTAGGAAATTATTCCCACTAGAAGGGTAAGTCTTGCAAGTACATTATGTACTCAGAGTTTATTTACCCATATTGCTGGTGCAGCTTGAGGAATGGCTGTTGTGTGGAGGATTCTTCTGGTGGGCACAGACGAATCCTTGTATCTTATCATATATGTTTATTATAATTCTGCTGTTTAAATTCCGCACTCTGAACTTGGTATTGTAATAATGTATTTCTAAGAACTCTTGTTGTATAAAATAGACTAAGTATTGTAAACTCATTCTCATTATTGGATACTGGAGGAAAAACATGGATTATTCGAGTTCTCCCTTAGGGTGTGCTCGATGGAACCGTCCAACGTAGCTTACTTTCGGGGTGCTTAGTGTCTGGTGGAAGACGAGCGCCTCTGAAAGCATGCTATTTCTGGTGGTTCTGCCATAGTATAGTAAAATGCTTCTAAAAAGTAGATAAATAATTTTTTCATATTTTCACTGCAATGTTAAAGTTTATTATCTTCTAATTAAATTCGAACCAACGGGAGAATTTAATTTAAAGAGTAGCCATTTTTAGTCAGTAAATTATAATATTGTTATTTTTCTGACCAACATTGATAATAGCAATATTATAATGTTTATTCATAGGTTTTTCCATCCATTAATTCTATTTCTGCCCAAAGGTGATGTAGAATTAGTGTATAAGAAAGTTGTATGTTCTAATTTTGACCAACGTTAAATTAAGGCATACAATTATTATGTCATGTTTTTTCTCACTATCTCTGACGGTGTTTTTCAGGACTCAACCCAATGGCTTTTATCTCGCACATACCACCTCTTGATGGGGGCAACTACTAGGTATGGCAAGAGAAGTATAAACTAGCACTTGCACTGTCTAAAAATGACCTAGCGCTTACCTCCCTGTGTCGGACTAAGCCAGTGGACCCGATGAGGGAAGATAATGAGACTGATGCTGATTTCACTACTCGATAGTGAGATAATGTAGAAGTGTGGATGAAATATGATCTCGAACGCAAGAAATGGGACATTTCAAATCGCAAGTGCTTGATGGTGGCTAAGTCCACTATTTCAGATGCGATAAGAAGGTGTATCCCAAATTGTGACAGCGCCATAGAGTATCTTAAGATAGTGGAGAGTCAGTTCACTAGCTCTTTAAAGGCTTATGCTAGTACTTTGATCAAGAAATTGTTGAATGAGAAATACACTGGTAGCGGCATCAGAGAGCACATACTAAAGATGACAACATGGCTTTGAAGCTGAAGCCAATAGATTTGGGGCTCAAGGATGAGTTCCTTATTCATTTGGTTTTTGCTTCCTTGCCCAAAGAATATGAAACTTTTGTTGTGAACTACAACATGCAGCCCGATAAGTGGGATATAGAGAAGCTCATTGCAATGTGTGTTCAAGAAGAGGAGAGGCTAAAAAGCTCATAGGGTGACTCTGCTAACCTTGTGAAGGACAACAAGAAGAAGAACTTCAATAAGAATGCCAAACCTCATGGGAAAACCCCTCAGAATGACCACCATAAGAAGTACAACAATGCTCAAGTTGAGAAGGATCAGTGTAAATGGTGCAAGAAGCATGGACATTACCAGAGGAACTGTCCAGACTTCCTAAAAAGCCTTATGAAGAGAGGTGAGGATATCATTACATTCATAGATGAATCATTGTTTTTAAATTATGCAAAATCTACTTGGTGAATTGATTTAGAGCAACTGTTCATGTTGCAAATTCATTACAGGGATTCCGTATGAGGAGGACCCTGCAAAGAGGAGAAAGAAGAATTAAAGTTGCAAATGGAGTTGAAGCTGAAGTTAAGGCCATTGGAGATCTCTCTCTAGAATTAGATAATGGTTTTAGACTTCAGTTTTCAGATATTTTTTATGCACCCTCTTTGCGTAGAAACTTGATAAGTGTCTCATGACTTGATGATGATGCTTATGATTGCTATTTTGGTAATGGCAAATGTCGGATTGTGTATAATAATAAGTGTGTTGGTCTTGCCTTCCGACAAGACAAGCTTTATTTATTATCACTTTCTGAGAATGTGAATGTTGTGAGCACTGAGAATGAGAATGCTTCCTTGTCTATGAATGCAACAAATAAGTGGAAGAGAGTGCATGATGTATCTTCAAAATTATGGCACTATCATTTAGGCCATATTTCGAGGGGGAGAATAGAGCGATTGATTAAGAAATCATTTCTTCCGCCTTTAGAATTTTCAGATTTAGAGCAATGCATTGACTGCATAAAAGGAAAGTATGTTAAGAAAATAAAGAAAGATGTTAAATGAAGCACATGAATTTTAGAAATAGTTCACACAGACATCTGTGGTCTTTTTCCTATGAAAAGTGTGGATGGTTATGATTCATTTATAACATTCACAGATGATTATTCTCGTTTTTGCTATATTTATCCAATTAAGAAAAGATCGAAAGCGTTGGATAAATTTAAGATATTTAAGGCTTAAGTAGAAAATCAGCACAACTTAAAGATTAAGGTAGTAAGATCTAACCATGGGGGAGAGTACTACGGTCGACACACCCCATATGGCCAAGTTCCTGGACCTTTTGCAAGGTTCTTACACGAAAATGGCATAGTTGCCCAGTATTCTACATCGGGCCAGCCTCAACAGAATGAAGTAGTTGAAAGACACAACCGTACCTTAATGGATATGGTGAGAAGCATGATAAGTTACTCTACCCTACCAATAAGTTTATGGATGGAGACGTTAAAAACCGCCATTCATATTCTTAATTGAGTGACAAGCAAGTCGGTGCCCAAAACACCGTATGAGTTGTGGACAGGAAAGGAACCCTCACTTAACTATTTACGTGTGTGGGGTTATCCAGCTGAGGCAAAAGTCTTTAACCCAAACATAGGGAAGCTAGACTCCAAGACAGCCAGTTCTCATTTCATTTGGCTATCCAGAAAAGTCAAAAGGTTATCGTTTTTATTGTCCTGATAGACTAATGAAGTTTGTAGAAACAAGACAAGCTATGTTCTTGGAGGATGATATGATTAGGGGGAGCATGGTAGTGCGATAAATTAATTTTGAAGATAAGTGGGTCTACGTGCCCACCCCGATGGTTCAGGAACCATTCTTCACGCTACCTGTTATTGATGTACCAACAGTGCAAGACACTATAGTAACAACACCTATTGTTATTTCTCCTGTGGGAACAATGAATGAACATGAGGAACCTATCTTTTAGGATCCCTTAGAACCCGTTGTCACACATGAGGAAGAGCAACAACAGCCTCATATAGAACAAGCGTCATCTAACGAGACCCCTAGAAGGTCTCAAAGAGTCAGGAGATCAGCCATTCCTGATGACTAAGAAGTTTATGAACATAAGGAATTTCAATTGGAGGGTGATTCCACCTCATTTGAAGAAGTTATGAGAAGCGCTCACTCATCAAAGTGGCTCGAAGACATGGAAGATGAAATGAAGTCAATGAAAACCAACGGTGTTTGGGACTTAAAAACAATTCCTAAAGAAGCTAAGACAGTAAGTTGTAAATGGGTCTACAAAATGAAACATGACTCCAAAGGGAATATAAAAAGATTCAAAGCGTGACTTGTGGCGAAAGGCTTCACACAAAGAGAAGGTATATATAGATTATAATGAGACATTTTCTCCAGTCTCATGTAAGGATTCTTTTAGAATCATAATGACGCTTGTAGCACATTACGACATTCCTAAACGAGGATCTGGAGGAAAATGTTTACATGGCACAACCGAAAGGTTTTGTTGTGGAAGAAAAAGAACATATGGGATGCCGCCTGAAGAAATCCATTTACGGATTAAAACTAGCTTCAAGACAATGGTATTTGAAGTTTGATAATACAATAAGAAAGTTTGGGTTTCAAGAAAATATAGAGGACAATTGTGTTTATGCAAAGTTCAAGAATGGGAAATATATTTTCCTAGTCTTGTATGTGGATGACATCTTGCTCGCTAGCAGTGATGTTAATCTACTACTAGAAACAAAGAAGTTCTTATCCTCGAAGTTTGATATGAAGGATCTCGGTGAAGCTTCGTTCGTCCTAAGAATAGAGATTCACCGAGATAGAGAAAATGGGGTTTTAGGATTATCATAAAAGGTATATTTAGAAAAAGTTCTAAAGAAATACACTATGCAAAATTGTAAGTCTTCACCTGCTCCCATAGTCAAGGGCGATAGATATGGGGAATTTCAATGTCCTAGGAACCAGTATGAGATCGATCAAATGAAAGCGATTCCATATAGTTCAGCTATCAGAAGTTTACAGTATGCTCAAGTGTGTACTCACCCTGACTTAGCATTTATTACCGGGTTACTTGGTAGATATCAGAGTAAAGAAAGTTTTGTGTTACCTACAAGGTACGAAGGATCTCATGCTAACATACAGAAGATCTGATTCCCTGCACATAGAGGGGTATATAGATTCTGATTATGCGGGAGATGATAGAAAGTCTACGTCAGGATATATATTCACTCTCGAGGGAGGAGCTATATCATGGAAAAGCTCAAAGCAAACCATCACAACATTGTCTACAATGTATGCCGAGTTTGTAGCATGTTATGAGGCCATAGGGCAGGTGAATTGGCTGAAGAAATTCATGCACAGATTGAAAATGGTAGACGACATACATAAGCCACTCAAGTTATACTACGATAATAATCCAACAGTATGCTATGCTCAAAACAATAAGTCAAGTGGTGCTGCCAAATACATTGATATAAAGTATTATGTTGTGAAAGACAAAATCTAGGATCATATAATTAGTCTTGAGCATATAAGAACATAAAAGATGCTTGCGGATCCACTTATAAAAGGCTTACCACCCAGCGTGTTTAGAGAACACTTAGCTAGCATGGGTTTAAGGGAAAGCCTATGATTCCTGGACAATAAGGGCCTAGTTGAGAATCTGTTTCAAAACAGAAAGGTGCATTGTAGCTGTTTAGTCTAATGGCAACAGACCGTGATGATGAGGCACGCTCTATGCACTGATCTGTGATGGAATGGGAACAAGATAAAGCAAGTAAGTTGAGTTTATGTCATAAGGTGATATCAAGGAGGAGAATGTTAGATTGATCTCCACCAATTGGCCCTGATCGGGGGCGGGGGGAGGGCGCTCAACCGCTCCATGGTTGGTGGGCCCTGTCGCACAATGTCATAAAAAGGGAGGTGGGGGCCGGGGCACAAGGCACGAGAATCACCTGAGCTGACAGACGCCCCACCTACAGTCCTTAAATCCTAAACTGATCTAGTGAAGGGGCGTTGCCAGTGACGGGAAGACCGCCATCGGCCACCGCCGCCTTTGCATCCGCGACTTCACCGCCGGACCTCACCGCGCCACCGACAAGCACTCCATGGCAAGCTCGTCTTCTGCGAAGGCGGCCAATGGTTTGCACCTCTGCAACCCCTCTTTCTCTCTGTTTCTCGCACTAGCATGTTCTAGGGTTTGCTATTCAATCCGATGTCAGTATGAAGGCTAGATCTATAGCTAGATGATCCTGTCAAGTCTATCGTAGACGACTAATAAACAGACTAATAATGCTAGCCCAATGACCATCTTGTTCCAAATAAAGCCTACGATCGAGCTACTGAGCCATGTGCTTTCCTTTCCTGTAGGTACCGGTGATATGATGATTGCCCTTTTGGATCATCAGCAGTTGCCATCCTGTAAGTCTATCATATACTAGCTAGATCGTCATCGATTCGAGGTGTTTATTTGATGTTTCGAGAATAGCGAAAGGGAGACTTGGACTTAATCCACTGTGCAATCATGATATATAGCTACTATATATACCTAGAGATTGGCGAGATCCATGAGCAGCATGTTTGGTGGTGTTGGCGGTTAAGGGAGGAGTGTGTATCGTGTGTGATCAACCAATAGTTTGAGGCAGGCAGGCCATGTCAGTCACCTTCCAACCTTTTTCTTTCTTTCTGACGCCCTTTTCCAACCAACCACTACTAGAAACGGGATCTTTGTCGCGTGCAAAATTCTTTGCCGAGTGCCAAAAATCGGGCACTCGGCAAAGAATTGCACTCGGCAAAAGCACGGCACTCGGCATAGGCTGCCCCGCGTAACGGTGTTCGGCCACGTCCTTCTTTGCCGAGTGTCTGCTGTTAGGCACTCGGCAAAGAAGATTTTTTTTTATTTTCTTTGCCGAGTGTTCTAGATCTGGCACTCGACAAAGTTTTTTTTTGGAAAATACTTTGCCGAGTGCCCCTGATCTGGCACTCGGCAAATGTTTTTTTTTAAAAAATTCTTTGCCGAGTGTCCCAGATCTGGCACTCGGCAAAGATTTTTTTTTTTTAGAAAATACTTTGCCGAGTGTCCTTGACACGGCGCTCGGCAAAGATTTTTTTTTTTTGAAATGTCTTTGCTGAGTGCCCCAGGGAAGGCACTCGGCAAAGAGGAAATTTTTAAAAAAAAATTGAAAACCCTCTTTGTCGAGTGCCCTATTCTTGGCACTCAGCAAAGACCCCCTTTACCGAGTGCCATCCCCCGGCACTCGGCAAAGATTTTTTTTTTGCCTCCAAATTTTTTGTGCAGCACTTTTAAGGTACCAGGAACTCCTAGTTAAAATTTAGGGATTTCTTGTGGCTTTTTTATATATTTAGTTACTTTATTTCGTTTACTTGAATTTTTTTAAAAAATACAAATTTGAACTGCACGTGGTACGAATAATGGAATTTAATGATTCAAAAAATGATAGTCATGTTACTGAGTGTAGTGTGAGGCCGTATCCAGGAACAGACCTGAAATTTCAGACATCTTGTTCATGAAACATGACCGCGAACTTGCGTGTGAAGTGTTTTTAAATTCTATAAAAAGCAAACGAAGTCCGAAAATCATGAAACTTGTTGAGATGTCGTGATATCGTATGTGGAGGCTATGATCAAAATTTGAGAAGGTTTGGTGCACATTTGTCACGTACGATGCTTAAAAACCCTTTGCCAAGTGCCAGATCAGGGGCACTCGGCAAAGTATTGATTTAACCCCTGGCCAGCCGGCCACGCACGGACACACACACACTTTCACGCGCCACCGCTCGCGCTGCCCGCGCGCCCATGCTGCCTGTGCGTCCGCGCACCTGGGCGGCCGCGCTGCCCGCGCCACGCCCAGCCGCCCGCGCTGCCCGCGCCACGCCCCCGGTCGTGCCCGGCCACCCGTGCGGCCGTGCCGCGCCCGGCCACCAGCGCGCCCGCGCCCTGCCCCTGGCCAGCCCTGCCACCGGCCGCGCCCTGCCCCCGGCTGCGCCGCGCCCTGCCCCCGGCCGCGCCCCGTGGACCGCCCGCCCCGACGCCACCCGTGCCCGACCCCGTTCCCGACTTCGGCGACCCAGACCCCGTCCCCGACCCCGACGTCGCCCGACCCCGATGCCACCCGCCCCCCGATGCCACCCGCCCCTACCCCCGGCGCCCGTCAGGTATGCTGTCTCTCTTGTTGTTGTCGTGGTAGTGATAGTTGTAGTAGTATTAGTTGTACTAGTAGTGCTAGTGGTAGTAGTAGTATTAGAAGTAGTGGTAGTAGTAGTACAACTAGTGGTAGTAGTAGTAGTAGAAGTAGTGGTAGTAGTAGTAGTTGTAGAACTAGTGGTAGTAGTTGTAGCAATAGTGGTAGTAGTAGTAGAACTAGTGGTAGTAGTAGTAGCAATAGTGGAAGTAGTAGTAGAAGTAGTGGTACTACATGGATATATTCTTCTGCAAGGATTGATATCCAAACTACATGGCTTCTCTTGAGACATATGTGCTTGTCGGCCATCATGCCGTTGCATTTTGTAGGTTTTGGAAACCTAACCGTGCAGGGGAGGTTCTACCGAATTTCTTTTAAATGATAGTATTTTGTTCCATTTTTGTAGAGAAGAGCCCGTCGGAGCCGAGTCGGAGTTCCCGTCACCGTGTCGGTCTGCCTGCACCGCATCGCCTCACCACTGCACCGACCCGCCATTGCCCCGCTAGCCTGACTCCGCCGCCTCCCTAGGTATAACCCCTCTTTCCATATCATGGTCGTAGATCGCGTAACCTAGTTAGGCATCTCCCGTTCGAAAGAGATACGGTTGGAGGTATGCAGATCTTTGCATATCTATGACCGTATCTGTTTTGGATTGTCCACGTTTTTTGGACAGCCCGCGGATGCATAGATGAGTTAGTTTCCATGGTCTACTCCGGTCCGAGACAGAGTTTTGGCATCACCTCACTGTTGTTCTCCGGATATGCACTCTTCTGTGGCAGGACGTGTATCTAGAGAACAGCAGGGAGGTGCTGCCGAAATTATGTCTCAGATAGGAGTAGAGCATGGAAACTAACCTCATCTACGCATCCACAGGTGGGATTAGGACCTATCCTCACCTATTAGACAGTAGGAACACCATGTAGATGCAATTGATGGTTACATTACTCACTGATACATATGTTAGAGGATGGATGACTGTTAGTGGATGTACAGGGGCTGGAGAAGTCAGAGTGATTACACCACGGAATGGATGAACAAGACCGATGCTTTCTTGAACAGTGCATTTGGCAAGGCTACTAAAGGACATTGCCTAGTTTTGTGTCCCTGCAGCAAATGTGGAAACAGGAGAAGGGTAAATAAGGTGGAAATGGGTAAACATCTTGTGAAGAATGGATTTACGCCGGACTACACCTGGTGGGTCCACCATGGTAAAGCCCATCGTATGAGAGAGGAGGTGGTGAGACCACGGGTGGAGGCTTTTGATGCTGATGCTGGGGTAGCGGACATATTAGATGACTTTCACCAAGGACAATTCGATGAGAGACGTGAGAAGGAGGAGATGGATGCAGCCGCACAGACATTCTACGACGTGATGGACTCGGCACAGAAACCCCTTCATGATCGGTCAACGGTGTCTCAACTAGATGCCATTAGATGCTTAATGGGGTTGAAGTCCGAGTTAAACTTGAGTCGACCTGGCTTCGATAAGATGTTGGCCGTGATTGGCACCCTGCTTCTAGAGGGCCACATTCTGCCAAAGAGCATGTATGAGTCACAAAAACTCCTTCGTGCACTTAAGATGTCGTATGAGCAGATACATGCTTGTCCGAAGGGGTGCGTCCTATTTAGGAAAGAACACGAGAATGCAAAGTTCTGTCCAAAGCATAAATCCTCTAGGTACCCGGAGGTAGACTCTGATGATGGCCAGAAGAGGCAACTTACGATCCCCATGAAAATCCTACGGTACCTTTCGTTCCTATCGAGGATCCAATGGCTATACATGACCGAGGAATCCGCGAAATAGATGACATGACACAAAAATGGCAAACGGTACAATCCTGACAAGATGGTACATCCATCCGATGGTGAAGCTTGGATCCGCTTTAATGACAAACATCATGACAAAGCATATGAGGCTCGTAATGTACGTGTCGCGCTAGCAACAAATGGGTTCAATCCTTATGGAATGATGGCTGCCCCATACACATGTTGGCCCGTCTTTATTATCCCCCTTAATCTCCCCCCCCCCCCGTATCTCCTTTCAATGACATAACGTATTCTTATCATTGATAATTCCTAGACACCTAGGGAGTAATATGGGTGTGTTCATGGAGCCCATGTTTGATGAATTGGTCCATGCTTGGGACAAAGGGGTATGGACATACGATCGAGCTACAAAGACAATCTTCAAAATGCATGTTTGGTACCACTACTCCCTGCATGACTTCCTAGCGTATGGGATATTCTGCGCCTGTGTGTTCACGGGAAGTTCCCATGCCCAATATGCAAGGATGGTGTGAGGTTCATTTGGTTGCAGAAGGGTGGCAAGTATTCGTCATTTGACAGACATCGTCAATTCCTACCTCTTGTCCATCCATTCAGACAAGACATCAAGAACTTTACGAAAGGTGTCAAAGTGACAAACCCTACACCGCGGATGATGACTAGTGCCGAGGTTCATGCTCAGATAGATGCTCTCATGCCCAATGAAGAAGGTGGTTTTGTGGGATATGGTGAGCAACATATGTGGACTCATATCTCGAGCATGACGAGGCTCCCCTATTTTGATGACCTTCTTCTGCCACACAACATTGATGTAAAGCACACTGAAAAGAATGTCGCCGAGGCACTTTGGGCAACACTCATGGACACTGAAAAGTCTAAGGACAACCCTAAGGCTAGAGTGGACCTGGCAACGTTGTGCAATAGACCAAATCAAGAGATGCAGCCTCCTAGTTGTGGCAAGACCTGGAGAAGGCCTAAGGCCGATTTCATCTTAAAAAAGGACCAAAGGAGGGAAGTACTTGAATGGATCAAGACGCTAATGTTCCCTGATGGGTATGCAGCGAATCTAAAGAGGGGAGTGAACTTAGGCACTCTACGAGTAAATGGGATGAAGAGTCATGACTATCACATATGGATTGAGCAGCTTCTTCTGGCGATGGTTCGAGGCTATGTCCCAGAGCATGTCTGGCAAGTGCTGGCAGAGTTGAGCTACTTATTTCGCCAGCTTTGTGCCAAGGAGCTCTCTCGAACCGTCATTGATGACTTGGAAAAAGCAGCACCCGTGTTGCTCTATAAGTCAGAGAAGATCTTTCCACCCGGCTTCTTCTTGCTGATGCAGCATTTGATTGTGCACCTCCCGTATGAGGCATGGATGGGAGGGCCTGTGCAGAACAGTTGGTGCTATCCAATCAAGAGATGTCTGAAGACTCTTCGCAAAAAATGTAGAAATAAAGCCAAAATTGAGGCTTCCATTGCAGAGGCATACATTCTAGAGGAGGTGTCGAACTTCACAGAGAAATACTACACTGAGAAACTTCCTAGCGTTTATAATCCACCCCCTCGTTACAATGCTGGCAAAAATGAATCGAACCTCAGCCTTTTCCAAGGGCAACTCAGAAGCGCAAGTGCATCGACCACTAAGCAATTGAAAAATGAAGAGTGGCGCAGTATCATGCTATATGTGTTGACCAACCTTGTCGAGGTGCAGCCGTTCATTGGGTAAGTTCTAAACGAACTTGTTTCATTTTGTCGTATGTCCTTGTTTCTTCATCCAACCCCCTTGTTTCTCGTTGGTATAGGGAATTTCTTCGTCAATCCTGGCATGGATCAAGGCAACCTACCCTGCAAGAAAATGATACCCTTCTTTCACGGGGTGCGGGACTAGGGAGCCCCGATTTCATTTGTTGGTTCAAACAGAAAGCCCAAACTGATGCGTCTATAAGTGACGAGTTGAGACAGGTTGCAAACGGCTGTGCCATTAAGGTCAAATCATTTACCGGTTATGACGTGAATGGATATCATTTTCACACAGCAAACTATGAGCAGAGTCGGCCCAATCGAAAAACCACAAACAGTGGAGTTGTTACACCCGGCATTGATGGACTCGACTATTATGGAAGAATTGAAGAAATCTACGAACTATCATTCTATGGTTCCAAACCTCTTACTCCTGTCATATTCAAATGCCACTGGTTTCATCCTGGAGTAACAAGACGGACCCCTAAGCTTGGGCTAGTCGAAATTCGATAGGATTCCGTCTATCCAGGAAAAGATGTCTATATTGTGGCTCAACAAGCCATCCAGGTTTATTATACGTCATACGCATGCAAAGACGCCGAGCATCTTAAGGGTTGGTCTATTGTGCACAAGGTATCGCCACACGGTAAACTACCTGTCCCAAACGATGAAGATTACAACTTCAACCTAAACACATATGATGGAGAGTTCTATCAAGAAGAGGGACTACAAGGGAGGTTTGACATAGACTTAACCAAAGAGATAGGAATGGAAGTAGACAATGAAAGGGATGATGACGAGGATGCTGGAGACGAGGTGTGAAATCTAAAGGACATGCAAATGCTTGAGCGATTACGTTTAGGCAATGACAATGAAGACAACATTCCTCCTTCGGATAGTGTTGATGAGTTGGACAATGTTGATAGTGATGACGAGACCTATGATCCAGCTAATCTCAATCATGAAGATTATTTCTAATACATGTAATACTATGTTTTTTGTAATTATGTTTTGTTCATTTTTGCACCTATTTCTAAATACGTCTTGTTTTTCTTTTTTGTTGCAGGTGATTGAACAAAAATGGTGGGTGACCGTCATAGGTCCGTGAACTCAATTTACCAAAGTCCACGCCGGCTGTAGGAGGAGGGGGCAGCAGAGGGATCGGACAGGAGGAGGAGGAGGACCGCCAGACGAAGGAGGGGGCCATCTCCTCCCATGTCGCGTGAGGAGGAGCCGGAAGAGGAGGTGGCGCCCGTGGATGAGTCAGACGATGAGCTGGTTCGGCAGAAGGACGAGGAGGAGGGGCCGCACGAGGATGACGAGTTGGAGGCGGCAGGCACGGGTTCCGCTTCCTCCGACTCCTCTTCGAGTGTCTACTTGCGTGGTCCCGCGAGCCTTCCACATGTTCCACTTCCTCACCAACGCCCAGTGATTCACCCCAAAGGGCAAAAGTAAGTAACTTTATATGTTATCACCACTACTTCATATGATATGATGAAAAAAAAACTAATAATTTTTCTTAATCACTTGTGCAGGAACTGGGTGGTTGTGTCGGGTGGTAACGCATGGCTAGTCAACGGCATCCTGGGTCTTCTGTGCAGGCAACACTTCCCCCGCATTGTCACGTATGCATCAAAGATGGAGCCAGCCTACTCATTTGACCACTACGCCGTTGCCACCGATGCGGAGTACCCCAACAAGGCGGCGCGGGTGAAGGCAGAGCTTTGGGTAAGTCTCCCTCGCACAACATTGCTCAATATGTCGCATTCATTGGACTTTTCTTGAAATAATGAATGGATACATCGCTTTTGTATGTAGACTTATTACAGATGTGAGGAGGGATTTGAGGCCAGGGCGGAACAGGTGACTACCAAAGCCTGTAAAAAACTCGCCTCCGACATGCATCTCGAGATGCGCATCTAGGCCATCGTAACCTACTATGGGTCGAAGCTTGGAGAGAGGAAAACCAAGAAAGACGCAAGAGAGATGCAGCTGACCTGGGAGCAGTACCTTGAGGTAAATAAAGAACATCAATATTGATTCATTTTGAGATTAAGTTGGTTTAATTTGATCTTCTTATATGTCCAATACTTGATGACATGTAGATGATTCCCTGGTGGTGCCAAGCGTATCCCGAGTGCTGGGCGATGATGATGGACAGGTAGTTCACGGAGGAGTACCTCAAGATGCACAGGGATGCCCGGGACCGTCGTTTGCAGATGCATGGTCCAGCACACCATCAAGGCAGCCGCAGCCTCGCCGGATACAAACAAGCATGGGTACGCGAATTCATTTATCTATTGTGACGCTCAGTTCTGCCTGATTTCTAATCATCGTGCTATCTTTCTCCCAGTCGGCATCACATAGTAGCCAGGCTTGCTCGGACTTCTAGGCATGGTGTATGGCCCACAAGGGCAAGGCGACGTCCGACATCTCCTTCAACCTGGAGGACCCGCCCGAGGCATACACGAACCCGAGCGTCCACTCCCGCATCAGTGAGTACACTGAGGTGCGCGAGGTCGCTCCATGGGTCAGACCATGATCCGAGCACCTAGGACTTCGATGGAGAGGCCGTCATGAGGGTGGGGCAAGGCAAGAAGCATGGGCGGTTCTAGCTTGGCGACGGCGTCATCAACACGGTCTCTACTCCCTCTCTCTCCCAGATCCGAGCACGGAGCACGAGCGAGAGCCCGGCCATTCGCACATGACCGACCGCTGCACAGCACCGGGTCGACGCACTCGAGGTTATTTCTATTTTACTTGTCACACATTGATCTTTACACACCTTAATTAGCTTTGCATTACTGAAACATTGGAGTGAAATATTGTAGGCCCGGCTGGAACAAGAAATGAGGCAACGTCTGGAGCTGGAGGCCGGGCACCAGAGGATGGCAGCCCAGCTGGAGGCTGAGCGGCAGGCCCAGGCGCAGAGGCTGACGGACATTACAGAGTTCCTACAAGGACTTGGGCAACTTGTGGGCTTCTCTCTGCCACCTGGGTTGTTGGTTCCACCTCCGCCTCCGCGTCCTGCAGCTACATCTACTCCTGTGAGTATGAAAGTTTTTTACTTTCACTTGTGCTTTGTTTGTATGACCTCTACCTTTCTAGATTAGCTATCCAAATAATCTTGTCTCACATGCAATCTTTTCTCCTTTGTGCAGTCTCCATCTGACGGTGGTTCGAATAATCCACCTCATGCACCTCCGAATGATGAAGCTGGGCCTTCACCACAGCCGCCTTGACCGAGATGAGAGCACGTTGTATTTTTTTTCATTTGTTGTTCACTTTGTGATATACTTGTGATGCACTTGTGGACTTTGATGGACTTGTGGATTTATTTGGATGGACTTGAGCACTTATTATTATATATGTGATATATATTGTGATGGATGTGATATGTGCGGATGGATGTGTGGATGGATGAAATATATATGTGATATATGTTTGTATGAATGTATTTGTCACGATGGAATGTAAAAAAAATTAAAAATTGCAGTTTTTGGTCACTTTGCCGAGTGTTGCACTCGGCAAAGGACCCCTTTGCCGAGTGCAATGGTCACAGCACTCGACAAAGCTGAAAAAATGGGTGTCCAGAAAACTATTTTTCCAGCTTTGCCGAGTGCTGTGACCATGGCACTCGGCAAAGATATTTTTAAAAAAAAAATTTAAACTTTGCCGAGTGCCGGACGGAGGGCACTCAGCAAAGAATTTTTTTTTAAAAAAAATTCAAACTTTGCCGAGTGCCGGACAGAGGGCACTCGGCAAAGAAATTTTTTTAAAAAAAATTCAAACTTTGCCGAGTGCCGGACAGAGGGCACTCGGCAAAGAATTTTTTTTAAAAAAATAAAAAATCTTTGCCGAGTGCCGGACAGAGGGCACTCGGCAAAGAATTTTTTTTAAAAAAAATAAAAAATCTTTGCCGAGTGCCGGAAGGTTGGCACTCGGCAAAGAAATTTTGTAAAAATAAAAAATAAAAACTCTTTGCCGAGTGCCTGAAGAGTTGGCACTCGGCAAAGAATTTTTTTAAAAAAAAATAAAAAATCTTTGTCGAGTGCTTGTAGGATTGGCACTCAGCAAAGTGACCGTCAACAGGACCGTCGCCGTGACGGTCGCTTTTCTTTGTCGAGTGCCCGATAAAAGACACTCGACAAAGAAGGTTTTGCCGATCAATTTTTTACCATGTGTTCTTTGCCGAGTGTCGCACTCGGTAAAGAACCTGAATCTAGTAGTGAACGACTAGACGTTGCTGGTCCTACATATTTACCCGGGGGGGGGGGGGGGGGGGGGGGTTTGATTTTTGGCCCTACCCAGCACGGCTGGCTGGTTTGGCTCAGGCCAGCTCGAGCATGGCTCACATGGCGCAACGTCGTGTGTTTGTTTCGCTTGGTCCAGACAAGACCGGTTGGGGGAGATGGTGTTTTACAATTTCACCTTCTCTCCTCGTTGACATTTCATCGAGCACCCCAGTGGCGTGACATGCCGAGTCTCGCCATTAACGGCGCCACCCATTTGGATGCTTTGAGGGTCGTGCAAGCCGGGCTGAGGAACAATTATAGTGAATCAAGCAGCCCGAGAGCGTAGCCAGGCCACCGTATCAATCACGCCCTAATATGCAAAGTGACCCCGTGCGTGAAGCAGCAGAGGAAGGATGAAAAGCGGAGGCCTGCATACCTGTGCTTAACATGATGCTCCTGTCCTGTGTACAGGAAGGAAGTTGGCCGCCTTTTAATTTGACTCACACAAGCTGTCAACCATGCATGATTGCACAAGCTTTTCAGGCGAGGAATGCGAGACAATGAAGTTGCAAGCACATAAAAAGTACTGCAGAAGCAAAAGGAATGACCGCTCCGGAGGCAAAGCAGATCAAGGCAAATTAAGGGCGCGTTTAGATCCCAAAATTTTTTGGGTTTGGGTACTGTTTGGCTACTGTAGCACTTTTGTTTGTATTTGGTAATTAGTATTTAATTATGGACTAATTAGGTTCGAAAGTTTCGTCTCGCGATTTCTCACCTAACTATGCAATTAGTTTTGTTTTTCCGTCTATATTTAGTACTCCATGCATGTGCCGCAAGATTTGATGTAACATTTTAGATTGAAAATTTTTAGAATCTAAACAGCGCCTAAAGACAGCTCTACTCGATCTATATGCTATGCTATGCATATTGGGAGAATGATGCTGCCTGCAAAACGGGCGACCAGTGGACGGTGCCGTATCACCTGCCATGGTGGTACGACTGTCCACTGGCCACTTGCACCGCTCATTACATTGCCGTGCCGTGCATTCCATCCGAGAATCCATCCATATCCCCTGCTCAGGCTGCTCTGCTCCTCAGCTACTGAAAGCGCAGGTCAAACAGTGTAACGGCTTTGCCACACACATTTCTGTGTATCAATCATCACTGCTGGTCAAAGTTTATCTTCGAGCCAGTTTAGTTCCCTTCATTTTGCCAAAATTTTCAAAGATTCCCTATCACATCGAATCTTTGGACACATGCATGAATCATTAAATATAAATAAAAAATAAAACTAATTACACAGTTTAGACGAAATCCACGAGACGAATCTTTTAAGCCTAATTAGATTATGATTGGACACTAATTACCAAATAACAACGAAAATGCTACAGTAGCACTTCGCCAAAAATTTTGTCAACCAAACAGGCCCTTCGTAGAATGTTTCCGTAGGGTTTACTGCGTGTGTGTTCGTAGGGGTCTAGTATATAATACTCCCTCCATTCCTAAAGGAAAAAAAAATATAACCCTAGATTTGAAGTTAAAAAAAATCGGTTTGACCAAGTTTATACAAAATAATTATAAACAAATATATTATATAGTTAATCCAATGATGACATTCATTTAGTATCACAAATGTTAATATCTTTTTAAATAAATTTAGTTAAATTTAAAATTGTCCGACACTAAAAAACGGAGAACTCCGTTCCTTTTAGGACACAAGGAAGATAATTTTTTTAAGTAAAATAAATAAAATCAAGTCGCCTAAAATTCTTCCATCTGGCCATATTCAAAGAACGAGTCCATCTAGAATTAAAATCTAGTACATTCAGGTGGAATATTATTTTCTATATTCGAAAGCTTTGCATTAATCACAACCAGATCCAAAGAAAAACTAGCCCATCCAACCAAATGAAGTCTAGCTAGGTTCCCATGAATTTCGCCTGCATGCCTCCATGTGAGGAGGCACCTACGGATGCAATGGCAATCCATGTGCTGATCGACATATATATATGGGATGTGCATCACCTCTCGACCATACAACATGTGACACCCCATCTCGTTGAAGTTTGCAGATGCATGCATGAACGAAAAAAGCTTTTCCGTCCCATGCATGCATGCAGTGTGGCTAGCTCGTCTCAAACTCTCAATTCTGCAGACACAGAAGCCCAATGCACGTTCTCCGTGGATTATCGTGTGCCCTACACAAGGTTCACGCACATTGCACACAACCTCAGATGCATGCATGCATGGGCATGGCTTCCTCTCCTCCATGAACCGACGGATCGGCCGGAGAGCTTTATATATATATTATTTTTGGTTACTTGGGTGAGTGTATGTGTGTGTGCACATCCATCCTGCTCTCAATGAAGGCAATCTGCCCATGTGGGATGCACAATGAAGGCCTTATCTCTTCCTACACCAATGAGGCCGGCCACGGGATGAACGAGAAATCCGGATGCAAGGCTTATATATTACGTACTCCCTCTATCTAAAAAAAATATAACTATGAAAGTTGTACTGGTCAAACTAGTTTAAATTTAATCAAATTTATAATAAATGAATAGTATTAATATTTGTGTCTCTAATAAAATTTACCACAAAAATATATTTCATAATTAATTTACTGATAGTTATTTTGTATTATGAGTCTTAGCAGTTTCTTATATGATTGTAGCTAAAGTTGAAGACCGTTTGAATGAATTCTCAAAAAGAGGGAATGATATTCTTTTGTGGACGGAGGTAGCACTTATGTTGGGACGAGTTTGTGACCAATAATAGTCACTACTACAATACATGGTAATAAAATAGTTAGACGTAGGATCAAGTTTTTTTATGCCTCAATACTTCAAGTACATCCATGCACAGAAAAAAAACTGGTGTTATTGATTCGCGTCAAGGCGACCAGAGCAGAAGGGCTTTGGGTCGGGTATGGGAGCGTGGGTCCAACTTGTTTTTTTTTTTTGATACTATACTCGGCTCTATGGTCTTTCGATTGCAACCATGAGCTCGACCGAATCGCGAGCAACAAGAGATTTTACAAATTCTGGGAGGGGGTTTGCCCAAACATAGAGCACACCTGTGTCCCAACTAGGGATGAAAACGGTACGGATATTTTCCGACCGTATTCGAAACCGAATCCGTTTAGAGGGGTTGAGATCTGTCCGTATCCGAGTCCGGATATCCAACATCCAATACCGTATCCGTATCCGAATACTCAAATCGCATATTTATGATGTCGATATCCAATCGTATCCTATCCGACATAGTTGACACTATCCGTATTCGAACCCGAATCTGGACAGAAATATGAAAACAATTGTAATATCGGGGATATCCATCCGTATCCAATCTGTTTTCATCCCTAGTCCCAACTCATAGCCATACTAGCTAAAACATGAGCTACTGAATTACAAGCTCTAGGGACTGATAAAATGTCACTACATACAAAAAGCTCTAGGCTTATATATTGCGTACTTCCTCTATCTTAAATACGAAGATATAGCTATGGAAGTTGTATTGGTCAAACTAGTTTAGATTTGATCAAATTTATAATAAATGAATAGTATTAATATTTGTGTCTCCAATAAAATTTACTAAAAAATATATTTCACAATTAATTTAATGATACTTATTTTGTATTATGAATCGTCTTAGCAGTTTCTTATATGATTTTAGTTAAAGTTGAAGACTTTTTGATGAATTCTCAAAAAGAGAGAACGATATTATTCTGTGGATGGAGGTAGCACTTATGTTGGGACGAGTTTGTGACCAATGATCACTACTGCAATACATGGTAATAAAATAGTTAGACGTAGGAGTAAGTTTTTTTTTTCTTCTTACGTCTCAATACTTCAAGTACATCCATGCACAATAAAACCGGTGTTATACTGATTCGCGTCAAAGCCACCAGAGCAGAAGCCAGAAGGGCTTTGGGTGAGGTATGGGAGCGTGGGTCCACCTTGTTGGTCCGGCCCTTCCATCGGTATTTCGGTGATCTGCGAAACTGCAGGCCCCAGGCCCACAGTAACCTCCTGCGCGCCAGAGAGGCTCAGCTCGGGCCTCCGAGTATATAAAACTGATACGGAGCACGGGGTGTTTGGCTCCTCTTAGAACTTGTCGAGTGAGAGCAATTTTGAATGGCTTCGGCTCCTCTATTTTTTACTAAAAAAAATAATTCTTTTAGAAAAAAAATATTTGACAGAGCTTCTCTCTGGGAGCCAGAGCTGGAATTGGAGAGGAGCCCTGCCAAACCCTTGGTACCACGGATGATTGATGCGTGCCAGTATGCATGGTATGGTCACTGCAGCCATGAAACTAGCTTTACACGTCACACAATTCATCATCCTGCTTGGGTAGTCGGAACTAGTAGATCTCGTTAGTCTCGTCGCAATATCCTGATCCTTGGTTTTCTGTATGTACTCCAGTTGCATGCCCAAGCTAGTACTGATTATGTATAGTAGTAGCCACTACTCAACTGTCAACCGACGAGGACAACTCCCTCCGTCCTATTATAAAAGTCATTATAAAATATGTGCAAGTTAAATTTTGTTAACTTTAACTAGGATTGTAAAAGTACGTATAACATTTATAACTTTAAATAAGTTTATTATAAAAGTATATTCAATAATCTATCTAATGATACTAATTATATATTATAAATATTAATATTTTTATATATAATTGGTTAAAGTTTAAAAAACTATTCCTCGAAAAGCGAGAACGGCTTCCATTTGGACAGAGGGAGTACATTTCCTTGGCCATGCTTTCCTACCCCTGCCATGATGGCGGCCAAGAAAGGGAGTCAGTGCTCACATCAAAGTATCAAACAAAACATTTGCGCGTGTTTTAAAAAAAACCAAAAAAAGACAACCAAAAGAATGCCTTTACCCAACTGTCGTTACTTTACACTTTTTCTTTATTTCGATTCCAAGTTTCTCGATTCTTGCATGGAGATGGAGAATTCAACGAAGGACCAGAGCAGATGAGACTTACACCGTCACACACACGCGTGCATGAGTCATGACCCAGATCTAGTCAAGATCTTACGTCTATTGGAGCTGTTCGGTTGATGATTTTTATGGCTGATAAACCGACTGAAGCTAATTTATTATAAGAGAAAAATACTATACCATGCTAATCCTCTAGTATGGACCCGTGACCTGCCTGTCACCATCCAAATCTTCGCTACGTCAAACAATAGTGGACTAGAGAAAAAGAACACGCATGTCTATGTCATTGTCCAAATTCCCTTGTAACGTGTAATTCTTTGCTAAATTTGGAATAAAACTAACGTGAGGCTAGTGAAAGATCCTAAATGGCTAGAGGAGATGAATAACCTATAAAAAATCTCTATAAATTCACTAGAGCAAAAGGTAAGTAACCTAAATGGCGAAATACAATTTTGCTCTAGCTCTACAAGGGTTGCAAGCCACCTAAACCAACCATTCTAGTTGCTATGATCACTAGTCACACACAAGGCTATGTCTCTACTTAACTAACTAGTGAGCTAGCTAATTACAACTGGATTACCAAAAAGACGCTACACTAGCTACTCAACTACCTCTACTCAAGATATCTCTAGGAATGTAAATACAAGAGGTAGAGAGATGTATACCGCACGTGGCAGGAGATGATCAATCACAATATGAACACCAAGAGATGACAC